>NC_140937.1:130950552-131550552 GCF_014529385.1 Adiantum capillus-veneris
CTGCAAAGCTAAAAAATGTGCCAAAGCACAGTGCCGCAGAGACACACATACGAGGAGAGAGAGAGAGAGAGAGAGAGAGAGAGAGAGAGAGAGAGAGAGAGAGAGAGAGAGAGAGAGAGAGAGAGCAAGAGACTCTGATGAGACTTCGTGGGTTACTTGCGAGCAACTCAGGCTAGCGAGGTTCAATCGGGCGCTGTAGGGGTGGCGGCTCTTGCAAGTGGGAAACGGGATTCCAGATTTGGGTATGTCTGTATTTTACTGGTACAAAAGCATCATCCATCCTCTCTGCCAGAGCATCCGAGAGAGAGAGAGAGAGAGAGAGAGAGAGAGAGAGAGAGAGAGAGAGAGAGAGAGAGAGAGAGAGAGAGAGAGAGAGAGAGAGAGAGAGAGAGAGAATCCATGTTTTTAACGGTGGGAGTAGAATCAGCAAGGGAGGATTGCACAGAACTTTGATGGGTGATCCGGGGTTGTGTATGTGTGTCAGAGAGAGAGAGAGAGAGAGAGAGAGAGAGAGAGAGAGAGAGAGAGTAGCAGGTACGAAGTCATTGAATGGCCAACCAGAGAGAGAGAGAGAGAGAGAGAGAGAGAGAGAGAGAGAGAGAGAGAGAGAGAGAGAGAGAGAGAGAGAGAGAGAGAGAGAGAGAGAGAGAGTAGCAGGTACGAAGTCATTGAATGGCCAACCATGTGGATGGGGAGAGAGAGAGAGAGAGAGAGAGAGAGAGAGAGAGAGAGAGAGAGAGAGAGAGAGAGAGAGAGAGAGAGAGAGAGAGAGAGAGAGAGAGAGAGAGGTGTAGCAGGTACGAAGCATGTGGACAGGGAGATGGGGAGAGAGAGAGAGAGAGAGACGGGGGCGAGGATTCGGAAGCAACGACTCTACAGCTCAACCTCACATGAGGAGCAAAGATGCAACATATGCTCGGATGGCATCTCCACTCGACAACTCTACAGCCTCAACAGGAGGAATTCAGGCTGGGCTTGGCACCGCATGTAACAACGACCAAAGAAGCACTTAGTGTTGATGGTAACATCATGTAGAGAGTGTGTGCCCATGGGTAGACCATGTGTCTTGATGCACAACTGCCAGTGGGTAAAGTACTTGCAGTTGTTGTAGGAGCAACCAACATAAGAGCAGCAGTCTTAAACTCTAGAGCAGAAGAATCAACATTCAACAAGGTTCGATGCAAATGGTGCATGGACTTTGAGGCATTTAGAAGGTTCTGAGCAACTAGGTGGGTTCTCTCTCTCTCTCTCTCTCTCTCTCTCTCTCTCTCTCTCTCTCTCTCTCTCTCTCTCTCTCTCTCTCTCTCTCTCTCTCTCTCTCTCTCTCTTTGTGTGTGTGTGTGTGTGTGTGTGTGTGTGTGTGTGTGTGTGTTTTACTCCTTCTTGCACTACGATTCCATAAACTCAGCTAGCCATTCATGTACAACAGAAAATAGCATGATAGAAGTGGGCTTCTTCAACAAGTAGCTGGAATGTGAGATATATGAATATGAATGTGGGATCGAGAGGCATGCCCACCCCCGACCGGTCTTGCTCTCCCGCCACCAACCACTACAACAATCATGCCTACCTCGATCACAATTACTGCTGGATTGAAAAGCGGAGATCCATTGATGAGTACCCTAGCTATGACGGCACTCTGACAAGAGGCGCCGACTCAATTACGCCAGGAACGACCGCAGTAGGGGCCGATGTTGGTGAACCTCCTCGCAAATCTTTTTCCATGATGATGAAGGGGCTTGGGCTACCTGGCACACACAAGGAAAGTGGCCGCCTTAGCGATACAGATGAATTGCAAGCACCGCCGACCCAATTATGCCAGGAACGATCGCAACAGGTGCCGATGTTGGTGAACCTCCTCGCACACACAAGGCAAGTGGCCGCCTTAGCTATGCAGATGAGTTGCAAGCACCACATATGCATGACATGAATGTGAGGTTCTACCACAAGATCCAGAGGTCGAATGCAAGCTTGCTCCATGTTCCATTCTCACAGTCAGGCAGTGTGCAGATCCAAGAGGGTGAACTTTACTATGGAGATGGCGGTGAGAATCTGTAACTTAAGGTAATGGCAATCTAAATAATTACACACCTATGTATCCCAGTCTGTGGGACTAATAAGCTTGCTATGAGGGCTCAAGCTAGGGCTCCCCTTTGCGAGTGCGAGTGCTTCCTCTCAGATCACAGCTTTTGCGCACATGCATGCAGACATACATTTACACACTTACTCATGCCTCAAGCTACTCCTTTTGAAATTGTGTGTGCAAACAAGCGCTCCTAGAGCAAGGTCACCTCCTCTTGAAAGCATTTATCCATCAAAGCATTGGCCGACAGTGGTCATGATTCTCTCTCTCTCATGCACAGACATAAGAGGATCCACTGGCAACATTCTCTCTCTCTCTCTCTCTCTCTCTCTCTCTCTCTCTCTCTCTCTCTCTCTCTCTCTCTCTCTCTCTCTCTCTCTCTCTCTCTCTCTCTCTCTCTCTCTCACACACACACACACACACACACACACAGACAAACATCAATGGTCTCCGCCAGTTGCAATCTGCAACTATCTGCTGAACACGGATGATGGCGAGCTAGAGGATGGAACCTCTCTCTTCAGCGACCCGCAGAGTTCTTTGAAATTCCCAAAATACCCCTTTAATTTCAAAAACTCCCAGAAGACCCCCAATATTTTGTCACAAATTCCCAAAATACCCTACAATTTTTCCAAAGTTCCCAAAATACCCATGGCCGCGGGGTTAAATTTCTCGAAAGACAAAAACATTTGGAGCTTTTCTTAAGGAGACTTGATTGTCTACCAATACAAGATGCTAAAACTAGAATTTGAGTCTATTAAGTAGGCTCTGGAGATGAATTAATTCATTATTTTTAGACATAATATTTGCCCTTTTTTGCGAGGTAATTTGTGACTAATTGCATGCTAAGCACTCAAAACTAGATCTTAATTGTCACTCAAAAAGGAATAAAGATTAGAAAAATAAATACAAGGATATTTTGGTAATTTTTGAAGTTTGGGGGGTATTTTGGGCACAAATTAGAGGGATATTTTGGTAATTTTCCTGAAAAAAAATCAATCCCCACTTTGTTGTTACACATCATGTATTGTGTACACATCTAGCCGCATAGAGAGAGTGAGTAGAAATCTCAGCATTCGAAACTTCTGAGAACATGAGATTGAAACTCAAATCATGGAGAGAGAGAGAGAGAGAGAGAGAGAGAGAGAGAGAGAGAGAGAGAGAGAGAGAGAGAAGTTTTTACTGTCCTAGGAACAATCCCAATAGAATTGAATGAAAGAGAAGGGAGAAGAAATTTTTAAGGTTGCAAGAATAATCCCAACAGACCTCAAACATCATAGAAACAATGCTTTAGAGCGGTGTCTATCAGCTCACCCCAGAGAGAGAGAGAGAGAGAGAGAGAGAGAGAGAGAAAATCATGTGCAGGTCGAGGCAAAAGAATTCACAATGATATTGTTGAATGAAAATGTCGTGCTTGGCAATGCCTTGGTTGACATGTATGCCAAATGTGGCGTACCTCACAAAGCACAAAAATTGCTTGAGGAGCTTCCTGTGCGGGATATCGTCTCTTGGAATGCAATGATTCCTATGCCCAAGATGAAGCTCTGGGCTATTTTTGGTGAATGCAAAGCGAGGGTGTCGGGGGGGGGGGGGGGGGGGGGAGAGAGAGAGAGAGAGAGAGAGAGAGAGAGAGAGAAGTTTTTACTGTCCTAGGAACAATCCCAATAGAATTGAATGAAAGAGAAGGGAGAAGAAATTTTTAAGGTTGCAAGAATAATCCCAACAGACCTCAAACATCATAGAAACAATGCTTTAGAGCGGTGTCTATCAGCTCACCCCACAGAGAGAGAGAGAGAGAGAGAGAGAGAGAGAGAGAGAAAATCATGTGCAGGTCGAGGCAAAAGAATTCACAATGATATTGTTGAATGAAACTATCGTGCTTGGCAATGCCTTGGTTGACATGTATGCCAAATGTGGCGTACCTCACAAAGCACAAAAATTGCTTGAGGAGCTTCCTGTGCGGGATATCGTCTCTTGGAATGCAATGATTGCTATGTCCAAGATGAAGCTCTGGGCTATTTTTGGTGAATGCAAAGCAAGGGTGTCGGGGGGGGAGAGAGAGAGAGAGAGAGAGAGAGAGAGAGAGAGAGAGAGAGAGAGAGAGAGAGAGAGAAGTTTTTATTGCTGTAAGAACAATCCCAATAGAACGGAACGAAACAGAAGGGAGCATAATTTTTTTAGATTGTAGGAATAATCCCAACAAACCTCAAACATCATAGAAACAATGCTTTCGAGGGGTGGCTACCAGCTCACCCTAGAGAGAGAGAGAGAGAGAGAGAGAGAGAGAGAGAGAGAGAGCCATGTACAGGTCAATGCAAAAGAATTCACAATGATATTGTTGAAAGAAAATGTAGTGCTTGAAAATGCCTCGGTCGACATGTATGCCAAATGTGGTGTACCTCATAAAGCACAAAAAGTGTTTGAGGAGCAATCTGTGCGGGATGTCATTTGAAGTGACCAACTTGGGCAGGGCCAAGAAGCTCTGGCGTGTTTTTGGTGGATGTGAAGCAAGGGTGTCTCTCCGATGCAATCATGTACACATGCACCTGCTCATATGGCCAAAAGTGTTCACGATGATATTGTGAGCCTGAGGTTGTTGAAAGAAAACGTCGTGCTTGGCAATGCCTTGGCCGACATGTATGCCAATGTGGTGCACTTCATAAAGCATAAAAAGTGCTTGAGAAGCTTCATGTGCAGGATGTCCTCTCTTGGAATGCGCTGATTGCTGGATATGCTCAAGTTGGACAGGGCCAAGAATATTTGGTTTGTTTTCGACGGATGGGAAGCGATGGTATCTCTCCGATGCAATCACATACGCTTGCATATTGAAGGCATAAAGCACAAAAAGTGCTTGAGGAGATTCCTCTACAAGATGTCGTCTCTTGGAATGCACTGATTGCTGGATATGCCCAAGGGCAAGAAACTTTGAGCTTTTTTTGGCGGATGCAAATAGATGACTTCTCTCCAATGCAATGATGTACGCTTGCATCTTGAAGGTAAGGGTCACGGTCATGAAGCACTGGGCTATTTTCAATAGATGGAGAGAGAGGGAGGGCATCTCTCCAAGTGCAATCACATACGACATATGCTCGCACTGGGTTGTGGATTGTACGGCCCCTTGCGTAGAATAGCAAGCTGCTATATGCAGCAAGGATTTTTCGAGGAGCACGCATCCGTTGCTATTTTGATTAGATATCCCCCTCAACGGGCTGTTTTGGACCCCCATAGTGGACTTCTTTGTGAGTCGTGTAGAGTTAGCTAAGCCAACATTGGCTATTCTATTTTTAAAGTTTGAGGCAAACATCAGGTTTCTTTGAGGTGGGATGTTGATCCCTTGATGTGTGATTGTTGTGGGATGCTCTGGGCTGTTTTTTGGCGAATGCCAAGCGAGGGTGTCTCTCCAGATGCAATCATCAGAGCAGTGCCAAGAAAGCAGCAATATCTGCTACACAAGCAAACATGGAGGGGAAGAGCGCAAGAGGTCCTCATGCTATCTTTCATCCATGCATTACTCTTTGTTATTAACTTTTTGTTAAATGAAGTTTTATATTAATCCTAATTTTTGTTATTGTTTATAGATGGTCAACAGATCTATAGTCAAATACACAATGGATAGGGTATCTAAATATATTCGAGGTAATTTGTTGAAACTTTACAAAAAAATGAGCCTTACTTTAAAGTTTGAATGAGTAAAGCATACTAACCGTGTTGTATGAAGCATAGATCCATTTTTTTGGAGGGAACCCATACCTGCAAATGATGTTGTCCATATCTTAGAAGTCTTTGATGTCATATGGTATGGCTTTTGAATTATTATTATTTATGTCTTGCAATAGGTTTGGATTTTTCTTAATATACTCTTACTTCTTTGTAGAAAACACTATTATCGAGCTCATCTATTGATAGGTCTATATGAGTCCACGTGCTATTGAGGACTCATAGGATACTATCATGTTGTTTTAGAGCTAGACGAGACAGTAGGACAGGATCATGTCTCTCTTAGAGAGATAAGGTATCAACGGCTCATAAATGCACTATCTTCTTTTGGATTTGAAATAGAGAATTGGAGAGTGAGAATGTATGTTGTCGATGATATTCCAAGGCGGCTTGAATGAAGTGTGCGATACATTGGGCTTTGGGTGTTACAGGTGTGAACCCGTGTCTATCGCAAGCTTCGTTTTAAACTTAAATGATGCTTTCAAGAAGCCTCTTTTTTATAACACAAGTATTGGTTCCTATTTGGAATGAAAACCATGTTGTATTCTTTGTGTGTGTGTGTGTGTGAGTGAGAGATAGAGAACCATGAAAAAAAAAAATTAAGATCATACAAGCACAACTTACGAATACAATGTGTGTCATTAATTTAATTTGTGTCATAGTATACAATGTGTGTCATTAATTTAATTTGTATCATAGTAAGAGCGAGCCTGCCCGTAGCGCAAGCTAGTTGATTGAAAGAAAGCAGGTAAAAAGTGTGGTGCGCTTCTCTTCCTCAGTCCTCGGCATGACCAAAACAGTGCAACTGGTAATATACCTGTGCCTGGCCCTCGTTGTGTTTGCCCTGGCTTTCATCGTTGTGGTTTGCACCAGCCACTTCTTCCAGCTTTCCTGCCACTGACAGCTATGGCCATGGACCCCACGCAACACAGATTTTCTCGATCTACTCATGGACATCCCATAACCAAAGGTGCACCTTCTGCGCTGTCAGTTGTGTAAGATCTTGCTTCTTGTATCTTCCAGGTTTATGCTTCATAGAGTCTATTCTGCATGTTGTATATTCACAGCTAATGGCTGTCTTTAGTCGTTTCTTGTAAGTTTGGAACACACAACTTTACAATTACTCATAAGCAACAATATTTGAGATTTTCTGGTTCTTGGCATCAGACTTAATCATTGCAGACCCAAGTTCTCAGGCAGCGGCAGGGGCATCGTCGTCGTCTGTGCGTGCACATGCATAAGTAGCGACAGAAAGAGACTGAAAGATAGTCTCTACTGCATGATGTTTCTTGATCTTGGTGTAGCTTCACCGCGCAAAATGCACACTTTGTCAATCCAAGGATAACATTATCACTTATAGATTCAGTGGCATTGTACTGGTGTGTTTTGCTCCTTCCTACACCTAGTCTCGCATAAGTTATGTCTTTTTTTCTCCCAATCTTTGGGCACTCTTGCCTTAATTCCACTTGTGACAGATAGTGTTCTAAAAACAGAAGTTTGCATTTAGGAATCGCAATTGATATGTCACCCACGGGTATAGCTAAGCTTTGAGCTTTAACACCTGAAAGAGGAGTTAGTTTTTATTGCTAAGTACTGTGGAACCTTCAAGATGCTCGGATCAGGCTATCCTCAAGGAGCTGTACAAATCGTACAATATGTAGAAGAACTCCAAGCTCAAGGTGGTCTGTTGGCGTCACAGAGCATGAACTAAAGGGGTGGAGATTAATGCCAAGTAATCCGGCCTTGTGACACTGTAAGGGACAAAATGGTGCATACCCATTGTCTCAAGTAAGTGTGGCAGTACTCCTCTCCTACCAGGAGGAGCGGGCTGAAGTATACTATTGGAAATGTCTTAAAAACTGACTTTCTATGCCTATTGGATCAATGAAAACAATTGCCATTATGTATAGTGTGCTATGTGGGGAACAGTTGCTATCGTGTACATACCTTAATGGGGAGTTATTGCTTGGATGCAAACGCCGCATGTGCTTTTCTAATGTAAATGATCCCTAATATGCTTTGGGAATATTGATGGACCTAGGAAATCTGGTTCAGCACTCGTCTCGGTTAGAAAAATTTGATGCGACAAAAATATCCAAAAATAGCATGTGGTTAGCATGGTATGCACGACTGTGGGAAATGTATCCAAACTTTATAAGAAGCAACAAAATAAAGTTTAAAATGAAAATTGGCCTTTGGAAATTTCTCTTATAAATTTAGGGATTTTTCTCAACTCATTGGTAATTTTAAGGTAAAAAGATGAACATTTTGAGTCATAAATGACCAAAATTTGATTAAAAATCGCATAAAAAAGCTCAAGTGGATCAAAAATGGCTCAAAATACCACATCAATGATGGTGCCGTGCTTGCGGTGAGCTGATATGAACAAAACCTACACTTTGCGTGTACTAATCAATCATACCCAAATGGTTCTGCTATGGTGATCTAGTGCAATCCCAAAACTACTTTCCTCTTGGTTTTGAGCTTGTGAAGCCCCTAATTAGGGTTTGATCTCCTCAAAATGGTGATATCAAGTACGTGTGGAAGTCCTTAAGCTTCCATGGTTGTGCGTTGATGGTGAATCGAAGGAATACTTTTATGGTTTTGCGCTTGGAAAATTGGCACTATACTTGTGCAATTGGGTCCAAGGCTACCTAGTTCGGTGAAAGAGAATTGAGTTTGGTATCGATTTTGTGTTCATTTGAGAATAGAGCTTCCATGGCTAGAGTGTTTTCCTTCTTCAATTAAGTGTGTTTCTCATCCGACAAGCTGCGAACTATCACAGCCAAAAGCCCGACGTCTTCACACTTGTCTCACGAACTTCTCAACAACATGGCATCTACTGGTTGAACCTACCACACCAATAGGATCCCAACCGAGGAGCAAAAGTTTAAAGACACAATGATATCAGGTAACGAACTCCAACCGTTTTGTAAGTACCTCACTGAGTGTCTCCACAGAAAACAATATGCAACCATGGCGAGCATCTGAGGGTGTATGACTGGGCTCAAAATATACTCCACCATTAACCATGCGTAGACGCATCAGGAGTGCCCTGCATTGCCTTACACCAAGAAGAGGGAATAAGACCGTCAATCTCTGCAATGCAGGTTTGTATCCCTTTACAGACACCATCAGCGTTCATGACTTGACCACTCAGCAAGGGATGCTGCAGGCCCTCTCCCCAGCCAGCCTAATCGATATGGATCCACGCCCGAATCAACATGGGTCTGCACCTCCCTTGTGTACCACTGGAATTCTAAATAGAGAAGTTTTAAACCAATGGCTGACGTTCAAAATCCTGGAGGGTTCAAGGCAGTTAGCAACAAAACCTATCCTAGTCTTCACCCAAATCCTCCCCTAGCAGCGAACAAAGGGTGAGCAGTGAGCAAAGGACAATGGAGGATTTGAAAAGATATAAGCGACCTGCATTCAACGCACCATATCTTGAAACCATGCGAGCCACACCATGATGCAAAAAGGCTTTACAAGGTTCATTGCATAGGAACGTACCACGAACAATGAGTTTAGAAAGTCAGGCAAAACTCATTCCACAAACAATGAGCTTAGAAAGTAAAGCAAAATTCTACGGGTTTGAATCAAAGATCCCCAAGCCACCCTCCAATACAGCAAACTGCATGTATGCCAAGCAACTCACGCTCTCTCTCTCTCTCTCTCTCTCTCTCTCTCTCTCTCTCTTTTTCCACCACAAGTTTGCCTTAAAAGCACCTATTCAGCACGTTTTGGCTTACTGGTAAATCTATGCTAGTAGTGATTAGTGATGGAAATGAGGCATTCAGGTAACATATTGACACAAATTGTGTATGCACATTTTAAGAGGCAATATGGCAAGCATGCACAAAGAGAACTATTTTTCACATAGAGGCTGCAGAAGGCAGGAGTGCTAACCTGGGAACATGCAAATAAGCCAATATGACGTGTTACTAGATGCCAATAAAAAGAGCAAAAAGCCCTTTGATTAACCATACAGCCGAGGACTTCATCCTACATACCTAGATGAGCCCACAAAGAGCCCTGATTTACAATTGAAGGAAAGCGCAAGTAATAGGCTCCATATAGTCATTCACCTGTCAGGACTTGGTATAACAATCAACTCCATCATGTTGGTATAACCATCAACTCCATCATGCATGATATAATATCCCCCGCTCTATCATCATCGGTGCCCATGTATCGAACTATGCACGAATACAGGCTCCCACCCCCCCAAAACAGAAATGCACATGCGGAGTATACGTTGATACAAACTTTCGCTTTCTCAGCATTTTCCAGAGATGCACATACAGAGCCCCATCATGGGTGTAGAACGAAGTAGAGCACGCATTGATGCATACTTAGTTTCATCCTGTGTCCCATGAGAATAAGAAAGGCCTGTGCAAACTCTCCATTCAAATAGTTTAAACACCAAATGAAACCGAAACCTTCAGACTTTGCTCTGAAAGATTGCCACTTCATAGCAGCAACAAATTAGCCTTGTGTACATATTGCTAACAGAAAAAAGAACAACAGTACTCTCGAAGCAGTTTCGTACCATTGCAAAACAAAAGGTTGTACATCAGTCATATAATAAGACTACTATTCCCTGCACAAGTACTCTACTAAGTGCTACATCCCATCTGACATCTACATCCTTAGCGATATCCGTCTTGAACACAAAATACACGCCTCAAAAGTACACAAACTCCGTAAAATCCGGATATGCAAAGACCTCTCATATGTGTGCTAAATGATTGATTTAACATAATGGAAGATGTTCCTTCAGCATCACTAGACATGCTGAAACCTAATCTTGTGGAATCTGTAAAGCAGGCTTCACACATATCACTGGGACCCGCCTCACCTTAGCGAGAGCTTCCTTTGTTTGCAGTAGCTGAAACATGAGTTGCATGATTCTCTGCAAAACATAATGACCACGATAAATGCCACCATTACAGCAGCAGAGTAATCTACGAAGGTAAGGCCAGGCGATGCTCCACACACAAAAGCACACATGCATAGGCAGTTGCACATACAATTTGCACACAGAGCAATTACGAAAAGTAGCTAACACATATGACACAGTGCCCCCACTATTGGGCTTTTAGCCAAGTAGACTTCAACCTACTTTGTCAAAACTATTCAATGAAAAACAAACAACCGACCTTTTCTTTCACCCACAGTTGTGAGCGAAGCGAATAATTCTGAGCTTGCAGGCACTGCCATCTGCGTCCAAGAGCAATGATCCCCATCATCGCAGCAGCAAGTGCTATGGACCAGATAGTGTTGGCATATCCAAGCTGTGCTTGCCATCGGCACAATTGGTTCCACAACCAGGAAGCACATGTGAATACCTTACAATGTCTACTGTTGCGAGTGTTGACGAGGCTGCCTCCTGAAGCAGTGGGGGAACTGCCACCTTCTGTACTGGTAGGATGTGTCTCCGTGAAATCCTCCTCCATCCCATGCACCGTACTTGGCGACTCTGAATCTTGAGTAGCAGCCAATATGTTCAACTGATGGCCATTGGAACCAGTTGCCATTAACTCAACAACAGTAATTGAAGCATTTGTGTGGTTCATATTGTCTTCATCCATGCGTGCAACATCATTATTGCCTAAGTGATTTCCAGCTGATAAGAAATCACCGAGTTCCCTCATATCTCTATTATGGATAACAGGATTGGCATCATCTACCTTGCAGTGCTCAAAGCGGATAACATCATCATCAAGGAGCATAAAAAAAGGGTTATCATCATGACACTTGCTGTCGACATTAAGGTGCATGTCCTCATCATGTAATACATAGCTGTCGTAGCCCACATAGCTACTGCCACTCAAGGGCCTTGCATCTTCCCTATACTCATCCCTGTTTGCAGTGGCTTCAGTCTCTTCGTCAAGAGAAACAAGACCATCACTTATACCGGAAGAATGCGCTTCTTGCTCACTCTGCTGGTCCGCAATCACTGTGGACAGGGGCAAAACATTGTGTTCCGATAAGTCGCGAGGACACACAAAGTAGTCGTCGTGCAGTGAGCCACCAGGTGAGCAAGCAGCGTCTATTGCTGCCACTGCCTCCAAGCCAGACCCATCGACCACAGCTTCAGGCGAAGGGGAGCTTGCACCTGACCCAACAAGCTCCCAGCAATCAACAAGAGATGAAATATCTTCAGCAGCGTCTTCAGAATTAGCATTACCTATACCCTTCTCGGTTCGATCCCCATGATCAGCCATGGCAACTCAGTACTACGAAAACAGACTCAGAATTTCTACAACGTGATGCTAGCTTAATGGAGTTGGAAGCTTGCTGAAGGCTGAGGACGCAGAGAACAAACCTAGAAAGAGCACTTCTCTGCGTGAGGTGGAGACTTGCAGAGCCCGGAACACAGGTTTTGAAGAACCTACACAAAACCCTTGGGTAAGCTGGTTCAAGAAATCCATTGGCGTACAACGGGGATACAAATAGAATCGGGAAAGGGCGGTTGAAAGACGCCCCCCAACGCAGTAGATATGGCGATGAAAACGAGAATGTAAAAGAGCAACAGAGGCGACACTTTGAGTAACATCAACGCATACCCACATAACGGCCTTTTACTCAAAAATATCTGCCTATTTATTAATTGAATATCTATGAGTTAGCATCCGTCGAAAAGAAAATGGTCATGACTTAGGCCTGTGCCACACGTGGACGATGCTCATTATGACATGGCACAATGGAGGCGGCACCCATTTTTGGGCAAAACAGTTGTTCGCTTATTGATTTAGACTAGGTGGAAGCACATCATTGAAAATCCATGGAATAACACTCCACAATGTAGCAAACTGATGACTCATAGACGAGGTGCTTCTGACACGAGCGTAGGCAGACTGGGGGGTTGACTGGCCATGAGGGTTTGAATGGCCTAGCATGCTGGTGGAGCATAATGTGGAAGGTCCTCCAAACTTGTGTGACAAGGAGAAGCCATGTCAACTTCTTAGATTGGACCAATATTGCATGAGATAGAGCCGTCCGGATCCACCTACTGGGGGGTCGTTAGCAGCTTAGAGCCATCCCCCATAGGCCCTCTAAAAGGTGTTGCAATTGAAAAGGCATGCACTCTTTTTAGTGGAGTTGTTAAAGGCTACTTGTAAGACCGCCACGAACTTGCAGGGGGATGAGCGTCTTTGAGATGACCTGGCAAAAAGAGGCGCCATCAACAAACTTGCTAGAGAGTGCCGTGGAGGATATGGTGCATGCTTCGAAGATGCACAATAGCTTTGTACCAAGAAAAATTGATGACCGAAGAGGATTATTTAAGAGCGACGGTGCAACCAACTTCCAATTCAATAGTTATTAGATCAAACACTAGTCCCACGATAGCCTCTCTATTTTGCATTGCCATGGGAATGGTGAGGTGTTGGCCATGCGATTCATTGCTGATGTTAGATTATGGAGCCCAGTGTGTGTGATCCTTCTCGTAAATCTAGTCTTAGCATAATAAGAAAAGCTAGATATCACTTATTGAAAAATTCTTTGGCACAAACATTGCCACATGACAAACAAAACTTTTGGCAACTACTCATGCATGAAGGCATCTGGAATGTCACAAATGAAAAGGAGAAAAATGCCACATCAAATAGCAAGTTGTGGGAGAATAAAACTGGCAAAGCCATGGTCATCATTTGCTTAGCTCTTGCACACAATCTTATCCATCGCATTTATTGACTTTGACAAAATATCTAATGAAGTGGATTATAACTTCGAGAACTTGTTTGGGAAAGAGCATAGTAAAGAGCTCCATGTCCATCATCTTTGCATGTGTTTCTAGGAAGCAGACTTGCTCTACTCTGTCTGCATAGACTTTAACAACACTTGCTCTGTCTCACTGGAGCAATCCCGCTCCACCTCTACCTTTGTAAAGTCCACTCACATGTCCTGCATAGCTATGCGCATTCTCTCACTTGTCACACATAGTGTCGTCACTGAGACTATGTCATCTCATACATGAGAAACCTGCAGTGGATAGACAATGTAGGATCTAGATCCTTGTGCAATTACTAGGCAACCCAATTGCATCTGGAAAGATTTCTCTCGAAGCAATAGTTGACAACCATTGTCTCAAGCATCTCACTGAGATCAAGCTCTGCTCAATTTTAACAACATAATGCACATGTCGTAGCATATAAGATGCACCATTGGGTAATGACAAGCATACATCTCTCTCATGCACCCTCTATGTCATATATTGATGCACACAAGCAAGGCTCCCAGTAGCAAAAGTGGCCAAACCACTTACGACATGATGTGATGTGGAATGTTGCATACTCATCTAGAAGCCATCGGGAGCAAGTGTCATTTTTATTAGACATAAAAGCAAGATGAATACTAGAGTTAAACATGACATCACCATCACTAGCATACGAAGCCACCTCTCTAGCCTATGTCAAAACCATCTCTGCATCAGGCATACATCTCCATTGTTGACTCATACATTTGAAACAACAACAACATCTAATGTGCCTTATGTGACCACAATGCCAACAACACATGTTTCAACAAGAGCGATACCGTCGTCTCTCACAAGTTGTCACTATCAGCTCTGATCTCTCACACAAAATGGATGTCATATTAGTGAAGAAAAATGCAAATACGTCAAAGTGGGAGATCACTCTACCACTACGCTAATCAAGTATGAAACTGCAATAATACAATGCTCGCATATGCATAATGTAGCTCAACAACAAGCAAACAGTATGGCTCTACCAAAAGATGTATAAAAGTAGTGTGCAAAACTCAACGTATAAGGATGGATTATGATCAACAAAATCAAGAAAAAACTATGTATAAACTAGTGCAAAGAGATAGTGCAATCATGACAAGTATCACTATAGCAAAGTGAACTCAAAACGTGGAATAACCAGCTCTCAAAAGAGCATAAAGTGCATAACCATACATGCAATCATACTCAAGAAAATGACCAAGTGAAGGGTGAATATATGTGTACACCGCATTGCTGGAATAAAGAGAGTGGGAGAAGAGTGGAGGGTGAAATAGAGTGCACAAAGACACAAGAGAATGACAAAAGAGATTCTTTAAATGTCCCATCTGCATGAAACAAGCAACCATGAATTAATGCAAAGTACAAAATTTGGGTATACCATAACTTCAAAATATAAATGACTAGTAGAAGCATCGGACCTTGTGTAGGGATTGATCGGTCCATCATCCACTTCCGCTCCTACTACATACAGAGAGAATTTTACTTCGTAGGGAGAAGAACACCTCCAACTTACCTAAGCCAGACATAAGCTAAGGCCGGTTCACCTCCTTTCATGAACCCAATCTCTAAAAGGATTCCAAAACATATAATGTACATACACGGCAAGGTCGCTATTAAACATTGTAGGACATGCACTCAAGCCAATGCCATGTGCTACAAATAGTACCTATGGGAATACACACTCTCAAGGAGCTCAAACCGCACTCCTCAATGCCATATTCATAAAAAAACTATATGCATAAACTTCCCACACATGTGAATTGATGCAAAACCATTGCCAAATACCCGTTGTATGCAAACCTGTAAACTATCAAGACATGTGATAGCCAACTAGGTTAGAGCAAGTAAAGCCACAAATTTAGTACATCATAGCCAAAAAACTGCATATGGTAATGCAAGTTTACTCTCAAAACTTATGGAGAGCTCAAGACATCTGTGAACGCACAAAATCTGTTGCTGCAAAGGGCAACACATAACTCCACTTGCACGTGTAAGCTGACACGGCTATGATGATAATTAAATAAAACCAGTCTCTTAACTACATAGAGCATACATCAAGTGTGTTCATCAATGCCACGAGTCGAGAACCGATACCGCTCTTGCTCTCTCTGATGCTATGAAAAAAGGGAGAAAGCTAGAGATGATGTACACCAAGTTCTATACTCTAGAGAGTCTTTGTCTCTCTATCTCTACCAAAGCCAAATATGCTCTCTCCTCTCTTGCGAGAACCAAGATTATCACTCCGGTTTGTGCCAAAAAATTGTGTGTATGTATTACACACACGCTTCCAAGTTGTTGTGTGTGTGTGTGCGCTCACGCTTTGAATACACAGACACCTTCCTTTCTCTTTCTTCACCACTTCCCTTGACTTCTTCTTGCTTCTACAAGACCTCCATGTGTGTGTGTGTGTGTGTGTGTGTGCGCGCGCGCCCGCATGCGTGCACACACATTTCCTCGCCAAGCTCTGTTGCTCTCTTCTCTCTTTCTGTTGTGCTACTAAGCTCCAACGTTGATATTCTGGAAAACACTAACGCTATATTATCTTTAGATAGTGCTATTGTAAATCGTCACACTTCAAAAAATTCCCAATTCTATTGCTTAGAGAAGTCCAGTGTTATGCTTTTTGCATCAACCTCAAACATTGCCTTTGCTTCAAAGCATTAAGTTTTTCAATAATCAACGCTATGGTTATTGACTACAAAGCTTCAGCAAAAGGCACTCTTTGAATGCTTTTGTGCTCATAGATTCAAAGTTTCACAGAGGGTACTCATGTAAATAGATCTCAAAAAATGATCTCTACTAAGGCTTGAACCTTAGCTCGCCTGGAAGTCCGTGCACACATTGAAAGCAGATTGAGAATCCGTCGTAGCTCTGATACCAATTGTGAGAGCGCAATGTGTGGAAGTGATGCGTGCAGAGTGTGATGGAGAAGAATAGCAAGCATTGAATGTGGGTGGAGTGGAATGGTAGGAAGACCCTTCACTCCTTATACTTTTATGTATCTAACGAATAAGGGTTAGTGCAGTCAATGACGGCCGAACACTGGACGTTCGGCCCAAGGCAAAGGCACATTCGCCTTTAACCCCAACTCTCTCTCTCTCTCTCTCTCTCTCTCTCTCTCTCTCTCTCTCTCTCTCTCTCTCTCTCTACCTATGGAGGTTTAGCTCCTCCTTCTATCCTAACCCTTATTTCTGTAGCTAAGAAGGTTGACAATGATTTCAAGGCAACCAATTGCAACATATCGATTGATTTTGATCGATTTCACCATAGAACAAGCACTGCATGTTATATGGAAGATGCAAATTAAACATTGATGTCATTTAGGTATGCAATCTTTTGCAAGAAGAAACCGTGTGATTTGTTGACACCAAATGCCCAACCACATGTCAAATTTGTGGCATCCAATGTCTTTGGTGTAGTTGGAAATTCCGAATGTTATCAAGTGGGTTCATGCATCGACGGATGTTTTGAGTTGATTTTTGTTATGTTCTAATTTTCTAGGCTCTATGTTTCCCCTTTCATGTGCACACACACACACACACACACACACACACACACACACACACATATATATATATATATATATATATATATAGAGAGAGAGAGAGAGAGAGAGAGAGAGAGAGAGAGAGAGCATTCCCACCATTTCTCATTTTTTTGCTCTCTATCTTTTGTTGCTATTGCTTCTTCATCTATGCATCTTTGTGCTTTGTATGTTGTAGCCATAGATAGACCATCTTCCTTTTTGCTTCACACACACACACACACACACACACACACACACACACACACACACACAGGTGCCTATGACATTTGTGTGCAGAATGTTGGATCTAACATCAAGAAAGACTTCAAGTAAGTGTTTAAATCTCTCTTTGCTCCTTCTCTCTTGCTATTCGATAAGGGATGTTGAGTTCTCTGTAATAAGGGTTGTTAGGTTTCCTATTTTGTATCTAATTTGCATCTACTTCTATTATGGTGTTGTGACCATCTCGATGGCCTTGGTGCCAAAAGGAATTATGGTAAAGGGTTTGAAACGTGGCATTTCAAGGCGCATAGGTGGGCAACACACCGGTCAATATGTATGTATAGTGTATGACATCACATAAAGTCTTTGAAGAGCGTCTAGCTCAAGGTTTTCTCTCTTCCAAAGCTCAAGGTATAGCCCAAGGTCACAAAAAAATACAATTTATGATGCGGCAATGGATCTACTCACACTAAATAGCTCAACAAGTTTTACTAAAATCAAAACTTCAAATTTTTAATAATGCTCAAGTTACAACACCTTCCTACTATTTCCAAAGAGGAATCTACATGGAGGCCATCTCTTTCCCTTTCTAGTTTTATACACAACACACACTTCCATTTTTTACCATGGTGAGTACTTGTATGTGTGTGTGGAAGAGACCACATGTGCAAGCGAGAAGAAACCAAGCATTTGTTTGCTAACGTTTGATGGTAATTCTATGCTAAATTTTCAGCGTATACACTCGTAATTTTGGACGAATAAACATATTCTTGTGAAGGGACCTAGCCATTCAAGGTTAGTTGTCTCACTCTCAATCTTCTCTCCTTACCTCTCTAATCTATCTATCTCAATTTCTCAAGCTATCCCTATCTACACGCATCTATTATGCGATATCTCTACACACATGTATCTCTCTATCTCTAGCTAAAAATTGGTATGTATCTTTTGGGGAAAGTGTTAATTGGCATTAATAGACTTATGGGTGTCAACAAGGAGTCTCATTGATATCAGAGCAAAGTTACCTTCCGTACCATTAAGGTAATTGAAATTAATCTTGGGCTTGAAGACTTTTGCTACCATAACGATGTCAATCCACAAAGCAAGATCAAGATCAATGTCATGCTCTAATCACTTGAAGGATTCCTCTTCCTCAAAAGAAAAATCCTCTTTCAAGAGTAAAACCATGAGAAATCAAAGAGTTGATATAGAAAAGACTACATGATCATCTCATGCTCACAGCCATAGAGAAGATGGATCGACAAAGCTTCACAAGAAGCTCCTTCAACGTATGAAAGAGATGAAGAATTTGATGTCAGATCTAGATGTACAATGGTGGTCACTAGGAAGGTAGTCACAAATTTGAAGGTATCTCACTTTGAAGATTTTACAAAAAAAATTGATCTTGGAGACCCACAGACTCAATTATGTTTACCAAGGAGTATTTATTAATAAGGAAGGGCATCATTAGTTTGGACTCATCTGGAAATGCTATTTTCTTGGAGTCCTATGCAATAGCCTCTTTTCACCGTTCCTTAACGGAGCCACAAACAAAGGAGAAGAAGATAGATGAATCAAAGATGGAGAAGAATAAGAAAGAAACCTGCAAGTTGGGAGACAAGAGTGTGAAAATTTCCCGACTTGGATGGAAAGGGAAAGGACATTCCGAAGGCGCTTACCTTCATCAGAGGATTTGAGTCAGCCTTCAAGAATTGTAACTTCTCTGAAGAGTCTATGCTTCATCATGTATCCATGCATATTAAAGAAGTTGCTAGTAACTGGTATCTAGCACATGTAATTAGGAACACAGATCCTAAAACTTGGGAGGAATCTAAAGAGATGTTTACATCTTAATTTTTTCCAGCAAATTTATAGAAGGACGTGTGCATAGATTGGGATAAGTTGAACCAAAAAGAGGATAATGTACAAGGGTATATTGACCACTGTTGGGATACATATCTCAAGGTGTCCAATATATCAACATAAGTGACGACAAAGATATCCACAAATTTGAAGGTGGTCTACATCCACTTTTGAAGCCTCTTATGCATGTCTCGAAAAAGAAAACATGCAATCAACATTGAACACGGAAGCCCATGATATGAAGTGGATGCTAAAGTGAAAGATTTATTCAACAAATGAGGTCATCAAAGAGTGCAAAGACTAACAACACTCAAGGAAAGAAGCCTTCGACATCTTCAAAATCATCAAGTTTTGAAGATCAGCCCAAGCAAGAAAGGCCAGCCTACTATTAGTTATCAAAGGACGAAATGGAGAGACGAATCAAGGAAGGAAGGTGTTAAATGGCAAGGACACATGGCATGGGAGTGCAGCAAGAAAATTACAGAGAATACAACCAAACCAAAAATTGCTACTTTTACTAATGTCCAAGCATCTGAATGCAGTGTTGATGCTAAGGTAAGGAAACCATGGAAAGTTTGTGGAAAGGTCACTACATGCTAAGGTCACGATTAACTCATAACTTCATCTCTAAAGAAGAAGCCAGATCCATTGGGCCTCAGTAATGAAGACAAAGGCATGCTGAAAATTTCTTGAGTATCCCACACCTTGATGTCATGGCCGTTCATCATCGTTACCTTCTTGTAACGGTGGGAACTTGGATTCTAGGACAACTTAATCCGTTTCACTAACTTATAGTTACTGATACTCTGTGAAGCACCACCGTCCACCAAGATTTGCACCTTGTGCCCTTGGCAACAACTCATGTGGATCAAAGGTTGGCTGCCACATTGAGGTTATGATTTGCACCGCTTTGATATGTGTTACCTCCACATTGGAGAAACAAGAATAGGACTTGAGAGGCAACATCAGCACCATGTGCATTGCTTTATCCCTTCTTCGGTAGTAGATTTCCCCTTGGGACAATCCTTTTTGTTGTGTCCACTTCCTAACCATGTAAAACATAATTTTTCCTTTTTAGCCTTCTCAAACTCTTCACTAGACAGAGGGCTCATAGACCCCTTGGGTTTCTTGGACGCCTGAGATGCATCTACTACAAACTTTCTTTTATTGTGACCATGCTATGTGCATGCATTTGCATGTGTAGTGCAGTTCTTTCTCATGGAGATCATCGTGTATAAGCGCTTGCACTACGGTCTCCTCAACAAGCATCTTGGGGTCTTGGGTTTTGACATGCTTCTTAAGCTCGGGTGTCAACCCATGGATAAACCCATGCACTTGCTGAAAGATATCTAACCCGTCCAGCTTGAGAATTACATCACAATAGTGCAAGATGCATACATCACTTATTTCAAGCAAACCAATTTTTGTCTGCTTCATTTGTGGGTGGAAAGTCTTTTTTAAGCACAATCTCAAAGGGTATCCAAGTCTGTGGTATGATGCCCTTCTCTTTGAGAGACATCCACTATCTGTAGGCCTTGCCTTCTAGTGTCAGACTCGTTTGCAGTGCCTTCACTACTTGTAGTGTGTTTCTAAGATCGTGAATCACATACCGATTACTCAACAATATATTCACGATATCTTTGCTGCATTCCCTTCCCTTTTCCCTAAAAATTAGTGGCTTGGTAATCTTTAACAAGTCATCCACCTCTTTTTGAGAGAGAAAATGCAATCCCTCCAGATTGGAGCCTTTGTCCTGCAAACCACGTGTGCTCCCGCCAAGCATGCAGGATGCGAAAACCCAAGTCTTCTCATTGACTTGGCCCTTGGCCAATTGTTGCATGAATTGCACAAATATATCAGGCATTTTGGTGACATTCTCATTCAACTTTGCAAAATTAGACTCTAAAACAATCATGCATGTTTGTGGTGCTCTAAACTCTTAAATGTTACTACTTGTGGTGTGTTTCTAAGATCGTGAATCACATACCAATTACTCAACAATATATTCACGATATCTTTGCTGCATTCCCTTCCCTTTTCCCTAAAAATTAGTGGCTTGGTAATCTTTAACAAGTCATCCACCTCTTTTTGAGAGAGAAAATGCAATCCCTCCAGATTGGAGCCTTTGTCCTGCAAACCACGTGTGCTCCCGCCAAGCATGCAGGATGCGAAAACCCAAGTCTTCTCATTGACTTGGCCCTTGGCCAATTGTTGCATGAATTGCACAAATATATCAGGCATTTTGGTGACATTCTCATTCAACTTTGCAAAATTAGACTCTAAAACAGTCATCCATGTTTGTGGTGCTCTAAACTCTTAAATGTCAAGCAATTCATAACTATCATCCAACCTTGTTGCCAAGCAAGTACCCTCCATGAGAGTAGTCGACCGTGGGGTAGTGGTAGGTGGAACTTGTGCAGGATTTTCAAAATCAAATGTATGTTGCATGTCAATGTCCATGGTGATTTTGTGTTGTGCTAGCAAGAGAAAAGAGGTCCCTTAGAGAAAGTGTCACCGACTGGAAACAAATCAAAATCAACGATAAAGCACCTCAATCAAAAGTAATTAGCCTTGCTAATTTATTTCCACCAATTCCTAGAAAGTTGTCGATGTCGAACCTTGTAAAGCATTGTCCAAACGCCGCTTTATAAACGCCCATCAAAAAACAACCGTGTCGGATGTTGATGTCATGAACTTATCAATTCACAGATAGCACAATATTTTGCTAGCACCAGCAATTAATATGGTACAGCTCCTTGCAAGTACCGTCTTGAATAATTGGTAAGGGTTGCAAATATTCTTGAAGAAAGGTATACTTTGGATACTTTTGTAAGCTTCAAAATTGCTGGAATTTGCAGAGATTTCAGACTTTCAAATTCAACAAAGAGTCGATACTTCCACTTGTTGTAGCCTACCTGTTTGCTCTTGCTTCTTAGCTGAGAATGTGAGAGGATTTTGGGGGGTATGGCCTATGGGCACCCTCCCTGAATCTTTTTTGAACTTTAAGGCCAACCATAAGCGTTGTTGGGTGCTTCAAGTGGGAATCAAAGGAATTTTGTAGCAACAAATTGATGGTAGGCAGCGAAGTAGGGAGAGATTTTCTCATCCTGCTTGCCACATGCTGCAAAGATGAACCAAGCTAAATCAACGTTTGCTCTCCACTGTAGCGCAAACTCTAAGCCAAGCCCCACTTCAAATGGTGCAACTCCACTTGCTCTCTCCTTCTCTACTAGGCAGCCATACCCACGTTGCATTTTTTCTAGACATTGCCTTCGTTGTCTTCATCCACATGTAAAGCCTTTTTTTTTTAACAATGCCCTTACTTGGCTAAAAATATTATAAGCTCTAATACCAATATGAGATAGGGGTACTGAACTCTTGTCTTTCTCAGCCTCTTGTCATTAAATAAGCAACCCTCGAACCGAGTTCAGATTTGGCCCTTGGCCTTTAGTCCCTTGGCTTGATAGTCAGATTGAATGTGTTAATCAAGTGCTAGAGGATATGCTAAGAGCATACGTTAGTAAAAAGAAATCAGATTGGAAAGATTATATCCCTATTCTTGAGTTTTCTTACAATAGTTCCAAGCATGTAATGACTAATTTTACTCCTTTCATGCTTATGTATGGTTCTCAACCTATGTCGCCAATTACGGTGGGGTTGGTAACTGAGAAAATTCAACAAGTAGAGGATTTTCTCCAAGACCACATGGAATTGCTGAAACTTGCTCATCAAAATATTCAACAAGCACAAGATAGGTTCAAAAAGTATGCTGATGAGAAACATCAGTAAGTTACCTTCACAGAAGGAGAAGAGGTTGTGCCGAAGCATTCAAAATTTTGAAGATTGGGCCAACACTTTAATTATCTTCGAGATGTTGTGGGCCCTTTAGATGCTCGAGTGAGCTAGAGATATGGCTTACAGACTCTTGTTACATGCGCACCCTCATATTCATCTTGTATTTCATGCAAGTCATTTACATAAATGCTTGCATATGGATGACAATATCATTGACCGGAAAATTTTGGTTGATTTCATTGAACCTTCAACCCAACCGCATGAACCTGAGTGCGTTCTTGCCTATCATGATCTTTGTACATGTCATCATGTGCGTCCATTAGCATTAGTCAAGCGACAAATATAGACCTGAGAAAGGTGCCACGTGGGAAAACATTAGTGTCCTTAAGAAAAAAAATTCCCACTTTTGTTTTCGAGGATGAAAACACTTCTACAAGGGGGAGTAATATTAGGCCAAGGGCCAAAGGCTAGGGGCCAAATTGAACCGAGCTCAGAGGTTGCCTATATAAGGAGTAGAGACTAGGAGGAGAGACAAATTCTAGACACACTGGTCTTACACATTTTGTGCCCTGCTATGTTGATCAGAAGGCCTTTTCACCAATTATATGTCTCTTGGGGTTCAAATTGCTAGCTATTACAATTCTCGGGTTCTCACCTTACTTTTGAGGGGAAGGAGGGAATCTCATTTTTCTATCGACCTTGAGAATCAATTGTGCACATTGGACAGTAGCAAAAATCAACTCGATTTACTAAAGACTAATGGAGTAGAAACACAAAACCACATCAATCCTCAAGTGCCACAACATTGAAAAATAATGGACACCACCAACCACGAGTTGTTTTCGTTTGTCGTTGTTTTGTCACCTTGTGGATGATTTTGAAGGCTAGATGCTAGCATGTTATTGGTAACTTATTGATATTTGGACTAAGGTAATTTGGCACACTCTTGTATACTCTACTTCATGTAATTGATGGCTCATTCTAGTTTGCTAGTGGGCACATGGGCCAACAATGTTTCCTATGATCGGACTTCTTCTTGTTTTACCTTAAATGTGGAAGAGACTATTAGCCATTGCCTTTGGGTTTGCACCTATGCACGTATGTTCTAGCATGCAGTTTTTCCACCTATGTCAAGTAGGCATTTGGACATATCATGTCTCTTGGGGTTTGGTTTTCTGGCTATTACAATTCTCGGGTTCTCACCTTACTTTTTAAGGGGAAGGAAAGGATATCTGTTTCTTGTCGACAGACCTCAACTCTCAATCGGGAACATTGGAGGTAGCAAAAAGATGTACTAAATACTAATGTAGCACAAACTAAAAGACACATCACTCCCCAAGTGGCACAACATTGAAGAAGAATGGAAACCACTTGCCACAAGCTGATTTTTGCTACTATTGTTGTTGTCTGATTTTGGATGATCTGGAAGACTAGATGCTTGCATGTTATTGGTGGTCAACCTTCCACTTTTGTAGACACATTTAGTGGTATATTTGGATTGAATTAGTTCACACTCTTCATAGTAAGTGGGATACTTTAGTTGACTTCTATAGGGCAACCAATGAGAATGTTGAGTGTCACCCTACACGATTGGAGTCTTGGCTAGATGTTGGCCTACCTCATGCTTTCATGTATAGATTTTGGTCCTTCCTCTAGGATTTATGGATCAATTGTCATATACTCTAATTCATGTGGTTCATGGCTCATGCTGATTTGCTACAGGGCACATGGGCTAGTTGTGATGGCTATGGGCTTGTTCATGCTACACCTTACATGCAGATGAGACTATTAGCCAGTGCCTTTGGGTTTGCCCATATTCACTATGGTTTTGCATATAATTTGTGTCCTGCTATGTTGGGTAGTCATTTGCATAGGTTATGTCTCTTGGGCTTTGTTTTGTTGGATGTTACAATTCTTGAATTCTCACCTTACTTTTGAGGGCAAAGAGGATCTTGTTTTCTTGTTGATGGACCTCGGCTATTGATCGGGCACATTGTAGAGTAGCAAGAATTCGCTTGATGTACTAAAAACTAATGGGGCTATCACTTGAATCCTCTTATGTTATGGACACAAACCATGCCTTGCATCCTACCAACCCATAAGGAAGACCCTTGCAAATACTCACATGTGAGTGCAGTTGGGCATTCAACAAGCCATTCATTGTTGTCATCACTATGGTTCATTCCCTCATGATGCTACCCAAGTGGTTGTTGCATCAACATGAATAGTTGGGTCTCTCACTTGAGTGGGAGAATGGTTGTTGATCAAGCTCAAGAATTCAATGCTTTGGCTTGGCAACCACTAAGACCATTCAAGTGCCCCAGCTGATCTCAATGCAAGATGAAGAGCTCAATGCAAGAAGATTAAGAATTACCTCAAAAATGACATTATTATTCACATCCTTCTTCTACTACATGATAAAATACATTGAGACTCTCTCTCTCTCTCTCTCTCTCTCTCTCTCTCTCTCTCTCCTGCAATCCAACATGTGATTGTTGCAAGTGGCCACATACTCTTCCTTCTTGAAAGACACGATAGGTTGTTGATCTCCTATCTAGAAGCTAGAAAAATATGCTAATCCATATTGCTTGCCTTGAAGATGGTTTAGGCGGCCCAACTCCTGCAGGTTTCCTAATTCCAACTTGAAACCTTTGGATTTTCTTTAAATGCATTGCTTGATTAGGCCGGGGTATCCTTTAGCCCCCCTCAGATTTGGAGTTTTCACAAATGGATTGACTTTTTTTTATTCAAGATAGGATGAACAAGGGTCTAATCAAAGGCATCAATGTTTGTCCCACTCTTTTTCCGTTCTGTAGACTAAAAATTGCCACGTCAAAACAACATGTTTGATTCTAAGGATTAGGGTGGGTCAATAAGCGTAGTATTCCAATGATAATTAAGCAAGGATCAATGGGACAATACAAGATGTAACAATCTAAGTATAAACTATATTATTGACCACAAATTCACACTAGAGAAGTGTGTACAAGATGGGTTACTTAGGTAGAAGTATCTAGTGTAGTATAAGGTAGTAGTACCAATGATCTAGCTTTAGAAGGCACCAAGAGGCACTACAAATGTGAATTCAACCCATGAAGCTAGGGAGGTGGTTTAGACTTAGGTACAATTCATTTGGATACTAGTACATTGCATACTAGTGCTATTCTTACTGCAACTAGTGCTACTAGTGCTACCACTGCTACCTCTACTTTGACACTTGGATGGTGGTTATCCCTTCTTGCTACATACAAAAAATAAAATTGTTGGAATCATTGAAGAATTTTCTAGGCTTTCCACACTCCAATCTTTAATCTCCCTCTTCTTTTTCTTGAATTTTTTCCTATGATTTGAAGGTAGATTGTTTCTCTTTAACGTTTTCACACTAAACTCAAAAATACCTTTAAATTTAAAACATAGAACTAAATTTCAAGGGTGGAAGTGGGAATTCATTGAAATTAGTTCTCTTTAAATTTTCATTTACTTTTGAATTTATTTTGAAAGCCCAATTGATGGCACAAGAATCTCAAGTGAACGATGGTGAGGCAAGGAAATGGTAAGCAATGGCAGCATGGATAGCACAAAGCAGTGGCAAGGAAGCTTATCACTAGACATAAGGGTAAAGGAGTTGAAGACATAGGAAAATGGAGGCATCCGTAGCACACAATGCCAATGAGCAAAGGCTTACTAAGGGAACTAGAGGAGGGCATGGTGTTGACATGGGAAGATCAGTAGCCAGTGCTGGCAAACCTATAGGCAAGACAAATCATAGAGATGGCAACAATAGGCACACAGTAGGGAGGATTATCAAAGCACGAGCAAAAGGAGACAAGCAAGTCAAAATTTGCGAGCAAAAAAATCTAGATCAATGTGTAGCATGCTATCACAAATCATGCAACGAAAAAAACCATAGCCTACATATACATGCACTCTACCAAACACATGCAATGAACAAACTAGAAGTATAGATATTTTAAAAATCTAAGACAAATAAATTGTTACACACATAATTTACTTAATAATACTTGGCATATTACCATATTAGTCATTTGTTTTAAAAGACTTGTCCAATTGCGGAATAATGCAATGGCAATTTATGTCATTGACTAGGACGACAACCCACATTTACAATGAGCAAAAAAAGGATAATCCATATATTAAATCAATTTTGCACACTATTATTTACTAAATTAAACTGTAGGACATGTCTATTGAGCCTTAATACCACATCCAAGTTTGCATTTCATATTTGCAAAAATTTAACATGCTACTAATCTACAATAGTGTGATCGTGAAGAGTAGAAATACACATGCATAGTATCTAGCTATGCACATCACCCCTTTTCCTAAAAGGTACACAAATTTGGAACAAATCAAGCCTCTGAGCACTCATAATCTACATAGATGCAATAGAACAGGTGCTTTTTTAACGGTTTTTGTGGTTTTTGTTATAAGCCATCGCACATGCCATTTTGTCTACGTAACATGAAAAAGTGCTACAAAAAGACGATGTACCAAAAGAAGCCAAAGCACAAATTAGATGTTACTATGTGACCTTAACACTAGGTGCCACAATAGTGGCTTGACACCTCATTCTATAAAATTAGCTCTAAGAATGGCTATTTTTCAAGAAACCATGAGCGTAGAAGATCTTTAAGGTCCTATCACATAGAGGAACATTTTGGTATACCATTCATCCCAAAAAAGGTGCAAAATAAAGAAAATCAATTTTATAATAATAGTAGAAAGCCACAAAACTAAATTTTAAATTTGACAACCTACATGGTTTTGAGGCTTAAAACAATTCAGCAAATTTTATATGCATAGATTCTCATTGTATACATGTCCATGTATTTATTAAAAACAATCAATGTGCTTTGAATTTTTTAAAGGGGTCTACCTGGGATATCAAAGATTTTGAGAATTTTTTGTTCGATTGCACCTTAATGATTGCTCTTGAAAAATAATAATTTTAGATGAGACTATTTATGTCTATTTTTTTCAACTCCCTACATGCCCTGCAAACAAATCTTTGAAAGATTTGGATGAGGTTTTATGTAGTTCATGAGAACAAGAATTTACAAAAAAGTTGCGTATAACAGTGGCTTGTGTTCACAAAACCCGAGTGTTAACAAAATATGATATATAGCAATCTTCCCAAATCTCATCAAGTCCATTTAGATGTCAAAATATAAGTTAATGGCTAGAATAAAGCGTGAAGGCTCACAACTCCTCATCATCAATGATGCAAAGTGTTACCATATACATGTGGTAGTGATGTGTGTGAACACACTAGGACCGCCGGGGCATTTTTTCCCTCTTTAGGAGGTTTTTCCCCCCGTGCATTGTATATATGCCCATCACTCTAGGGCTATCTATTTTTCCATTGCACACCAAGTAACACACTCTCTATTGTGTGCCTTGAGCTTCCTTTGTCTTCTCCAAGCTGTGTGCATTTCTCTGCAACCCTAATTCCAACACAAAGCTTGTATGTGTCAACAATGCCTCCATCAGGACCAAGCTCTTGAGCCTTCCTAGTAGAAGAGCCTCTGCCACATGATTTTGCATGAAATTAATTATGACAGTGTCACCTTTATCAAAATTGAAACATGAAAGTGTAGAATTCACGCATGCACATAGCAAAGGTGTTGTACCACATCTCTACCACAAATTTGTAGGGAGGACATAACAAATGAAGCAAGCAAGCCAAAAATGAGGTGGAGCATTGTAGAGGACTATGCCATGTATTGGTAGAAGTTGGCATGGGTATCAACCATTCCTTGGGCATGTAGTGAGCACATGTCACTACTATGATCAATCTAGAAGTTTTCAAAGAAAAACTGACTGTCCACCAGCAGGTACATCTTAGGTTTACACCATATTCTTCTTAAGAAAACCATCAATGATGAACTTCTACAAAAAGAAAGCATTATAAAAAAATATATATATGTAGCAAAAAAACACTTCAATGCCATTTGTGATGATAACATAGAAATTACCTTCTTGTAGCTATTGTCATTAAGCATATGCTCGTTGCCCAAATGAACTTCTGTCAGATTAACACACAACACTTAACCTTGAATCCTTGCACATGCAAGTAAATCTATCAAGATAGTTGTCACCAAATTTCATTTTTGGTAAATCTAAATATGGCTTTAGAGTGTTTGGACAAGTAATTTCTTCTTTCTAGCCTATATCTATATCTAACCTTGAATGTGCTACATAGTAAGCGGGAATGAAAAGACTAAGGATAAACTATCAAAAGAGCCTTAAAATATTCACAAGCTACTAAGTTTTGATCTAAGTGTTCCTACTGTTTTTTTGTGTCAATAAAATGGCTTAAGAATGACCTTAAGACACATTTGTACTATCACAAGAGTCTTTGTAGAATAAACATGGACATAAAAGCATCAAAAGATTAAGAAATATCAATTGTGATGTGGGGATCACTTAAAGAACCCAGCATGATTTTTTGGATCAAAAGAGGTCCAAATAGCGTCTTGAACCTTGATTTTAGTGTTCCTAGAGCAGTACAAGCATTGCACAAGAAAGCCACCATATGAACTGGAGCTTATGATAAATGCATAGGCTACACATGAGCTACAGATCAGTCATACACAACCCAAAATTGGTGTTTTGGTGCATAAAGAAGGGGAAAAAGGTTGAGAGTAGAGGATCTGGTTTGACATGCAAGGTATTTGCTACTTTAGATGATATCATAGTTTTTTCGTTGATCTAGAGCACCACCTCTCGACATTGGATTGTGTGTGTGTGTGTGTGTGTGTGTGTGTGTGTGCGTGCATGCGAGTGCGTGTGTGTGTGTGTGTGCACTCAGCATGGGCACACATGCATAGAGCATGCTTATTCCCTCAAGGAATGCTTACACTCGTCCAAAATCTCTCTTCAAGCTCCATCTCTCTCTCTCTCTCTCTCTCTCTCTCTCTCTCTCTCTCTCTCTCTCTCTCTCTCTCTCTCTCTCACACACACACACACACACACACACACACACACACACACACACACACACATTGTCGTGCAATTGTGCTTCCATGATGAGAAAAAGAACAGAGGAATTCAATTTGTGCTTGATTGAAGCTTACATGATAATTGATCGATGTTCAGGGCTTGATAACAAGATACTTCTATGCTAAATGCTTGACTTTATAGCTCATCAATTGGAGCCAGGTGAGGAAGATACTTTTATGCTACATGCCTGTCTTTAGGGCTCGTCGATTGGAGCCACCATGAGGAAGTTATACCAGTTTAAAGCTTGAGCAGTTTGCAGATCTGTACAAGATTGGGCAACTGCAGCTGAAATATGGGAGATGAAGAGAATGCATGGGTCTGAAGTGCTCTTCGTATGGTGCACATCAGTCCTTTCAAATCAGCAATCGAAGTTCTGGTTGCCAAATTATTGCCAGTTGATTTTCATCAGGGGACCAATTCTATAGCAGTTTAGTCGCCTCAACCGGTGTGCCATTTGGAGTTTTTGAAGCTTTGGCAATAATTGTATGCATTCTACGTGGCAAGTGAAGGATATGGGAGTTTACAACTCGTCAACCGAGCATCGTATTATCAAGATACTGAAGATTAAAGTTAACAACAGGCGGGATGGTATCATATGATTTTCTGCCATTTTGGCGGTCTTGGTTGGTAAGCACTACAAAGTCAAAGTGCAGCGGGGATCACATGGCTTGAGGTGGAAAAAGTGGAGTTTTGGTGGGAATTTACAGCTTGGCAAAAGGAGCTCTGGGTACTTTGTGGTAGGCAATATAAATATATAATTTAGTGATGTTTTTTTTTGGAGGTTTTTGATGGCTTTTGGAAGTCCTTGGAGGAGGGTGCTCGCGGGCTGCCACGTGGTAGGGGGCATGTGCCCATATGCGCAAGAGGAGCCAAAAGCACCGCCGTGGTATATGTAGTGCAGTGTGGTGCCATTTGGGGTATTAGAGATGGAGAGAGAGAGGTCTTGTAGCCCTTGGCAATGGTGGGTGCCGATGCTAGTTACACGCTGGTAGGTCGTCGACGCTCATCAGCCAGTGTCGTCGGTGTTGTTTGTTGGATGATGACGTGGTAGTTCTGGGCCGTTGACGACGGCCCCCCTTGCAGCGTAGGTGATGACATGGTGGCGGAATTGGGCTTCTTCACACGCCCATAAGGGCAAATACTTTTGAAGGCTAAGTGGGGGAGCACCGAAGGCGCCGTCGGTGCCCCACCCAAGAGATTGTGCATACGTATCTTGGAGCTTAAGCCAGTGCACCTAATATAGGTAGCCTTCACATGCGGGTCAAGTCAAGAATAGCAAGAACTCGAACAAAATAAGGCTCTTGCCCACGCCAAGGACGACACAATCTTTTGGGAGAAGGGAAGTTCATTTTTTTGGAAGGAAGCCAACGAGAGCTATCAAGGAACAATCTTTTGGCAAGAAACACAGAGATCAAGAGAGAGTTGGAGAGAGTTCTTGTGGGCAAGAGGAGGAGGATGAAATTGAGAAATCAAACACAGAGAAGAGAGAGCTTTTGAGAGCTCATGAAGCCAGATAGGGGCTCTTCTTTGTGACAAAAGAGGAGAGAAGCTTCATTATCAACACCGAGCGTTTAACTTCATAAACATACGCTCAAATACAGTGATTACTAATCTAATTGGGCTTAAACCCTTTGTAAAGGAGCATAAACTACTTAATCACCAATTAATCAAATTATTTATGTCATTAACGACACCGTTTGGGCAAACAACTATCGGTTTTCGTTCGTGGTTTCAGTTTCAATTGTTTTGTGCTTCATTTTCATTGAAAAAGATTAAACGCCATAACCATCAAGAACAAGTATCCTCTGCCTCGAGTGGATGAGTTGTTTGATCAACTCCATGGGGCAAGATACTATACAAATATAGATCTTCGTTCTAGATATCTCAACTTTTTCTTACAACTAGAGGCCCCGTGCCTTCTCGATTGGCCTTTCGAACCCAATATCTCCGGACAACTTGGTGAACCCAACGCGAACCTAAGTCGGGGTGGGAAATTTGTGTTGAATAAGATGTCTACACCGCAAGAGGCAACCATGCAACATATGGTGCAGCAGTTTGTAGTGTATATGCACCAACAACAAGCTGCCCAACAGTAGTATAATCTGCAAGAGCAGATTTGTAAAGCTCGACAAACTGTTATAGATAAATTGTAGCGGTTTGAAGGCCGAGATATTTTAAAATTTTGCAATCTCTACGAGCAATCTATGGAAGATAATGGGATTGACAATCGAAATGTGATTGAAGGGTTTCACATAATTGCAATGCCTGAACTTAGGGCTCGGATTAAAGACATTCAAGCGGCCCATGTACCGGATTGGCAAGAGTTCAAGAAGACGCTGCAAGAGAAATATTTTCTCGAAGATTCTCAGAGGGTGATCAGACAAAGCTTCATGAAGTGGGTGCAGTAAAAGAATAAGAGCTTATATGCACGAGAGCTGCTACGAGAATTTGAGAAGAAATTTGCCAATTATCTATAGGATCAAAAGGCTAAATTGTTTATTTAAGCTATCGATCAACGGTTTCAAAAGGGTTTGGTACAATTCCTGGAAGATTCAAAAGGTGAAGTGGTATTAACCTCTGATTGGAAGATAGTCACTGAAGCGGTGAATATGATTGTGAAACGACAAATGAGGGTTGACAAGTTGATTGTGGCCGATGTCTTGGATGTTGTGGAAGAGGAAACTAAGGAGAAATCATCCTTAACAATACCCAAAGTGGAGGATCTGGTTCTCAATGAATCGGTAAAAGGTATTCCAGCGTTAAATTGAATTTCAAAAGTTTAAAATTTGAAGGATTAGCTACAAAGGGGTCTACTTCTCAGCCTATAAGCACCAACCTCCTTGTAAAAATTGGGATTGATGCATGTGGTGCGATAGTGAAGATCATAGATATGTTAAGGAGTGTGATGAGTTTGATCAAGATTACAAAAGGAATGTGGTTTTCTAGAAAGACAAGAAGATTCACCTCAAGGCAACAGGTGAGATGCTCCATTTGAACTTTTGTAGGGACAGCATGAAAAAGCTAGTGGAAGAAATACATCATAATGTTGCTCTTGTGGAAGTAGCTACATATGGGATGCAAGTTTACGGAAAGGGAGATGATGATGGTGCAGGTGCAAAGAGCCAATTGTGGCCTTATGCTTTGAAGACAGTAGAAGCAGATAAGGTAACTTATGGGAAACTATGACAAGTAGGGAATTCTATTCGAGAAACCACAGGGTGGATTGATCCAGTGGATTCTCTCATAGTATGCATTTATTATTAAGTCTCAAGCTAATGAGGCTATGGTGGAAGAGAAGCAAAAAAGGGATGAAGAAGTTGCAGGGACATCCAAAAGGGCAACGAGATCTAGCAGCAAGAAAGAGGAAGGGCCTGCTCTTAAGCCCGCTCCGGAAGTGGTTATGGAGGAGGCTTCAAAGGACAAAAATCAAGGTAAGTCCAGGGGACCCTCATACAAGCTTAAATCTGATATTAAATTGGCTACATATCTAAAGAAGGTTTTTGAAGAGCGCATCCTGAATAGTGAAGTGGAGCTCACATTGGGTGATATTCTGGGAATTGCCAAGCGCAAGGTCCATGAGGAGATCATCGATATTATCAAGAGGAAACGGCAAATACCAAGTGAACAGGATCCAAAATTAGTTAAGAGCCAGATGATTTGACAATTCTAAATGATTATGAAGAATAATTTGAAGAGCTTGAAGATGAAGAGTCGAGGCCTATGGTGGTTTCAAACTGAATTGTACCCAAGGTAAGAAATTTTCATTTTAATGATGATGGAGATAGTGAAATTATAACCAGGAGTCAGTTTTCAAGGACTCATTGGGCAAGAGTGACGACTGAAACTATGGCAAAGAGCTGCACTAGAAGGAGAAGTGGCCTATTGATGTGGACCATGATTGGCGGATATGAGCTTCCAACATGTTCCTAGGCAATCTTTGTGGTACATGTGCAAATGTCAAGGTAACTATTGGGGATGTCTGTGATGAGTAAAACTTCTTTATACATGAGCATTCCTCCTCCCCACTAGTTTTGGGACAACCCTACATGACGGCTGTGCGAATGGAAACCAAGGTGCTAGATGATGGCTGTACACTTTGATGCACGTGTTGAAAGCTAGGAACTTGCATGTGCATTGTGTGCGATCCTCCAAAGGTTGCAAACACACAACTAGAAGATCCTAGCAAGCTCAAAGGGGCAGGGGTGTGTCACTCACCGCTCAATGCTTCCGTCATGAAGGATCCTGTGCTGCAAAGAAGAAGGAGCCACCGATGTCGCGCTCAACCGCCTCGCTGCTGCCGATGCCGCTGCAATGCTCTCTCTCTCTCTCTCTCTCTCTCTCTCTCTCTCTCAAGCATACACACACACACACACACACACACACACACCCGTGAGCACACAAAGGAGAAGGAGATAGAGATGGAGCAAGAGAACTTCTTAGCTTACACCTTAGAGAATGATAATTTTTAGGTCAAATGGACCTTTTATAAGAGTTTGACCCATTCGCACATGGACGCCCACAATGGCCGGTCGTTGCAAAACTACTGTAAAAATAAGATAAGTGGTGCGTCTCTCATTGGCGATCACCTACACACCTATTGGATCGACAAGCCCAATCCATGACTCTATCAAATAAATAATATGCGACCGTCGAAGGTGATAGGGTGTCCGTGAGGGTTAACATGCCCCCCTTCCTGATGTAGATTCCGTCCTCGGAATCTATTGAGATGAAGCTCGTTTGTAGAGGTGGAAGAGCATTCGAGATTGAATGTCCTTAGCTTTCTTCAATCACTGCAAAATCAACCAAAATTGGCACAGTGACTGTATTCTCATATACAATAAAAGGCATAAGCAGTTGTAGGCACACACATTGATTGGTAACAGAATATTAAACAATTTGTCAACAGTAAACATTAAACTACAATATAATCAAACGCATAAACAGTTGTAAAGGTAAAAAAATAAACAAGTCTGGGTTGCTAATTTAACGATCGAAACGCACTAGAGGTCAACTATTAATAACATGGGCAAGCTTCTCAATTTTCTATGTTCAATTAAGTTGTTTAATCGCGAGAGCCAAGTATTTCATGTCCGAGGGTTGACTAGAGGTTATACCTAGAAGACCTTGTAGTTAAGCTACGATAAAAGGAATTGCTCATGAAATCATCACTTGACTTATTCCCATTTTTTTAATCCCCCAAAGTCCTTTCATATTGATTCAATTTTGATGTGTGTGCTTATTTTGTATGCCTTGGGTTTTTTTTGCTTTTCAAGGAAAAGCGCCCACGCTGGGAACCTCTAGGATCTAGTACCATAGGTGATAGATGTGAGTGAAGTACCAAATCAAGCTGGGATTTCTCTTCTAGCTTAAGATTTTACATTGTGGCACTTTTGATTTTTTTGCTTAGTTGTTTTTAGTATTTTAATTTTGTAACTTTGGGGGGTCATATAACATTGTTACCCTCCCCAAGCTCATTACACTAGAAAACTCCCTTTATAATACTTAAGCTAAAGGTCAATAGGGACTAGGGCCACTAGAAAGCCCTAGTACATTGCACACAATGCTGCCTGAATCGGATTTAGAGCCTAAAGTAACCATTTATTATTAGGAAGGAATTCCCCATGGTATTAAGAGAAGATCTCTAACGCCTAACTTGGTCAAACTAGCTTAGTCAGACTGCTTGATTCTTTAACCTAGACAAGGGAATATGACAAAAAATTATATAGGATCTAATGTTTAATCTAAGAAAATGTGCTAAATATTGTGTTCCCAATAACATTTAAAGCAGACAAACATGGATGCAAAAACAAAGACAAGGGGCAATGCTAATGGACAAGAAACACATGTTTGTGTTGATGATCCCGCTTGATTCAAAAGAGTGAACGAGAGAAAGATTCCATGAAGTCCAAAATCCTAACAATGGAACACATTCCTATAAACACTAGAAAACACAACGAACACCTCTAGGAGGCACATCAATGGGAAGAGGCACCAACCTTTATTGAACACAATCAAACAACATAAGGAACCCTAACCTAATTATTTGCATCCCTTCCTAGAGAGTCAAGGGAACAGGATATTGTAGAGATGGGGAGGTAACCCTAGGGCTAAACCCCTATGTTTTTCATCGTTAACAAAAACAAATTCATCATCCATGAGACCATATGTGCCATCCATGTAATCATGTAACTCTTACTCATCATTAGAAGCACAAATGTTCACTAAGAACATCACTAAACGCCTATATTCATCTTGTTCAAGAGGGTAGTCGTGTGCAATTGGAGAGACTTCCTCTACTAAGTATGGATCAGCCATGGTCAAGAGACGTATCATCCATTCTAACTCTTCAAAATTCCTCTCACACGCTAGCGTATCTACAAAATCCCATTCACAGGCAAGCACTGGGTAGACTATGTGAAACACTTGTGAAAAGTAAAGAGTGTACCTCTCATCGAAGACATGAGTGGATGACTCTAGCATACTAGCCATATTTGTACGCACAGATAGATGATGGTTAGTGTGCAAATATTATAAGGGTCATGCCAAAAGGTCATGTCCTTGTGCATAATGCGTTTTATGATTTTGTGTCATATATAGAACTTGTAAGTTTCCAGTTTATTGTTTGGTGGCTCTTGCTCTTTTACTTTTTTATTTTTGTTTTTGTGAGTATAAGATTTATATATACATTCCCTAATATTGGGAGATTGAGAGGTCAAGGATGAAGATTAAGAGGGGAGCAAGTGAATAATGGATGTCAAAAAACACTCCCCCCTTCCTTGGGTAGATCATACCTTTTCGAATGCTGTCATCACCTTTTGAAACCAAATGTTCTAAGTTATCTTGGGTGAAGACTTTGACCAATAGTTTTCGACCGCGCTAGACATTTCATCTAGTTGCAAGGGTGGTAAGGTACTCTCCCATGAATTTATTTGCAACGTTGTCATAGGTGGTGAACTTACAATGTGAGGTGAAGACTCTTTCTTGTATGTATGGATATGTACAATGGTAGGTGGAGGTTGTGTCGAAGCTTCTATTTCCGTATATGGACTTCATGAAGAGCAAGAAGATTCATTCGTTTTTTCTATGGTTGAGATGAGCGAAAAAAGACTTTCTCTCTTGGGTACCCAAACTAGCTCCGGATCAGGTGTATATGTTTTATGATCTTTCCTTTCCCACGATCTTCAATCGGCTTTATCGTCAGAGAATTTGACTCACGTGGGTCAGGTGATAGGTAAGAACACAATTTACGTTTTGGCACCCAGATTTGATCATTTCCTTTATAGTAGCATTGGGCTTCAAATAGTCATTTAGGAATCCAACGCAACGTTTTCTTACATTTCTGGGAGCGATTGGGGTGTTTCTTACAAGGCTCCTGTTTTTTAGCATCATCCATGGTCGCTAAAGAAGCTTTAGGGACCCATTTGTATGTTTTCTTTGTTATATTAGGATGCGCCTTGTGTGTCTCAAGCTTTGTTTCAACTACAGAAGTTGAAGCTCTAGAGAGTTGGGCTATAGGGACATATGGTTCAACCTCCTGGACATGCAATGTTTTGGGTTTTATTTCCTCAAGAGGCAATATCTCAGGGACTATGGCTTGGGTGGTTAGGCTAAGAGTTTGTTTTTGTGTTGTAACACTCCTAGTTCCCCAATCAATAGTGCATTTGGTGGCTATCATCCATGCACATCCTAGGTTTACATTGCCTTTCATAGTTCCAGCACGCATGACCAAAAAGTCTTGAGCCACAACCCCATTGTCATAACTGATAGAAGTGTGTCAGATATCAAAAACCATAGTTTTTTTCTTGTTGACACCCTTGACTTGGATAGTACTCTCACATGAGATGGCTTTTCCAACTGACACCACACTCCATATGACAAAAGATTATATTTAACACCGGTGTCTAACAAGGTGTTATATAGCACTTTCTCATAGGTGTTATTTAGTTCAATAGGGTATCATAGAGGTGTGTCAGAGTCCAACGAATCATCCTTTGTTTCAACGTGGAATGCATGTGTAACTTCAAGGTTGGCCTTGCGTTGGCGTCTTATGCGGTGTTGTTGCTCCTTAGCCTCAGCTTGAGCTTGTATCTTCTTCAATTCGGTTTGTGCCTTGACTGTCTTTTTTTGATGGATGGCACGTAGCTCCTCTTGGCTTAAAGGATCATAATATCTTTTAAATTTGCTCCCATTGAAGAATCCAATGGTCTCAAATCCATCAAGAGTCTCCACATGAATGGTACCTTGTGGGGTGATTTCACATACTCTATATGGTCCTTTTTCCACATATTTCAACTTTTTTTTTTTATTACGCACTCCTTATATAAGGACTTTATCACCAACATTGATATATTTGTTCTTTAGATGACGGTCAAACCATTTCTTCCTCCTATCAGTCTCCACAAGTGCATTTTGCACAACCAATTGTCTTTCTTGTGTAACCTTTCAAGGATATATAAACGTTCAACTAAAGGGTTACCATCCCAACCTTCTTGTGAAGCTATGTGCAGACTAGGAATTACAAACTCCCATGGCATAACTGCTTCTTGGCCATATATCATTTTTAATGGTGTACAATTAATAGCCACTTTGTAAGAAGTAGAGTAAGCCTATAGGGCTGATGTCAACTTCAAATCCCAATCTATGTGCGATAAGCTTCCACTATTTTGGTCAAGATAGAAATTAAGGTCTTGTTAGGGCTCTCAGCTTGGCCATTTGCTTGTGGATAATAAGGCGTGGACTTATGGTGGGCTATCATGAAGTTTGTCATGAGTTTCTTTATCACTCCATTTATAAAATGTGTACCATTGTCACTCACAATTTCAAAGGGGCAACGAAATCTTGTAATAATGTTCTCAAAGAGAAACTTGGCAGTTAACCTTGCATCAGCCTTACATGTCGCCATGGATTCCGCCCACTTTGTCATATAGTCAGTGACAACGATAATATATCGAGATTGAGTGTTACGAGTTGCTGGACTAATTGGGCCTACAAAGTCTAAACCCCATTTTTCAAATGGTTGAGTCACTTTAATAGGATGTAAGGGCATCTTATCCTTTCCTTGTGTGATCTTGTAACATTGGCATTCATCACATCCTTTTGCAAAAAGTGATGCATCCTTGAATAAGGTAGGCCACCAATAGCCTCATTGCAACACCTTTCTAGCAGTCAGCTCCCTTGAGAAATGTCCTCCGGCTATACCCATGTGGGCTTCTTGCAGTATGTATAAATACTCATCCTCACAAGCACGTCTAAGAATATCTTTCTTCCCTAGCGTGCAGAGAGTTCCTACAATTAGAGAATAAGGTTCACATTCTTTTAACAGTTTTTGAGCTATATCCTTACGAAGCTCTTTGGGTGGAAAATCGTTAACTAAAAAGTTCACAGTCCTCTCACTCCATCCAGTCATGGTCTCGACTAGGAATAGGGAAGTATCGAGCAATTCATCATCGACTCTAGTAGGGGCTTCACCATTGGGTATGCGAGACAAATAATCCGCCATGACATGTCTTTTACCAGGTCTCACCACAACAAAAAAATCAAACTCAAGAAGAATTAACACCCATCGTGTAATTCTTCCCGTGGAACAAGGTTTATTTACTAGATACAACAATGCTTGATGATCAACATAGAAAAAAAACTTGTTGGCAAGAAGGTAGCAACAAAATTTCTTTACTGCGTAAATCATAGCTAAACCTTCTCGCTCTATAGTGGTGTAGTTTCTCTCAGCATCATTCAATTGACGACTTGCAAAGCTAATGGGGTAGTCTAATTTATGTTCTCCTGGTTGAGCTAGGACACACCCAATAGCAAAGTTTGATGCATCAATATGCACATGAAAAATTACATTCCACTTGGGCACTCGTAGAATGGGAGCGCTTGTCAAGGTCTTTTTCAATGACTCATAAGCATGGTCACGCTCCGCGGTCCAGTGGAACTCAATAAGAAGTTTGTACAATGGACGAGCTATCTCGGCGAAGTTTAAAATAAATCGCCGGTAATAACCAACATGGTCATGAACCTTTGAACTCCTTTATAGTTTGTAGGTGGTGGCAATTCAGCAATGGCTTTAATTTTGCTCTCATCTGTGGAAATCCCATTTTTGGACACTATATGCCCTAAAATGACTCCATGTTTAACCCAAGATTGGCATTTGAAAGGGTTTAATGAGATGCGATACAACCTAAACTTTTCAAACACTTTTCGTAAAAATGATAAGTATTCTTTCCAAGAGGAATAAACACAAAGGTCATCTAAGAAAGATTCACAAAACTCCCTCAAATATTCTCTAAAAGCATTGTTTATTACTCTTTGGAAGGTAGCAGGAGCATTGGTTAAGCCAAAAGCCATAACACGAAATGTGAACACTACAAATTTGGTTATAAAAGTCGTTTTAGCTTGGTCCTCTGGTGCAATTGTGATTTGATTCTATCCAAAGTACCCATCTAAAAAGCTATAAGCTTTTTTCCCTGCAACTCTTTCAAACACATTTTCTGAATATGGCAAGGGGTAATGGTCCCTCCTAGTAGCGGCATTGACCTTCTTGAGATCCATGCACACTATGAGTTTCCCATTCTTTTTTGGCACAGTCACTATTGGAGACACCCATTATGAGTGCTCAATAGGGTATATGGATCCACATTTGACAATCTTTTCAATCTCTTCTTGAATAATCTTAATCTTTGCTTAAGATTCATTGGGTAGGGTCGTTGCTGGACTGGTTTAGCCATGCTATTCATGGGAATCGTATGTTTCACCACGAAAGGTGGAACACCTTTCATATCATGATATGTCCAAGAAAATATATCCTTGAATTCCTTGAGAAGTTCTTTAAGTACATACTCCTCAGTCTCCGTCAGATCATCTTGGGCAATGAAGACAGGTTTGGACTCCTCGTCTAGGTCTACTAACTCTATTTCCTTAACTATCATTGGACCATCATAGACTCCATTACTTCCATCAATAGGTGTCCTCTATGCCTTTGTATACACAACCTTACGTTCCTCTGTGGTGTAGGATTTGAAATGTTCATGTGCAGGGTGTAAGTCTATGGGGTCTTGTTGTTCTATGGACTGTGATTTCTATTCCGCTTCCTTTTGTTGTTGAGCTAACTCTCGATTTTTTCATCTCCTTACAGTACGGCTCAACTTCTCTAGTTGTGCGATGTCAATGGGTTGTGGACTATAGCAAAGAACGCTTTGAAGGTATTCACCCCAGTTATCTACCAACTGACGGGAGCAAAGCGAACCCCGAACCCCCAACGGCCTCTAAAACACCGGGGACCGAATGGCGCGCCTCGAGCCTGTCATGGTAAAGCAAACAGGGGGCACCACCTAGCTTCAGTGGCTAGGACGCAAACAACACACCACCATAACAAAGTTTTCATCCAAGAGAGATGGATGCTTGGGAGTAATGATGAAGAGGAAAGGGAATGAGATCAAGTGAGAGAGAGAGAGAGAGAGAGAGAGAGAGAGAGTGAGGGAGGGGGTATAGCGGCTTAGTACTTGGCACCACAAAAGGATGGCGAATCCGCACACCCTTCACACATACACAAGCTCACTCCAAACACAAGACTAGGTGGCGATTCCGCACACCTCACATGGACAAAACATTGCAAGAAAACATACTCACAAAACCTCAAGCTTTATTTAGAGAATAAGGCGATGAAATGGGGAGCATAAGGTAGGGGAATGAGAAGGGAGAGAGTGGTAGAGCGCATGGCGGATAGGTGGGAGTTGATGGCGAAGACTCACACGAGGGTTATGGCCATCATCCTTCATTTAGCTACCCTTCATCTTCCATAGCCCAAGGGTGTAGAGGTCATGCTCAAGACGAGCATGGTGATTGCGGTGATGGTGATGGTGTGGGTGTGTGTATGTGCACTAGGCACACACAGTGCATAGTGTACTCTTTGGTGATGTTGTGTGTGTGTTTAGTGTGATGGTGACCCCTCTTTATATAGGGGAGAAGGGGGGAGAAATTCTAGAATTTAGAAATGAAGAAGTCATTATCTACATAGGCCATGTGATTGTGGGCCCCACTTGTCTAGCTGTGTGTATATGTGCCAGAACAGCAGTCTCATGAGAGAGAGACTAAGAGAGAGAGATGGGTTGATGAAAAAAAGTGAGAGGTGACATGGAGAATAAAGTAATTACAAGAGGGGAGAGAGGGGAGTGTGTTCAGAGGTGAATCTGTGTGCAGATGTGTGTGAACACAAGAAAAATCAGGTAACCACCGGGTGGGGATGGGTCTGTGGGCACCTTTTTCAGTGAAACTGAGTGTGTGTGAGTGTGGGGGAGGTTATTTAGCTACAAGACAAGAGACATGGCGCCCTTTAGAGAGAGAGGGGGGTATTTGGGTCATGGGATATGATAGAAGAGAGAAAGGGGGGGTGGGGTATACGATTTTGGAAGATAGGATAAGTTGCATGTGAGTTAGGGTGCATTATTCGTGAGTTAGAATGCATTATTGGTGAGAGGTGGGGTAGCTTGAGGGGAGAGAGAAAGGAGAAAGGACAAGGGGAAGAGAGAGGGGGTTGACCTTTTGAGTGGAGGAGAGGAAAAGGGACACACGGCGGGGCAACAGTGAAGAAAAAGGAGGCAAGGTGGGGATGGGCTGCCCCGCAGGCATGAGGTGGCCTATTTTACCTTTCTCATATATTTACATAATCATACTTTATTTTTTCTTACTTTTTCCAATGCCTTTTATCACTCCCTCCCTAAGAGGGGGTTTTCATGTCGTGGGGACGAGAGAAGAGGGGTATGGGAGCTTGGCTTGTGAAAAGCCCCCATCATTAGCCCTCCCCTTTTGGCTAGAGGCATTCATGTCTCTAGCTCATCTGTTTGATCATTATCGTCGGAGGTGGCGGCTGATGGTGTGTCCTCATCTGGAATGTCAATAGGTGGAGCCTGGTCAAATCGAAGAAAATAAGGTTTAAGTCGCCAACCATTTACCCTGGTTTTATGAAGTTTTCCATCAGCCTCCATAAGCTGGTAGCTTCCATTGGCATACTTTTTCCTGACGATGAAAGGACCTTCCCATCGGAGTAGGAGTTTCTTATCCTTGCGCGTGTCGAAGCGATTGTCATAGCGGAGCACCAACATTCCTTTCTTCTATTCTTTTTGCCAGAGATGCTGGTTAAAGCTAAGTCGTCTATGCTCTGCTTGTGCCGCATAATAATTTATTGCTTCTTCTCTGTCCAGCTACAGTCTTTCCAAGTTGATGATGTGATCTCTCAAATGCATGTTGGGCTGTTGAAGTAGGCTTGCCATTACTCTGAGACTTTGTAGTTGCACTTCAATGGGAAAGATTGCTTCCTTACCAAATACTAGATGATACGGTGTGAATCCCAAGGATGTACGGAATGAAGTTCTGTAGGCCCATAAAGCTAGTAGTAGGTACTTATCCCAGTCTCCAGGATGATTGTTTACCTACTTGGTAATAATTTTAGAAACCATTCCATTTACCTTTTCAACTAGGCCATTACATTGAGGGTAATATGGTGAAGAGTGCCTCCTTGTAATGCCCAGTTTCTGCATTAATTCTCCTACCAAGTCTGCTCTGAAACCTGGCCCTCTATCAGAGATGATCTCTAAAGGTGTGCCAAACCTACAACATATGTGCTCGTAGATAAATTTAGCTACCTCTACCGCTGTGATTCTAGTGGTGGCTGTAGCCTTTGCCCATCTAGTCATGTAGTTGACCCCCATGATAATGTAGAATTTTCCTGAGTTGGCCCTAGGTAATGGCCCAATGGCGTCGATACCCCATTTTTCAAATGGGCCATATGAGAGAATAGGTGTCTGTGGTTCAGGCATAAGTGATCTAGTTCCGGCCTTTTGACACAACTTACATGTTTTGCACCAGTGGTGTACATCACGGTTGAGGTTAGGCCATATGAAGCCTGCTTGCAAGATTTTCCTACTTGTTATGTCTAGGGCAAAGTGACCACCACAAACCCCGTCGTGACAGCTAGCAATTACTCCCGTGATTACCTGAGAGAGAGGGACCTTCCTGAGTATTTGGTCCTTACCCTTACAGTACAAACCGTCATTGATGAGTCGATACCTTGTGGCCTTCCGCGTCAGCCATTGCTTTTGTCCCTTTGTTAAATCTGATGGGCATTCCCCTGTTTCCAAAAAATGCATGATGTCAGGCAAGGCATCACTGCCTTGAAATAGAGGGAGCTTTAGTTTTATTGCTCCAACCACCACTTCCTATAGTCTTTCACTTGCTAGGGCATCTGCTTCTTGGTTTTGAGCCCTTGGGATATGGTGTATTTGAACTTCTTCAAACTTACCCAACAAGGTTTTTACACCACTTAAGTGAGTCCTTAAACTAGGATTCTTACATGTCCATGCTCCATTTACTTGCCTTACCAGAAGTAGAGCATCCCCAAATACATTAAGGCGTTGTACACCTTGCGAGACGCACCATTGTAGACCCTTGGTTAGTGCTGCATACTCAGCTTCATTGTTAGAATGTGAATCTAACAATTGGCCCAACGAAAATACCTTTGTACCTTTGTCATCAAAGACCACTATGCCTGCAGCTGCTTTGTCGGACGCTAGCTTGTAGGCTCCATCAAAGTAGAGAGAGTGTGCTCCTTCTACCATCGGTGGTACTGGAGGTAATCGTAGTTCTCCTTCCTTAGATTGCTTCTCCTTCCCTTCAAAGACTTGGTAGGTCATGAGTCCCCCCAAACTTGCCCTCGTCGTGCTTTCTACCTGTACCGTGTAGTCAAACTCTTGCAGACGAACTAGCCATTTAGTAATTCTAGCAGACACATCCATGTGTTGTACAACATAGGGAAATATTTCATCCGTGGTTAGAATCACAAATTGATTAGGCATCAAATATGACCTAAACTTTGTAGTTGCAAATCTAAGAGCTAGGACTAAGTGTTGCACATGGGTGAAACCTTTCTCTCCTGCTGTCATCATTCAACTAGAGAAGTAGATTGGCCTCATGAAAGATGTCGTCGTATCCTTTTGGAGTAGCACAGCCCCCAATGAGTCATCACCAACACTTGAGGTGACATAGAATTTTTCATCCCACTTAGGTGGTGAGATAGTTGGTAGAGTGGCTAAAACCTCCTTTACCTTGTTGTAGTGATGTTCTCTTTCCTCGTCCCAAGTGAAAGTTGATCTTTGAGTGAGTTGTTGCAGTGGTAGAACAAGTTGTGATAGTAGATGTATGAATCTACTTAAGTACCTCATCTTCTGTAGAAAAGAGACCAGTTGACTTGCGGTAGTTGGTGAAGGTAGGGCTATGAGTGCGGACACCTTACTTGGGTCGGCGTTGATACCTTTTGCTGAAATTTCATGACCTAGTAGAATGACTTTACTCTCCCCAATGTGGCATTTATCCACATTTAATTGCCCACCTAGGCTTTACAACCTAGCCAAACCTTCAGTTACCTTTTCTAAATGTGAAATACGGGAGCTATATATAAAAAAATCATCAATGAACACTCTTATGGATGTTCCAAAGAACGGTTGAAAAACATACGTGACATATCTTTGGAATGTGGCAGGTGCATTTGTGAGACCAAATGGCATAACCCTGTATGCAAAACAACCCCATGGCGTTATAAAAGTGGTTTTTAGCTGATCTTCCAAGGCTATGCGTATTTGAAAGTATCCAGAATAACCATCACAGACTGTATAGCATTCAAAACCCGCTACTTCATTCAGAATTTCATCCAAGAAAGGGAGAGGAAAGTGGTCTCTCTTTGTAGCTGCATTTAGTGGTTTGTAGTCAACACAGACCCTCCACTTACCATTCTTTTTAGGCATCACCACTACGGGTGACACCCATTCTGAGTTTTCTACAGGATAGATGAATCCCGCCTCCAGCAGTTTCCTTACCTTGGCCAAGAGTGCCTTTTCTTGTATGACCCCCAGTCGTCGTAGCTTTTGCACAACTGGTTTTACCCCTTCCTTCAGCTTAATATGATGTTCCACCACTGTAATGCCTGTGATTCTTTCATAGTTGTCAATGAACAGGTTAGGAAATCCCATCAACATTTGCAAAAAACTATCTTTCTCCTCAAGTGTTAATTCCGTAGACAACATACCCTTCAACCTACTTCCTCCTAGGCCAGGTGATTTGCTCTCCTCTTCATTGGATTGCCCTTTTGGTGATGGATCACCAGTTGTGCTTACCCTTTGTGGATCCTTCATAATGATACCCATCACATCAATGGAACTGTCAGTTTCGTCGGTGGATGTGGTCTCCTCCTCAGAATTGGAAGATTCGCTAGTGGTTTCATCTGCCGATGTTTCCAGATTCATTTGCTTCTGCTTGCCAATCCTCATGTCGTAGTAGATTGTGTCCCCTTTCTTACCGGTCATGCGTAGAAGCCAGTACCCCAGTCCTGTTTTGCCTTCATGGCCATCAACCATGGCCTTCCCAAGATTAGTGGATAGCCCTCCCCCTTAGTAGGCATTACAAAAACATCTACCTCTACCTCAGTGTTGAAAGCTTTTATTTTTACGACACTTACCACACCCACACACTTTACTTTTGCGTTGCTTGCCATCTTTGCCTTGCATGGAGAAGGCCTGTCAACTTCGAGCCCTAATCGAAGCATCATAGCTTCGCTCATTACACAGATTTGTGCACCTCCATCAATGTAGGTGTTTCCAACCCTCTTTCCTTTTATGTTTACGTCGACAATTGGAAGGATGTCATCCATGTTGCATCCCGAAATTGCTCCGGCTACCTTTGTTTTGGAGCGTCTTGTACTTACCATTTTGGACCATTGTCGCTTTACTTTAGGTGCAAGATGTAGCAGCTGTGGCCATGTAATCTTCGGTCCTTGCTCTGCCACATCCAATGTTAGATCATAGGGCTTAGAACTTTCCCCTAGCTGGAAGTCGGTGATGCCCAATTTCCGTCGTGGCCTGGATGGCCTCTTGCTAGTTTCTCCTCTCATGCTTCTCTCATCATCTGATTGTGTAGCTTTCTCCCTCCTAGCTCTTTTCACAGTCATGGCCTCAAGTGGTTCTAAAAAGGTTACCTTCTCCTTACCCTTGTCCCTCTCCTGTGCTGTGGGTGGATCCACTACTACGGCTTTTCCTTTCTCTTCTAGCCTTATGATGTTTACAGGGCGATCAGGTGGTGGAAGAGGTGGAATGGATGCTTGTAGTGGTGTCTGGGGTGGACGTAGAATTTGTGTTGGTGGGGGTGGTGCTCGGGGTGGGGGTGTTCTTTCTCTAGGGGGTCACAATTGGTTCCTCCTACCTCCTCTATTATAGTTTTGTCGTGGTTTGGGACAGTAGTACATACCATGACCGTCTTCTCTGCAGTTGTAGCAATGATACTCCCTGTTTTGTCGTCGTGATCTTCGAGGGTCTTGATCTCTTTCTTGACTCCTCCCTTGCTGTATTAAGTGGACAGACAAATTCTGCAGCTGGTCAGTAATATGGGCCAACATATCTTGTTGGTCATCTCTTACCCCAAGAGCCGGTGGTGGTGGTGGAATGGTGGTTGTCGTAGTTGCTGGTCGATGCGATGTTCCTGCTTCTGTTGACTCGGTTTCTTTGACTTTCATTCACAGCTTCTTGTCCTTAAGGCGAGCAATCTCAACGACTAACTCGTACGTAGCCGGGAATCTACCTTTCACCTTCTCCTTGAGAAGCGGCCATAAGCCATGCGTGAACCGATCTTTTTTTAGGAAATCGGGTGCAGCTTCTCCCCTTTCCAGTGACTCAACCCACCGTTCCCACAAATCCACAAATTTGGACTCATAGGTGGCATATTCTAAAAGACCCTCCTGCTTCAAGTCTCTCAACTTGTCCCACAACTTTTCTGAAGTGGTACCTCCCCCAAAGCGCCTCTTAAAAGCGGTTTTTAAGGGTTCCCAGTCATCCTTGGTTGCTTGTGGAAGTGCATTGTACCATGATCTAGCTTCTAGCTTCATGAGATGCTTAAATATTCTAACCCGGGATTCATCCGTATCTTTGTTGCTCACTACACATGCTACTTCAAAGTCATCTAGGAAGTCTATTACCAAATCCTCCCCCTTCTTTCCTTTAAATGTTGGAAATGCTACACTTGCCATGATTACTGAGAGAGAGCTAGAAAGACACACTGCTTAACTTGCAAAAGTTTTTTTCTTCAGGCGTGTATACCCTCTTATACTAGGACATAGATTAAAACTTCAAACGGTACATTGCCTTGTACCAAAGGTAAGACAAATGGTTGATCTGATGCCAGAACCTCAAAAAACCGCTCCCCACCCAGCATGGTGTCAATGAAGGGCTGGTAGTGAACCTTCAAGTCCAGTATTACCTTGATTGAGTGTACACGTGTTGGTATGTGTGATCTGTCTTGAGGTAGGTTGTACTGATTCATGTGAAGCTTAGAGGTGCTTAGTCACTGTCCAAGCTTGTGGGAGAGGGTGGTGTTCTTTCCTGAAACAAACTCAGTACATCCCTAGTTTCTCTAGTGAGAGTGTGAGCCAATGCTTCCGTTATCTATGCTCCAGCATCATGTGCGACTTGAAAACTGACTATGATAATTACCTCGGTGACTTGAGTTACCCGATTCTCAAAGTAGAATAGTGTTGATTCTCTATTGTGTAGAGCTCCTTCCATTTTGTTGTTTTGGGTTGGTTGTAGGTTGCGGACATGGTTTCGACCTTCTCCTTCTTCTTCTTGGCACTTGGCCTATGTATATCCACTGGGTTTGGCGTGTTGGTTGACGCTCCCACTGCAAATCGATTACCGTTACACCTCGCACTCGAGCTTCGATGGAGATGCGGAGTTCGTCTAGTTGTGCTTGGAGATCTTCTTCTTCTGTCGTCCAGTTAGCAAATCCTGCTAGCCATTCATCCATTTGTTGGGGTATAGGCGTCTGTGCCTTGCCCGGCCGCCCAGAGTCTGGGCGCCCACTGACTTGTATACCTTATACATAGCATAAGTGTATAGGGGGCTGCTCACTCTTGGAGTCTCCCCACCCACATCGTGTCTGTCTCCTTCTCTCTCTCTCTCACTCTCCGTCTGTGGTGCTCCCCGATCCCCTTCAATTGGTATCAGAGCTATGGTGACCGCGGAGAGCACGACAGCTTTGAGAGCTTCGAGGCGATAGCTCGCTCGCTCTCGACGGTGGAGTTCGATCGCGGAGTTTCACGGAGAGCGATTTTAGCTTGAGGAGCATTGTCTTTGGAGCTTAGGAGCTTGGTGTGGTCAAGCTTGGTCGAGGAGGCGGTTGTGGCTTCCTTGGTGAGAGGAGCTTTTGAGCTCAGTGGAGCTCGTTAGAGAAGTGCTCGGCGAAGGAGAGCTTGACATTCGAGTGCTTGGATGTTGTTGTGGCAGAGCTCTTGTGTTGGAGCTTGCATTGAGAGGACATTGCATCACGCAGAGTGGAGCAGAGCAGGTTCAAGACTGTGTGCAGCTCGTTTTTGCCATTTTCGGGCTCTAAAACGCAGTTTTTTTCGTAGCTCCGTCATACAGAGTCAGATCTACATGATCCAGGAGTCTAGGTCAGGGTTTTGGCACGCTCCGAACGCGATGGTGATGTCTATTTGCTGAAATTATTCTTTGAATTACAGCAGGTACAGCAGCAAGTTTATTTGTGCACTTTCGGGTCCCAAAAACACTGTTTTTGGCATAGCTTTCACACCCGGACTCGGATACATATGATCCAGGAGTCTACCTTGGGGTTTTGGCATGCTCCGGACGCGCTCGTCATATCAGAATTTTAAAATTTTGAACGCTGAATTTTCTGCAGCAGCAGCAGTTGTTTATTGTGTGTCGAGGATTCCACACATGGTTTGCTCTCAGATGTGAGAGTGATATTTGCTGCAAGTTTCCTCACAGGTGGGAGGATACGATGTATGCCTTATGTGGTTTGATGCTCAGGGAGACTAATGTGATTGCATTTTGAGCTCGGCAATGTATGCCTCGAGTATGTTTTTTGGCAGTCACAGGTAGAGCAGATATTTGTGTACTAGATTTGCAGGTGTTTGCAATGATGTATGCAAAGTGTGGAGATTGGTGCATGCATTTGGAGTACGGTTTGATGCGCTTTGGTTGCTCATGGTTTTGAGCGTGCAGTCAGTTTGGTTACTGGTTTTGTGGCCGTTTTACTGACGAAACTCTGGCGAAATTTTCCCAGGAGTTTTATGCGCATCATTTATGCGATCTAGGTAGAGATTGCGGGTTGCACTCAACATTTGCGTGCGGTGTTCTCTGCAGGTGGGAGATTGGTGCGTGTGTATGCATCGATACCGCACAGTGTGGGCTTGGTGATTAGCTCACGGGTTTGACAGGCGTACAGTTATCTTGTCACACTCACAGGAGTGAGTATTGTGATGTATGCTTGTGTGGCTACGAGCTAGGTAGCCGGATTCAAGCACTAATGGCTTGAGGTTTTTCAGCAGGTTTCAGCTACAGGTTTACAAGTTTACAGGCAGGTTTGAGGGCTTATTTGGGCGCTGAATTTTCAGCCATTGTTTCCTCTTTGCAGGTGTCCATGTATGACTCAGTTGTAGGCTGATCTGGGACACGTTTGTGACTTGTTTATGCAGTTGTTTAAGAGCTGAATTTTGGGGCTGTTTTGGGGCTGATTTGTAGCCATATCTTACAGCCATATTTGCAGACTTTTGTTGATGCGATTCGAGCCAGTTTAGGGCTGATTTGGTTGACATTTGCTACTCATTGTTGGTTGCTCTTTTGCGAGCATTATGGCTGATTTTTCATTTGACTTCCAGCGTTATGGTCTGACACAGTTTGATGGTGTAGATTTTGTTGCTTGGAAGGAACATATGCTTGTTGCATTGGCGGATTTGGGGCAGGATAAACCCTTGCATGGTTTATCGGCGAAGCCCAAGTCTATGCGTGATGATGATTGGCAGGATCTTGATGAGTTAGCAATGTCTACGATTTGTTTGCATCTGGTTGAGTCTGTTTACTGGCAGGTCTCGAGGGAGACTACAACTCATGCTTTATGGCAGAGTTTACATGCTATGTACGCGACATCCATGTCTACAGGGGAGTCTAGTCCCACTTCTATGTCCATGGGAGAGATTGGTCCCACACGCAAGTCTCGACGGCATAGAGACTTGACATGTTGGCATTGTGGACATAGAGGGCACATTAGGCGTCGATGTTTCAGGCGTTTGAGACAATGGAGGCGACAGATGCGTGATGCAGATTTGGGCATGACAGATGCTAGTGAGATCAGTACGGTGGTTACTGAGTATGCTTGTGATGGCGATGTCACATTTACATCTAGCTTGTCTTTAGACGATCTTATGTCTACGGATTGCATATCGGATTGCACACTGTCTTCACATTGGTTACTAGATTCAGATGCTACTTTCCATGTCACGTCGCATCGTGAGTGGTTTAGCACGTTTTCTAGTGGGAGACTTGGTTGTGTGCACATGGCTGATGGTGCTGTGTATGACATTGAGGGTACAGGAGACGTATGTTTGTCCTTGCCCAGTGGTATGAGATTTACCCTGCGTCATGTGCGTTATGTGCCAGATCTGAGACGGGATTTGATCTCAGTCAGACAGTTACGGGATAGTGGATGTCAGATTTCGCTACGAGAGCGAGATTTTGTGATGCATTTGGGTTCGCTAGTGATTGCGAGAGGTGCCAGGAGTGGTACAGGTTACCCATTGCATGTGGATCACGCGAGAGATGGTGTTGTCTCTGTGATCATGCAGCCAGGTAGACAGCGAGAGAGCAGGTGAGTCTCTTTTGCTTGTGGGTTGCAGGATGCTTTGCATGGAGTGCAGAGTAGTGAGCTCGTTGTGCACACAGTTGGGGCACGACTTGAGCAGTCACACAGAGAGGTGACAGAGTCAGACATGCATGCTTTGCTAGTGACTGAGCAAAGCAGAGACTCAGTTGTGCTAGATACTTCTATGCAGGATAGACAGGTAGAGCGGTCTTGCTCTAGTGAGTCACGACAGGAGGACGTTGTGCAAGAGTCTATGCATACGGAGTTAGAGCATGAGAGCTCTAGTGAGTCACAACAGATTGAGTGGTCATGTTTGCAGTGGATGATTGCAGAGGAGGCTGAGATGTCAGCGATTATGCAGTCATTCCTTTCTATGCTCGACAGTGAGCATGGGGATATAGTTGTGCAGGATATGTCTTCCAGCAGACACCTAGAGCAGCTGGTTTGCTCTGAGGTTGCACGACAGGTTGATGCGTCTTTTGCGGACAGTCAGGAGATGCATGTGGCTGACACGCCTTGTCAGTCAGAGATGCCTATTGCCAGGGATATATATGTTGATGCATGCTCCGTAGAGCTAGCAGGGCCCGCTAGCATTGCATCGGCATTCGGTGGTCTCATGTATGAGATGCTGATCTTGAGACCGGATATCGCAGCTGCAGTGGGAGCATTTGCAGTTGGGGTTGTCAGTCGTTTGTTGACTGATGATGGCATAGTGCACGAGGGAGATATGCAGGTATTGCGTACATACTTGCAGTACGTGTGCGGTACGTCTGGTGGTGTATGGACTTACACGGGAGCAGGACAGCCGGATGCACACGATCACAGCCAGCTAGTGGGCATCGGTTGAGAGCGGTTTTCTCTCGGCTTTTGTAGTCTTTAGACTAGGTTCTCTTGCTTAAAGGCACAGTCGCCTTTAAGTGGGAGGTTGTTGGGGTATACGCGTCTGTGCCTTGCCCGGCCGCCCAGAGTCTGGGCGCCCACTGACTTGTATACCTTATACATAGCATAAGTGTATAGGGGGCTGCTCACTCTTGGAGTCTCCCCACCCACATCGTGTCTGTCTCCTTCTCTCTCTCTCTCACTCTCCGTCTGTGGTGCTCCCCGATCCCCTTCACCATTCACAATAGTTTAGGGGTTTCAGTCTTGTAAACTGAAGGGTTTCATGAAAAGATCCTCAGTGGGGGCACCAAATGACGGGAGCAAAGCAAACCCCGAACCCCCGACGGCCTCTAAAACATCGGGGACCGAATGGCGCGCCTCGAGCGTGTCATGGTAAAGCAAACAGGGGGCACCACCTAGCTTCAGCGACTAGGACGCAAACAACACACCACCATAACAAAGTTTTCATCCAAGAGAGATGGATGCTTGGGAGTAATGATGAAGAGGAAAGGGAATGAGATCAAGTGAGAGAGAGAGAGAGAGAGAGAGTGAGGGAGGGGGTATAGCGGCTCAGTACTTAGGCACCACAAAAGGATGGCGAATCCGCACACCCTTCACACATACACAAGCTCACTCCAAACACAAGACTAGGTGGCGATTCCGCACACCTCACATGGACAAAACATTGCAAGAAAACATACTCACAAAACCTCAAGCTTTATTTAGAGAATAAGGCGATGAAATGGGGAGCATAAGGTAGGGGAATGAGAAGGGAGAGAGTGGTAGAGCGCATGGCGGATACGTGGGAGTTGATGGCGAAGACTCGCACGACGGTTATGGCCATCATCCTTCATTTAGCTGCCCTTCATCTTCCATAGCCCAAGGGTGCAGAGGTCATGCTCAAGACGAGCATGGTGATTGCGGTGATGGTGATGGTGTGGGTGGGTGTGTGTGCACTAGGCACACACATTGCATAGTGTACTCTTTGGTGATGTTGTGTGTGTGTTTAGTATGATGGTGACCCCTCTTTATATTGGGGAGGAGGGGGGAGAAATTCTAGAATTTAGAAATGAAGAAATCATTATCTACATAGGCCATGTGACTGTGGGCCCCACTTGTTTAACTGTGTGTATATGTGCCCGAACAGCAGTCTCATGAGAGAGAGACTAAGAGAGAGAGATGGGTTGATGAAAAAAAGTGAGAGGTGACATGGAGAATAAAGTAATTATAAGAGGGGAGAGAGGGGAGTGTGTTCAGAGGTGAATCTGTGTGCAGATGTGTGTGAACACAAGAAAAATCAGGTAACCACCGGGCGGGGATGGGTCTGTGGACACCTTTTTCAGTGAAACTGAGTGTGTGTGAGTGTGGGGGAGGTTATTTAGCTACAAGACAAGTGACATGGAGCCCTTTAGAGAGAGAGGGGGGTATTTGGGTCATGGGATATGATAGGAGAGAGAAAGGGGGGGTGGGGTATACTATTTTGAAAGATAGGATAAGTTGCATGTGAGTTAGGGTGCATTATTCGTGAGTTAGAATGCATTATTGGTGAGAGGTGGGGTAGCTTGAGGGGAAAGAGAAAGGGGAAAGGACAAGGGGAAGAGAGAGGGGGTTGAACTTTTGAGTGGAGGAGAGGAAAAGGGACACACGGTGGGGCAAGAGTGAAGAAAAAGGAGGCAAGGTGGGGATGGGCTGCCCCGCAGGCATGAGGTGGCCTATTTTACCTTTCTCATATATTTACATAATCATACTTTATTTTTTCTTACTTTTTCCAATGCCTTTTATCACTCCCTCCCTAAGAGGGGGTTTTCATGGGGTGGGGACGAGACAAGAGGGGTATGGGAGCTTGGCTTGTGAAAAGCCCCCATCACAACTTCCAATGAGCATCGCATGCCCCTATATAATTAAGCCATTTTGTGGTAGATTTCTTTTCATTTATTCTAGTACGCACAATTGCTTGATAACGTCGCCTCTTATATCTCTTACTCTTCTTGTCTAATTTTTTATTACGATCGATCTCTAGTAAAGAGTCACTAGATGAATCACTACTTGTGTCTTCTGCTCCCCTGGATAGATAGTCATCTAAGGTACCACTGGCCCCTGAATGTTTGTCCCCATATTTGCACCAAGGTTTAACTCAGATTCTTTGTCTTCAGAGTCAACTCCAATTAATGATTTTGACTCCGAATCGTGTGGGCTATAATCTTGTGAGACGCTACTAGTTCCAATGTCAGTCAAGTTTTAATCTTTAGGTCATTAGAAGCTATATGCATTGCTCCTATCATATTTAAGGGTACGATTTGTGGCATTTCATCCCCCTCAGGTGTTACCCAAGTCGTCCCCCTATTGCCCCAAGTGTCTATGGTTGCTGCTAGGTGGACCCAATCCACATTGTCAGACTCAGTCATCCCAGGTAGAACATCCATATAAGGAGAATCTTCCCCAACATCAATGTCCATTTTACATGTGTAACAATACTGCAATGGGTCCGAGTGAACTGTGGTGTCAATTATAAATCCGTTTCCTAGAGGATGTGCTTGACCAGTTACAAGATCCCCTCAAATGACAGAGTCTTGGAACTGCAAGTAGACATGGTTTTTAGACCAATCATGCACCATTTTTTCTTCCCTCATGAAAGGACGACCTAAGATCATCTCAGATGACATAGTGTGCTTGGAGAAATCCATAACAATGAAGGTATTCCTTATTTTGTGTCCAAAGACCTTAATTTTGAGATCTTCTAGCATCCCATTATGCTTAAAAATAGTCCCATTGGGCATCTTTACCACTATGTTTGTGGTCCCAAGGCGAGGTCTTTCCATGGTTTCCCAGCAATTTTTAGTCACAATACTAACCCCAGCGCCACCATCAAGGATTCCCTTCACAGTTAATCCCTTGGTAGTGATTGTTATGGTCGCATTGAATTCATTGCTTTCAAAGTATTGTCCCAACTTGTTAACAAATATTTCTACAACAGAGTTCTCATCTAGGTTGGGTTGTGGATCTAAGTGTTCCTCCTCTATTGGCATCTCCCTAGCTCCATCCATCTGTGAAAATTGTGGTAGCCCGACTTTCAGTTCTCCATTGAGGAAAGCTCGAAGAGCTAAGAATAGCTCCGGGTCTCCATATAGTTTGGACATGATGGTGGTTCTAACTTCTGAAGCCATGAAATCCATCAATTTGGCAATATTTAATGGCACCTTTTGGGCGTCACTCCCTTGACATGGGGAAGATGGGATCTCCATTTCTTTGATAGGATCAGGTAGTCCCTTTGTAAACATTCTCTCCAACAAGAAGTGATTACACCCACTTTCCCATGACTTTAATTCACTTTCTTCTTGGATGACACTAGGTATGGCTAGTGGTCTACGGATTTTGTGAGGTTGATTTTGCGTAGGGAACATTGTGCCGGTAATCTAAATCCGCCTAGGTGCTGGTTCTAGATCCCTCTGAGTCTCTGCTACCAAAATCCTTAATTGCTTGACTCGCTCCATCTCCTCTGTAGTGTTTGGGTAAGTTCCTATCTTCTTCTTGGGTCCTGGCCATTGTGGCTCATGACGATCTTCCTTGTTGGTTTCTTTCCTAGTGGTCATTTTGGTCTCCATGGTTTCACGTGAATCAGAATCCTCTTCAGCGTCATTCATATATACGGGGTTGTCACCAGTCCCTATGTTGGTCTTTGAACTAGGGTTTGACTTCGTTGCTTTTTGTGATCTCTTCCTTCGTGTTTTCTTCTTCTTCTTAGATTGGGCAATTGATGTTGTGTCCCTTTCTTCAAGAATATAATTTTGGTTTTGGAGCATCGATCGTGTGAGTACATTTATTGGTACCACAACGTACTTTGTGTTGGATTCTCAGCAACCTCAATTAAATTCAATGGCATTATCTTTGGCGCATTTGGATTATTAGGACATTGGGCAATCAAATGATCTATGCCACATCGATTACACATGAGTATCGGCATTGTAGACATGCTCACTTGATTGGTTTGCATTATTGTAGCATTCTTTTGTAGCCTAATAGGACACTTAGATACACGATGTGGGACCCCCACACTCATAGCATTGAAGAGGTGGTCTCTTGGCACTGTAATTGATATTTTGGCCTCTTGCAACAAGAGCAACTACTTGATGGACATGTTTGACTTGTCCCCAACAATGGTCCTCCATATAGTATTGTGGACTTTCTTCAAGTGCATCAATCACATAGATAATATTAGGGTCCCAACAAGCAATAGATGACGCACAACTCACTTGATTCACAGAAGTGATTCTTGGATGTGGTGCGGTCCTAGCATTGGAGGTGGTAAGGGTGTTGTTTGAATAACATTTTGGGCCCTAGGGACCATGTATTGTGAGGTTTGTTCAAGAGGACATGTTTGACTTGTCCCCAACAATGGTCCTCCATATAGTATTGTGGACTTTCTACAAGTGCATCAATCACATAGATAATATTAGGGTCCCAACAAGCAATAGATGACTCACAACCCACTTGATTCACAGAAGTGATTCTTGGATGTGGTGCGGTCCTAGCATTGGAGGTGGTAAGGGTGTTGTTTGAATAACATTTTGGGCCCTAGGGACCATGTATTGTGAGGTTTGTTCAAGAGGGGGGGTCGGCATTAGTGCAGGCACTCGAGGTGTATCCATCCATGATAAGGTTGGTCTATTGGCCATCGCGCGCTTTAATACTATACAATCCTTAGCTTGATGACCATACCACACAGGCATTGCAATTCCCATTAAATGTTACTCTAAAAGTAGGGCATTCACTGATACTATGCAGACCATAGCAAACTAAGCACCATTATTGCTCCCTTCTTGGATACATATGGTTGTTTTGTCAAGCACGATTGTCTCTAAGACTCTCTTAAATGGCCTTGGTGAGGTCTGCTAAAGTCATCTCAGATATCTTTGGCTCTTTAGCAATAGGTTTTATGGTCATTGTCTCATTCCTTGATGCTTGCGAGCTAGTAGATTTAGGCTCAACAGACACTCTTTCTCCTTGAATCATTAGGTTATCCTCCAATTGGATCGCATTGGTGGTGACTTCTTCCCAAGTGGTGATTCCTCTAATGATTAGGCCATTGTAGATATCCTCATGTTGTAGTCCCCTAATGAGTCTATTGAGAAATTGGTCATTATTGAAGCGCTCATTTGGATTACAACAATAATTCAAATGCTTCAAGCAACTAATAAAGTCTCTCACTGACTCTCTTTCCTCTCGTTGGGCTTTCTGGAGCTCAGATGCTACACCCCAAAGTACTCCCTCTCGTATGTACTGTTTCAATAACAATCCCCTAAGAGTAGGGTAAATCGTTTTTTCTTCCACTCTTAGGGTTCTATACCAATCCCCGGCCTTCCCACTTAAGGTTAGGCTTAAAGCATTACTCTTCTGCAGGTCATTGTGTTCTCCTAGAGAATCGCATATTTGTTCAAACACTTGGATATGCTTTCTGTAAGGACATGGGTCCTACGAGCAAGGCCACCGGCACGGCCGGACAGTGTGTATGCTAGGGGGAGGCTATAAGATAGCACGGTTTGGTGGAAACTAGCACACACATTACCACCGCCCTTTCACTAGTGTCCGAGCTAATTTTGGAAACGGGGAAAAGCGGGTTGCATGTGCATGCCACGCGCTGCTTCTCTCCCACATTCCGCAAACACTAACGTCTCCACTGTGCAGCAAAAAGAAGACAGGGACAATTTTTTGTGTGCAACATTGGTAGACAGACAGTGACAGTCGACCACAACCGCCCCACCTACGCCCTCCACAGCGGGCGACCAAGGCAAACTTGACTGGCAACTTGGCTTCGAAGGCTTCCGTTGGTTGCACGTGTAGGAAGGCCTGCTTAATGCTCACATGAAGGAGGGTTGAACCCACCCCATAAGGGTAAGAGGCCAACACTTTACCATCAAGCTATTGACCCTTGCTACGTATAACAAGGAAAGATAGCAAACTTGTGTTGAAAAGAAAGCTAGAAGGAAGGAAAAGCTTCAAACTTCAAGGAAGTAGTTTCACCCTTCTTTTTCAGTTCTTGGAGGAAGGCAAGTTTTCCTCCCAAAAAAAAAAAATCCTCAAGGAGGGAGCTTCAAAATGAACAAAAGCCTTCACAAAACGACAAGTTTTTGTGAAGAAACAACAAAGGTGTTCTTACAACAAACGACACGTGAAGCGCTACAATTCCCACAAAGCGGGATTCGCATGCAACGCAAATCGTGGAGCATACAAAACACAAAGACTTCAATTTCACAAGGTACAAGTTGACGTTTTTTTTTTTCTCTCTTTACATTAGTGTGTGTTTACCATGGCCAGTGAGGATATCCCACCTATACACACTTTTGATTTTTAGCACGTAGATCAAAATCAGGGCACCACTACTGCTGTTGACACTAATATACATGACAATCATGATCTAGGAGATCGTGGCCTTGTAGATATGGATGCTTTCAAGACTTTGGAAAATCGTCAAAGCGTACTTGAAGGCAACCTCTCTGCGCTCACTCAATGCAAATGTTACCAATCTTACGGAGTTACTTGTGAAATTTATGAATTCACAGACGGCTCAAAGAGCCACAAGTGGCACGGTTCAAGGGAACCAAGCTTGCATGACTTAAGGAGTCCAAGAGACAAGTGCTTCAGAAGATGCAGAAGGTAGCAATCCATTACTTAAGAATATCACCATTCCCGAGTTTCACGAGGAAGAGCATGATCGCAACAAGGATGCGGTCAATACATTCCTACACAAATGGACTGATATTCATAGATTGAGACACACCCCGGATATAAAGACGGTTGTGGAAACAAGTCTATCTCTTAAAGGCAAGGCCTAGAAGTGGTGGATGACATTTCCAATAGATGCTCGTCCTCCGTCTTGGGCTGCGTTTCAAGCTTCTTTCTCCAAAGAGTTTTTGGACTCCAATGAAGAACATAAGAATTGGTTAGCATGGGATGCATGCCACATATCTAGCCTCTCTCTCACATAGTGAAGTATTGGGAAATCATATTAAAACTAGAAGGTCTAGATGAATTCCAAAAGATACGTGGTTTTAACAGGGGCCTTGACAAAGACTTCGTCTTCATGTCAAGATCCAACATCCAAAAACTTTGGAAGAAGCCATCAGTCATGCCCAAAGATATGATGATGACCAAGAGAGAAAAGGAAATGTTCCCTACTCTAAGAATAATTTTGCTAAGAGCAATGTAGCTAAGAGCCAATGGCGAGGTAGATCTCCTATACGTTCCAAGAGGAATAAGAGACAATCTACCTCTCCACGCCCACAAGAGGCTAAGAAGCCTAAGCAATCACAAGATACTCCACGTGGGTCTCACTGCTGATTTTGAGCGTGCAAAGAAACACAATTTGTGTTTTAGATGTCTTTTGGACCAACATAACAAGAAAGATTGTCCTCTTTTGCAAAGCAAAGAAAGGGCCATGCACATAGTGCAACGCCTCACATTAGATTCATCTCCTAAATATTGTGATGTAGAGGTTCTTCATATGGAAGAAAAGCACAAGTGTTGTGTGCCTGCTTCAATGTGGCAGCCCACCTTTGGCCCCCATGATTTGATTTTCATGCATGGCACTATTAACAAAAAACGTGTCCGTATTTTAGTGGATGATGGTGCAACTCATAACTTCTTGAACTATAAGCTAGTCAACAAACTGAAGCTTACACAGAGTCCATGCTCCCACAAGTATGTGGTGGAGTAGATGTCTGGCAATTATAAAGAAGTATGGGACACGGTAGTTCAAGGGGTTGAGCTTATTCTTCAAGATCATACGATGACCCTTGACTATCAAGTTATGAACATGGACCGTGCTGATGTAGTTTTAGGACGGAAGTGGCTGCATGGTTTAGGAAACACATTGCACACTAGTTATGAATACAACTCCTTATCCTTTACGGCCAATGGTAAACATGTGCTTTTTCTTGGTGAGAAAAATATACCATCTGCACCTCTTATATGTACAGCCGAGCTTTCTATTTTGCAGAAAGCAGATTTAATAGACTTTTTGTGTTACTGCTTGTCTCCAAGTCTTCTGAATTCTCAAGAGCAAAGTGCAGTGAATTCTAGTAATGGTATGCAAAGTGCAATGAATTCTAATGATTAAAAAAAGTGTTAACAAATCTAACGAGCAAAGTGTTCTCAACTTTAATTCTATAGAGCAACGTGCAACTGTTGTAAAACAAACATTACAGTAATTACAATATTCTCCATCCCAGCATAACTCTAGTTTACTTTCTCTTTTTGCACGGCAAAAGATGACTCACTTACTCATGGAGTATAGTGATGTATTCTCAAGTGTTTTACCACCGGGTTTACCCCCTACACGTGATGCGCAACATGGCATAGATGTCTTTCCAGGCACTAAACCAATAAACCACCTTATCGTATGAGTGCTAAAGAAGCCAAGGAGGATGAGAGTTAGTTGGCTGACTACCTCGCCCGTGGTTTCATTAGACCTAGCACTTTGCCTTGGGCATCACCAATTCTATTGGTAAAAAATAAAGATGGTACTATGCGCATGTGCGTAGATTATCGCAAATTAAACGCCATAACCATCAAAAACAAGTATCCTCTGCCAAGAGTGGAGGGGTTGTTTGATCAACTCCATGGGGCAAGATACTATACAAATATAGATATTCATTCAGGATACCACCAAGTGTGTATCCTTTTGCAAGATATCTCCAAAACTGCCTTTAGAACACGGTTCCGGCATTTTGAGTTTTTGGTTATGCCTTTTGATTTAACCAATGCTCCAGCTACATTTACAACACTCATGGATAGTGTCTTACGTCCCTATCTTGGAAAATTTGTTGTGGTTTTCCTTGATGAAATTCTCATTTATAGTAAGACTGAAGATGAACACATAGAACACTTACAATTAGTGTTCGAACAGCTACGAGCTCACGCGTTGTATGCTAAGCAAAGCAAGTGAAATTTCTTTAAAACAGAGATACATTATCTCGGTCATGTGATCTCTTATTTTGGCATCAAAATGTACACTGACAAGGTCGCTGCCATTCTTCGATGGCCACATCCCAGCACGATTGAGGAGCTTCAAATATTCTTAGGCATGGATGGTTATCGACATTATATTTGTGATTATGCCAAAAATTTTATTCCTATATTGGATCAACTTAAAGCAAACGGTAAGACCTTTTCTTGGGAAGAAGCCCAAAAACGCAGTTTTCCACCCCTACTCAGGAAGAGCTTAAGCGATGGAAGAATTTTTCCATTGATGATGGCTACTTACTCCACAAGGGTAGAGTATGTGTGCCAAAGGACTCAGACACTAGGCGCCAAATCTTATTTGAGTGTCACGATAGTCCAAGCATCGGTCATCCCGGTATTCGTAAGACGTATGCCTTAGTTCGACGGCAATTTTATTCGTTGGGCTGACAGCATCATGTTCAAGAGTACGTACTAAATTGCCAATAGTGCCAAGTTAATAAGGCAGAGCGCCTCAAGGTAAATGGACTTTTACATCCTTTAGAGATTCCACAAGGTAAGTGGGAGAGTATCTCTATGGATTTTGTAGTAGGACTACCTACTACACATCGTGGCCATGATGCCATATGGGTAATTGTAGACCGTCTCACAAAGATGGGTAGATTCATTCCCACTAAGACTATGGTTAAGACATCAAAATTAACACGGCTATTTGTAGAGCATATATATAAACTCTACGATCTTCCAGCTAGTATCATTAGTGACAGAGATCAAAAGTTCGATAATCACTTCTGGAGAGCTGTGTTCCAAAAGTTGGAAACTAAATTTAATCTAAGTACGGCTGATCGTCCAAAAACGGATGGTCAAATAGAAAGATTTAATCAAGTGCTAGAGGATATGCTACGAGTGTACGTTAACAAGAAGCAAACCAATCGGGAAGACTACTTACCTATATTGGAATTTGCTTATAATAGTTCAAAGCATGTGACTACACGGTTTAGTCCATTTATGCTTTTGTATGGATTTCAACCTAGATCACCCATTACGGTGGGGTTGGCTAAGGAGAAGATACAACAAGCGAAGGATTTTCTCGAAGACCATTTTGACATGCTTCGAGTTGCTCGATGGAATGTTAAGCAAGCTCAAGATCAATATACAAAGTACGCAGATGAGCATCATCGTCTTGCTACTTTCGAAGAAGGAGACAAGGTTTTCCTCAAAGTTCCGGAGCATTCAGAAAGTTTGAAGACAAGAAAAGTTGTTAAACTTTCACCAGGCTATTGTGGACCATTTACCATTCTCAAACGTATAGGTCAAGTGGCCTATAAGTTGGCTATTCCAGAGCACTCATGAGTTCATCCTGTTTTTTATGTTAGCCATTTACAAAAACAGCAAGGACAGGATGATAATTTCATTGACATAGGTGTGTTAGTTGACCTTATCGAACCGCCAAGTATTCCTCATGATCTCGAAAAGATTTTGGATTCTCGTGAGCTTCGCACCAGACGTCATGTCAGATGACAGGTGTTGGTAAAATGGCTAGATAGACATGAAGAATGTTCTACATGGGAGAATGTCTCCGCACTTAAGAAACATTTTCCTATTCATTTTTTAGGACAAAAACGAATCTCCAAGGGGGGGGTAATGTAAGGACATGGTTCCTACAGTCAAGGCCACTAGCATGGTTGGATAGTGTGTACGTTAGGGGGAGGCTATAAGATAGTACGATTGGGTGGAGACTAGCACACTCATTACCATTGTCCTTTCACTTTCTCACATCCCCGTCTCCACTAAATTTTTGTGTGAGCTTGGCTATTTGTATTGCCTTACTTCTAGGCTCTCTATCAGACATGTTACGTATATTCTCAGCAATAGATCAACTGATAGCTTGAGCAAGTGTTGCCAAGTCACCTAAGTGAGCAGGCACCGTGGATAAAAGTGCTCCAGAGACTACATGTGGAGTAGGTATTGGCATTGGGCTTGGCGTATAGGAAGCCCTTGGGTTCCAAGTTTGGTACGTGTTGTGTCATGTGGTGCCCCAAAGTTCATATGTGTGGCCCTTGGCATAGCAGATGTGGTAGTTGTTATGGTCCCATTGAAATAAGAGCTTGGATGTTGTGTTTGTGGAGCATAAGTTTTTGAAACAATGGGAGGGGTAGGAGCTACATGAGCACGAAGACCCATAGATGTATATGCTTGGTACACACTTGTAGGTATCGTTGCAGGCATTAAGCTACCATGTAGTGGTGCTTTACTAACAAATGAAGTCCAGGCATATTTTTGTCATGCCCATCACTGGGGTAGGCATGGTAGCCATGGTGTCATCAAGAGAAAGATGAGCTAGACTTGGAAAGGTAAAGTTGTCACTTGTGGGCTTAGATTGTACTGAAACCCGTGGCAAAACAACATATGAAGGATCCATCCGACTTACCGAGGGAGTCTCCATTTGTGATAATCTTATTTTCTTAGCCTTCCCCGTATCCAAGAATCTCATGAGACCCGTTGAAGGAATGTGGATACCCTTGTTCTGTCTCTCCAGCTCAATAACCCTATGGATGACCTCACAAACCCTTTGTTGTTATCCTCTACACTAGTAGCACCCATTGTGGATTGTAGGACATCTAACCAACCCACGTGATAGGTGTGACCTATGTATAGGTCGGTTAAAGTCTCCATTTGTAGTTCATACTCCCAGTTTTTGTTTAGAAATGCTCCATCTAGGATTGAGGTGCTAGGGGTGTCCTTTGAACTAGATGCAATGTGACTCTCTATGGGTTGACCCTTAGTGGTCGCTAATTTAGGCGTACTCGGTTGCTCGCCTAGCATGGATGTTGACATAGGGGCTTTCGCTTTTACCTCTCTCCTTTGTTGTGCCTTGCATAAGCTCTCGATTTCATTTTCCCTCGCTACAAGGATATATCGCTCAACCTCTTGCACTTCGGCAAGGCTTCTCCCATCAAGTAGTATAACCTCGGAGGGGAATAGCTCTAAAGAGTCAGGGGGTGCAGTGAATGGAGTATTCACGTGCAAACTCTCCAGGAGCATGGGATCTACATTGGCTCATGAATGGCAAATTTACTTCCCCACCCCCTTCATTTACATCGCTAACTCCATGTTCAGAGCGAGTGGCTCTACTAAAAGTTTCCTTCAAGCGGCTAAGCACGCTCAGCCCGGACCGTGGGCCCATGTCATGCATGTCTTGGCTTGAACTATCGGGATTAGGCACTGGGTAACCTTCCATGACGTTGTAGTCAGAGGAAGCGTCACTAGACGCAATATGTGGGTCCTGAGTGGTACTACCTTGGGTTCCCGCTGAGGGCCTAGATCCTGAGGTGGAGGAATAATGAGTACCCACATAAAGAAAGACACTCTCTATGTGCTCTCCCTCTAGCACACAACCAGGGCATAGGTGCATGTGACCTCAACACACTAGAAGCATTGGCAAGTGCCCGTGAAGGCCACTCACCTAGTTTTTTAGGTATTTACAACCCAATTTTTTTGTATTTTTGGTCCTTTTTTCTAACCAAGCCACAGAATATGGTGTGTGATAGCTCAAAACGAGCGTCTTGGTTAGGGGGACGTTCCCTGCTTTACAACCCTCAATTTGGTTACGTACAGTCCTTGGAATCCTCAAACTAGTCTTTTCCTAGGTGGGAAGAGGGCTAGAATTAGTAAGTCCAAAGGGTGAGTTTGAAGGGAATGGTGGAGGACTTGAGGAACTTGTCCCACATGCCCTCCCTTTACTTAAGGTCCTAGTCTTTATATATAAAGTAGTGTGTATAGTATATCATAAGACTGAGGATTGAGGCCTGTTGACAAGCACACTAGTATGTCAGTTTGTTGGTCAATCGGATGTAGTTTGATAGTCAGTCAGATATGCTTTGCCGGATTGTAGTCAATTGGATATTTAACAGTTAGTTGTATTCCAAGACTGAGGTTGTTATAACCACATTCAGGTGAAGCACACTTATAAGCTCACTCTGCGCATGTATGGATCCGACTGAAAATGGGTTGAGGTTGTAGTTCTTTTCTTGATGAATAGAGTGGATCTAAGTTCTCTTCTGAGTTATATTCTTGCTCTATTATATTTTGTCTGTGAATCAATTGTTGTATCTGAATGTAGTTTTGAGTTATGTGAGGTTAAGGGTAGTAATTCAATTCAGTTTTCTCTGTGTTGATGAACCACAACACATTTGGAAATCATGTTGGTTATGTCCTTTTTTCTAAGGTCTTAAGTAGTTGTTGCGCTTATGGATGTTTTTCTGGGATGATGCATGTCCAAGAGGGGTAGGAGAGTTTCTCGCATATATTATACGCGGGCTCAAGCCAGAGCAGGCAACATAGATCCATTTCATTATTATGCTCTTCCTGATGATGATGGAATTGATCCACCACCTGAAGAACCGCTGTTAAATTCTGGTGTGGAGAGTTCTGGCACAGCAGAGGGAAGGGCAGTGAGGTAATTTGTTGGGGTGTTACTCTCGACAGGAGGACCTACGAGAAGTAGAAGACGACTCCACTTTGACCCATTGAGGGTTTCTAACAAGCAAAGACCTACAAGAATCCCAACTCTTATCCCCATGGCCCAGCCACCTCAGATTAAATCAACAAAGTTCCGAGGAAAGTCTAAGGAAGATGCAGATTTTCACGTGGTGCAACTTGAAACGAGATGGCAAGCTAGTGGATATCAGGTGATGTACACGGATCCTATCAAATCACACCAATTTGTAGCTACATTGGAAGGAAAGGCCGTGAGTTGGTTTAGCCAATATGGTATGCACTTAGAGAATCCTTTTTACAAAGGTTTAGAAAGGAGAAAACTCCTACATACATTTTTAAGAAAGCTGCATTGTATCAAACAAGGTACCATGCTTGTAGAGGATTTTGAGAGGAAATTCAAGATTTTTGTTGAAAGATTATAGGGTAATGAAAGACCCACTGATGAGATGTTAGCTGGGTATTTTCTGAAAGGTTAAGGAGTGGTCTTAAGAATGTTGTGGCTAGTATTGATATTGCAGGTGGTTTTAATAACTTGGTATAGGCTGCATCCAGAGTTGAGAAAAGGCTTGGCATGACCAAGTCAAGTCTGGTGAAGAGGAAGCAAGGATTTTGAATCTTGTTCTAGTTCAGGTACAACTTCTTCTTCTAAATTTGATTCAGAGAATTCATCTGATGAGGAGGATCAAAGAAGAAGAAAAAGACTCCTGATAAGAAAAAGAAATATAAGACAGGTGCTAATGTTGTTTTGATTCAACAGTTAAAGAGTATCGGATATTCATTAATTTCTCCTAAAGAGAAAAGGTTCTGTGAAATTTGTGAGAAGGATGGTCATACAACTACTCAGTGTTGGTATAATCCAAAGCAGAGGAATAAACCACCTTCTAATACAGGGCGAGGTACTGCTTCAGCTGAGGCTAATCAAGTGGCTCCATTCAGAGGAAGACCACCTGGTCAGGGAAATTAGAGATCACCTGGGAGAAACCAAGACAACAATCAAAGAAGACCCGAAGGGGTGATGCCTTGTGTTTACTGTGGTGATCCTAATTATTGGGCTGGACTCCGTTGCGCATTATGGGTAAAACATAGAGAAGAAAGAGGTATTCCATTTGTTCCTTTTAATCAGGAGAACCAGCAAAGCAGGTTTTCCACAACCTCCCCAGAATCAACCTCAGGTACAAGCTAATGTCATTGTCATTGATATTCCAATTTATCAGGGACCAAAAATTGGATCAAATTCAGTAGTTCAGATTGAGGATTATGACGACGAGGAAATTAGTTGCAATGATTCAGAGCACCTGGAGCAAGAGATTGAGGTATTGGCTGTAACAAGGTCTAAGGCCAAGGGTCCTATTGATTGGGAGCAGCAAAAAGGGGTACGAGATTGGGTGCAGAAGCATGTTCAGAAGGAGCAGCATCATCAGATTTTGGAGGTTAATTATGATTCTTCCGATCCTTTTATTTTGCCTCTCATTAGGTACGACCTTAGTTTGGACGTCTATATTTTTGTTTTGTTTTAAGCATTAGGACATGCATAGGCCATGGATAATGGCCCAGGAATAGAGGTTTTTCCCTTTCATTTTACTCCACACATTAGAATAAACGTTGCAATTAGTAGAAAGATCCATTTTCAACAACGAATGGTGTTCATGTTTGGTGCCCAAAGAGCAGGAGAAATTCTTGCATCACCAAACCCTGTCATTCTACCTCTCATCAACTACCACACTTCTTTTGATGTACATGCGTTCATTTTATTTTAAAATGAAGTGCAGCCCGGCAAAGTAGTGTGTATGTTTGTTTTTTCTTTGTCCAAGTTGTTACAAGAAACAAAAAAACGATCATTTGTTCTAACTGGGAATGTGTGTGCAGTGAAAGTTCAATCCTTAGAGATCTAGCTCTATTACCAATTGAGTTGCAGGAGCAAGTAGTAAGGCGTCTCCCTCATAACAAGAGGGTGGTGAAGTTAAGACGGAAGGTCCTACGCGTGGATTCCATTTTCCTCTTGTTGTTGGGCACTAAGGAAGACCGCGCATTCATCCAACTAGTGTGTGCCCTAAGATTGGTAAATAGAGTGAAATTTGGCGTTTGGCGAGTGCATTTCACCATTGAGGAAGACTCTTCAGGAAACTTGCCGCCAGAGTTCATGCTTCATAGACTCACATTTGGTGAATTTTTCCCTCATTTGTGTCTTATTAATAGTCTTCCTTTCGCTTTCAATAAAGGAGATAGGGAGCTATTCAGAGCTTGTCTTAATAAAGAGAGCATAGAGAAGATTGCAAATTTGTATAAATTCTCATCCTTCTCTACTTTCTATGACACTTTGTTCATAGATACATTGTAAATCTCTTTATGCTTTTGAATGATTTAACCATAATCCTAAGGAGTTTTTGTCCAGGAATTTTGTAGCACAAGTGGAGTCTTTAAATCTTGCAAACTTGATTGGACTTGATGAGGATGCTCTTTATGAAATTGTGAGAAGGTTGCCTCACTCCGACTGTGTGGAACTCGAAGGAAAGGAGCTCCTAGTCAATTGCTACTTTCTCACGGCCTTCGACGAGCATGAAGATCTAGTTTTTATACAAACCGCTTGTGCATTGGGAATTGTAGAGCAAGTGCAATTTATCACTTGGGACGTGGTTGCTCTTTTGGATCCAGAAAATGAAGTTCTAGAGATTTCTGTTTATCGCCTTAGCTTTGAAGAATTTCAACCCTTCTTAGAGCTCATCAATAGTCTACCCTTTTGTTTTGATCAAACAAATCGAGACCTTATTGAAGCTTGGATAGCTGAAGAAGAAAACTTAGAGTGGTATTTTCTCACTTCTTCATTTGCAGGCGAGTGGTTCTAGATCTCTATTGTATCCCTTATTGTAACTCGTATTGTAATCTTTCATAATAATGGAGAGCCAACGCCAAATGTCTGGATATCCTCTTTTCTTTGGAGAGCCTGGAGAGGATGCAGAATTATTTTTAGCAAATTTCAAGATGTCTTGCCGTATCAAGAGGATAGTAACCGATCAAGAACGTGTAGAAATGTTTGAGGTGGTCCTTAGGAAAGATGCTAGTACTTGGTTTGACTCTTTGCCTGAGGAAGTTAAGGGGAATTACACAGAAGTTTTGAATCGTTTTAAGAGATACTTCTTTGATCCCCAAAACACTCAAAAACTATGGCAAGACATTGTTTCTCATAAGCAAAAAGACTTAGATGACTATTACTTGTACAAGCAAGAGTTTCTACGTCTTTGGGCTCTATGGATACGAAATGTTACTAACCCTGGTGATGGTGCAGAATTTTTAAAGAAGGAGAGGTTCATAGCCGGACTCTTTCCTGACCTTAAGGTAAAAGTTGAGGCGGGTGCACCTGCTACTTTTGATGCAGCTGAAACTAGGGCTGCTGAGAAGTATAGGAAACTCAAGTGCTTAAGGGGAGAGGTTCCAATAGAAGGTCTTAGACCCAAAGGTAAGTCACAAGCATCAACATCGAGGGAGCTTCCTGAGGTAACGGCGGAAGTAATTGAGAAGTTAAACGAATCTTTAAGCAGCCTGTCAATTCACCTTGCACAAGCTGTAGGTCCAAAGGGACAAGCAAAGAAGTCTGAAGAGCGAGATCCACGACCTAGGAGAGTCTTGCAATGTTGGAATTGCGGAGAATCTGGACATGGGATGTATAATTGTCCTTGGCCCCGTGGGGAGCCAGGGAGGCCTAACTTGAATTACCCAATGATGAATGCATGTGAAGGAACTGGTCAACAACCAAGGCTTCTACAAAGGCCAAATGGACCAAGACCACCTCCACACGGGGTAGAAGGAGTTCCACCTTTGCCAGATCCAAATGTGCATGTGGTAGAGGTGACAAATTCAAATGAGGTTGACATGGAAGCCAATGGAATTAAGCGTGGCCGAGGAAAAGGTAAAGAGAAAGAAGGAGTCACATCACAGAGTGACCATGGACAAGGCAAGAAGGCAAAGGGAACCAAGGAAACCAAGAGGAATCGACGTCGTATCAACCTCCAAGACTTCCCTCTTGGACATGGTATGGCTCCGTACAACTTGTTGGAAGACATGAGAGGTAAGGGTCCTGATATTTCATGGCCTCAATTTCTTGCATTATGTCCACAAGTTAGGAGGGATTTAACAAGGGCAGTTAGCACTAGGAGAAAGGTAAAAGAGAGTGTGCCTGTTGTAAAAATTGCACAAGCTGAAATGAATGAGGACATTACACCGGTGCTAGACTGTTACATCAAAGGGAGATTGGTTAGGAAAGGTCTAGTGGATGGGGGTGCACAAATTTGCATCATGACAGAGGGACTCATGCAAAAACTAGGCATGCACATCCATGAGACACCTGAAATTAGGGTCAAGATGGCAAACAATAGCAAGGCTAGGTGCGTAGGCATTTGTAAAAATGTTTTTGTGGAGGCCTTTGGCATTAAGAAGGCAGTGGATTTCTATGTCATGTCTACCAAGGGAAATGGTTACCCATTTATCCTAGGAAGACCATGGCTAATGAAAATGCGAGCTTTGCAGGATTGGGAGAGTGGAAAGCTAATTTGCAGGAATGACAATCACAAGAAGGTTGTCTTTGACATGAAGGAGCAACACCAAGAGGAGCTCCATGAAGAATCATCTCAAAGTGAGACGGAAGAAGGTTGGACCGATAGCACTTCAGAAGAAGAAAGTAGCGGCAGCATTACTGAAGAGGAGTCTTCCATCAAAGTCATGGGGGTAAGGTTTAAGCCAAGCAACCAAGAGACCTCTTGTCAAGGCTTGGAGGAGGTAGGTCCTCAAGAGAACGAAGGTGATCAAGATGAAGGGATGCTGGAAGGTATGCTATCAACAACACTTACAAAGGATGAAAGAGAGGAGTTCAAATGTGTGCTAAGGAAGTTTCCTAGGCTTTTTGCTAAAGACTACACCGATGTGCGTGGAGTAGATGCTGTTCAACACAAAATTGAGTTGAAGCCAGAGGCCACACCTAAGGCTCAGAAGCTACGAAGGCTAGGAGTTATAAAGGAGCAGGCTCTACTCAAGGAGGTAAGAAAGCTTCTAGCAGCAGGTTTCATTTATCCAGTGGAGAATTCAGAGTGGGTCTCTCCTGTTGTAGTCACTCCTAAGAAAAACGGAAAGTGGAGGGTGTGTGTGGATTACCGTCCACTCAATGAGGCAACAAAAAGAGATCACTTTCCCCTCCCATTTCAGGATGAGATACTAAATGAGGTAGCTGGTCATGAGAAGTACACTGTGTGTGATGGCTACTCAGGCTACTTTCAAATAGGTATCGCATTGGAAGATCAATTGAAAACAACCTTTATCACTCCTTGGGGTTGTTATGCTTTTAGAGTCATGCCATTTGGTCTGACAAATGCTCCTGCAACATTCCAACGTTTCATGAACATGGTGTTTCAAGCATTCTTTGGAAAGTCAATTAGGGTGTTCATTGATGATTTCTGCATTTATAGCTCAAAATCATTGCATCTACAAAGGGTAGAAGAAGGTTTAAAGAAGCTCTATGACATGGGAGGTCAACTCAACCCCGACAAGTGCCATATAGGTGAGGATGAAGTAATCTTGCTTGGTCATAAAGTTTCTTATAAAGGCATTGAAGTGGATCCTTCGAAGGCAAAGGCTCTTATTGAGCTACCATCACCCAAGAGTCTTAAGGAGGTCATCTCATTCATTCAAAAGGTGAAGTATATGTCACGCTTCATTCACTTAGCTTCGGAGTTACTTCACCCTTTGCAAAAGTTGACACAACAAGTAGAATTTGCATGGTCTGATGAGCTTGAAGAGTACTTTTGTAACATTAAAGTCATTTTGTCAGAGCTACCAACACTCATGCCTCCTTGTTGGGAGTACACATTCTTTGTTAGCTCTAGTGCTGGGAAAGAAACAATTGGTGCTGTGTTGCTACAACAAGATCCCCACAGTACAAGGATGCGACCCATCTACTTTGCTAGTAGGGTCATGAATGCTTTGGAGAGAGACTACACAGAAGCAAAACTCATGATGCTTTCTCTCATGTTTGCGGTGAGAAAGTTTAGATCCTACCTGCTACCAAAACCTTTTGTAATTCTCACTGCAGAAAATTTGTTCCCTTGGGTGTCATCTCAAATGAATCTTAGTACTAGGATCTCAAAGTGGATTATGGAGTTGCAAGAGTTTCAATACTCTTTCAAGGTAGAAGATAGTGTGCGTGCACAATTGGCAGGGATTCTCACTTATAGGGTGCACGAAAAGGAGATTAAGGTGCCTGAAGTAAAGACCCTACCATTGCCACCACCAAAAAGTATTCCTGATGCTTTTACTTTGTTCTTTGATGGAGCTTTTCGTCGAGCCACAGGAAAAGCAGGGGGAGGGCTAGTGTTGCTCAACCCAAGTGGAGAGGTGGTCATGAAAGAGAAGGTCAATCTACCAAGTTCAGCTAGCAACAATGAAGCAGAATATGACACTCTACTTCATGGTTTGAAGATGTGCATTGGCCAAGGGATACAACGCCTCATGGTAAAGGGAGATGCACTTCTCATTGTTAAACAGATTTTAGGCATTTGGGCATGCAAGAATGAGAGCTTACGGACAAAAGTTCATGCCATTCGTAGATTGTTTAATCAATTTGAAGAAGTGCAACTATATCATATTCCTAGGAAACAGAATGAAGATGCTGATTTACTTGCACAACAAGCCGTTGCATGTGTAAAGAAAGAAGTGCAGGTCATCATGGTGGCGGCTGCTGTGAAGCAACCGAGGTACCAGGGATTGGAGTCATTGGCTCCCATCATTGGCTACATTTTGGAGGGTGAGTTTCCACCAGACTTCACAAAAGCTCAGAAGAGGAGACTCATGAAGAAGGCAAGCGTATATCTCTTCCTAGAAGGCTCCCTCTATCAAAGAGGGAAGGATCAAGTGTGCAGAAGAGTACCAACTATCGAGGAAATTCCAGCCATTCTAAAAGGTTTGCATGAAGAGGCATGTGGTGGTCATTTTTTCCAAGAATCAACTGTGAAGAAGATTTTGCTTGCGGGGTATGTTTGGCCAAGCTTGCATGTGGATGTTCAACATTGGTGTAAAAGCTGTCACAATTGTCAGATAAATGGAAATAGAAGGTTGGTGCATGGCCCGAGGCAAATAGTGCTTGCAAATGGACCCTTTGAAAAGTGGGGCATTGATGCTATGGGTCCTCTGCCTAGGACAAAAAATGGTAAACTCTACATTCTAGTGGCTGTAGACTATATGACTAGGTGGGTGGAAGCTCAAAGTGTGGCAAGAGTGAATGAGAGGACAGTTAGCAAGTTTGTGTACACTCACATTTGTTGCAGATTTGGCACACCTTTGGAGATTGTTTCTGATAATGGTCCAGGGTTTAGGAAAGGCTTGCTCACAGAAGTTTGTGAAGAGCTTCACATTCTACATCGTCATAGCACACCATACTACCCACAGTCAAATGGTTTGGTGGAGAAGGCTAATGGTGTCATTGCAGGAATCATTAGAAAGATGGTGCAAAACAAGACAAAATTATGGGATGACTTCTTGGATGGTGCCTTGTGGGCATATCGAACCACATATAGGGAAGCCACGGAGTTCACACCATTTCACTTGGTCTATGGTCAAGAGGCTTTACAGCCAATTGAGCTAAACATTCCAACAATGCGACTTCATGGCAAATCAGCACAAGATGATCAAGAGGTATGGATGGATCGACTTCTTACGTTAGTGGAGCTTGAGTGGAAAAGAGAAGCAGCATACGAGTGCTACAAGAGGAAAGCCACACAAGCGAAAGAAACGCACGACAAGAAACTGAAGGACAAAGGCATCAAGGAAGGAGAGCTTGTGCTAAGGTATGACAATCGACTTGACAATCGTTTTGATGCCAAGTTTGAAACTAGATGGCAAGGGCCATACATAGTCAAGAAGGCTTTCAATTCTAGCTACTATCAGCTTATGGACTTGAATGGTAAAGAGCTCTCCAGGAAGGTAAACGGGTATCGCTTGAAGCCCTATTTGAGTCGCCTTCTACCAAAGGATCTACCAAAGATCTGTCCAAAGGCCGCTGTCTCATGTAAGTATTGTTACATGAAGCATGAGTGTAACTCCAGCCAAAATTCTGAGGGGCCAAACAATGAAGATTTCGTCAAGGACTCTGAAGCACTCTCTTTGGAAAAGATGCTCTATGATGGTACATGAATATACCATCATCCAAGGGGAGGGCTAATGATAGCCGTTTTTTCGGCTCTTTGTAATTGCCACAGTGAGTTACCTCACCCTACCAAAATCACCCAAACACTGTGGCTATCCCTACCATTTCATTGTACATAGGCGTGCGTGAGTCACGGAACTTTTCCCATATCTTCTTAAAAACCCTCAGCTAGCTAGTCACTGGGCTAGGTGAGCCAAAAAATAATAATAATAATAATAATAAATAAAAAAATAAAAGTATATTATGGCCTCTTTGTGTGTAAATATTTCATTGTATATATGGCCTAAATATAGGGATTTTTTATAATTATTTTGGTATTTTATTTAAATATTTCTACTTAGGTGTGTGTTTTATTAAACCTATGTACACCTTCTTTCATCCTCTTACACCATAATTATATATATATATATATTTTTTTTGCCAATATGTACATACTCTAACCTCATATTTTTCCTTTATACAAATCACTCCTACATTTTCACCCTCACCCTCGTGAAAACAAAAAATTGATTTCTACTCATTGGTTACTTTTATTATATTATTTACTTGCATACCTTTTCCTCTTTCACCCAAAATAATTCAAGGAGGGACCATATCATATGATTCCAATATCTTTCCATATCCATAAATCCTCCATATTTTTATTATTATTTTTACTCATTATTCTAACACCATGTGCTCATTGAGCTAAAGTCCATGAATAGTCCATACACTAGTCCCACCATGTATATATTTCTTATTTCACCAATAATCCTCCTCCATGCATGGGTCAAGGGCAACTTGAATGCTTTGTATTATAATATGACAAAGGAGGGGCTCACTCTTGGATGCATTGTACAAATTCAACAAAGGAGGGGCTCACTCTTGGATGCATTGTACAAATTCAACAAAGGAGGGGACCACTAAAAGACTTTTGCAGGCCTAAAAAACAGGCTTTTTGGTGAGAATTTTGGCACCTATCTCCACTCCGAATTTGGAGCGATGGTCAAAAGAGAAAATGTAGCCCACGCTCTGAATAATCACCCCAAATTTTTTCATGATTTTTGGAGCTACCAACTGTGAGCTATGATTTTTTTAGTGGACCCCAGTTTTCCCATGCTATGCAGCCACACTCTCTCTTCCACTTTATCATTTTCCTCTTTCACACACACTTCTCCACTCATCATCCCCATCTCTCTCACCACTCCTCTCTGCACACTACTCACCTTCTCCTCAACCTTGAAGAATAAGAGAAACCATGGTGAACTCATACCTCCCACACACAATTCCATTCCAAAATTGACCACCTAGTCTCATTTTTCCTCCTCCAAATTACCCATATCTATCAAAAAACCACAAAATTCAGCCTCTTCTCTTAAAAGACAGCATCATGGTGGTTGATTACTCAGCTTCAATTACCTTGTCTCTCAAGGAAGGTCAAGAGTGGAGAAAAAATGTACCGTCAAAGCTAGTGGACCGTCAACAAGCGTCAAAATTGGCCCTACTCAAGACACTTGGAGCATCAACCTTGTAAGAAATCCACATTTTCTTACCTCTTAAGAGTTTTTCTTCCTTGTTTGTATCCTACATGGATACTCCCATTGTAAATATTCAATTCCATTTGTAAATTAATACTAACTCTACTAACACTAACCCACTATGGAAAGTCCTATCACCTCCATTTCTCTCCTCTCTCTTTCCCCACCAACTTCTTGATAATTCCAAGAAAAAGAAATTAGATAAATTGCTGAAAATCTAACCCAACCATGGTTAGAGGAGTAACCCTAGCCTTCAAAATTGCTATAAAAGGAGGGTGTAGCTAGCATAAAAGGGGGGAAGCCATAAGCAAGAGCACTATGCTATAGCTTGAGAAGCCAAGCTCAACCTCTCTAGAAGGAGCTCTTGAGTGGAAGCTCATTGTCTTATGCATGTGCATGTGTTGTAATAGGGGATTAGCAAGGGAAATCTATGCCATTGTAAGAGAGAGAGTGATCATTCAATTGAGAGTAGGAATTCTATCATTTCTCCTACTAGTGTAAGCCCAACATTCGCTGAATCAAGGAGGGTGGATTTGGACTAATCTTGGATATTTTGTCTCCCTTCCAACGCGAAGTAATGGACAACAATGATGCGTAAGTGTCTTGGTTTTTTTTTAAGTTCTTGATAGCTTGTCTCTGGTGTTGTCATCAATCTAGCCATAAATCCCACATACTGTAAGAGGGCGACAGGGTGGAGAGGACTCCCCTGGCCTTAAGACAGTGATTGGGGTGGCTTTTCTAGTGATGTGTTGTGGTGAAATTTACGCAAGCTATGTTGAACAAGTACTAATCTCACTTTGATTTGTCATGACAGATTTGTAAGAAGGTATTAATGCAACAAGCACCCCCTCCCCCTTTCTCTCTCTTTCTTAAATATATAGTTGTGTTTGCTTGATCATCGCCGATACGTTTCAAAGCAGCCCGAGCACTATCTCTCTCTCTCTCTCTCTCTATCTCTCTCTCTCTCTATCTCTCTCTCTCGTGTTTTAGTGTGTGAGAGTATTCCATTGGTGTTAGGGTTAGTGTAATTCCTTGCTTGTTTGTGGGTTTCTCTAGCGATTCTCCTCTTTTGCGTCCTAGTTCGCTCTTAAACTAGGTGGTGCCCCTTGTGTAGTTGGGATTTGGCGGTGGGTTTGTTGTTTTGGTTTGTGTTGTGTTGTGCCCCAGCCCCATTGAGCAGCACGGGAGCCTTGAAGGGTGTCTAGAGGCCACTCTTCTTGTTGCCCGCCCCGGACCGCCTCACTATGTTGGGAAGAAAGCATATTCCTGGCAAAGAAAGGCCATTGTTTGCCCAATCTATTAATTTGGTTGCAGAGGTGGAGGATGATGAGGAGGAATCCTTTTTGTAGGCTAATCCGACTATTGATCCAGTTTTTGAGGTTGATATTGCAGGTATCTTGCAAAAGGAACAGGAACCTAAAGAGAATGTTGATGAACCTGTTTTGGGTCAGGAAATTTAGGGATCCGACAGATCTACAACAAAAGGTTTGGTGGCTCTAAAAGAATTCGGCAAGATGAATTGAAGGCACTGAATTTGGGAACTAAGGATGATCCTAAAATGGTCATGGTCATTATTTATGTGGATGGAGAATTTCTATAGGGTTTGTTATAGTTGTTATTGGAGTATAAGGATGTATTTGCCTGGGATTACTTAGATGTCAAAGGGATTGATCCAATGTTGCATCAGCATCATATTAATCTGAGAGAAGATGCAGTTCCGATTGTGTAGGAAAGATATAGGATGAATCCTAATTTTGCACAATAGGTCAAGCAGGAGATTGATAAGTTGTTAGCAGTTGGGTTTATCAAACCAATCCATGAAGTTATATGGTTGTCACCAATCATTGTGGTACCCAAGAAAAATGGAAAAATCAGAGTTTGTGTTGACTACAAAAATTGAATGCAGCCACTATCATTAATCCTTGTCCAATGCCCTTTTGTGATGCCATATTGGATGCAGTAGTAGCAGGGAAAGAAATGTATAGTTTTTTGGATGGTTTTTTAGAATATAATCAGATTACTGTGGCTGAGGAGGATCAACACAAAGAAATCTTCATAACAGATTGGGGAGCTTTTGAATCTACAGTGATGAATTTTGGTCTCAAGAATGGACCACCATCATTTAATTTTACAGCTTATAAAACATTTGAGCCTTATTTGCAGAATTTTATGAGAGTTTTTGTGGATGACTTCTCAGTATTTGGGAAAAGGGATTTTCATCTCCGTCATCTGAAGTTGTGCTTTGAAGGATTTCGGGATGTTCAGACTCTCTTTGAATCTTAACAACAGTGTAAAGGCTGTTAGAGTGTTTTGTTAGGCCATGTGATATCTAAGGAGGGGATGTTCATTGATACAAAAAAGATTGAGGTGATTCAATCAGCTCAGGCACCTATCAATATTAAAGAATTGAGTAGGTTTGTGGGTCAGGTCAAATGGCATAGCAGGTACATCAGATATCTAGCCAATGTGTGCATGCCTCTTACTCACTTGACCAAAAACCATGTAGCTTTTGTATGGTCTGAACGTCAAGAAAAATCATTCCAAATGCTGAAGAGGATGTTGTCAGTTGCTCCTATTTTACAACCTCTTAATTGGATATTGCCATTCCATGTTTTTGTTGATGCTTTGGATGTGGCTATTGGAGTTGTTTTGATGCAGGAAAAGATCAATGATGGTTTAGACCTATCTATTATGCAAGCAGGGTGTTAACTCCTACTGAAAAGAACTATGCAGTTACTGAAAGAGAAGCCTTAGGAATGGTTTATGCCCTGACTAAATTCAAGTACTATCTTCTCTATGATAGGGTTATATTCATGTTGATCACCATGCTTTGTTATATCTTATCAAGAAGCCTTTACTTACAGGAAGGTTGGCCAAGTGGATGTTGCTGGTACAGGAGTTTGACTTTGTGATTGTACATACACCTGGAAAAGAGCATGCAATAGTTGATTATTTAAGTTGAATTGAGACAGGATAAAAACCTATAGGAGTTTAGGATGACGTACCAGATGCAGAATTATTTGAAGTACAAACTTCTATTTCTGATTCTTGGTATGATTAGATGCTGATTTTCTTAACTGAGGGTATCATGCCCACTGAGTTTTCTATAGATCAAAGGAGGAAAACTGCTCTTACTGGCATACCTTTTTTGGTTATTGTTGGAGCATTATATAGGAAAGGAATCGATCGAGTAATTAGGAGATGTGTACCTGATTTTGAGCAGTCAGTTGTGTTGCAAGAAGCTCATTTTGGGGCAGCAGGAGGTCATTTTTCAAGTGACATTACAGGTAAAAGGATTACAAGCTGGTTTATGGTGGCCTATTGTATTAAAGGATTCTCATTCCTATGCTAAGAGTTGTGTGGTATGTTAGCAATTTGGTCCAGCTTGATTCTAGGGATAGGATGACAGATCATCCTATTTTACCATTAGAACCATTACAAAAGTGGGGTATGGATTTTGTTGGGCCTGTAAAACCTACTACTTGTAAAGGGTGCAAGTATAATTTGGTTGTCGTGGAAGCTGTTGCTTTAAAAGACAATAAGGCTCAGAGTGTAGCTAAGTTTCTATATCACAACATTATGATCAGGTTTGAATGTCCTGTTGAGTTGGTAAGTGACAAGGGGACACATTTTTTGAATGAAGTTATTTCTGAGCTTACCAAAACTCACATGATTATGCAAAAAAATTCACAACTTATCATCCTCAGGCAAATGGATAGGCTGAGAGTACCAACAAAACACTTATTAAGATTTTGAAGAAGATTGTTGAGGAGAATAAGAAGGACTGGGATGACAAGTTGGATTCTGCTTTATGGTCTTTCATAACAGCCTTTAAGGTAGCAACATGTATGACTCCTTTTAGATTGGTCTATGGTCTTGAAGCTGTGGTACCTATGGAATTTGTGGTCCCTAGTCTCAGAGTTACTGCTAAGAAAATGACTCCTAAATTATCAGTTCAGCACAAAAGTAAGTATTTGATGCAATTGGAGGAAGACAGGTTGGTCAGTTCTTACATCACAAAGGTCATTCAAAGAAGAAGGGCTTGGGTCAGTATGAATGTAAAGTTCAAAGTTTTTCAGGCTGGAGATTGGGTTATGCTTTATAATTCCAAGTTGGGTCCTCATCTTGGTAAGTTGAATTTGAGATATAAAGGACCTTATCAGATTGTTCAGGATTTGGGTCAAGGTACAGTTGTTGTGGCTGATGTCTTTGGATCTAGAGTGGAAAAGCCTGTAAATGGTTTCACGTTGAAGAAATTTCAAGGAAAGCCACCTAATCTAGATTGGCTTCATTCTATTGTTGTAGATTCTGCCTTGTGTGAAGTTTCTGGGTTCTTGCATAATCCAAGGCAGCAAGTCATTGTTGAAACTTCTTTTAAAAGTACTTGGATTCCATTTAGGTACTAGGTTGGATTCTGTTGTCTCGGACTTGACTTGGTCAGATTGTGTTGTCTCGGATTTTACAATCGGCTATTTTAAACAATGTTTGAATTTGAAAAATGGCCTTGAATCACGTGAGAATTATTCTCCACTAAGCGTTATTATGAGAGTGAGGGAAGGATCGATCACCGCACTTACTGTCCAATGCAAGTGTGTTTGTGTGACTAATCACGACCATTGGTCCTGCATGTACCCACAACAACCTTTCAAGGTTTCTTCGCCCTTCACACCCACCATGCCGAGAGCTAAACCAGTTCGAGCTATGAAGCCTTCCCCTCATGATGATCAAGGGGAACCCTGCAAGTTGTGATCGCGGAGGAAAGGAGCTACCATGAGGGTTGACATCTCAGACCCGGAGGATGAAGCCGACTTACCACTTGAGGAGCATGCAACTCCTTTGTCTTCCAACAAGATGCTGTAGAGTTTGATGGACCCTTTCACAAATTTTAAGGTAGAAATTGATTGTCAGGCTAACAAAAATGTACAGTGGTTGAAGAGTATTGGCTTGTGTGCTTTTGCAACTTTACCTTGGGCTCAGTGGAAAGCCAACATCGATGCAAAAACACAGGTGGAGTTATTGAGAAAAACAAGAGAAGCAATTTCAAAAAAGCTAATTTTGAGTCCGGGGCTAATCTCTGAGGTATTTTAGCTACCTTTTTCTTCTTTATAGTAGCTCCTAAATGTTCAGATGATAATTTAAAGAAGGAATTTGGTCCTAGAGAGGGAGGAAGACAATATTGCATGCTTAAGAATGTTGATTACTGCAAAAGGGAACAAATTAAGTAGTTTCTGTAAAGAGTGTGTTTTTTGTCAAAGTATGATTATATGTCAAAAGATAATTATGCTCCTTTGTGTTTTGCTGAAAGTGGTGGAAAGGTGAGTTGGGCCCATTGGGTCTATGCCAGAATTCATGCAAAAATTTTCAGTACTGACAAAAGGAAAACACAGTCTAGCAGCAGATTGTCTGCGTTATTGTCAGCATTATTTTCTTTGAGGGTGGATGCAGGTGAGGTGATTGTGCCTAACAAGACTCTGATAATTGAGTTAGAATAGGTGCCTAATCAGGGGAAACAATCTGAGAAATCAAATGTGCCTACAACATTATCAGAGAAAGTAAAGACTTTTTAGGACTTAGTTGCAGTTGGTTACTTTGAAGAAGAAGCTAGGAAAGTTTTGGTCATTCCTGACCAGAAGATGATGTTAGGTGACTTGTTCATGGAGTTAGATGTGGAAGCTCAGACTCCTAGTAAAGTGATTGGGAAAACTTTCTCAATACCTAAGAAGAGGAGGTTGGATGCTACTATTCAAGATGTAGCTAAATCATTGGATTTTTTTGAAGTTGGGCCAAGTTCTTCAAAAGTATCTGAAACTTCTACTATAGCTATCAAAATGTTACAAGCTTTGGAGGGTTTTGTTACTCATCAACATCAGCAAATGGAAGAGCAGCTGTAGAATGTAGCAGATTCAGAAGTATCTAAGGTCTTGTTGCAGCAGAAAACGGACAAACTAGAATTGGAGGAGGTGAAGGGGACACATTGGAAAGAATTGCAGAGTCATTTGCAGCTACATTAGCATGAAGTGGCAAAAGTAAAGATGTCCTTGGGTATGTTTCAGGATTGGACCAAGGAAATGGAAGGCATGGTGAATTCTGAGTTAGAACAGATTGTGAGAAATACAAAATTACAAGTTGAGAATGAGATATTGCAGCAAAGGTTAAAGCGTTTGGAGGAATTGGAGAAATAGATTTTAGCTCTGAAGAGATTAATGTCACTGGGGTTCTTATGGATGAAGGGGATTTGAATGTGATGAGATAGCAGCTGGTGGAAGGAATGCAGGATGTCTGGAAAGCTATGAGGGAGAGATTGACTTTTATAGTCAAATACCCCTATGAAGTTGTAAAAAATGGTTTTGTAAGTACTTATGAAGCTGATTTGTTACAGGAGGTAGAGCAATTGAAGAAGGAGAAAGACCTTTGTTTACAATAGCTTGAGGAATACAAAATACAAGGTTTGCACAGGGATGAAGCAAAGTTATTAAAATTAGAGTCTAAGAAGAAAAATTGATTGATGTGTCTGTCCAAACTTTGGAGACAGATGATAAAGTTCAGAAGTCAAGTGCTGATGAGAATTCAATGGAGGTTGAACCTGAGCGGGTGTTTGAAGTTGTTCAGAATGTCGGAATACAAGATACGACTGAGGTGTTGAAAGATCATGCTATGTTGGAATCGGAATTTGAAATTCTATCTAAAGAAGTTGTTAAAGCATATTCTATAGTCTAGGGTGGTCTAAGCTCAATTTCTTTTTGTCTATTTCTTTTTAATCAAGGGATATATGGATTCGAGTTGAATTTCTTAGAAATCCACCACCGGGACATGCCATGTGTTGACAGGCACACTAGTATGTTTAGTTTGTTGGTTAATCGGATGTAGGTTGATAATCAATCGGATATGCTTTGTGGGATTGTAATAGATCAGATTATGGTCAGTTGGATTGTAGTCAATCGGATATTTAACAGTTAGTTGTATTCCAAGACTGAGGTTGTTATAACCACTTTCAGGTGAAGCACGCTTATAAGCTCACTCTGTGCATGTATGGATCCGACTGAAAATGGGTTGAGGTTGTAGTTCTTTTCTTGATGAATAGAGTGAATCTAAGTTTTGTTCTGAGTTATATTCTTGCTCTATTATATTTCATATGTGTATCAATTATTGTATTTGAATGTAGTTTTGAGTTATGTGAGGTCAAGGGTAGTAATTCAGTTCAGTTTTCTCTGTGTTAATGAACCACAACAAGGCTTGGGCCTGGGCTCGGGCTTAGGTTTTGGGGAATGATCCTGATCCTGATCCTTCCTTTTAAGATAAGGTTTTTGTAATTTTTGTTTTGAGTTTTCTTTTTAGTCTCAAATATCCTGATAATGTTTCCGCATAGACGTCGAGCTTCCGCACGCACACAACATCTCTTGCAAGCTCTATCTAACCTCTTTTCAACTATCACAGCTAATCAACGCTAACTACCTCTGCTACCACACTGTCAAACACAGTACTCTGCACACTCGTAGACAGTCAACTCTACTTCTCACTATCTACACTCACTAACAGATCTACTAACACCTGCGCATTACAAATCTTGCAAAACTAACAAAAACAAGTACAATGCAGCACTAACAGAAGCTTACAGCCACTTACCGAAGCTAACAAAAACTTGTTAATCTGCCCATTGCAACCACTTAACAGTTCTCACACAATGCAGCAAAAAATAGAAAACAGACAGAAGAAAGGCTTCGAGAGGTAGCATTGAGTGCTCCTCAAGCTTAATGGAAGGTAGCCCCAGCAGCAGCGCCAAAAATGTACGCTGGAAAGGCTTCGAGAGGTAGCATTGAGTGCTCCTCAAGCTTAATGGAAGGTAGCCCCCAACAGCAGCGCCAAAAATGTACGCTTTGCCATACGTGTCAAAAGCTGGGAACTTTCTTGTGCACTGTGTGCGAGCCTCGAAAGGCTGCAAACACACAACTAGAAGATCCTAGCAAGCTCAAAGGGGCAGGGGTGTGTCACTCACCACTCAATACTTCCGTCATGAAGGATTCTATGGTGCAAAGAAGAAGAAGCCGCCGTCGATGCCACGCTCAATCGCCTTGCCGCTGCCGATGCCGCCGCAATACTCTCTCTCTCTCTCTCTCTCTCTCTCTCTCTCTCTCTCTCTCTCTCTCTCTCTCTCTCTCTCTCTCTCTCTCTCTCTCAAACATACACACACACACACACCCATGAGCACACAAAGGAGAAGGAGATAGAGATGGAGCAAGAGCACTTCTTAGCTTACACCTCAAAGAATGGGGATTTTTAGGTCAAATGGACCTTTTATAAGAGTTTGACCCATTCGCACATGGAGGCCCACAGTGGTTGGTCATTGCATAACTACTGTAAAAATAAGATAAGTGGTGCTTCTCTCATCAACGATCATCTACACACCTATTGGACCGACAAGCTCGGTCCATGACTCTATCAAATAAATAATATGCGTCCGTCGAAGGTGATAGGGTGTCCGTGAGGGTTAACAATGGCCCATCCTATGCCAGGGTTCGAAGCAGAGATGGTAAGAAAGCGGTTCAATTCTTGAATGTATGTGATGACCATGCCAGGAACAAAGACAGGTTACATGATCATCCATTTCCAAAGATACGCAGGGATTTTAAAGAACACAGGTTTGCACATGATTTTCTTGGGGTGCCACTATAAAGCGGGACTATGGTGGTACAAAGGAGGAGAAGTTCTCACAAAGAGAAACTTTCTCTTCAGGGTTTTTGGGATGGACATATGAGGGTTCAGTATCTTACAAGAAATTTAAAGATTTGCCTAAGTGGGAGAAACAATATGTTTCAAGTACTCAAAGTGAATTGTAGAGATGTGATGTGCTTGAACCCGATGATGTGATTTCAGGGATCTTCAAAGAGATTTCTTATGTTGACATTGTGTCAAATCTTGAGGATATCAAGCAATACAGGTTACAAAGTGGAACTGAAGTTGTTAAAGTGCAGTCAATGGACATGTATGAAGAGTTGGACGTAGAGGCACTTATGCATATTGAGGATGATTTGGGTAAAGCAGTTGAAGCACAGGTAGAGACGAAATACAAGACTGTTGCAAAGAAAGTGAGACCAGTGGTTACACCTCTACCAGAAGGAAGTGATGGGGTGATCAAGGAAGCTTCTCAACAGGCTATGCTCAGAAATATGAAGAATATTGGACATAAGTTTACTAAGGAGACATTGGAGAAGTTGAAGATTGGAGAAGATGGTTTCCTCAACAAAGAGGAAATCAAATGCTTTCAAGGTATGCTTGAAAAACATGGTAAAGCTTTTTCTTTTGAGCCAGGTGAGATTGGGTGTGTGGATCCAAGTGTTGTTTCGTCTATGGTTATATTCACTCTTCCGCGCATGCCATGGAGTTATGTCCTATTCCAGTTCCTAAAGCTCACTTACCAAAGCTTATTGATTTTCTCAATGAGAAGATACGGATGGGTATTTTGGAGCCATCATGTGCGCCATACTCCAATCAGTGGTTTACTGTTCCAAAGAAAAATGGTACTTTAAGGTTCATACAGGATATACAGTCGGTTAACAAGGTAACAATCTGCAATGTGGGTACTGGCCCAATTGTGGATGCATTTATTGAGGCCTTTGCAGGCAGATCTATTTATTCTATGGGTGATCTTTACTCTGGATACGATCAATTTCACTTAGCTTTGGAGAGCAGGGATCTTACTACGATACACACTCCTCTCGGTTTGGTAAGGACGTGCACTCTGTCACAGGGGTGCTACTAATTATGTAGCTCATATGATGAATTGCATGAATAAGGTATTAAGAGACTTTATCCCTCACATGGATATGCTTTTCATTCATGATCTACCAATTAAAGGATGTGAAGAAGGGTCCAAAGATGAGGTAAATGATCAAGGGGGGGTGCCAAAGGTTTGTTGCTCAATATATCACTCATTGTGATGCTATTTTATCCAAGCTTGAAGAAGTTAACCTAACACTTTTAGGGCAAAAATTAACTTTTGGTGTTAAAGAGGTTCTAATTGTGGGGCATATGTCTAGAGGGTAGAAGGCCAAGTCCACTAAATCTGAAGCTATCCAAAAGATGAAGAAAACATGCTCTTCAGTTACTAAAGCTCGTTGATTTCTAGGTGCATGTGTATTCTACCTTATCTGGTTGCCACATTTTGCTCATGTTACAGAGGTGCTTTATCAATTGCTAAGGAAAGGTACAAGGTTTGTTTGGGAAGAAGGCTATTAGGAAACTAAAAAATATGCTTCTCAAGGCTCCAATCTTGAGGAAAGTCAACTACAAATGTGGAAGGCCAATAATTTTAACATTTGACACTAGCCTGATAGGTATTGGGTGGGCTATAGGTCAGGATGATGATGAAGGACACATGTACGTAGTTTGATTTGGAGCACAAGTGCTAAATGCTCATCAATAAGGCTACCCGCAGGTTAAGAGAGAGCGTTGGGGTGTTGCTACTACTCTAAGGTCGGACAAAGAATATTTTATTGGAGCTTTAGTCGTGGTAGAAATAGATTTCTTGCCATTGATAAGGATGATTACAAAATGCTCTACCTTGGATATTGCCATGTTATGATGGATAGCTTACATTAAGTCTCTTAACCCTGAATTTTGTCATATTGCAGGTAGAGATAATCCAGTGGTAGATATGTTATCAAGGGCTAGGTTTGAAGATGAACAAGAGATGCTTACGACGAGTGATGATGTTGGCTTGAATTTCTATACATCTTCTTACTCACATGAAAATTGTGGTAATATTGCTCATGTTTTTGAAGAATTTTCTGAAGAGCTCTACGAGGGAGAGTGGCTTTTGATTGGCCGCTACCTAAGCACTCTAACCAGGCAAGAAGGATGGAGGACCAAGATTATAAAAGGATCACAAAGAAGGCCTACGACTATTTTCTGAAGGATGGTTAGGAGGGGTACCGCAATGGGTTGTTTGTGACAAAGCGACTCAATAACAAGTTATAAAAGAGTTTCATAAAAGCTTATGGGCTGGACACAAAGGAGTATGGTCAGCCTTTGTCAAGATCAAGGATTGGTACAAGTGGAAAGGTATGTATAAAGATGTGGCTCAATTTGTGGAGACATGCTTAGTATGCCAACAGTATTCTAATGTGCAACATCGAGATGGATTGCATCCCACTTATCCAATGGCTATGCACTACAAGTGGAAGGTTGACCTGATTACAATTCCGGTAGGTGTTTGGAAAATGCACTACATTGTTCTTGCCAAAGAAGATCTTACTAACGAGGTTGAAGGCAAAGCTTTGCAGTTTGCTAAGAGCAATCCTGACTTCTACACTGAAACTATTTGGAATGTTTTTCAACACTACATAAAATGTGCCTGTAAATTTCTTGACCCCAAAGCCCCTTGTGAGTCCAACATCATGTGGTTCGACCATGCTATTTGGTACACCCTCAACCATTTGGATCAGCTCTTCCCAAGAAACCTGTGGACTTTCACCTATCCTTCATCTATTCTTGGTTGTGGAGACAAGCCAAGTAGCTGGTTGTTGCTCAAATTTCTTTCAACATTTTTCGTGGGCTAATGCTTGATATTCTTAAAGAACTCAAATCAGACAAACCAGGGATGTATATGACTACTTGTGCCAACTACAAAGGAGTCAAAATCATCACTGCTTTACTCAAACCATGTATTGAGGATGAGGATTCTCCCTCATTAAAAAGACCTAACTCTTTAACCACCCCCAATAACTCTTTCATATATTTTTTAACCCCTAGTTCTTCCCAAAGCTACCAATTCAGTGTGCAAGTTCTTGCTTGAAGATGTTATTTCCAAGTATGGATGTGTTGCCACAATTACTGTTGATAGAGGAGAGCTAGATGTTGATGAAGCTTGTGATTTCTTTGCTCGGTTGAGCATTAAATTGGCTCTCACTATAGCATAAAATCCAAAGGGTAATGGGAAAAGTGAAAGAGGGCATCCGCCTATTGTTAAAGCTTTAGCAAAGGCATGCCAAGGGCATTTTGGTGATTGGCCTAAACTCTTACCATTTGCTTTATGGGTTGATTGCACTATACACAATTTTGTTACAGGTTTTATGCCATTCGAGTTGATGTATGCGCAAAAACCCATTATGCCCACAGAGAAGTTGACTATGTCTTGGACTATAATGTCATGGGAAGAAAGTATGACTATAGAAGACTTGCTTGCTTTACGCATTCATCAATTTGAGAGCCGTTAAGAAGATATCGAGTAGGCTAAAGTAAATCTCACGGAGGCAAGGTTGAATAATAAAGCATCATTTGACGAAAAGCATAGCCTACGTCCTCATGATATCAAAGACGATGATTGGGTGCTTGTTTATGAGAGTAGTTTGGAGAACCAGTATACTGCTATGCAAGAGATGTTTAAACGATGGTTTGGATTGTATGTGGTACTTCATGCTTATGATAATGCAACATATAAGTTATGTGAGCTAGATGGCACTATGCTCAAGGTGCCTATTGCAGGAAAAATGATCAAGTTGTTCAAGAAGCGAGAAGGTAAGATTATTCTTGAAGATTTCAGTTCAGATGAACCTCCAAAAGACAATGCTATATGTATGCATCGGACGATGTGTTTGATGATACTGATTAAGTGTAGTTGGCATAGACCGGAGGCTGTGCAGGTTCAGAGGGAGTGGATGTCGTGCAACTCTGCTTCCATGATGAGAAAAAGAATAGAAGAATGCATTGTGTGCTTGATTGAACCTTAGATGATAATTGATTAGTGTTCAAGGCTTAACAACAAGATACTTCTATGCTAAATGTTTCTCTTTATGGCTTGTCGATTGTAGCCACGATGAGGAAGTTATACTAGTTTAAAGTATAAGCAGTTTGCAGATCTATACTAGATTGGGCAACTGTAGATGAAATATGGGAGATGAAGAGAATGCATGGGTCTGAAGTTCTCCTTGTATGGTACACGTCGGTCCTTTCATATTAGCAGTCGAAGTTCTGGATGCCAAGTTATTGCTAGTTGAAGTTTCATCAGGGACCAGTTATGTATCAGTTTTGTCACCTCAGTCCGTGTGGCATTTGGAGTTTTTGAAGCTTTGCCAAGATTTTTATGCGTTCTACGTGGCAAGTGAAGGCTATGGGAGTTTACAGCTTGTCAACTGAGCATCAGATTATCAAGATACTAAAGGTTGGAGTCAGGAGCAGTTGGTTTTCTGCCATTTTGGTGGTCTCGGTTGGCGAGCACAGAAAAATCATGGTGCAGCGGGGATCACATGGCTTGAGGTGGACAAAGTGGATTTTTGGTCGGAATTTAGAGCTCGGAAAAAGGAGCTCTGGCCACTCTGTGGTAGGCAATTGAAATATATATTTTATTGATGTTTTTTTGGGAGGTTTTTTATGGCTTTTGGACGTCCTTGGAGGGGTGTGCTCGCGGGCTGCCATGTGGCAGGGGGCATGAGCCCATATATGCAACAGGAGCCAAAAGCATCGTGGTATATGTAGTGCAATGTGGAACCATTTGGGGCATCAAAAATGGAGAGAGAGGGCTTGTAGCCCTTGGCGATGGCAGGTGCCAATGCCAGTTACGTGTAAGTCGTCTGTCGGCGCTCGGCCATCGGCCAGTGTCATCAGTATTGTTTGCTGGATGATGATGTGTCCGTTCTGGGCCGTTGACATTGGCCCGCCCTTGCATTGTAGGTGATGACATGGTGATCGAATCGGGCCTATTCACACGCCCATAAGGGCAAATACTTTTGAAGGCTAAGTGGGGGAGCATCGAAGGCGCCGTCGGTGCCCCACCCAAGAGATTGTGCATACGTATCTTGGAGCTCAAGCCAATGCCTAATATAGGCAGCCTTCACATGTAGGTCAATCCAAGAATAGCAAGAACTTGACCAAAATAAGGGCCTTGACCACGCCAAGAAGGACACAAAATTTTGGGAGAAGGGGAGTTCATTTTTTTGGAAGGAAAAAAGGGGAGCTCAAGGAGAGCTATCAAGGAACAATCTTTTGGCAAGAAACACAAATATCAAGAGAGTTGGAGAGAGCTCTCGTGGGTAAGAGGAGGAGGACTAATTGAGCAATCAAACACAAAGAAGAGAGAGCTTTTGAGAGCTCACAAAGCCGGATAGGGACTCTTCTTTACCACTAAAGAGGAGAGGAGCTTCATCATCATCAACATTGGGCATTTAACTTCATTAACAGACACTCAAATATAGTGATTACCAATCTAATTGGGCTTAAACCCTTTTTAAAGGAGCATAAACTCCTTAATCAACAATTAAACCAATTATCATTGTCATTAACGACACCGCTTGGGCAAACAACTGTTGGTTCTCGTTTGTGGTTTTAGTTTCAATAGTTTTTGTGCTTCGTTTTCATTGAAAAATAGGTTCTATTCTATCGTGCAGTGTTGTGCATCTTCTCTCTCACCTTTTTCTTACAGCCAAGGGCCCCATGCCTTCCTAACTCGCCTTTTGCACCCAATATCCCCCGACAATGCACATGTTCTTAACATTACTTAGCAATTAATCCATCACAACACAACAAAGAAGAGGAATTTTCTTGATCTCAAAAGCTTCTCATTTAAGTTACATAGTCATAATTACGTACTTATCTTTTGAATCCGACCTCTCCACAGGGCTACCCAATTTCCATAAAGGCTAATGGCCTTTGAAAGGGAGGCATTATTATAGGTGCAAAGTGGAAAAATAAAATTACTAATTATCCAATTTGTGAAGCTCTAAGCCTTCATAGCCTGCGATAATCAATGGAGAGCACAATAGATTAGTATTTCTTAGTGAGTCTACTTGTACATCCCATTATATTGGAAAAGTTCTTCGGACGGGGGTCGACATTAGAAAGCTCGAGCTTCTACACTGTGTCAATGTCAAATTTGACTTTTTTAACTTAATTAATCTTCATAAGTAATGAGTGCAACAATTACAAGGTTTACCCCATGCAAGGTAGAATTTAGCTATATTGGTATCAAAGCTTCTATTCTTTCTTTCTTGATGAAAAAAAGATGGCTCAAGGACAGTCCATGACACGTTGAGCCCATTGATTAACCAAGATAAGGGAGACAACGATGAATTATCCTGGCAAGAATATCTCTAGGTGTTGTATTCTTAATGGTGGACTCTTAACACTCTAGGTGTTGTATTTTTAATAGTGGACTCTTTTCAAGTTGCTTTTGGCTTAACCATTATTGAGCTAACAAGAAGGCTACAAGGATTTCTTGATTTAAAGCAGGCAATGCTACCACCCTTCTATTTTAATTAATTAACAGAATTTTGGGTACAAGAACTCTTCTTGATTTACAACAAGAATTTATAATGCTTGATACTAAACAAATTGACACACTCTTGTTACGAGTGAGTTTTGATTATGATGATATTAAATTTCATCTTTGATCTACTTAAATGATTTTCTCTCTCTAGAATTGTACATTCTAGTGAGAGAAAATAAAATAAGTAAAAAGGCCAATTATGTACAATGGGTAGAGTAATGTGTTCAATAACTAAAGAGTTCCAGAATGTGAATGCTTTTTTAGAAGTGTCAATAAGGGTTCAAATACGACTTTTTACGACTAAAATATTCAGTTTCCATGCCATAGTGGGTCTTGAATGCCTCCAATAGCAAGTTGAATGGCCACCCAAAAGGGAGAAAGTGGAAAAATGGTATATGGGCAGGGGGAGAAGTTGTGTGGGCTGGTAAGGGGTGTAAACGGACAAAAAAATGCTCCTTTTTCTCATGCAATGCCATCTAGCCACATGCCCCACTTCCCAAACTGGGACGAACCATGCAACTAGTCCCAAAATAGCAAGAGGAGACACACGCACATAGAAGGGAAGTCAGTTTGTCTCATGCAAGGATGATTTGGCATCACTTTTGCAGGTAGGCAAGTTCATCATGAAGCTCTCCATCTCCTCTTTCTCTCCCACACAAGTCTCTATAGTTATGGCTGCTCAAGTTTATGCATAGTAACTATACAAGTTACTACTTCTTAATGCTTACATATCTTCTTTCCAACCTGATTCTTGCTTAATCTCTACAGATCATATCGCCTGCAAGGTGTTTAGGGCCTTGGGATTGAGTTCAAGGAGGTGTTTTAAGTGAAAAGACTAATCACAAAATCTGCCAAATTCTAGAACTTCCATCTCTTTAAATGATGTGGTTAGAAGTATGATTAGCAAAGTTCTATTGATCAAAAATTCTTCCAAAGAAGAAGAATTATATGAGAGATACCCTCTCAAGGGATCTATGCAAAAAATATACAATTTACACTCTTATAATATTTTAATATATATCAAAGTTGAGAAAGCGTTTGTATAGGGGAGGAGTTCTCAGCATTTGACCTAGCATGCAGTTTAGGCCATGAGCCAAGGCTACATCTAGAGGCACCTAGCAACTAGTGCTACCTCTGAATGGGTGATATAAATGAAAGCATACTAAAAAAAAATGACAAGGTGGAGGGTGAATATAAGTGTACACCTGCATTGTAGGAAGCGGGAAGAGAGAGAGAGAGAGAGAGAGAGAGAGAGAGAGAGAGAGAGAGAGAGAGAATAGTGGAGGGTGAAATAGAGTGTACAGAGACACAGAAGAATGACAAAAGAGCATCTTTAAATGACCCAATTAAATGAAATAGGCAATCATGAATTAATGGATAACAAATTATGGGTATAATATACCAACAAAAAAATAAATGATTAGTAGAGCATCCGACCCTGTGTAGGGATTGACCGGTCCACCCATCCACTTCCACTCTACTACAGACAAAAAGAATTTTACTTTGCATAGAGCAAGCCAGAACACCTTCAACCTACCTGAGTGAGACATAGGTTGAGGCCGCTTCACCTCCCTCCATGAACCTGAGCTCTGAAAGTATCCCAAATACCAATAGATGGTAGGGTATCAGCACCAATCGTACTAGTCTAGACATCATGCCTCTTCAAACCCCAGCATCGGGTGTTTAGGCAAAGCCAAGGAAAGATCTCCAATGTGTTAGCCATGTAGGTCATTCAACCCCCGATGCACTAACCGTGTAAATGAGCCTAACAAAAAAAGAAGACCTAGGCAACCACCCCAATCTAGCAAAGCCCTAGGTCAAAGGCTAAGTGTTGTAGGTGATCGTAGCCTTGTAGTGACGCTACCATGAGAGACATAACTAATGAGTCCAATCACAATAGCATCTTCCAAAATACACAAACAATCTTTTCCAAGTAGTCAAGTTGTATAGGATCTCTACCCTTACACGTCCACCGTCAAAACCACTCCATGATCCAATCCAAAACCATAATAGTTGTTGTTGGGTGGTCCATTTCTTGTAAAGATCAGATTCCCAGGTTTGAACTTCTCCTGGTTCTTTGGTGGTTTTTGGTCTGTATTAGGTCTAGAATGTGAATTTTTGAGGTTCTTGTTGGTGTCTGTACTTCTAGAATCATCTTGTCTTGCAAGTTCATAGTTGTCTAGATCATTATAAGGACAATTTTGAGACACATGGTCAGGATCAAAACAATTGAAGCAAAGGTGATCTCTTATTGCCCTCCTACGTAATATGGCTTCTCTAGTTTGAGAAGGTGAAGATCTAGACTCATCCTCCACTCGAGGTCTTTTACTACCATTTGATATTTTGATCTCAATGGGCTTATCTACATCAAAAAAATCTACAAAATTTGTAAGGCGTAAGATTTGAAGTCTAGTATTCAAAGGATTATGTAAGTCTGACATGAATCGTACCACTTTCAGACTTCTTGAGTATCCCTGCTGGAGCATACGTGACAAGGGTCAGGAAATGTTGACAGTATAATTTCAAATCTTTGGTTCCCTGAGTACAATTAAGAAACTCATTCATGCGGTCCAAATGGTATATCTTGTTCTGATAGTTCTTCTTTAGCTAAGTATTGAGATAATCCCAAGTTGTTGCATTAGGGTCAACATTGTTCTCAGTACAATGATCTCTCCACAAATGCTTGGCCGTCTTTTCCAATTTAAACTTAGCAATAATAGCCTTGTTCTTTGCAGATGAATGAGCCAATTCAAAGTAATCTTCCATACTCTCAATCTAATGTTCAAGAACTTTGCCTATATCTTTTCTTTCTTCGGCTAAATCTCCCAGGTTGTGGATTTCAAAGCATAGCACCGATGTCACGATCAATGATAGTGGGCTGAGGTAGGATTGGGACATTGGCATTAACAGCCAATCCATTTTCTCTAGAAGGCATGATTAATTACTGCATCATGCCAAATCCAAAACCCTATATTAAATGGTCGACAATATATTGCATTAATCTTTCTACATTATAAGTCAAAAGGGTGGGCGGAAGGAAAAGAATTTAAACCATTATTTTCTAATGAATGGGTACCTAGTCCAGAGACAAGATCTATTTATGAGTTATCAAAAGTCAACTATACTATTGTCAAAACCTCCTACCCTTTTTTCTAAAGAAATCAAAAGTCACCTTAGAAGTCATTATTAAAAACTACAAAACAAACATTCAAAGAATTCCTTAATAGAGTTGTATGACACTCCAATCAATTCACTTGTATTGAGTTGCAATAAATCCACTCAAGAAGACAATTCAAACAGGTGTCACTAATCAATGTCACCCATACGGCATTGCGAATACAATATTCTTTGCCAAACAGCATGCATGAATGCGTACATAATGCATAACTAACCCGACTAGTATCAGGCTTCAGACTGTCCTTATAACCTTATGCTCTGGTACCAAGTGAGAGATACCCCTCCCCAAGGATCTATGCAAAAAATATACAATTTACACTTTTATACAATTTCAATATACATTAGAGTTGCAGAAGCATTTGCATAGGGGAGGAGTTCTCGATGCCCAACCTAACATGGAGTTTAGGAGGTCCCAAGAAAAATTTTCCGAGCTAATGCAAGATCGAGCAAAATCTAGCAAAGTGTCTCAGCATACCATAAAGAGGAGAGAGACATAGAATTGCAAAAGCACATTCCAAACTTATAGAAAGCATCAAAGTTTTGTGTTTGTTGTTAAACTTGAAATTTAATTGAAATTACAGTAAGCTCATGTTTTACCCTACCAACATATGCAAGACTTGTCTCACACATTGATAAAAAGAGACTTTAAGGAAAAAAATAGTCATTAACAATGTGCCATGATTGATAGCAAACTAAGAATATATTTCCTAGGAAAATACACCTACCACAACGATGTTCTTTGAATTGACACAAAACATCCATGCATATCAATAGGTATATGCCAAAATAGATGACCCACCGTATAAATATATGTAGATCAAAAGCAACGTCTACTCAATACAACAAGACACAACTCTAATTCCATGCAAATCCCTCCCCCATGTGCAATGCTACAATTGCATATTCATCCTTACATTTTCTAGTCCTTAGGACAAGTCAACCTTTGTTAAAGAGGATGATAGAAAAGTCCATGAGCTTGAGAGTCCAATCCAAGCACCTTAAGAAACACACAACAAGGAAAATTTTAAGGCATGAATGTGAATCATTTACTGACAGTTTTAAAAAAAAATCCTTACATGCATATCTATGAAGATTTGAAATCATCACCTTGTAGGGTAAAGGGGCAAGTAGCTAGAAGAACACCCAACTTGGGGAGCTTCAATCTTCTTCCTTCGAGCTCAATTTTGAGTGCAGAGTAGCTATCTCATTGCCTTCGTCTTGCCATGAGGTTTCACCAAAATAATTTGTGAGTTTGTCGTTTTGGATCCAAGAATTACGGTACGATGTTTGGAATCGGGTGTATAAACATTGGGGGCCAAAGAGAACGCCCTCTAGGGCTCAAAAGAGTAAGATGCATCCACAAAGTCTTGAAACCATGCCATGCCAGTAAGGTATCTCTATTTCAAATGATCTAGCCATTCAACTTCCACTTTTCCATGCTACTATTGGTCCCAAATTATCCAAGAAGTGGAGTGTGATCCGTCATAGCACTAGTGGTCGTAACGCTACTCGCTCTTTAACCCTAAGTGACCCACTTTGAAAAAAATCCTTTCATGGTCAAATAAAAGACATGGGTTTCATTGACATAAATGGAGATACCATTGTCCACTTAATATTCAAGGATCCCTTGCTGTTGAATCATCCAAATAGATATTTATGCTCCCCTAGGTAGACAGTGCACACACCTTGCACTTATGTGGAAAACAATAGTAGATTATTGTAGGAAAAATTGCAGCATATTTAGACATCTCTCTCTCTCTCTCTCTCTCTCTCTCTCTCTCTCTCTCTCTCTCTCTGGGGCATGTGTGTGTACGCGCACTAATACGAAGAGGAAAATGATGTAACCTTTCTATCACCCAAGTGTGGTAGATTGGTTATACCATTTCCCTCTTGAACAATAGGTCTTGAGTTCAACTCTCCTCGTTAGATAGATCTTTAAGGTCTCTTGGGATATTTTCTACGACGTTAAAATTCTCTTCTTCTCTCTCTCTCTCTCTCTCTCTCTCTCTCTCTCTCTCTCTCTCTCTCTCTCTCTCTCTCTCTCTAGGGCGTGGTGTGTGTGTATGCGCGCTAATACAAAGAGGAAAATGATATAACCTTTCTATCACCCAAGTGTGGTAGATTGGTTATGACATTTCCCTCTTGAACAATAGGTCTTGAGTTCAACTCTCCTCGTCAGATAGATCTTTAAGGTCTCTTGGGATATTTTCTACGACGTTAAAATTCTCTTGTTCTTGTTCTTCTTCTTATCTCTCTCTCTCTCTCTCTCTCTCTCTCTCTCTCTCTCTCTCTCTCTCTCTCTCTAAAAGAAACATAAAGCTTAAAAAAATTGAAGCACATTTCACAACTCTAATTACAATGCGAGGCCAGATCATCCTTCAGTGAGAGAGTGTTTTGAAATGCTTGTCATTTAGCCTTAGCCTGCTTACACTATACTTGTTGTCTGCTGCAATTTCTACGGACTTTAAATTTGTTGAGTTTTCAACACTTGTAGCGTTTACCACTATGTCTTAATACAGTGTTTTCAAATGCAATTGATGATGGAGATTTCGCTTGAGATTGCAGTCTTTATAGGTGTGAAATCCCTCTTGATTGAAGGAAAAAGACCAAAGACCTAAAACGGTTAACTGAGTGTGAAAGGATGAAAAAGAAGAAGAAGAAAAAATGAATGATGTCGAATTCTGTATCTGCAGACAGCGTTGCTCTGTCGAACTGCTTCAGCGTAGCACTGGAAGGTCTTCTAATGTCAAAATTTGTGCTTCAGACCATGGCGAACCTGCTGATGGTAGTTAACACCAAATCCATGCAGGTCCATGACCTTCTTTTCCCCTTTGCAGGCGTATCCAGATGAGAGTTGCAAGCTGCAAGTGCACTTGCTGCCGCTCGCTCAACCTTCCTTGGCTAATTATGCTACTCCTTCTTGGAGCAATAAGCCTTCATCTTCCTCAAAGCTGACAAACCTATAGCGGGCCTACCGCCTAGGGAGGTGGAGGAGCTTCTATTCAAGACCAACAAACGTTTGTAATCAATTTGAAGTGCTGCAGAGATCCGAAATAAACATGAAGTGCTGAAGAGATTCGACTGCAAGAAGACAAAGTAGCTCTTCTCTCTCTCTCTCTCTCTCTCTCTCTCTCTCTCTCTCTCTCTCTCTCTCTCTCTCTCTCTCTCTCTCTCTCTCTCTCTCTCTCTCTCTCTCTCTCTCTCTCTCTCTCTCTCTCTCTCTCTCTCTCTCTCGTTTGTGTGCACGAGGCCGCGTCTGAAGTTCAAAGCAACTTAAAAAGCATACATATGAATCACTTGGCGGCTTTGAATTTTAAGGGTGTTGAGCACCACACAGATACGAGTGATTTGCATTAAAAACCTGTCTATAGCCATCCACGCCGGTGCAAACAGCTACAGGCAGTTTCTTTCTTCACCAATAATATGAGAAGCATCCAAATTAAGCACTTGGCAGAGTTGCAAGACCCTACTACACCCAGGGACAATGAAGGCAGCAATCTAGTTGTTTCTCACTCTCATGGCATTAACAAGCCATCAAGAGTTATATTCACTGACCTGACTTGAGCTAGCTATTGTTTCCATTGATCAGAGCAAAGGTTATGAGCATCGGTGCAAACCTAGTAGCGGTCTGGGCAATGCATCAGGGGAGTTGTGCGGTTCAGCTTTGAATGTTGTTATGGTTGCTGAGTCACAGATGCCGAATGCTTCCAAATGAAACCTGCCTCTAGCCATCCACGCCGACGTGGATGGCTAAGCAGTTGCTTTCTTCACCAAGCAAGCATCACCCTTAAATTTGCAGCCTTCATGATGAAGTATTGGAACTTTTCAAGGTTGAAGATTTTCACGCTATTAGAGCAGTTTCGCACGGGCGAGGGGTGCTAACCCTGCCGTGCATTAGCTATTTTGGAGTTTTCTTATTTAAACCAGCAGTCATTGTGTACGCAAATTGTTTGCTCGCAGCACTCGACGGGGGTAGCAAAAGCAATTTCCAACTTTGCCAAAATCGGCAGAGTGGACCAAAAGGAGCCTAGCTGGCTGGCGTAAGTAGGCAAGGGTGAAACCCTGCCCGTGCGTACGCACCCTTAAAGAACATTTTCTACGCTCAAAAATTTGGCTCTTGCCATCCGTGCCGATGAGGAAGGTTATAGGCAACTAGCCTAGCTGCATTCTTTATCAAACAAGCATTACCCTTAAACTCGTAATGTTTATGATGAAGCATTTGAGCTTTTACAGGGCCCTGAAGATTTTTAGGTTCTTGACCCCTTTGCATTGATATTAGAGCTGATGAGTTGCACTCGGGGAGGACAGTGGGGTGAAAGTCTTGCCTAAAAGCAAAAATGTTGAAAGCTCCGTCTTGAAAATTGAAAGAGAATTATGTTGAGCAGATTCTCTCCTCGTTCATATAAGAAGACGAGCCAATGAGAAAAAGAAAGTCTAAAAATATTTTCTTCTATGTTTGCTATGAGTTTCGATCACCATGAGAGGGCACTTTAGTACAAAGCGTACATCCACTTAACCCTAGCTAATTAAACCCACTCGTTCTGTTGTGACTCAATTCTTAAGTAACATTGTCTATGCACCAAAATCTGTGTCTAGCCATTTGTATTGGTGTGGATGGCTCGAGGCAGAAGCGGTGTGCCATGATTACTTACTATGAACTTGCTCAATTCAACTCACAAATAATTGTGGAGTGCAAGTCTAAGTCCTCACACAAATTTTATTCAAACAAATATAGAGCCACATGGCCTCGTCCTTTAAAACTATATCCCATGATTGTTCCATAATGAAAACTAGCAAATATGATATGTTCTAATGGAAAGAAATTGCACCTAAATTTTGCATTGTAGTTGTATCCTTGATTGTTTGGTTGCAGTTCATCAATGTCTAAACCTTGCAACACTAGAGAAAATAAGAGCTATAAAATTTCAACTTAGCCTCATGATCTCAAGCTCATGCTCAAGCTCTTATTGGTTCTCACTCTGTCATCTTTGGTCTTAACTGTGTGTGCTTACACTGTCTCATTCTCTATTTTAAGTCTATAAATAATCTTCTCATGATTCTTTCTTGTTTCTCACATGGGATCTTCCCAAAGACAAATCAGATCCTTTGGGATAGAATTAGCCAGGGTCGTTTTCTACTGCTCTCATCACTCTCTCCTCTCTTTGGCTGAAGTAGAATGTGTCATTGAAGCTGTATCAAAAGAGCCATAAAAATGTCTTATGATTTTCATTGGTGACACATAAGCGGAGTACCTTGTTTGACCTCTTAAGAAGTTTGGTTCATCCTCATTGAGCTCAATTTCACGCTCCTTTGTCTTGATACAATGATCTCTATGTGCATCATCATCATCACTACTAGTATATCCATTGTATCTATTGTTGTGGTCATCATGTTGTCTAGGAATCCATCGATCACCATCCATGTGGGTACCATCCCTTCTATATTAATTTTCTTTTTGATGATCTCTTTAGATTTATACCTTCTCTTAGGTTGATCATGAATACTGCGATCTCCGTCATGGTGTCAATAATCTCTCCTGCTATCTCCACATCATCTCTTTAGCAGCTTCTACCATCGTATCGATTTTCGTGTTCACTTTGGCTATCATGTCTACCATCACCACTACTTATGTGTTGTTCCTCTTCTTTCAACTTACCCTCGTGCTCAAGCTTGTGTTGGTTCTCCCTCTGCCATTGTGGGTCTTAACGCTGAAAGTCCCTTCTATATTCATCCTTTTTGTCATGGTCGCTTTGGCTTCATACCTTGTCTCATGTCAATCATGTCTACAATGATGATCTCTATCATTGTATTGATCATGTCTACTATGATCTCCATCATCATCTCTTTTGCAACTTTTTCCATCATGCCAATTTCATGTCGATCATGTCTTATAATCTTCATCATTGTGTCAATCATGTCTACTTTGATATCCATCATCCTCTCTTTTGTAATATTTGACGTTCTGCAACTAAAGCCCAATAAAATCCCCCCTTTACACATTTTGTACCCCGGCCCTATTTCTTCACAAACCTTTATCATTTTCTAAAAATCGAGTTTAAATGACCCGATTGTAAGTGTAAATTTGTAACTTGTATGAATTTATAATATACCCTCTTGTCAAACATATATAATACACCTACACACCTACAAAGGTGCCTTGGGATTATACCAAGGAGAAAGACTTGCTTCTTAAAGAAATTCACCTCAAATTTTATACTATGAGAAGCATTGGTCTGTGTTGTAGCTATATGAAAGATTCAAGCCGAATATAACTCAATAAATATGGCAGATAACATTTTCTTCAGATGGTATGGAATGGATAAGGGGAGAGAGAAACCTTTCTAGTATACCTTCAATTGCTTGGTCAAGAGAAATTAGAGAAAATTTTATCTCTTTATCTCTATCCTTTTCTTTGTCTCTCTTTAAAAATGCTCGCTCGATAGTTTCCTTGCTCGGAAATATTTGCTCACCATATGGTAAGACTCGGAGTTTAGGCCATGAGCCGGGACTCCATCCAGAGGCACCAAGCGACTAGTGCTACCTCTGAATAGGTGATATGAATGAAAGCGTACTCAAGAAAAATAACAAGATGGAGTGTGAATATATGTGTACATTGTATTGTGAAAATAGAGAGAGAGGGGGGGGGGGGGGGGGGGGAGAGAGAGAGAGAGAGAGAGAGAGAGAGAGAGAGAGAGAGAGGGAGGGAGAGGGTGAAATAGAGTGCACAGAGACACGGGAGTCTGTAAATATCCCATCTAAATGAAACAAGCAATCATGAATTCATGCAATAACAAAACCTGTGTATACCATAACATCAAAAATATAAATGACTAGCAGAGCACCAGTCCCTGTGTAGGGATAGACTAGTCAGCCCATCCACTTCTGCTTTATTAGGACAAAGAGAATTTCACTTCACAGGGAGCGATCCGGAACACCTCCAACCTATCTTAGCCAGACATAGGTTGCGGTCGCTTCACCTCCCTCCATGAACTCGAGCTTTGAAAGGACCCCAAATACCAGCATGTGGTAAGCTATCAACACCAATCATACTAGCTTAGGTATCATGTCTCTTTGATGCCCAGCATCGGGTGTTTAGGCAAATCCAAGGCAAAATCCTCGATGCGTTAGCCATGTAGTTCATTCAAACCCCGACGCACTAACTGTGTAGATGATTCTAGCAAAAAAAGCAGACATGAATAACACCCCCGATCCAGCAAAGCCCTAGCTCAACCACCTTTTTGTCTAAAGCTAAGCAATGTAGGTGATCCTAGTCTTGTAGCGATGCTACCATGAGAAACACAACACGTGAGTCCAATCACAATAGCATTTTCACATATGCACAAACAATCTTTTTCAAGCAGTCAGACTGTACAGGGTCTCTATCCTTCCACATCCACCATAAACCATCAAAAACCACTTCATGATTCAATCCATAATTCAATCTCATCACATAGGTGAGCACTCCACCCAACTCAAGGTGATGCACATCCAATCCGGCAAAACCACTTTAGCACATAACATGCCTGCAAAAACTATTGCGTGATGCTCTAGAGCTATTATTGCCATTACCATCTATTAGTGAATTGTGGTATATTGGTTTTTAGCTTTTGTTGTCATCGCTATCTAGTGGCTTATCCAAATGCACTAATTGCTATGATCCGTAGCTTTCAGGGCCATTGTGCAACCTTTCAGCTACTACAGTGAGTGTTAAACCATCCTTTTTGGCTTGTTAATACAAGCCATAGGAAAAGAGTATGGAAGGTTGTTATCTCTTAGTGTTAACATGTGTACAGTTCAGAAGTTAGACCACCTCATTGGTCATGTGATAAATGTTTTGGGTCCTAAAACCATCACTGTCATTTTAATAAAAAAGAAAGAAGAAAAAAGAACTAATGATTTTTTTTTCATATTTCCCTTTTACAACTTTATGTATCTTTTGGAAGGTTTGGTGGTCAAGGGGTTAGCAGTGGCAAGGCTCACTTGTTGGTGGCAATCCCCAAACCTGATGTTTGGTATAGATCTCTATGTCCCTTAGTATTTGTGGCTCGTGTTGAGTATGGAGTTTGATATAATTTTTTGAAGGATTTTTTAATATATTTATCCACGAATATTCCTAATGGCTTCAAAAAAAAGATATTCCTAATTCAAAGATTCTCTCAATAACAAAAAGAACGATGTGTTAGTCTGTAGCACGCAGCAAAACATGTAGATTTGCAACAGTTTCAATTGGACATGAAAAGGATGGATACAACATTGTGAGAGAAAGAGAGAGAGAGTGCAAGGACACTTTATAGAAAAGAAAACGTTAAAGGAGAAATAAAAGAGAAGAGAAACATAAATATCAACCACCTTTTTGTATAAACACAAAAGGTCTTTTGACTTTCCACATTCATCACTTTCATATGTCTTTTTAAGTTCCACCTTCATTTGTCTTTTCATTTCCTAGACTTACCCTTGACTTACACACTTAATATGTTTTGCAACAATTTATCTTTTTTGAGATTGGGGAGACGCAAATGTGGATTTTGCCCCAAAAAAAAAAAAAAATCATATGCACCTCAAGTGGAGCACCAAAATATTCAAAACTAAATGAAATCGTGTCTTTATGGGAAGGGTGGGTCTTGAGTTAAAGAGCTACCTCCCAAGGTTTCATTCACTTTCGGCTAGTTCTCTTATGTTTACCCTCGTTAGAAGACATTCTCTAAAATAAACGCACTTTCACTTAAGGGATTTTCAATACAAAATTATTAAGCATGTCATTTCTTCTCGTTTGTTTAGAGTTATAGTTTTTGAAATTGAAAGGGTACAATTGCAAGGCGCTTCCCACAACACTGATTGACACGGGGTATTCAATGAAACTGGAGAGATGGGATCACCGGTTGTAAGCCAAGTGTGGGAATCTCGAGATGGGTGGATGCACAACAAAAAAAGCCGCGATCAACACTCGCCAGGTAATTGAACCCATGACCTACTTGTTGATAGACGGATGCCCTAACCACACGGACCCATAGATTTTAATGGCATCCAAGTCTAAACATACCCTTATATGGTAAACACAAACACAAAAAATAAACTCGGATAAAAATAGTAAACTCGAACAACATCCGATGATGCACATTGTTTTTTAATTTCAAGCCTTGCTTGCGCTTTCCCACATTGACTTGTAAAACTGACCAATCTTTGAAGCTATTTCTTTCCCATGCACACACTCTTGTGGAAAGGAATTTTGGAGTATAAATGGAGAAACTTTTAATATCAACCACTACCCAATCAAAATGATGTTTTTTGCACTTTTACACTTTTGATAAAGTTTTGCAAACTCACAATGTTGATTTTGATCTTCTTCTTTTTTTTTTTCCAAGCAAAACTCACCAAAGTGAGTGAAGTTATATTAAAGATATCAAGGTAAGCCATGCTCACAACATGAGTCAGGGCATCCACAAGATCATAGGGATACATCTAAGTACAACCAAGAGAAGAGGTGCCATACACTCAGGTTAGCTCTAACCTATCAGAACAGCATTTACGACCCAATACCATTTGTCTAGGTCCTTTCTTTTACCATTTGATACGATCAATTTCCTACTTTCTTACACGATCTTCGAGAAACTGTCACAGGATATACAATTCTCAAAGAATCAAAAGCTCCTAGCCTTCCCAACTTGCTTGAAGTCGCAGAATATAACAATCTACGTGCAAATCAGTAATACTTGGATTTTCATCCTCATCCTTCCAAACATCAGGTCTTTCTTAAAGAAATCAATCTTCCAGGTCTTTTAAACCCATTTGCATGTCTTCCCTGCCAACCCACTTATAGGTGGGCACTCGTTGAACAAGTGGACGATGTCATAATAACTAATATCTAATCCTCCTAAATTATTTTCTCATGTTAAATTGATCATTTAATATGGGGAAGTACCATGGGAGAAAAGGCTAGAATATTGGTTAAATGGCAGACCAATCACAATAGGGATCCAAAGGAGGAAAAATAGGGATCCAAAGGGGGACATCTGCAAAAGAGCAATGTGCATGAATGGTGCTTCAAAGACCTTAGGGTTTAGCCCATTATTACTTCCAAAATGCTAAGGTTCTCAAATTAAATGAACTCTTCAATGGTCATACCTTAGGGAAAATTGGTGCTTCAAAGACCTTAGGGTTTAGCCCATTAAGACTTCCAAAATGTTAAGGTACCAAAATTAAATGAATTCTTCAATGGTCAAACCTTAGGGAAAATTGGATGCTTGTGGGAAGACTCAAAGTCTTCCCACATCCCTATCCATGAGGGGGCGAGCCATTTTTGTAGGGGATGAAAGAGAAACACACACACACACACACACCCAAGCTCCCTTTACACAGAGGGCATAGAGGACACATGTCAGGTTTCTAGCCTAGTTGCCCCCAAGGTGCATTCAAATCCTATTGGATGGCCATAGAGGTGGACCAATGAGAATTAGGCAATAATAAATTTAGTTTAATTCATTTAAAAACCTTGATAAAAGAACCAATAGAAATTAAGCTCTCTAGAAGACTATTGGATGGTCTACCAAGGGGTCCAATGAGCATTCAGCAGTCCAATGGCTTGCCTGATTCCTATTGCCCAGAAGACTAAAAGGTCTAATGAGAGTTTAATGGAATTATTTAAATACTTAAAGCTCTCACAAAAGGGAAAAGGGGGACACATGTCACAAGACTACCGATTATGCTTCTAATTTATGATTGGCTAAGCTTTACAGGGGCCAATGGGATGCCAACATGAGCATTTAGCAAGAGGGGTCGACCAAGAGAGAGAGGGGGTTGATTTTTGCAAGGCATTATCACACACACTCACACAACTCATGTGTGGAGCAAAGAACTCTCTCTCCTTCTCCAAGATTTAATGGAGAGTTCATCATCTTCTCCAAGCTTTTGAGAAGGGAGGCCTACACCAACAACTCTTGCCTTTGTGATGCAAATCCAACCAAGAGCCAAGCTTCAATGCATGTTCATCTCCTCTACCATGCTAATTACTAAGCTATGCTAAGCTATTAAGAGTGATTATGTGAGGAGAAAAACTTCTTTCTCGTAAGAATACTTCTTCTTCCTCTCGATCTACTCTCATACCCCGCTAGCTCTCACCATCTTCAAAGGTGTGTGAGGTCTTGGGTCTGAGACAACGTGAGGGAATTGATGTTGTGTTTTACAAGTGTAAGCTTGGTGCTTGAAGCTTCCATCTTCATTACACCAGCAAGCTATTGAAGGAACAAAAAGTATTGTATTGTAAAATGGCTCCCTTGATGGGGAAACCTAATACAAAGCCTTTTGGAGGGGTGACCGGCTCCATCCAAATCCAGTCCTCAACTATTGTCAATAGCTTAATTTCTCTCTCTTTTTGAAGTATTGTTCATGCCAATCTAACTACGTGTTATGCTTTTGTTGCTCTCTCCATCCAAGCACTCTAGCTAAGCTCATTAGGAATCTATTCTTAATGAAATGCTCACTATGCCTATGTTATTTTTCGCTACACACAAGTTACGAGACCATTAAATTGTTACAGACGAGGTCCTCACTAGTTATTTTGCCGCCGGAACATCTATTAGAACCAATCCCTCTGGTGGCAATCTTCACTCCTGATGGCAAAGCTTCCCATAGCACGTTCCAAAGAACGGTCTGTTGGAATTAGGGTTGCAGAGAAACGCACACAGCTTGGAGAAGACGAAGGAGGCCCAAGGCACACATTAGAAATTGTGTTACTTAGTGTGCAGTAGAAAGATAGATATCCCTAGAGTGATGGGCGTATATACAATGCACGAGGGAAAAACCTCCTAAAGAGGGAAAAAATGCCCCAACGGTCCTAGTGTGTTCACACACATCACTACCACATGTATATGGTAACAAATCCCCCCTTGAGTGATGCAGTGACCGAGAGCTGGCACATGAGTAAAGGGAAGTGCCATGCCCTGAGGACATGATCAGTCCAGAAAGGGGAGCAAGCCCAAAGCTTTGCGGAAAGCTTCGAGCTTCTCACAAGACATGTGAAAAGATCTGCAAGGTTGTCCTGTGTTGGCACATAAGCCAAGCTGACCTCTCCTGCTGAGAGCCTCTCCCTGACATAGTGGTAATGCACCTCAATGTGCTTTGTGCGAGCATGAAAAACTGGGTTCCTCGCAACTACCAATGCGCTCTGACTGTCAGTGTAGAAAGTGTTGTTAATGTCTTGTCCAACACCAAATCAGCCATAACGCGTCTCAGCCATACACACTCAACCGTAGCTATGAAGACTGCCCTGAACTCAGCTTCACAACTCAAAGTGACCACAGTAGGTTGCTTCTTGCTCAACCATGATATACATGAACTGCCAAGCATGAAACGAGAACCACTTGTGGACACTCTCGTGTCAAAACAACCAGCCCAATCTGAGTCCAAAAAAGCATGTAAGTCTGGCGGAAATGATCCCCCCTTGGGATAAAACAAGCCAAGATGTAAAGTGCCACTAAGGTAACGAAAAATCCTTTTGATAGCTTGCCAATGCTTAGACCCTGGGCTATGCATAAATCTACTGACCTGTGAGATTGCAAACTGAATATTCGGCCTCGTGTTGCATACATAAATGAGGCAGGCAACAGAAGTTTGATAAAGAGTGACATCAGCAGGATCGCCAGCATCATGTAGACTCAACTTCAAACTTGTTTCCATGGGAGTGGCAATAGGTTTGCAATCTTCAAGTCCAAACTTTTCTGACACAATGCAATGTTTCTATGTAACTTTTCTGACACAAGGCAATACCACCATCACACTGCTTAAACTGTATACCCAAGTAATGGTACAACAACCCCAAATCTTTCATCTTGAAAGTAGCATTCAAATCAGCCTTAAATTTAGCAATATGTCTCTCATTTGGTCGAGTGATCAGCAAATCATCTACATAAAGAACCACAATGAGAAGTACATCACCCTCACGCTTTACATACAATGTGCTTTTTGTTGGACTGTTACAAAAGCCTCATCTCACCAAATGAGTGTCAGCTTTCTCATACCAAGCACGAGAGATTGCTTCAACCCATACAAAGCCTTCTTACATCTGCACACTTTGTCCTCTTGTCCTTTTATGACAAAACCGCGAGGTTGCGTTACATAAACTTCCTCAAATACATCACCATTCAAGAAAGCAGTAACAATTTCTGATTGATGTACATCCCAACCAAAATAAGCTACCAATGCACATAGAAAACGCACAGTAGTCATACAACAAGTGGGAGCAAAAGTCTCTTCATAATCTATGCCTTTACTATGCATAACTCTTTGCAACAAGTCGAGCCTTATGGCAATCAATCTCACCACCCGTCTTGCCTTTCAACTTGTAGACCCACTTCGTACCAATGGACTTTTGCCCAGGAGGCAAATCATGTAAAGTCCATGTGTCATTTTCTATAAGTGCATCATATTCTGATTGCATGGCAGCCATCCAATTTCTTGAATTTTGTGCTTCATCAAAACACAGAGTCTCCTCAACATCATGTAAGATAGACACAGCCAAAGCATAACAATCTGATGCATAAGATGCATGGCGAGAGCCTGAATGAGTACGACTAGACAAAGGTGCATCCAATTTACTGCCACGCAAAGGTGCATCCAATTTACAGTCACGCAAAGTGTACACCAGCCATTTTGGCTTACCTCTAGCCTGCTTATTTTCAGCCCTTTCCTCATCATGTACATCATGTACATGTGCATTAGTAATAGACTGATATGTAACATTTTCGAAAACCCCCATACGCTGTACATTTGCCTCATTGGAACTTACATTCGTATTTCCATCACTGAAAAGAGGCAACAAAGTGTCATAACTATCCTGTGAGCTTACATTACTCGTTCTAGTACATGACAACAAGGGCTGAACAGAATCTTCCACAAACACTACATCCCACGAAACCAGAATACGCTTTGTTTGCGGCTGATACAACCTATAGCCTTTGCTTTCAGCACTATAACCAACGAAAATACATTTCACAGCCTTATCATCCAATTTTTTGCGTTGTGTTTGTGGCACCAAAGCATATGCCAAACAGCCAAAAACACGCATGTGCTCAATAGAAGGCTTTCTATCATGGCATGCTTCATATGGAGTAATAGACTGCAAAGCTTTCGTAGGCCACCTGTTTAGTACATAAGTGGCACACATGCTGGCCTCAAGCCAAAAAGAATGCGGCAAAGCTTGACTTTTGACCATACATTGTGCCATTTCCGTAAGTGACTTGTTTTTCCTCTCAGCAACACCATTTTGCTGAGGTGTATAAGGCACTGTACATTGGTGTTTTATCCCACGACTAGCCAAAAATGCATTAAATTCATGAGACATATACTCCCCCCCTCGATCGGAACGGAGGGTGCCCATAGTACATTTTGATACATTTTGAGCCATAGCCAAAAATTGTTTGAAGCACGTAAAAACTTTGGACTTCGCTTTAAGCGGAAATACCCATGCATGCCTAGAGTAATCATCAATGAAAGCCACGAAGTACAGGTAATTGCCCAAGGATGGAGTATGCATGGGCCCACAAACATCACTATGCATAGGATGCAACCTGCATGTGGCCCTAACTGAACCATCCTTTGGAAACTTCGAACGCTGCATCTTACCCAAAATACAGCCTTCACAAACATGTTTGACAGGTGCTTCAAGAGGCGGCAAAGAAGCAACCATATTAGATTTTTGCAAACGCAGCAAATTGGCAAAATTCAGATGACCAAAACGTGCATGCCAAAGTTTTACATGTGAAATAGCCCTTGAATCTGCAACTGCATTTGCAAAATTTTGTCCACACTTGTCATACAAAGTGAGCTTATACAGCCCACAGCACAAAAGCCCAAATGCAACAATTTCATCACCAAAACTCAGATCATGAACTGTACATCTATCATCCACAAATTTGACTACAAGTCCAAGTCTAGCAAGTGTAGATACAGACAAAAGATTCTTCTTGATCCCAGGTACAAAAAGTGCATCAACAAGTGTGAAAGAACTGCCATTTGCAGCAGTAAGCACAATCTTTCCAACTCCCTGAACCGGATAAGAGGCATTGTTGGCACAAGTGAGTGAATTCCCATGAGGGACAGACTCAAGAGAGGTGATTAATTCACGATGTGAGGTAATGTGCTTTGTAGCACCACTGTCGAAATACCACACATGTGAATCTGCAGCAACTGACAAGCATGCATCATGGACAGGAGGATTGTAAGTGCACTCTATGCTAAAAGCCCATTCTGCATCAACATCAGCATTACAGTCTCCTTTTACAGAAGACTCAACAATGGCTACATTTGTAGTGGAACCAACCTCTTTCTTCTTAGCCTCTTTGGCCTTCAACTTAGGACTCTGCTTGATCAAGTGATCATTAGCTTTACAATAATGGCAACGCATCTTCTTTTTGCCCTTATCACCAGAATTTCCAGACGAATTGATGCCAGCAAAAGCATTAGGAACAGAAGTTTTGCCACTCATAGCAGAACCATAAGAAGTGGATGCATTGCTATTACCACTCTTTCTTTGAGAAGCAATAAAAGCATGTTCAACTGCACGACGTTGTCTAGTCCTTTTTTTTTGGAAAGTGACTCTTGCAACAGCAATGTGCATAATGCATCAAACTTGACAACTTAAGGATTTCCTTGGGTCATCAGTCTCCAAGTACTAGCAAAAGTCTGGTAGGAATCTGTTAAGGCATCAAGAACAGTCTGCACAAGGGAACTGTCTAAAATGACTTCACCTACAGAAATAAGTTGCTCATTGATATCCTTGACACCAGCAAGGAAAGTGTCCATATCATCTTCGTCATGCATAATCTTCGACTTTGACTCTTTACGCAGCAAAGCAATTTTAGCCTCATTGCGACTTGCATAAAGGCCTGCTAGAATATTCCAAGCCTCTTTTGCAGATTTTGCTGAACGAATGTGAGTAACAATGGTGCGCTTTACAAACAACGCAATCAATGCATGAGCTTGCGCATCCTTTACATCCCAACGAGCTTGTTCTGCCATAGGCAAAACAACTCTAATAGCAGCAATCCTTGCAGCAAGACCTGCAACATCCTCAACATCGCCTACATCCTCGAAACCAGGACGTACATCAACGCCCTGCACAATATTACAGACGCCCTTCAACACAAGAACGTGTTGCATCATATAAGCCCACATAGGGTAATTATCACCATCCAACCTGTCCTCAGCAGCAAACATCTTGAAGACATCTGTGTTGTTGTCAGCCATGGTAAATGCTGCACATGATGTGAAAACTGCCCGAAAATAGGAGAAACGGAGCGAGAACAACATGTGCTATATAGCACAGACCGTAGAAGACTATAAGGCACCTGTTATGCAAAAAACAGCACTGACAAAAAATTTTCACAAAATGACAAAATAGCTTGTGCAGTACTGCCTGTAGTGGAAACGGAGGCCGAAATGAGCTCGAATCAGAAATCTGAGCAGACTAAACTCTAAGAGCTCTCTTGAAATATTTGCCGACCTACAAGCGCTCTCCAAACCTCACTGTAATCGGAGAAAGTGAGCAGGGGTATGCAGGAGCAGCTGGAGACTAAGCCCGGGTGGACGTAACCTGCTCTGATACCAATTGTTGAAATTAGGGTTGCAGATAAACGCACGCAGCTTGGAGAAGACAAAGGAAGCTCAAGGCACACAATAGAAAGTGTGTTAGTTAGTGTGCAATGGAAAGATAGATAGCCCTAGAGTGATGGGCGTATATACAATGCACGGGGGAAAAACCTCCTAAAGAGGGAAAAAATGCCCCAGCGTTCCTAATGTGTTCACACAAATCACTACCACATGTATATGGTAACACGATCTTCATCGTCAAAGGACATTGTATCTTTCAAATGTTATTTGTTAGTGCCCTCCACCTAGCCTCTAGTCATTGCTTCCCCCATAGCTTGCTACGGGGATAGAACTAATCAGGCAAGACCATAAGATAGAGGTAGATGTCTTTCATCTTTGGTTTGCAAAAATGTCTATCCTTGGTCCATTGCCAAGCCTTCCATTCAAACGCTGACTCACATGCCTGTATATAGTAATTTCCTAGCCCATCTAAAACTCTACAGTGACCAGTAGTCTTTAGTTTGCAAAAATGTCTATCCTTGGTCCATTGCCAAGCCTTCCATTCAAACGCTGACTCACATGCCTGTATATAGTAATTTCCTAGCCCATCTAAAACTCTACATTGACCAGTAGTCTTTAGGCCCGGGGCGGTCACTTTTTGGAATGTGTATGCTATCACGTGAGTTAACCGGAGAGGATTATTAAAAGATCAAAATGTATCAAAATGTATACATACAGAGGGGGGTGGGGGTTTTTTAAATAGGCACATAGTGTAAATATAGTATGTATATTGAGGTATTATTAATAACCTCTTGAACGCACGTGATATAGGAAGGTTTTGATAAGTGACCGCCACTGGTCTTTAGGTCCCGTTAACGTGGAAATGTGTAGCCAACTGGTCTGCACCTTTCTAACTCCTACTGATGTTGTCCCAAAAATGGCCCAGATGTCTGAGCCCTTTGTTGTTTATTTCTAGCTATTTCTCTCTAGAAGGGGTTAAGCTGAAGGCTCCCCACTTTGGAGAGCCAAGGGGACTAGCTTCCCGATCTGAGCACCTCCAAAGCTCTATTACGCTTTCGTACGATCTCTCTTGTTATGCCTCCAAGCCTTAAGCAGGCCCATCGAGGGGAAGCAGTTTTTGGTGTACCTCTAGGTTTTTCCACTCAACCCCTTTAGCAGTGAGTTTTGCCTTGTCAACCAAGTCCTTTGCCATGATGGCCCAAGCATGGTCCTACATAGTGATTGTCGTCAAGAACTTGGCACAGTAGGCCCCCACATGGACAACGGGGTTTAAAATCTCGATGCCTCCTTGCTCCATCATCCACGCAACAGTCTCCCAACAAGTTGATTGCCATGGTGTCACATCTTTGGTGTTATTTTTCCATAGGAACTTTTTCATCGATTTCAAGAAATACTTCCAATTGCATTTGGCCAATATTAAGCAGCGGGTTGGTGAAAGTATGTACGGGAACATATATGAATTGAACACTTTAACCGTGCTTAGGAATGGAAGCAACACATATTCTCACCTTCTCATCTTGCATATAATCTTACCCATAACCCATGGATCTTTGCTTATGTGTTACATCGACTTCAAGCGGGGCACCAAGGTGGCAGAAGATCTTCCCTTTTGACACTATCTCTCCGATCAACAATGATGGATCGAAGGAGTCGTTTTATGTCGGTGAAATCAATCTAGACCCGAGGCGTGCGTGAATGTCTACACAATCTTTAATGCCCTTTGAACACTCTGTGGGCAGGCTTTAAGGAAGAGTAGGGAATCATGCACAAAGAGCTTCGCAAGGAGCTAGTTCCTATTAGGCAAGGACAAACCTTGGATTTTTCCTCTAGTAGCACTACCTTCCAGCATGGTGACTAGCGGGTGCGATCTAAAGGCAAAAATAAATGGGGCAAATGGGAAACCCTACTTAACTGATATTTTGACTTCAAATGCATCCACAATTCTATCATTGAAAAGCAACTAAGAGTGGCTACTAGCATTGAGAGTGAGAGCTAGCGAACACAATTGTGGCTCAAAACCCAAAGATTTCATGACCTCCTCAATGAAAGACCAAGTAATCATATCATAGGCCTTATCCAAATCAAGCTGCAACAGAATACACTCTTGTTTGGTGAATGTTGTGTGCTCCATGCCAACCACGGTAGCCAAGATGTTATCATAAATTGACCTCCCTTTGATGAAGCCGTGCTAATAAGGATTAAGGGCAATGGCCTTGGCAAAAATCTTGTAGGCCACTGACATCATCGTTATAGGTCTCCAATGTTTCAGCTCATAGCAACAACTTTGCTTTGGAATCAGTTTGATGATGTCTTTTTTAATACTTGAGTCTAAGGTTCCTCTATTCAAAGCTTGGTTGGCCATTTGCAAAATAGGGGACTTGAGATCGTCCCAAAATTCAATAAAGAATTATGTAGTCAGTCTATCTCACGCCAAGGACTTCTCTTTACCTAGAGCCTTCATCGCGTAGAAGCATTACTCCTCAATGAAGTCTCTCTCTAGGAGATTGGCTTCGGAGTGCAAAACCATAGCCTTGATGCTCCTCAAGAGATTAGGCCTGGATTCATTCACTTCCGATGAGCAGATCTCAGGTTGACCTATGATCTAACAAAGGTGATCAAGCATTAGTTTAGCCATTTCATCCCGGTCCTTCACTTCATTTCCCTCCCCATCTTTAAGAGAGTTGATTGTGACCCAACCTCTCTTTACTTTTAGGCTTTAAAAAAGTGCTCATGATTGGTTGTCTCAGGTTGCAGGTAGGCTTCTCTAGACGACAACCGAGCCTTTATGATTTCCTCCATCTAGTGATCAACTAGGCTAGTTTTGGCTTAAAGCCACCTTTTGTGCTTGGCCTCAGGCACAATCCCTTCACGTTTTTTAGCTGTCAATCGCTCAACTTCCTCTCCTAGATGCTTGTAGTGCTCCTCGTGAGTCTTCTTCAATCTCGGGCTTGAGGTTTTAATCGCTTCCTACATGCTCCTAGTAAATAAGTCCCAAGTTGTGTGGTGATCCGAACAGACATCTTTACAAAGCTTGGTCAAAGTTTTTTTGGCGAGCCGCTTAAAAAGATGCTCTCCAAAATGCAGCAGCTTATTAGGCCCTCTGGGTGTTGACCTTTGCCTTTGGCTTTCCTCATTTTGATATGAAGGGGCAGGTGATCTGAGAGGGCTTGAGAGGTAATCACTTTCATATCCATCAGTGAGGGAATCCAATATGCCTGGTGCAAGGCATATCACATGTCAAGCTAAGATGTTGTTCGGGCTACAGACTGGTATACATGAAACCTGTCGTGTTGTTCCATGGACCAATCTCCTACAACTCTACCAATGCCTACTTGTCACAGAGGCTTATCCATTTTTGTTTTTTTAATCCAGCTAGCATGCTAGAAGATCCTGTTCTATCCTTCATTTTCTCCACCATATTAAAGTCTCCAATGAGGAGCCCTCCCCTCATGTTGGAAGATTCCAACAATAACTGTCTCCTTCAAAGAAGAAGATGCTTGAGTGGTTTTTTAAGCCTTGTAACAAAGAGTGATTAAAATTTTTCCTCCAAAAAACCATTAGATCTTTGTTCGCTTTTCATTTATGCGAAATCTGGGGCTATGAAGTTAGACAAGTTTCTCGGATAGGTCACTTATTTTTTAAGCAGTTTTAGCCTTTGTACATATAACACCCTTAGCTAGGGTATAAAAGAGAACTTTGTAAGGTTTTAAAGGATAGTTTTATTATCATCAATAAATAGATAAGGTTTCTCTGTACGTCGTGAGCACTCTCTTGCTATCAAGATTTCATCTTTTTGCACCGCACCGCAAAGCCAAGAGCATCAGTGTGTTAGCCTCGAGGAGCTCTTCACGTCAATATCTACATTGCAAGCATCTCGCAAGATCCGAGAGTCAACACCACAACCTTCCAGGTGATAAATCTCACTATTCGAGCGTTGTTTTGAGATTTTGTCAGTTGCATTAGATTCTTATCACTTAGGAGCACCTAGTAGGTGTGTCCAACATCAGATTTGACGACCTTCAATTTCGCTAATGAAGAAAATCGTAATTTTCCCAGTGTGCAGATTTTAGGTTTGCTCGTCCAAAAGTGTTTTTGACCTAGCAAGGAAAGTTCCTGCCAAGTTTTGTGTTGATCGGAGTTTATTTGCCATTGGTTTTGCATGTGGATGTGTGATCAGAACAAAGCGGTAGAAATCAGATATTCTGTAGTTAGAGAGTTCATAGATTGTTTCCATAGAGTTATTGTGTTTAAACAAGAGATTAACAACCTCTTGGCATGTCTCCATGCCCTAGTCGAGTCACATGTTCCCTAGGATTGACATTTTAGTCTTGGGACCGTCTCTTTGTGAGATGTAACAGATGTTGTAAAAGCCCCGTGGACATTGGCATCGTTGTAGGGGAATGAGTACCTAAACTAGCGTGAGCACATACAAAAATTGATAGAGTTACCTTAGATAGACAAGTTAGATAGAGTTGAATAGAAGTGGAGATCGAGGCATCCTGGGTCTTTGTGTTTTTAGTGGTGAGTTTCTCGTCATAAGAGTAGTTAAAAGATAGAATATAGTATTGAGAATAGGTTCAAAGCTTGGTGTGTAGCTTTGTGGCTGTTATAGCAATGAAGTTTGCACTAGATTGGAAAAAAACACAAGAAAAATCATAGATTTCAAAGTTTTTCTAGTAAGTTGTTTTTTAAGGAGTTGTTTTCTTTTGTTTTAGGAGTACAGTATATGGATGCATCTTTGGATGAGGTTTTATCCACATTTTTGGCTGAGGCTTGTGTTAGCTTGTGCTTCATGTAAAATTCAACAAAACGGAGTGAGGAAATATGAAAATTCACCCAAGAAGTTCAATTTTTGTTGAAAATTTTGATTTCTTGTGACACATTAAACCTAAACTTATAGCAAAAACCTGTGGAAATGTGAATTTGAAAAAACTATGATTTTGCTGTTTTACAGAAAAAAAATACAATTTTCTTCCAGCTACTTGCTAGAAAAAGAAGTTTTTGTTAAGATTTGGTCCAATGGTAGGCCCTGATGTAAGGAACACCCCTATCAAGTCAAAATTGAAAAAATTTAGCAAAAGCAGTAGTAAAGAAAAACGGATTTTTCTCTCAGCTACCAGCTATAGGAGTCAAAACTTGACAAAGGTTGGGAAAAGGGTTCTACCTGACTTTAAAAAAAAGCAAGCCATCAAATCAATATTGTATTTGGACCCATAGTGTGAGTGTGAGGTCAAATCCCAGCTTTCAAACTCAAAAAATTGCTAGAATTGGAGTTAAACTCAAATTAGTTACCCAAACATTGTAAAATTTGGTAAGTGTACTCTTGAAAGAAGGTAAAACACTTGGAAATTGCAAAAAATTGCAAAAAATTGCCAAGAGCAGTAGCAAAGGAGAAAATCACATTTTTCTCCCAGCTACCTACTAAAAGAAGAATTTGTTGCCAAGATTTTGGTTTAGTGGGCTTTGATGCAAGGATCATCCTTATCAAGTCAAAATTGAAAAAGTTTGTCAAAAGTAGTAGAGGGAGAAAATCGTGTTTTTTTTCTAGCTACCTACAAGAAGAAAAAAAAAACTTGTCTTAACTTTGGACCAGAGCGGGACCTTGATGCAAGGACCGTGATTTTTCCTCTACCTTATTCATGTTGAACAAAAGTCAAATCTTGATTTAGCCAATGTTTTACCCTAACCCAGAAACTAATGCCTATGAAGTCCCAAATGTATTGGACTTACCCAAGCCAAGAACTTGCTTGTTTTACCTTGCTAGAAGTCCAAAAGTGGTAAAAATATTCTGTGGGAGGCCACATTTATGGTTTAAATAGTTCAGTATCCTTAAAACATCATGGGGAACATGCCCACAAAGCTGGAAGTCAATCAGAGTTGATATCTCCAGGTTGAGAAAAAAATCGGGAGTTTTTTCCACAATGGCTAATCACACACCCAACAAAATTTTCAACTTAATAACCACTTTGGTAAGATCCTATAAGCCCCCTTTATGAGATCAAAACTCAAAAGAGACTTAGAACTTGTACAGAAAGCTCGAAAAATTTGTAGCTAATAATGGAATCCTAGTTTCTATGCAAACCTCGCAGCCAAATTTCATCATTTTTGTACCAAAGCATATTCTTACAGTGTTCATCAAGCCCATGAGGTCCAAATCCCAAAAAAAAAATCTATTCATCATAACTAGAAAAAAAATCGCGATTTTTTCTTAATCTTACATTAATAATTTTTTTCAAGTTTTCATGCATTCTGCATGAATCATATGGTCATTTTAAGAGAGCAAGAGAATCAACAAGCTAAATGGATACATAGAGGCATGGAAAATGCAAGAGTTTATTTCAGACCTTGGCTCATGTCAGGGACGACATGAAGTAGGAGGGGAGGAGTATTGGAAGATTCCAACAATCCATACCTGCTTCAAAAAAGAAGATGCTCAAGAGGTTTTTTAAGCCCTTGTAACAGAAAGTGATTGTAGTTTTCCAGCCAACCATTAAATCTCTATTCACTTTTTATTTATGCGCAATCCGCTGCTATGAGTTTCCAAGTTGTATCATAAGTTTGACAAGTTTCCCAAATAGGTCACTTATTTTTGAAACAGTTTTAGCCTTTGTACATATACGACCCTTACTCAAGGTATATAAGGCATCTTTGTAAGTTTTTGAAAGAGAGTTTTATTATCAGATAACGTGTCTCTGTACATTGTGAGCACTCTCTTGCTGTCAAGATTTCATCTCTTTGCATCACACCACACGGTTACCGTATTGACAAGCCGAGAGCATCGATGCATTAGCCTCGAGGAGCTCTTCACATCAATATCTACATCGCAAGCATCTTGAACGTAGACTCCCACGACCTTCCAAGTGACATATCTCACTATTCGAGCGTCGTTATGAGATTCCATCATTTGCATTACATTCCTACCGCTTAGAGCAACTAGCATCATATTTGGCAACCTGCAATTTTGTTGCTGAAAAAAAAATCATGTTTTTTTTCAATGTACAGATTTTAGGTTTGTTAGTCCAAAAGTATTTTTGATCTAGTAAGGAAGGTGCCCACCAGTGTTGATCAGAGTTGATTTGCTATTGGTTTTGCATGTGGATGTATAATTGGATCAGAGAGGTAGAAATCAAGTTTTTCGCAATTAGAGAGTCCATAGATTGTTTCCACGGAGTGTATAGTGTTCAAACAAGAGAGTGACAACCTCTTGGCATGCCTCCAGACCCTAGTTGAGTCACTTGTTCCCTAAGATTAACATTTTATTCTTGAAATTTGTGAGATGTGACAGATGTTGTAAAAAGCCCCCTTAGAGACCCTATAACTAGGATATCCTTTAAGTGTTCCCATAACCGAGTGCTCCCATAACCGAGCTCTATCCTTCGCGATGCAAGGCCCATATATATTGATATTGGTAAAAGGTTGGTCATCGCACTTGACCTGCACTCCTTAGGCTCTTTCCAAAAGATGATTGAAGACCACCTTCGACTCCAGGTCCTTGTCCACAATTGTAAGGACGCCAATAAACCCATCAGCACCTTGGTCATAGAAGATAGGTATTTTATCCATTGCTTGCCTTCTTTTGCCAGAGGCATCCAGGTGGTGCTCTTGGATGGCCCAATAGTTGATATCCTTACTTTTCCTAATCACCTCCCACAAGAGGGAGGAGCTCTTTGTTTGGTCTTAATACCTTTACATTCCAGATTTAGACACTGAACTCTTCCATTACTAAGATAGGGGTACTCGCTCCTCAACCTTGAGGAGATCTTCCTTTATACCCTTGTTCTCGTGGTCTTCCTCCAATTGAGCATTTTCATTCACAGACTCAGCTTGACAGCTCAGTTATCATGAAACTCTCAGGGTTGTCATTCCGTAGCACCTCAAAGAAATTGTTATACATTACTAGGGTTTTGGAATGTGATATCCAAAGGGGCTTTCCTTCAAAAACCCAACCGCTCTGGCTTAGGATTTGAAGCACTTATAGGAGATGTTGGAAACTTGTTTTCAACCATCATCTTTCATCATATAGGTAGGTGAAAGAACAATCTTCTGCACCACCGGGGTGGCCATTTTGAGTTGAACTGAGGACGTAAACTGGTGCCTGAAGTCGCCTTTCCATTACCATTTTGGACTTTTTAGCCTTTGCTACGTTCTCTTGGGTGGTTGCCTTTTCCTTAGTTTACATGCCTATGTCATCGTTGATTTCATCTCAAATTTGTGATGGGCGAGTTTTCAAAATCATTGTGTGCAATCCCTTTTACGATTATAAGTTTCTATTTGTTGGCAATACTCTCATTTTGAGAGAGTTGAATTAGATTAAAGAAACCAATAACCTTGTACAACCATACTCCCTACTCAACATGAGCCAGGGAGGGAATAAGAATGACATGAGATTCAAAAAAATAATAGGCACATAAGAACTAGATCAATAGTGTACATCAACAAGCTGAGAAGAGAACTACCTTGTCAAAAATAACTTAAAATACTCAAGCCACATAAGGTGGGAGCCTGATAGCTAGAGCACCTCGCAAAGAATCCCCCAAGTACAGCAAGCTCTTGCGGTGAGCCATGTGACGTTGTCAAAGTCCAATGCTGCCAAGAGGACACATCAATAGTTGCACGCTTTTTAACCATCAAGGAGAACCTTGACAAATAATACAAAACCAATCTTTAACTGAAGGAGAGCAAACCTATGCGACCATGAGGGAGGAGCCTACCACACCCAAGCCCCATGCAAATTGACGCCAAAACTAGTTGGCCACCATTTACTCCCAGAGAGGAGGTGGGACCCAATTTCAAAAACAAGGGTGGATAGAGCAAGAAAACAGGGAGAATCGGCTTAGGTGACCCCCTTCGGACTCCCTTCCGACCAAGCCAGCACGCCTTCCTCGTCCTCGAGAGCCTTTGCACTCCTTAGATTACACTATACTGGCCCTTAGATTGCCTAATCCTCTGCACTCCTTAGATTGCACTATACTGGCCCCCTTTACCCCACTCTTGACTCTTTTGAAAGAGGGTATGTTCTTATGAGGGAGTTATTCATATGACAAAATTGATAGATTGGTTCTTTTGCAATCATCTTGAGTAACTGGTCTTAAAACAAAATCGATAGATTGGTTATTTTGCAACCGTCTTGAGTAACTGGTCTTAAGTTTCAAGACTCCTTGGATAGATCTTTAGCTCTATTGGATTGTTCCCATCACAGCAAAACCTTTCCTAATTTTTCTTCTTACTAGATTTCAATCATCTGAAATTACCAAAAATTCTTCATATGCAAGTTTACTTATTTCTTCTTATTTTCCTCCTAGAAGAGGAGACAAACTATCCTTGAAATATGTATGAAAGAAATTGCCGCAATTAGGTCTCCCCGACATTGAAAATTTGAAAATCCTTTCAAAACATCTCAAGTGCATAAGTGAAGGGTGAGTTTAAGAAATAAAAAAGACCATGGAAGTGGAAAGTCAAGACTTTTTGTGTGCATATAAGTGGAGATGGTCGAATGCACCTTACAAATTTGTATTTTTCTTCTTAATTTTTTTTTCCTCTAAGCGTTTTCAAGCCATTAGAACTAGGAAAGCCTTATAATTTTTTTAGAGCCATTACAAAAGTATTCTCCACGAGTTTCAAAACATCTGGAGGAGAATCCAATAAGATGCTCTCTCTCTCTCTCTCTCTCTCTCTCTCTCTCTCTCTACGCGTGAGTCTCCCCCCGAGCAAAGGGCAGCTCCGTGGAGGGGACATTAAGCCTGATGCTCGTCCTCTTGTAGCCCTCTCGCCCTAGCTCCTGCCACGCCCTGTTTGCTTGTAGCCTCGTCATCGGGTCTCTGCTCGACGCCCTTGTGTCTTTTGGTCGCCAAGCCGCCTTGCCTCGTCACGCCCTTGGCAAAACCACAACCCTCGTCCACTTGCCTTTGGCCCGTCGGCCTGCTCGTCAAAGCACCACCGCGACAATGACGTTTGATGCCTCCACAGACCGTCCGGCATCTCACAAGTTTTTTTTCTTAAAAAAACCATAAACAGGGGTTCACACCACAAGCCTTACCACCCAAGTCTATAGTTTCCATACCTTCTCACACCCAATCTAAACAGGGGTTCTCACAAGAGTTTCCCACAGGAAGCATAAAGACCCCGAAGATCTTTGCGAAAACACGATCGAGCTTTGTTGCCGAACAACCCCCAGCAAATCCAATCGACTTAAACCTTCAAGTAGATCTCAATCGGATCATGGAAGAGAGTCGAGACTTCAAAGCTCGTCGTAACAAGCTTGAGGCACGGTTTGATTCCATGGTCGATCTTGCCACCAACAAAGTGAAAGAAGTCGAAGCCAAAGCCATTGAAACCCACTCGGCAACACTTGTGAAAGTGAAGACATGTGACAATAGAGCTTTGACAACAACTCCAAAAAGAAAATACCCTCAAGATCCGGATTGGTGGGCTATCTCAAGCATGAGAAACAACCAAAAATGACCTCTCGTAGTGGATCAATTTCCTCAACGAGACTCTCAAGCCGATCAAGCTCGACTGTAACACAATAGATTGTATCACCTCGAAGGGCCTTGACAAACCTATACCACGTAACCATGCCATCCTTGAATTCGGAAGTAGGAAAGGTCGGCTCAAGCTTCTCCAACAATCACATCTTCTCAAAGACACCAAGTTTTGGATCGCAGAAGAACTCTCTGTTACTACTCAAACGCAAAAGTGACAAGCTCAAGAAAGTATATGAAGCCCGTAAACAAAGTAAATGGATAGTGTACCAAGGTGGTAAAGCTATCATCCAAGAGTTTCAAAATCTCAAATGGACTCTTTTCACCCCTCCTAGGTTTTTGTCTTCCCCCTTTCTTTCTCGTCTACCCAATGGACCCTAAGTCCTTAAGTGATATGTATCATTGCGATTTGCTATACAACACCACCGTCGTAATGTTTGTTTTTGGTCCCATGGATTATATCTTACCTCCATGGATAATAAATCAATCAATCTCTCTCTCTCTCTCCTTCCTTTCGAAACTCTCTGTATAGTTTCATAATATAGTTTAGCTTCAAAATATACTGTGAGAAATAAAATATTTGTGAGAAATAAAATATTTGTCACCAACATTGTGCCATGCTTACTACTCTTATATTAATACATGAAACAACTCATTAAATTACATTAAGTTCATGATTATGTACAACTAACCATATCCCTACACAGTAACCATAGGATAGAAAAGGGGGAAGGGGGTGGGGGGGGGGGGGGGGGGGGGGGAAGGGGGGATTAGGCTCAGCAATATAATTGATTGTGAACTAGATCTTCACGACCCTGTGTACTTTCAAGAGCATATCGAGTTTTGTTACCACTCCGACGGATGGAGGCATGGTGACAATACAAAAACATAAAAAATTGTGCATATAAAATATGAAACCAAAAAACACATGCTTGGAAACCCACAATCTTATGTGGGAGACTAATCAAAGAGAGCAGCATTCATACCTTTGAAACTACAGTACTACACATGCACATGAGACAAAAGCAACCCATGTGAGCCTACTTATAAACTAGGACTGTTGAGAGAGAGAGAGAGAGAGAGAGAGAGAGAGAGAGAGAGTTGGCTTATCCGTGAGCATCTGACATCCACCATCAGCTTCTAAAAGATAACAAAATGATACAGGTTTCTTTTGCGATAAATAAATGCGATTGATATGAAATAAATAAATACCATTCCATAAAAATTTGAATGATTTGTTGATGCAAGACAATGGTATCAGAAGAGTGTATAATCAAAAAAACTTGACACACAATCTCATGGATTACCACTACAATCAACAGTGCATCATCAAGCGTAGACGATATGTTTCCAATTAAGTAGTAGTAAGGCCTCATCTTTAAGGATTTTTGGATTTTAGAATCTTGTTTTCAAAATGCTGACTGTCCTGGCGCGCTTACACATTTTCAAAAACTAACTACCCTTTCCTCGATACGGTTTAAATTCACATCCTAATTAATTAATTAGGGACGAACATCCCAACACCGTTCTACGTTACAAATTGCAAAATAAATCACTCTTCCTGTGATTTTCTATGCCTTTTTTTTTTTGTGATTTCTTTGCTTTACAAAACCAATCCGATTTTTCCTGAGCAATATGAAAAAATCAGCTGGAATCTCTTGAAAATGGGTGGAGAATATTTACTTATATATCTTGTCAAAAATTTTCCTTGTGAAACTCGAAGCGGGTGTTGGAGTTGTGGTTGTACTCGCGTGCCAGCTCCTTGAGCTCCTTGGCCAGAATCATGGGTCCACAGTAGAACACTCCTGCAACACACATACAAATAGGATGTCCTCAAAATGCATCAAAATTTAAAAGCAACACTACAACAACCAATGCTCACAAAAAAAACATTTTTCCAACCAGTTCACACCCAAAGTTTTGCATTGATTTAAACAAAAGTCTAGCTTTTCAAATTTTATATGTAAACTAAACTTTCTAGTATTTTGGATTTTTTTAATTAAAAATCTACTTTTTCAACTAATATATGTAAAATTTTCGAGAAGATACCAAAAAACAAAAATTTAACATTCCTAGTTTTTTGCATTAATCTAAAAAAATTCTAGTTTTTCACCTAAAATATGTAAAATTTTCGAGAAGATACAAGGTAGCTCCCATCAAGCAGAGAGACAGCACCAAGCTTTCATACACCTGTCACCTCCCATTTTGTGATTTAGCCATTGTATATTTATTTATTCAGCATTGGAGAGTCTCACCCTTTTTTCTCTTGAACCATTGGGCACTATCAAAAAACTAAGAGAAGGATCTTTTTCATGCAAAAAGAAAAAGAAAGACCGTGTTCTTCAAACAATATACCTAGATGAATCCAAGATAAGCCCAGATTCACCTTTCAAGAAAAGTGCAAGGTATAGACACATGGTAGTCACCCACAAGACAACATAACCATTACCTCCATCATGCATAGTACTGAATAGATACCACGACATCCCCACTAACGTCATCAGTGCCCAATAGTGGGTGCAGAACAAGATCAAAATCTAGTCTAAATTTTAGAAATTCAGAATAACATGTCATCGTTTTCCAAAGGGTTTGCAGATATTTTTACCTCAGGCATCTCCCCTTCTTTTGGTTCTTAAACTGGGAAAAGAAAACCTTCCATTTCTTTGATTTAGCAAGTACTTAGATTCCAATTACCTAAGCATCTTTGCCTTGAATAAGCATCTACCCAGAGTTCAATTGGTGAGCTGCATTAACATCCCCTCATGGCTGAGGGTTCACCCATCACTTCAACTATCCCAATGAATGCCAACCTTGAATGAGGCCCATGTGCGTTATTGAGTGTCTACATGCTCTCCAAGTTTAATGGAAATAAACCATGCAGTAAACTTTGTCTTGCCTCTTTCTCAACTAAGCAAATAGGATCTTGAAACACGGAGCCGCAGCAAAACAAGGAAACCTTGCATATGTCAAGGCATAACCACAACCTCACCGACTATGACCTTTACCAAAAACACAACCACAAGGAGTGCTCATAATCAAAGAAAAAACAATACTTATGAAAAGCACTTTAACCACTAATGGATACTGTTAACATTATTATTAATAAAAAGATATGAACATTGAGGAGGAGAGAATGCCCTTATGCATGCACATGCCCATGCCTAATTGTCCTTCCTCACAATTTTGATAATGTTACACTATATATTATCCGAGTAAATCGCTTACAGTTCCCTTAGTTCGTGAATCCCGTTAATGCCTCTCATATGGTATCTACCTACCCAATCTTCCATCAACATTACAACCACCCAATGAGAATTCCCTTATTCCATGTCCCATAATTGCCCAAAGGAAGATTTTACTTCAACACAAAGGAAAGGATCTCACTCTATATGTGAAATTCAAGGGAAAGTCTAGCCCAATTCTGTCTGTTGCAGCAGTTTCGAAGTAATGAAATCTCATATATTTACTTACTTGATTTTTGTTCGAGACAGGTCTCTAAGGTAATGCAAATTTACCTTCTTTGCAAAGAGAGAGAATTGATTTGTTGAAACAACAGTAGGATTGTTCCTCAGAGAGCCTACCGAGGGAGTTGCCCCTTAATCATTCTGAGGATCATACCATTGATTTGATTCCAAGGAGCTCACCTCCCAACCAATCCCCCATACATAGTAACTTGTAAGTATGGCACAATAGCAGGAGATTATGAGTGAAGTCAATGATCTTCTCAAGAGAGGATTGATTCAATCCAGTTATCACCCTTTTGTTCACCAATTTTGCTTGTTTAGGAGGAGGAGGGATCTTGTACACGCAACAAGATTACAATCAAGAAGAGGTTTCATATACCCAGGATTGACGACATCCTCGATCGACTTCACGGATCAAGTCATTTTAGTAGGATTGACCTTAAAAGTGGCCATCATTTGCTCTTGAGAATGTTCACAAAACAGCAGTGTATACCTTTTGGACTTTGTGAGTTTTCAATGATGCATTTGGTCTCACTAATGCTTCAGCTACATTTAATTAGACGATGGATCAAATCTTTTGAGAACATTGGCAATTTGTGGGGACATTCTTTGATGATATCATTATCTTCTCCAAGTCGAAAACACAACATCAAGAGCATCTTGTAAAGGTCCTTCAAACTTTACGATCTCATAAGTTGATTATCAATGGCAAGAAAATCGAGTTTTTCATGTAGGAGATACACTTTCTTGGATCCAGCCAAGGTTGGAGCTATTCAGGACTTGGGAACGTGCATGGTGTGTGCAATTTCTTGGGGCAATGTTCTTACTACAGAAGGTTCATTTTCAAACTTTTAAAAATTTTCAAGCAGTCACTACTATTTTTCATCATGAGTTGGATGGCGACAACAATATGCTATAGATCCCAATTTTCAGAGCGTTTATGATAACTTACACGTTTATGATAACTTACACGATGGTGAGGCTATAGGATATCCTCTTAAAGAAGGATCTTTGATAGAGACAACCAAGTTGTGTATCACATGACAACTTACACAAAAAGTGTTGATTGAATATCATAATCCACCTTTTTCAGGGCATCGTGGGATTGAGGCTACATTAAAAGCAGTAGATACTTACTTCTTTTGGCCTCAACTCAAGGTAGATGTGGACATTTTTGTGCGTACATGCTTGTTACGCCAAAAAGTGAAGTATTACAAACATAAAACACTAGGACTATTAGTACCTTTGTCGATTCCAGATCGGCCATGGGAGAGTATTGCTGTGGACTTTATTTTTTATCTTTCAAAGAGACAAGGTGGGCATGATGACATATGGACTGTTGTAGACAAGTTCAATAAGCAGACTCATTTTATCCCCGTAAACAGGACAATCAAAGCTGATTATATGGCAAAATTATTCAATACTCGTATCTTTCAATATCATTGGATGCCTTCTTCTTCTTTTAGATAGAGATCCCAAGATGACAAGTTTGTTTTGGCAAGTTTTTTGTGAGAATTTGAAGATTACATTGAAGTTCTCTTCTTCTTTTCATCCACAAACAAATGGACAATTATCACAAATTCAGTTGTGTTAGATTTATTAAAGTGCAAATCATTAGTTGCTTTAAGGAAAACATATTGTCTCCTCATAAATTTGTCTAACCCTATCTTGAGTCAAGCCTTATGTCTTCTCGTTCTATTGCAACAAATCTTTCTTGAGTCGCTCTTAATAAAAGTTGTAGATTATTTGCCTTCCACTGCTTTACCGCCATATCAAGATCCTTTGTCGAATTGAACTTTGAAAGCTTTGGATCCTTGGTAGCAACAAGAAACTATTGCATGGTTTCTATTTTAGCTACTTCATCATCAACAACCTCAGAGAAAATACTCTCTACAAGATCCCTCTCTCTTTGTTGTCATACCTGAGCTCTACTTCTTCATTGTTATTCTCCTCTTCACTTTCCTAAGAGGTAGACTCTGAAATCATCCTTCACTGCTACTGTGGGAGGGATCAGAGTTTTTTCATAGAAGAACAATCGACTGAGCTCTAAAGCCAATGAAACCTTTTTGTACGTTAAGAACAGACGATGAATCACAATAGCAAACACTTCAACTTGGAAAGAGAGAGAGAGAGAGAGAGAGAGAGAGAGAGAGAGAGAGAGAGCAAACATAAGGGACACGAGAAAATGGAGTTCCTCCCTAGAAGCGTTGGCCCTAAAAACGAGTGTCCCCCAAGGGTAAATCTTTTATATTGCAAAAGATGGCTAATAAAAGTTGTTGTCATAAGTGCTCGAGGCCTTCTTGATCTTTTTAAGTGCTCAAGCCTTCTCCGTCTTCAAGAAAGCTCAAAGCCTTGGTCATCTTCACAAAAGCTCGAAGAGATTGCCCAAAACTGACGCTCCTTACAAATGCCCCCAGAAGATCTTTATATAGGTATTAGCCTAGCCTCTTGGGTGCCCCTAACCCTTGGATTTTCATTTGTCCAACCTTTGGTATTTCATTTATCCACCCTTAGGCTTTTCATTTGTCCAATCTCTATGCTTATAAAAAGAAGGGCACCCCACTTTCTAGGGTTGATTTGTGTTACGCACCTCACTTTTAGGGCTTGGCTACTCACGACGGTAGAGACATCTCTGCTTTGATTCAATGATGTCCAAAAGGTAGAGATAAGCTATTGGAAATGGAGCTAAAGATGTAAGCTTCTAATAATGAATTTCTCCTATGCACAACAAGTAATTGGCAATGTGGAGCCCTCATGATGTCTACAACTCTCGTCATAGTTGTCTTTGATTGAAATCATTTGGCTCCAATTTGGTAACACCCAAATGTCCAAAAGGTAGAGATAAGCTATTGGAAATGGAGCTAAAGATGTAAGCTTCTAATAATGAATTTCTCCTATGCACAACAAGTAATTGGCAATGTGGAGCCCTCATGATGTCTACAACTCTCGTCATAGTTGTCTTTGATTGAAATCATTTGGCTCCAATTTGGTAACACCCAAAGAGGTTGGATAGGTGGATTTGGTATGCCGTCACATATGTACACAAATAGGTTAGGATATGGTATCTACTATTGGTTGAATCAAAATAGCTAAGGAGAAATGGATGAGGCTGTCTAATTAGTCCAAGAACACAATGGATGGATGCAATGCCTTCAAGATAAAGATCTCCGCCACTACACTACCAAAAATGGATAATTTAGCAGCTTGTTGAGATCACCAGATGTTAGACTAGTTATGATCTCCAATATGCACATCATTCGTGAAAAGAGGGCGACAATGGCAAGAGATAGGGTTGCAACGGATCTGTAAAACAACCAAAAAATGAGCTGAAAACAGAACAAGGAAATGGTCTCAAAAACCCTAGGCGGCTATCTAATTCCTTGTTTGTATACCCTGCGAGAATATACTAATACTCACGATCAAAGTCTTCATGATTCTTGTGTATGTCTGCAACAAACTTGTTAGAAACAACCATGCAAGGCCTCATTATATTGAGATTTGTCTCACACCAAGGCAAATACTCTCTTGCACACGCAATTGCAACCCGATACACAATAATTGAGTTTCCTCTTTCAAGTAGCATTGTCATCTCTCCTTACAGATCCTGCAATTTCCTACGTGAGAATAAAGTCTTAATAACCCTCAAACATACATTCAAACACTAGAGAAGAGAATTCTGAAGGATTAGAAATTAGTGTGAATGATGTTAAGAGTAACATCGCACCTAGATTTCAAACATACTTATACGACTAGTGTGCTCCCAAATTGACCACCCACGTTTCTTGTCTGATTCAAAGCCATATTGGCAAGTCGCACACTCGTTGTCCACACACCCTATTTTGGGCCATTTTTACATGTACATCATGGTGCTATTAGTAGGGTTGGCCGACCTCGGAGTTTTGGCTCTATATAGATAGCCCATTTCCCAGTCATTTGTTCCTCTATTGTATATGCTATATGGCATCCCCAAAGGGTGGGGGGGGGGGGGGGGGGGGGGGATCGAGGGGTCACATATGGCGTTCTCTCTCTCTCTCTCTCTCTCTCTCTCTCTCTCTCTCTCTCTCACATGGGTCTCTCACTGTTTTTAGGGTTTCACCACTACTTCTTTGCTGTTTTTAGGGTTCCGAAATTGCCTTTTGACTGTTTTAGGGTTTAGTCATTATTTTTTTGCTGTTTTTAAGGTTTTGAAATTGCTTTTAAGTGTTTTTAGGGTTTCGCCACTGTTTTTTGCTGTTTTTTAGGGTTTCGTCACCGTTTCTTGCTATTTATTTAGGTTTCTCCACTGTGTTTTGCTGTTTTTTAAGGATTCACACGCGTTTCTCACTGGGGTTTTTTTTTTACTCTTCTTCTTCTCTCTCTCTCAATCATGGGAAGCGTCGAAGAAGTCCCAACGGCTTCCCCCACGTGTAAGAAGACGCATCCCTCGCCGATCGCCCACAAAGCCTCTTTCATGCGGACAAGGAAAAAGGATGTCGGCAATAGAGAAAGAAATGAGAGAATGCAGAAACGAAGTTGAAAGTGAAGGAAGGAGAGGAGCACTATACTTCAAAGATGGATCGAAGAAAGAGATGGAATGTGTAGGAGGATCGCTTCGCTGGAGGAGAAAGAGGTCATCCAAGATTCCATCATCCGAAATCTACAAGCAAAAAGTGGCAGCTCGAAGAAGGCAAAATTCAACCATCCATGATGGAAGAATTGAATACCATGAGAGAAGAAATACGGGTTATCAAGGAAGGTGAGGAGAAGAAGTCATGGGCCGCGGTCATCTCCGCAACACAAAAGGAAGTAGAGAAGGCCGAAAAATGGATTGAGGTTATCAAGCTCCTTGTACACCCACTCTTATTAACATGACCTTTGAAGAGGAACAAAGAAGGAGGATGCATGCTCTACATGTGAGGGTAACCAGCCTCAAGGACATAAACAATGTGGAAAAAGAGGTCACAAGCCTCACATCCATGATGGGGTGGACAAGCCTTCAAACACAGACATGGAGAGTGGACAAGAAGAGTGATGGGCCGGGAGAATCTTCGAAAGGGAGAGCTCTAATATTACGCTTCCCCTCCTTGGAAGAGAAGAAGGAATTCTTGAGAAAGAGGCCTACTCTTAAGAAAAGTAATTTTCTCGGTGATGATATCACTCTCTCACAGCTTGCGCATATGAGAGAGGTAATGCCAGAGATTACGACGGCAAGGAAGAAGGGAAAGGTGGCCTTTCACAGAGATGGTCGGGTGGTGATTGTAGAGCAGCGCTCTACATGACAGTGTGAGACCTATGGGACCACACTGAAGATGGCTACTTGGAATTGTAATGGATCTATGAGGTTGGACGTTGGTACCTTTGAGGACAGTTTCAGAGACAAGGACATTATTTTCTTCTCAAAGACGCATTAGGTCCCCGGACAGCTTATGCCACATGTGGTGGGATACAAATGGGAGACAGCCCATAGGACAATCGCAAGATCTGAGCATGGGAGTAGAGGTTCAGGAGGAGTAGCAGTGCTATTTAGGGAGGAGTTACAACCACTACTACATATTGTATGGAGAGATGATCATGCTAGATACATGTGGGTGAGGCCAAGAGCTGACACAGGCCGAGAGCTATACATTACCATATTTTACTTCCCCCCCCCCTCCCAGTACGTCAGTATATGCTGCATCCAGAGGACAGTCGCCTTTCTCTATACTAGATGATGATATATGGGAGTTTTCTACGAATGGTAATATCATCCTCCTAGGGGACTTCAATGTCCAAACAGTAACTCTCAAACAGTCTTCTATGACACTTCAAATGAGATGCTCAGAGAGCTGGATGTGGGTGAGTTGGGGCTTGACAGATGCTCACATGACAAAGAGCAGACGGAGTATGGGAGATACCTCACGGAGATGACGACTCCACACATGGGTTAGCCATACTTAATGGCTTGCAACGATTTCCTCGAGCAGCCGGCTTCACATGCTTTCCACACAGACACGGGACCAGTACAGTGGACTATGTTATGGCATAGCCGAGCTTTATTCCTTGTATTCAAGATGTCATAGTGGGAGCTAGACCAGTGGACGTAGAAGTGGATCGTGCACTTTTGACATTTTCTATTTCATTTCAGTATAGTACAGCCCAGACATCAGGAGGTAGGTCACATATCCATTTACACCAGAGACTGACTCAGTTTATACAGAGGAGATCTATAGCCGTCTATGCACAGTTGGTCTTGGCCTCTTAGTGGAGGAGTGCACCAATTTACTAATTGAGACACTGCAGCATTAAAGGCATACCCACACACTCAGTCAGGTCAGAGGTGATATTTTGGGAGCATGTCCCAGAATAGTTGGTATGATGAGGAGTGCGGAGATATGAGAGCCCAGCTTCAGAGGGATCTTCTTTTAGGAGTCATCACTTAGATAATCTCGGATTCCTTCTCGACGCCTAGTGCGACGAAAGAAACGAGCTTACTTGGCCCAAATGGAGCCAGACTTGTATCAGTTGTTCTTGAGTAGAGACTCAGGAGAGGCATGGCGATTCTTTCATGAGCACTCCCCTCCCCCAATGATTACTTCACCTGATGTGTGGGGCAGTATGCCTCATCATTATATACGGTTCCTGAACAGGACCCCCTTCTAGATCCTACAAAGCCATACCCACCTACCAGCACTTTCTTTACCACTGAGATGGTAAAGAGAGCCATTGACAGGATGACGACCAACAGGGCATATGATCATGATGGTCTAGTAGCAAAGCACTCTACACATGCTAGAGTAGAGATATGTTGATAGAGGTTCTTGTAGTGTTGTTCAATCGTGCCATGTGTGAGGGGTTACCTGAGATTTGGAGATTATCTACTATTGTGCCCATCTTCAAAGCAAGTGATCCTACAAAGCCTGGGAATTACCGCACTATTATAGTTGGGCACACATTGGCACGGTTGTATGCATCCATTCTTGAGCAGCAATTGAGTAATTGGGCAGAGGTGAGGGTATACGAGCCATAGTAACAGGGAATGGCCGTTTTCAGGTCTCCGTTCCCCGTTCCCATTCCAAGTTCCCGTTCCAAATCCCCGTTCCGTGTTTCAAACGTGAGTACTCGTAACACGGAATGGCATTTTGTTCCGCGTTCCCGTTCCACGTTCCCGTTCCGGTTTCCCGTTCCTGGTAACTATGATACGAGCAAAGGGCCAGGCCGGTTTCAAGAGGGGTTTCTCCACTCTTGATCATATTCTGACACTCAAAGCCATCATTGAGGAGGGCAGGTCACATGGGAGACGGATTTATTGTAGCTTTGTGGATTTCCGCAAAGCATTTGACATGGTACCAAGAGCTCGATTGATGTGCAGACTGTGGGAGATGGGGGTGTCCATAGTGTTGATTTGAGGGATTATGGCTCTATACAGATCAATGATGGGATATGTACGCACTCCGGAGCGGATATCTGATTTAGTTCACTCCACCATTGGGGTGAAACAAGGTTGCCCATTGTCTCCTACTCTATTTGATATGTATGTTGATGAGGTGTTTGATTACATTGACAAAGAGGGTGATAGAGATGCCCAACTGGCAAGGACGTGGATCCCATTGTTGTTATATGCCAATGATATTGTGTTGATCTCCGACTCACCAGAGGGTATGCAGCAACAGTTGGATGCATTACACAAATTTGCAGAGGATAGTGAATTGTCTGTAAATCTTGGTAAAACCAAGGTTATGGTTCTTAACACCACACCACAATGGATCAGGAGATCAACACTGACTTTCACATATAGTCAAGAGATTGTAGAGTATACAGATATATACACTTACCTTGGGATTGTCTTCACTAGGCCGAGGATGGCTCTTTGATACCTTAGTAGCCTCAGCTATGTTGCATGGGGTGCAAACATGGGGACCTTCTGTAGGCCAGGATGGTTGGAGACATATGGAGAGGTCCTTGCTATCTATGATCTCTCGATTGATCAAAGCCAAGGCCTCCATACCCCACACTATCATTCGAGCAAAGCTAGTTGCCCCTCCTATGGAAATTGAGGCGCTTACCAGATCAATCTCCTTTGTGCACAGCTTGTGGGATACTACTAGAGACATATATGCTAGACTAGAACTTATGTCTTCCAGACAGTTAGCTCTTCAGAGGGACACTTCATGCTGGTATGCACAGATGACATTAAGGTTTCAAACGCATGGTTTCACCATGGACAGGCTGCCCCCTTTCCAGTATACTCTTCAAGCACCCTCGATGTCTCTTACACGGGTGGAGATTACTAGACTCATTCGTCAAGACCTGATCCAGCTGGATACCATGAGGACATGGATAGAGCCGCCACAGGAGTTGGGCACGAAGATGGCTTGCTATATAGAGCATCTTCTCCACCTCACAGGAGATGGGTTTGTGATTCGCCTTAACTACATGGACACACATATGTCTCATGGTCTGCGGTGTGCCATTGGTCAGATACGCACATCCTCACATCAGCGGAGATTGAGATTGGTAGATTTAGAGGGATACCAACAGACAACAGGATATGCCGCTTATGCCAATTAAAGCCAGAGATAGAGCTACATTACATGTCATTGCAAAGTGTACTATGAGATACGGGGCCATTTCCATTGCTTATTCAGAGAGGGTTTCGGTCCTTTCTCTAGGGTCATGAGTTATGAGGATCATCTATATCTACTTGAGTTACACAAATATAGAGACACTTTACTGGGGAGAGATAGAGAGAGACAGTCCCAGAGACAGATTACAGATTTCTTTTCACTAGATATGGGACATTCAGAGGAGCAGTCATCATTGCAGAGCTCGGCCCGCACTCATTCGGCCACTACCGGCACTCTCATCGATCGAGCACTGGAGCTACGGAGATCCAAACGGCCACGATTGAGGAGAGGGGCTACACAACACTGATGGAGACTACAGTAGAGGATTCGAGCCATACTCTCTCGATATCCAGAGTGCAGATGAGGATGGATTCTAGTAGTAGTATCTAGTTCTTTTGTACCCACACATGGTATTAGATTCACCATTTTGTAACAAATTGGTCTCATAGGTCATTTTGGCCTTTTAAAGACGTTAATATAACATAACATTTCATTTCTCTCTCTCTCGCGCGCGTGGTTTCTTGAAAATGGACGAGGCAACCTTCCCTCGGGTGTCTCCTCTCCTACGGCAACATCGGATCTCAGTATGGGATACTCTTCTTTTAAACCTCACACCTACATGAGCTAGATCTCAACTTCTTTTCCATTAGTATAGTCAAAAGACTTAAGACTACGCGGAGATCGACTACGAGGGTTTGCAAAAGTAACTTAAGACTACGTATCGAGCCTCGGAGATCAGCTACAAGGGTTTCATGGGTGATAGAGAAGGCTCCATGGTGGAGATCGACATAACCATTGAACAAACATCTACTCCGGTTCTATGACCTCTGCAATGCTCCAGTACAATCCGAAAGCAGACCAGCAATTTTCAACTGCTCTTTTCCTTATGTTTTCAATCGTTTGAGGCTGATTTCATTTGTAGTGAGCAGATTTGAAGGTTTTTCTTCATCCATCTCTACTTAGCCTCGTCACATATCCAAGTTCTCCCACACGATGCGGTGATTCTTATGTTCTTCGATGCATAATGAAAAAGTACAACAAGAGAACGTTTATGATGGAGCACCTGTCAATGAGAAGTGAGGAGATTGATCCCATTCCTACACCAGCACAAGTGATCAACCAATCAAAGATACCTACCTTTTCCACGAATTGGCAAATGAATGGCAAAAACTATGCCATTGGAAAGCGACCATGATGACAGTCTTCCACTCTTATGAGCGTGAAAGCTATGATACAAGCAAATTTCAAAAGCCAAGGGATCCTACGAGAGCAAAGCTTTTATCTTCCTCAATAGTACACCATTTGTCATCGATCGGATCCGATTGATCTATATGGTTGGAGGCTTATCAGATGTTGAGAGCAAGCATGAGAAATGTATTACTTGCATTTGTGGGCAGCAACATAGAGAGACTATTCGAAAGCAATCTACATGTGAAGCTATCATAGATTTCGAGTTGGTTCACACCGACTTTTGTGGACCTCTGCGTCTATGGGCAGAGTTCTTTACTTCATGTTGCTAGTGGATGATTTAAGTAACTATACTTGGGTATAGTTTCCACAATAGAAGTCAGAGACATTTGATCTTTTCAAGAATTGGCATACTCTTGTGGAGAAGGAGAGCAATGAGGTGTTCAAGATAATTCAATCAGACAGATAAGGAGTTTACTATCAAAGCATTCATTCAGTTTTGTGTGGACGATGGCATCAAGCGAGAGCTTAGGAATATCGAATCGCCTTCAAAGAATGGAGTTGTGGAGCAAAAGAATATGACAATGGTTGAGATAGCGTGGACTATGTATGAGTATCGAGATTTGCCAAAGTCTTTGTGGACGGAGTAGTTGCGACGACAGTTGTGATTGCAATTTGCATTATAACCGATCTCTAACCTCTTCAATTCTAAGGAAGACCCCGTTTGAGGTTTACTAAGCTTGATTCTCTCTCATTTTCGAACGTTTGGAAGTGATGCATACGTCAATGTATTGAAGAAGCAGAAAAAAGTTTGTCCTAAAGTCCAACAAAATATTGTTTGTCAACTACAATAATCTTTTCAAGGGATATTGATTTTATGATCCAATGAAGGACATTATACACAACCACGATGTGGTCTTCAACAACCATATTCCTTCATAGGGAGCTTGAAGTAATTGAACCCTCTTCTCTAGTTCTTGTCCCATTGGCTCTGTAGTAGACTGCACCCATTCTAAATGATGCACATAACAATGATTCTCACCGTTACGCAGAGGTAGAGCAAGATGTATCAAAAGCTCTCTCTTTCGTGGGCAAGTCTAATTATTACTAAAGTGGCTATTGAAGACTTTGCGAGATGCAACTACTTCAAATTTTTCACAAGATTGTGTTGATGCCAATACGGCGCGAAGTTTAGAGTGGCATCAGATTGCTGAGACGGATGGGACTTTATTAAATTGGCCATGCAAAAAGAGCTTGATTCCATTAAGAACACCACCACTTGGGACTTGGTAATGGCATGCCAATTGCTGTCAAATGGATCTATAGAACCAAGTATAAATCTGATGGTTCTTTAGATAGGCACAAGGCACAACTCATTGTCAAGGGCTTCTCTCAGAGACATGACGTGGACTACGACGAGACCTTTTGCACCCACTATGACGATCGAAACCATTCGAACAATTTTGCCGATGTAGTATTTGCTTTAGATTGCATAAATGCAATGTACACAAATGTAATATCTCAATACAAGACTACTCTTCACTCGATGGATGATGTAGCTGCTCGACATGAAGCACCTCAATGGCTGATTTGATGTGCATATGAGATCCAACTCAGAGTGAGTTGTGGATAGCACCACGGGGTAGATTTGGGGCTGCATTCATACCCGATGCGACAAGAATCAAGGGCAAAATGCTGGCTGTAAAAACAGATATGAAACACAAAAACACAGCAGATTCAATGCAGATGCAAGGCTGTAAATACAACAAATGATAGTAAAGATAGTGCATTTGATGGGCAGAAGAAGCCGGTTCCAAGAGCAATGGTGCTCAAGAGGAGGGTGACAAATGGCTTCCAGATAGAGAGAGGCCAATGGAAGGGCGATCTGGAATCCAAAAATGCTAGGCTGCAGGAGAGGGTGCGATCTGCTCTCAAAACGCATGAGCGATTTATAAGGTCTCGCCATCCATAGGTTCAATGGTCGCCCCACAATGTGCAATGAAATGGCCGGAATTCACTGATTGTGATGCAAAGGAAAGAAATTTTAGAAAACCGACTTGTCGGAACATGCAAGTCTTGTGAACAAGCTCACAAAATTGCAGAACTAAATCCCTTAGACAAACCTTGGCTCTGAAGATTAAGTAGTAGCATGTCTATATACTATGGCCCATAAGCACATGACAAAGTTTATTTAGCAATTAGCCACTCAATGCATGTTAAACCTTGTAGCATAACTAAGAAGGAAATCTTTTGCATGAATTTCTCATTTTTCACTCGTTACTTCTTTTGTAATTTCTGCAATGTTTGCCCCCATGGTTCTTTTAGGTCTTTTCCATAACGTAAATAAATCTCTCTCTCTCTCTCTCTCTCTCTCTCTCTCTCTCTCTCTCTCTCAGAAAGAAAAAAATACCAAACACCTCAGTAGGACAACCATGGCCCACGCTATGAGGTCATGGGCTAATCTAGAGACTTGAAGAGAGATAGTAACAAATCACCTAGTGTTCTAGAAATTCGGCTCTTTTAGATTCCAGCTCTTACCAGGAAGTAATTTTTGAATTTTTGCTAATGAGATGGCATCAAACATGAATATAATTTGGTACTTGTCTCATATGCCACACATTGGCCTTTTGTAAACAGTAATCTCTCTCTCTCTCTCTCTCTCTCTCTCTCTCTCTCTCTCTCTCACAAGTGTTAGATCAAGAAGCAAAGGACTCCCTTTGTAAGAAAAGGGGTAGCATCTAAGGCTCATTAATAAGGTGATATTATTGATGAAAGGGAGTCGCTACTCCTCCAAGAGATGCATTTGATACTCGCACATACTTAGGATACCTTTTCTATATTGGATGTCTCATGGTAGATACTCTAGGATTTATGGTGGATACATAATGCTCATGTATAATCATATCATCTTACACATAGTGGAGGTTCACATAAAGGTGCATAGGCTACAAGTCCAACTCTAACTATCCTCCCCTTGGTGTTTGGAGTATAGCACAATGAACAGAGAGGCTTGTATCTCACTAAGGACTATAATGGCAAAGTGCTAGGAATAGCCTCATTATTGTTATATACCAAGATGAACTCAGGATAAGCCCAGATTCACCCTTACAAGAAAGTGCAAGGTATAGACCCATGGTAGTCACCCACAAGATAATATAACCATCAATTGCATCATGCATAGTATTGACTAAATACCACGACATCCCCACTAACGTCATCAGTGCCCAATAGTGTTACCTTGATCTTCGTCTTCATATCAATCTATTACATGTGCTCTTGGCTTTGTCTTCTTCTTGATGTAGTAGATGCATATGCACTTTGAGTCGTCTTTAAATAACATCTTGCAAGTGGGTAATAGATATCCTTTGTAATGGAATTGGCCTATTAACTTGAGAGTAGCAGAAATTAACGAAAGTACTTTTGAGAATTACTTTGTGAGTATAGCGGGTGAACAACATAATCATAACAATTAGTTAACTTGACATGAACGATACTTTTGCAAGAGAGAGAATTTAGAGAATATGACAACATTTGAGGACCGGATTTATGTGAAGTCGGACCCCCCTCCGCATTTGTATCATGATTTCTCCCATTAAGAGAGACTCGTTACAATACAACCTTTGTGTTCCTTGTGACCTAGGTGATGCAATGAAGATGGAAAGCTTCATGCATCACAAGCATAACATTAACTTTGAAGAAAGCTTTAACTATCCCAAGCCTCAGTCCGAAGACCTCAAACACCTTCAAAGGTGGAGAGAGCTAGGAGAGAATCAGGGTAGGAAAGAGGAAGAAGAAACATTTCATAGGAGAAAGAATTAGCTCCTCACTTATCATAACTCTTCTTGCTAGCATACATAATAGCACAGCAATGAAAGTGAAGAAGATGACAAGCTTAAGCATTGAAGCATGGCTCTTCGTTGGATTTGCACTCCATAGCCAAGAGTGTTGGTGTAGGCTCTCAACCTCTACTTCCTTGGAGAAGGAGAGGGAGCTCTTGCACTTTGCACAATGCATAATGAAGTGTGTGTGTGTGTGTGTGTGTGTGTGGGGGGGGGGGGGGGGGGGGGAGAGAGTATACACCCTAAGCAACCCCCTAACTTGCTTTGGTCGACCCCCCCTTGTAGCTCATGCTTGAAGCTCATTGGACCCTTCCAAGTCTAGCCAATCACAAGCAAGAGGCATTACAAGCAACAAGGGTAGCCTTGGGACAAGTATCCCCCTTTCCCCTTTGAGAGAGAGGACTTGATAAATGCAAAGACAATTAATTAAATCTCCTAAATTCTCATTGGACCCCTTGGGTGGCCAACCAATAGACTTCAGGCACACCATGAGGGCAACAGGAGGAGGAACTTGACAAGTGTCCCCTTTGCTTTCTTGTACTAAGCATGCCTTGTGTGAGTGTGTGTATGTGTGTGGGTGTTCTCTCTCATCCCCCCTCATGTAGGGCTCGCCCCCTCCTTGGTAGGGATTGGATCTTTGACTTTTGACACCTCAAGCCCCTCAAGCTTAGGCCTAGTTCCCACCACAAGCTTGGCCCTTGAGCACTTTAAGCTTGGGCTAGGTTCTCACCTCATGTACAACCCTAACATCTCAAGCATGTCAAGCACCTCAAGCATCTCAATCATCAAGCACCTCAAGCATCTCAAGCACCTCAAGCACATCGGTCATCAGGCACCTCGAGCATCTCAAGCACCTCAAGCTTGGGCCGGGTTCCCACCTCAAGCTCAGCCCTAGCTTACCTAAGGTCAAAGGACTTTTACACTAACTATTGGAGGTCTTCAATGAAGCTAACCCTAAAGTCTCATGCTCCATTGGTTAGCCTTGCTCTTTGATATATCACCTCTCATTTGGGCCCCTTTACCATTGGTCCCAGGTAGAGATAGATCTATAAGCACAAGTCTATATCTTAACCCTTGTTCCTGTTTATTCTCCCACATTAAATGATCAGTTTAATATGAGAAAATCATTTGGGTTGGTTAGATATTAGATTTTATGACATCCTTTTTAACCACCATGATTCCATTTGTTACTTTGTAATGATCCTTTGCTAAGTGTCATAACTTGCTCCAACTGTAATGTTTTGAGATACTTGTTGATGTAGTGGTTATGAGTGCTACTCCCTTTGAAGTCAATTAAGAAAGTGGATTTATACGATCTTGTAACTCGTGTTTGTTCCTTTTCATCAAGCATTGTGACTGGATTATCAAAAGACTTACGCAAAGCACTTAAGACAATCGCAACTTTGTCATCATTGAGCACTTCCCATTTTGATAGAGATGAGTTGAGTGACTATGCTTTTAAGCCTATTTACAAGGCTTGTAATGTCCTCCATCATCACTACCTTACACGAAAGCTCCTTGAGAGAGGCTCCATGATTGAGATTAGGCATCACAATTCGCGATGTCGTGCCACTATGTGGGCACGGTATGAAAAGCACAGTTCAAATTGCATTTACAAGGTTTTATGTAGGTTCTACTTGAGAATGAGGACTAATATTGATAAGGGTTTGCTACCATGTATGCCAATGTATCGAATCAGGTTCTCGCCAAATTTGCAGTTAAAACTTAAAATGATGCATTTTAAATAGCAACGTGATACAATGCTTGGTGTGTATGCCAGATTTGGTTGGAAATGATGGGTCGAAAGAAATTTATGCTAGAAATAATGCCGAATGGATAGAATTTGGTTTCAAGACCGAACCATACGTTTTCAGGTTCAATCGAAACCAAAACAAGGCCAATATGGCAAAAACTACTCAATTTATGTGAGTTCTATGGTTTTTGAGAAACCATGGATTAGTGTCAAATTGATTCATCATTGGAAAATTTGGTGGTTGGCATACTCAAATTGAAATCTGAATTGCAACCAATGTGTTCGAGATCTGATCAGATTTTTTAGGGGTTCAATCGGACCCAAAATGGATTTAGAAGCGCCAAAAAAATTTGTTAATGGTGGTTTAAGGATTCTTGGAGGTTAAAAAGGAAGGAAGGATGTAGAGGTGGCACGTGGCACCCCACTAATCTCACAAGTGATTGCAAATGAAAGATCCACGCTCTATATATGTAAAATGAAGCACATTCTACAAGCATCCAACCGGGGAGCTCCTTAAGCTCAGATATGGCGTTGGCTCATCTCCCTCCCAAGCCGTGTGCTAGCGTTGGCTCATCTCTCTCCCAAGCCGTGTGTAGTTATGCGAGCTGCCGTTGGCAGTAGCCTTACTTTGAGTTATCATTGGCAACACTTCAGTATGTGGGTTTCACACCCTGAGCGACCTTTGGGCCACTCCTTATGCTAGCAAAGGTTCACGCCTTCAAGGAAGCAACTTGGAATGGAAAGGAAGATGCATGTGGTTGGGTGCGGCCTTTCAAAAGTAGAAAAAGAAACACCTTTTTTATGCTATTTTTCGCAAAATGTCCAAAAGGAGGGGAATTTGGGCATTATCATTGGTGTATTGAGACAAATTGGAGAGAAGAGGAAGAAGGAGAGCTCAAAGGAAGAAGGGGAGGAGGAATCCAAGAATTCTCGCTCTCTCCCACAATCAAAGGATGTGACAGTCGAGAAAAAAAGAGATCTTAACACCTAATCCTAGCCATGAATTCTCTCTCAAGGATACCGTGTCAACTAGAGACGCAAAATATCCTCCTTGGTTGAACTTTACAACTATTTCTTACGCCTCACCTTGCTTTTCTTAGCTCTAGCCCAAAATTGTTTTCAAGAACTTTCCGAGCTTGGTATATATTGATGTAGTGTTCAATGGCGAGCACATAATTATCATGAAATGAAGTTATTATTATGTACCGGACTTGCTCATCATATGTCCTCTTTGTCTTCTCTCGCTTGTGTGTAACCTCTCTCAATTGAACTCCCAACATCCTTCTCTTTAATGGTGTTAATCGAGGGTTCTTAGCACTTGGAGACTCTCCAAGATCACTATCTACCTCCTTACACGAGCACAAGCCCTAGGTCATTCACAAAGATAAAGAATAAAGCATACATTGCAATGTATATTGTTGTGCTTTGATGTGTTCGATTTTAGAGTAAATGAGAGAAGGGGAAGAAGGGGGGAGGGGGGGGATTTCCTATGTTGATTCGATTGAATTGCTTACAAAGCAAAGGCATGTCCTTTTCTTTTTTCCTAGAGATTTATCCCACTGTATCAAATGGGTAGGGGTCATGAACTCTTAGATACTGATTGTACTAGACTTCAAGTTTAAGTTTGATATGAGATGTTATCAAAGTACTCCCAAGTGGAAAGCATGATGTACAAAAAAAACATTAGCACACCTGTGTAGAAAGCTCTAATTTTGGTAGCACAAACAAATGACTCAATGAGCACATGCAATACAAATTTTATATAGGCGTGAGTGCCTGCATCATCAGTGTAAAAGTTGAGATGAGTGGGGTACCTATTCTGGATCCTTTGTGAGCGTTGGCTACCCTTGAAAATACTTTTTTCCAATTGGGCCTTGCAAAGTGGGTTCTGACCTGTTGAGAGCGAAGTACAAAGTGAATCAAATGAGGGAAACCGACCATAAAGCGTGACTCACAGTGAAAGTGAAGGGTCGTGGAGCACATATAGAGTCTTACTCGTGTGCCAGAGACAATGTCCACCCCGTTCCTGGCATGATGAAGGGATTGCACCATTGTAATGAGTGCAGAGCGAGCATCCCCTTCCTCGTACACACTTGTCAAGTAATTGTGCAGCTCAATCACAGCCTGTTAGCCATCAGCTCCTCTCTCTCTCTCTCTCTCTCTCTCTCTCTCTCTCTCTCTCTCAAGCAAAGCCTTCTAGACGGTGTTTTGTCAGACTTCTTCACAGCTAGCAGTACCATAGGTTTTCACATGGCTACCTGATGAACACCTTGCTCAAGTTTGAATAGAGCTACGACAGTTTCAAGTGAGACACCCACTTCTACCAAGGTCATGCCCATCACGCAACCATCGACAGAACAGGATAATCATCACCGACAACGACATATGTAGATTTGACAGCCCCTCTTTCCTTCAGTCTCTAGTGAGAGATATTTTGATCTGAGCATTTTACACCACAAATGTACTAATAGAGTTAAGATTAATATTCCAGATCTGTACCTCTGTTCATGGACAGCATTTTAGCTCTAGCTTAGGACATCTTTCTCCTCGTTAGGCAGTTTCAGTGATATATCTCTTTTCTTCATGTCTCTCTCTTTCTCTCTCTCATTACATGATGAAGGTAGTTGCGTAACTAATGAATCAGTAGGTGACCAAAAGATGGCGCTTAAGGCATGACAAATGTGTTTTTCTCTTTTCAGCACATGGTTGTGTGAGTGCAATAGTACATAATTTGGCAAACAATGTACACACATGCAAGCATGTCTCAAGGTGCACCTCCAGATACGTAAGTATAGCACACGAGTTCACAATAAGGGGTATTATATCTGCCAAAATTGTGAAAATTTAACAGGACTCCATTTTTTATAGCATTTTGGAAAAAATTGTAAGTTTCTTGAGGAAAAGTGGCTGTTTTACTACCTCATAGCATGCAAGTATAGAGGTTTTTTTAAAACCCTTTGAAAGCACATGACAGATGATTTTTTTAGGTGAACCTCTTGAGCATGCTCATGGATCAGAGCTAGACCCATCTCTGAGCAAATACTTTCAAAACCCTTAATCATGAACACCTTCCATAAATGGGTGTTTAGAGTCATAATATGATTAAAGAGCATGTCTCCTGTATTTGCATAATGAATATATTCAACATACCTTGCTATCAATCTCTGCAACCTCATTCATAATCCCTTTAAACCAGTCAAAAGATCCTTGCTCCTTTGTCACCCAGCAAAAGTAAGCATTGGTTGGACATCTGGCCTTCCTCTTTTTTCTGGGGCTTGGATTTTCATAAATTGAGCTGAAATCAAGTACAACATCCTGCAACAATGACAATCAGGAGTGTTAATTAGCCAAAAACATGCATTAACAATCAATTCACAACAAGCAATGTAGATGTAAGTTGTAGGAATATTAATAGCAATCTTAAGTTTAGTTTCTTTTCGTATTATGTACCTTTAAATTAAAGGTTTGTTTGTCACTAGTTGCAAGGGATAGAAGAGTTTGAGGAGATAGCAAGAGAATACTTCAAAAAACAAGCTTCGACCCATCAGTGTTGTATGCAATTTAAACAGCAATCAATGGAAGGCACAACCATGCAGTTCAATAGCAAACAGTCCAGCATAGACCTGAGGTTGCTGTTGTTCTCCCATTTTGATTGTGTTAAGAAGATCCTTGAGGATGCTGATAAAGGGTGTTGCTCCAATGCCAAGTCCAATGAGAAGAAGTACATCATACTTCCTATAATCTTGAGCAGGAGCTCCATAGGGACCATCTATTCGAAGTCTCGGAAATCTGCAGCCCAGAAAATGTAAGTTGAACTCTCATGCCTATCGAAAGCCCACAATCAGCAACATTAAGCGAAGATGGAAATGCATGCTACCCATCAGTATGCAGAATATGCCAGCAACCTCTGTACTTGCCTCACATTCATGAATTAGCTAATGATTAATTACCTAACAGAAACCATGATTGGACATAGGGAAAATGATCTTATTAGCAGCCCTGTATACATGCAAAGGACGAATGCAATATAGTCTATTCCCGCATATTTCACCAAGGTATGTCATTTATCACTTACAAGGAAACTGTGGACAGCCATTTGTGCAAAATTTACATACATATATGTGTGTTGTGTGCATCACAAAAGAGATAGCATGAACCACTTAAAGGGGCTATCAAATCCATGAAGGGTGGTGCTTACTTTGAATCATCTCCGAGATTGTATTCCACTCTCAATAGCCCACTTTTCCCTCCTACTGGAGGTGCCATGATCTGCCCTAAACACCAAATGAGCTTTGTTGGGCAAAAGAGGGAAACATTCTGTATGGTTAAAACAAACACAGAAAGCCAAATGAGGCCAGTCACCTTGGAAAACAGATTCCTCATTGCCAATGTCCAATCCCCAGCTGTTCGAATGTGTACGCTCACGCAATCATCACCCGGTGACGATGTGATTGAGAATGGATGCCTGGACAAAGAAGAGATTGTCAACCACGTGAAAAATGCTGTTAAGATCACCCCCTTGGCAGCTTACCATTCAAAAGTTGATATCTCCGGGCATTGAAGAAAGAGGTACATTCCACTCCTATATTTGAAACCAGGGGGCTTCGTCATATGCAATGCAAGAACGTTCCCAGGGTAAATGGCTGCCTGCACAGAGGTTACTCATTAGCATGTCTCATTAAAAGAGTGTTAAAGAAAGGCATGAATCTTTCGGCATCAACAAGGCTTGAATTGATGTTATGTGGCATGGATTCAAAATCTTCACGGATAAGATAGTTCATGGTTTTGAGGTGGTGCAGAGTATACACCTTAAAACTGTTTGACTAAAGCTCAAAGACATTGCAGGTAATCCTAGGCATAAAAGTATAATGGAATGAAACATCGTATCAAGTAAAGAAAGACCCATATCAATTGCTTAGTTGTACATATACACTAGGTGAGATGTTGGAAACTAAGCATTCCAACTTTATGTCCTTCATTCAGCAAACAAGCAGATACAGCAAGTGAGTAAGTGCAAAGGTATATGGCCATGCTGTACCAAATGGCACACAGCAATCAAGCTGAGCTTCCAGTAAAATTGAGTGTGAAAACCCAACACTCAAACTTATAGGGCTAGGCATAAATTGGAAATGAAACATTCTATCAAGTAAACGAAGACCCATGTGCAATTGCTTGATAATTCCCATATGCAAGGTGAGATGTTGGAAACTATGCATTTCAACTTTATGTCTTCACTATTCTTATGGAGGAGCATCCTCAAACTAGCAAACAGAGCAAGTGATTAGGTGAAAAGGCATGTGGCAATGGTGTATTTGAGTGCATGCACCACCCAAGCTGAGATTCCAATAAACTTGAGTGTGAAACCCCTCACCTTCACAATGTTCACTGTGTAGTGACCAGCTCGAAGTGCCCTGAGTGTGCGTTCTCCTGAATATAAAAGAACTGGAAATAACAGGTAGACCCAAGTCTGCAATTGTTGGCAATACAAGTTAGAGGAGCATATACAACCACAGCAACAATTAACCCATAAGGAGAAAAGCAAGAAAAGGCCTACATACCGTTTTCTGTCTCCAATCGCGAGTAAGCAAGAGGAACCAGGAGTGTACGAGAAGCGAGACATAGACTAGCACAAAAAGATGATGAGAATACCAAAATGCATTGAACCCTGTTAAACGGTGAAAGGGCCATGGCAACTTGACATGATTTCTTCTGAACCATCGAGTAGCTAGAACAAAGGCTATGCACATGAGTACTACCATGAAGATTCCAGAGAGACTCACTGTAGTGAAAACTATTTCCCTATAAGATGGTTTAGTTGACCCAAAATCTGCTCCCAGTAATGCCACAAACTGCTCTTTATTGAAGAGTTCAACCCGTACGAAATCACAAGTAAGATGAAGGCCAGCATGAAGAAAAACACCCACAACTATAGCAGCTGCTATGGTCTGCAATTAGCATACAGAGTACATTAGGAAACATGCTTTAACATTCTTCTCTTCCCATGACATGCATTCACCATGCCAGCACAAGTAGTAGTACAAGCAATAAAACCGAAGTGCTAGTAGCTGCAATTGAATGTTGAGCAATGTATGACAACTAGACCAAAACGGTTTTATATGACAAATCACTTAGGATCAAGCATTGTAACCACCTATTACACATGTCTGTTTTCCGAACATTTGCAAACAGTATGATGCAAATATGAGTGCTGCAGGTAAATTTCATACAATACTACCAAGTAGAACACATAAATCAGCACATTTCTGTACCCACAAATGTCAAGCACAGTACCACCTATTGCACATATATATTGAGTGACGAAACTAAGAGTATGCTTTTGTAAGGACAACCTGGCAGATCAGCATGTCTTGGAAAAATACTTGGCTAACATCTTTAAAACTTCTGTAAATGTTCATAAATATATATGACTACATCTGTGGAATCAACTGTCTGATTCTATACTTTGCAGTAGTTCTAACACAAATCACATCAAGATGCTTGCTTTTATTGCATATCTTGACTATTCTGAAGAGACCATGCACAACAAATTGTGATAGATAGTTCCTCTATGACATTATATAAATGTAGCAATACAAGAAGCATGTGTAATGCACCTTGTGAAAGTTTATATTGTCATCGAAGGGAACAGCTGACCCTAACGGTGAGGATCTGAGCCAAGTAATTGTGTTGCGGCACACAGGCAGTAAAATCAAAGCCATGTTGAGTTTAAGGGTCTCAGCAGCTCCTTTGGCAGTGCAAAGGCAATAGCCCATCACTTGAAATGCTGCCCTTTGCCTGTACTGTAGAAATTTCCATGTAAAAATCCCTGCCATTGCAATTATCCACAGAGCCACGACCCACATTCTCTGCCAATTCTCATACACAAAGTACATGGTTGCCTTGGTCTTCCTTTGAACCAAGCTTTTCCTTCTAGTGGGTGGTCCCAAATTTTGGCTTAATGTTTGGCTGTAGTTGGTATGTGGATCTTTCATAAAACCACCATATTCACCTAAGAGTAGAGATTCAAGCTGAGCTATCTGTAAGAGCACAAATACAAGGCCTCAGAGGAAGGAGAGTCATGACATTTAAGCTTTAAAAGTGTTGCCACAGAGAGAAAGAATCACCTCAATGTAGCCAAGATTGTCTGGATCAAGCTCTTCCATGATCAAAGCTGCATATTCATCAGCTTGATCTTTCAGCTTGGCAAGCTTATTAGCTGATGCACTCAGCGCAATAATCTGCCAGAGAACAACAAATGCCATGCATTACTAAGAAAATCCAATGGTCAAAGCTTAATCGGAGCCTATACAACCTTTCATATAGTTCCAAAAACGTTCTCCTAACTATGGGTCTACCTAAAGCATCAATTCCTACAATGCAAATTTCATGGGACAGACGGCGCGATAATATGATGTGAAATTAGATGTGTTCCCCCACATAATGCTTTTACCTCCTTCACCTCTCCTTCTGAGATTCTGCCATCAGCATTCTTGTCACACCTACATTGCATTCGAACTGCATCATTGCTGGCTCTCAAAGTGAGGAGTTATACAATATGATGACTTACATGTCAAAAAAGATCTGCAGCCTAGAATCAAATTTCTGATCTGAGATGAGAATCCAAAATTCTCTCAGCTCTTCTAAAGAGATGGACTGCAGTGTCTGACCTCGCCGCCTGGCAAGAGCATCAAACAACTCCTTTGCAAAGTCTCTGGAGTCCTTCATCCCTGCATACAGATTCTGTGAACCTTAATTACTAGGCAGACGGTAATGTACTCAACTGTGAAACAATAAACCATCGTTCCGATTTCCTACACACATAATTGCAATCTCAGATCTCCTTTCCATTGTCAATGTGCTAGCTGTCTTGTTTCCTCTCCTGCCCTTGCACATTGCTTACACATGGATTCGAAGCTTTTGGTGATGCCAGTTCACTTTTCATTATGTGGATTCACAATTGTGTCATGCAGCTGCAGTGGCATCATCCATTGATACCAGTATATGTTCTCATGCTATTTGTATATTTTAATTTTTGTGTGTGCTTAGCCAAATGAATGCATTTCTTGTTAAGGAGTATAGAAGGAATTCAAATTTGAAAGCTGGTCTTTAATATGCTTTACGAAAACCGAAAAGGTATTTGCTTATGCAATGTTCAAACGAGTGTCAAATTGAAGTTATCTCCGATAGACTAAGAGATCTTTTAGGCAAACATCCGCTTTTCTAAAGCGTTATGTCTATATGCTGCTAACCTCTAATCTCTTGTCTAATAAAGAGAAGCTGATTCTACAATCTTCTCTCTTTTCTTTCTAGCACAATTTTCAAACATGGCATGGAGGTAATCACATGTTTTTGATACTACCCCTTTTGTTGATAGGCAAAGCATCTAGCTATTGTTGAAGTTTATGCATCTCAAGTGAATGCCCAGTGGGATCCTAATTATATATATTGTCATTTTAGTATTTATTTTACTTACTTGGCATGAGTCTAGGTCGGGCAATTCCTGCAAGGGGTGCTTAAAGTCCCCCGAGAGAGAATATAAGAGCAGCACTCTACCCCCATTGTATAATCATCTATTTCAATTCCTTGGTTGGTTGGTTCGAGCAAGTCTCTCTCATTCTCTCTCTAACTCTACGCTTCCACATTGTCGACATTGACAGCTGTATCCTTAGCTCACTCAACGAATCTCACTCATGTAAACAAATCTTCTCTCAAGTAACACTTACCGATACAGAAGCCAAAATCTTCCCTTGAGAGGAGGCCATCAACAGCAAGTTGATGAAACCTGGACTCCACCGCTTTCCAAAGAGCATCTGCCTGGGAGTTGCCTGTTGCCTTGCTGATAAATTGCAGTCCTTGAAGAGCATATTGCGTACCTGATTTTGTTCTAGACATCACCCTCTTCCTTCCGGCATGAGCTCCATTTCTAATCATGCCATAATCCTTATTCAAACCCACTCCTAAGTTTCCTGATATCCTTTTGATCTCTGCTTTCAATTCCTGTGAGAACTGCTTGATCCTACTATTTGGTGCTGCAGTGAGTTCTTGAGAAAACTGTTTCAACTTGCCAGAGAAATTGGTTGCAACTGGATTTATCTTCACTTTGGGTGGAAGCTCATGTGACACATTCTTCTTCAAAATGCCTGACAGGTTTCCGGACTTTTTCTGAGGCAAGGGTGGGGTTGATTTTTCCCACATTTCATTTGCAAGCAAATTGGATTCTGGGTCTTCTTCTGCTGGGGAGCAATTCACATCAAGTGCGAGGACCTCATCAGGCATTGCATCTAGACTCACTTCAAGAAAGTGCTGGTCTGCCTCTTCCCCTGCTCTGGCTACAATCTCTTCGAGCCTCCACGGCGTGCTGCTGCCATGGCTGCTATCTAAATCCAAACCAAGATCAAAATCAAAAGAAGGAGATGGGGATGGTACTGTTACCACTGTGGTGGTGCGGCTCCGCCTGAAGCTCTTCATCTCCGTGTGTCTGGAATGGCAAAAGACAGCATAATCAACAGGGGTGTTGGTTCATGAAGTTCAGGTTGGCCGACTCAATGAGAGAAGGAAGGAAGTTTAGTTTAAGGAGGATGCTAGTTGGTTGTCGCAAAAAGACGCTAATCCAAGAATCAAGCAATGTGTGAATGAGGGGAGAGTGATTGACCCTGTTTCTGCTGGTATTTGGGCAATGTCAAGCTTGGGAAATCTGTGATGCCACTCAAGAATGGAGAACAAAGAATGCAACAATGTTGGTGCAGGTAAGTAAGCTGTATGTCCACAATGTAACATAACTAGAGTCAGTTCTGCTACATTACTTGGGCAATGTAATGCTGGGTAAAAATTAGAACAGCTTGTAGCAAACAATGAGTAATTGTTCTCCTGCGATATAATGTACATGCATTGATGGGCTACCAGTGTGATAATCAGAATTGGGCGTGCTCTAGTTAGCAGATTAGTGGAGAAACTGGTGGGCACAGAAGAGAACGGAAGTCTTTTTGCCAAATGGCAGGGGAGTGTCAAGCTCATGCACAGTTAAATGTTGAATCAACGACCAAGAATGAAGAGCTGCGATGTGCAGAAAACTACTTTTTCAAGAATGCCCAAACACTCAACTACAGCAGAGCGTGAAGCACAGTAGATGAGAGATGGTTGATCTAGAGACTCACTCTCAACTCTCTCTCTCTCTCACACACACACACGGAAAATGTCACACTAGCTAGAGTCACTAGCAAGCTCAAGGTCGATTTTGGCTACTAGGAATCTAGCGAAATGCTGTCTCTCTCTCTCAAGCTTGCTCAATGCCTTAGTGGTGCATTAGGAATTCTAAAGTTTAGCACACACATGCCGTAGCTTGTTAATGGGATGGATTAAGCGAAGGATTTGCCCACTAGGCCCCTTATGAAGTCGGTTTAAGAGCAGTAGACTCGAAAGTTCAAAATGAAATAAAGGAGCGTCAAGACTGTACACCGTAGTGGTGGGTAGTAGGGTACAATGTATGATGCAGAGGTAGCTTTTTTTGGTTACAATTTGTCAAAAATTAAATATTATTCGAAATATGGCCAAAAATGGCTTTTCTTTAGAGCAAAATTACGTATCGAGTATATTTTTTTATTTTTTCTTCTTTGTATAATTTGCCCAATTTCAAAGTCAATAAATCCCATAACTCCATTTTATAATTTGCCCGATTTCAAAATGGTGGCTCATTTTTATGGCTTGAAGTTCCGGCCAGCATTGGATAGCCGCTCAAAAACTATTAAAATTTTTTGAAAACTCCTAAGCAAGACCCTTTTTGCCTGCCAGCGGTGAAAGCAGCGGCTGCAAAATAATAATATTTTATCGCAATTTACTTTTTCGCACGGAGGAGGAAAATCCTTGGGTGAAAAAAGGTGGCTATCGGTATTGAAATTCGGAACGTGGGAATACGACCTTCCCACAGAAAAGTTGGCCATGCACACGCTAACCAAGAGAACAAGGTGGAAGGGAGACGTGGATATGTGACATGGCAAACATACAGAGCTGTAGGGGGACGTGGATCTCTGACATGGCATCTGATTAGTGCCAGCGTGGCTGGCTTACGTGGTAGCCGGTACCTTTTCCTTTGGCAGGTTCTAGGGCAATTATTTCTGGTTGAAATATTGGCGCGGTAACCACTCGATCGATCTCTTCAACACCGCCCCCCAGCTACTCTACACCCTCCCTCCTTTAATGCCTTTGTACCCTCACAGTCACAAAAACTCGGAATACTTTTCTCCTCCACCAAGGCTCCCCCTTTGGTAATGGCCTCATTTTTCCTATCAAAATTCAAAGAATCAACCTCCAGGCTCCGTCCCACATATCCACAAAAGGGCCGGCATATTCCTTCTTTTCATGAATCATCCTCCTCCCTCCTCAATTTGCGCTTTTGTAAGCTCCTCTTTTGAAGGCCATCACTGGCCTCCCATATTTATACATTGGAGGAAATCAACACCAAGACATCATGCCAAGGTTCAAGACTTGTCGAATTAGGCCGTTTACACACCAAACTGCCAAGCGAGGGCCACAAGTGCGCATGCTAGTGTGGCGGCCAGCAGACTACCTCTGATTCGACGCTCAAAAGGGGTGTGCCCGACACCTTGGATAGCCTCGACTCCTTGCCCATTCGTTGCCCATGTATATGCAATGGTTGAACTGCAGACCCCACACCTATAATTTCCACCTGCGACCAGTAAATAGGCTTTGTTACTTTTGGTGGAAAAATACACGTCGTCAAATATTAGGTTTTGGAATGGGCACTTGGTGTATAAGACCCTCCCACCCATTCCAAAAGGACATGGACAGCCACAAGGGCGATCTGTAAACACATTACACCGTACGAGTGGGTTTTGCAATGGGTGAAGTATATTGTATGGACTCGTTAACCTTAGGGTCCGATCACTTAAGTATCGTCCGTTGTTGGCAATCATCTAGCTGCCAATAGGTTACACTTTGTCTCCTATTGCAATCAACAAGGTGGTCACTCAATGACAATGCGGTGAAGAGGAAGCTGGTCAAAGACCCCTTCCCAATGGATGGGTCCTTTGAAAACAAGCCTTCGTTAGGAAGGGCAAGTTTTGAAAACTCCCTTCAAAGACAAATTTTACAAAATATCAAAATGTAAAATTCTTTGATTAAAACTTGAGTTGTAAGGTGATGAATACAAGGTTATATTTATTAAAATTTGAGTCCTACCGCTAAGTCAAACACTTCTAATGAGCTATTTTTATCTTTAAAAATCAAAACAAGGCTAGGACTCAGGACTTATCAGGAGTCGCAACTTGCAGCTTGCTATGAGCTATTTTCTATAGTTGAGACACAACCGCTCTAGTGATGCTTATTGCTTGCATGCTAATTCTATAATCCACCAGCCCCTAGGCTCAGCCTTTAACGGTCTAACCTATAGTGCATGTGAAACTACAAGTTATTGAGTGTGAACAATCTATAAGCTGCTGAGTTTGGGCACAAATCTCTTAAGTAGTTAGAAGAAAGTGCTCGAGCCTTGAGGAGATAAGTCACAGCAATGAATGTAGCTGGCACACAGATCGGACGTTACCTCGATATCACTTGAAAACTCAAGAGACAATGACTACCAGTGCTTTAAGTATTTTTTGAATCCAAGAAAGACTCATGCTTTAGTGGCCTTGTAAAGTTATAAGTTGTGGATATGGACACTTATTCGATGTAGTCATGTAAAGAGTGAAAGAAGAGATAAAGAGGACAAGCTAGAGGTCCAAATCTCATAGCTTTGCAATAAATCCAATAGGCCAGCTTCAACACACTATCAAGATTAGGAGTCAGGAGTCAAAAACATAGTGATGAAGCAATGGCAGCCTGAAAAGTCAACCAAGGGTGGGGGGATGCATTAGCAGTAAGTACTTACTATAGATCACAAAACTGAGAAACAAAGACAAAGGAGTATTCAACAAATTAGACTGAACAACTGAGAACCCACAAAAACCCACCATTCTTTGATGGTGCAAATCCTATATGTAGGGAACCTGTGAGAATCTCCACGTTATGAATATAAAATGACATCATAATGAAACAAAACCAACTAGAACAATGAAGTCTGATTCCATGGAGGAAATCCAACCTCTAACCAAACCACCTAGCATTCCATATGGAATATCAGCATCCAATAAACACCATCAAGGAAAGTGCTCTTCATGTTGGGGGTTCGTGGTGGTTGGGGGCGCGGCGTCGATTGATGGTAGCAGAGGACCCGTTGTGGCATCCCCGCCATCTGCTTGTGGTGGTTCGGTTTCGAGGGTTGTTGGTGTACGTCCGACTGGGTGATTTGGTCGAGCAAGTCGGATCTTCTGTTGATGTCGTGCTCATTCGGTCAGCAGGTCATTACATCAGAAAGGGCATGGCTCCCTTGTAAGCTTGCGGATGTTTGGCTCTTGGTCATAGTTTCGGTGATGTGATGCTTATCTTCTCCGAAGGCTCTTCTCTTTTGTCATTGGGATGGTGATGTGCTTGGAGCATGGCATGTGTCGGTGAGACAGGAGCTTCCCCATGGTGGCTCTCCGAGTAACTCTTGAGGTGATGGGAACAATGGGCCCCGCCCTAGCTTCAAATATACTCTCGATATGTCGTCGTTCCGGTTATGGTTTCATGGTTTTAGCCGAGTAGAGAACAATCATCATCCATAAGTGCCCCAGGGGAGGCAAGCCCTTGGTTTGCTTTATACAAAAAACAGAGTTATGATCTATATACTCAAAAGCAAACAAGACTCGGGAGACTGATCTAGGGCTACCCATGCCATGTTGTCAGCCTGGGCAGCTCATGACTCCTACTATGAGGCTTAATAAATGATAGATCTCATAGCTACAGTTGTCCGCGTTTGATTGAAACGCCTTATCGATGAATTTTGTGTATGAAAAGAATTTACCATCACTATCCTCACTAACAATCAAAGTGCATTCGCATTTGCATGGAACCAGTGTTCTATGCTTGCCCAAAGCACATTCCAATGCATTATCATTATGTCAAGGAGAGGCTCTTTGCAAGATAGTTCATGTGCCAATGTAGGACATCATTACAAAAAATTTCACAAAGTCTCTACGACCTAAGAAGTTCAACGCGTTTTGCAAAGCATTGAGCTTAGACACCTTTATGTTCACATTAGAACCAGACACTTCCATATACATGAGTACCACCTTATAAGCACCACATCACTGCAGAGGGGATTTGTTACCATATTATGGTAGGGATGTGTATGAACATACATAAGACCATTGGGATACATTTTTTCCCTTAATAGGAGGTTTTTCCCCCCTCAACTTGTATATATACCCATCATTATAGGGCTAGTTTTATCTTTCTATTAACACACTCGACAATACAACTTATTGTTTTGTAAGTCCTTGAGCTTCCCTTCTCCTTCGTCATTGTGGAAGACCTTTAGCTTCTCTTGCAACAAGTAATAACCGATATGCCTATTGCCCTTATGTCATCAATATTAAACATGAATCTTTAATATCGTAAGCCCTTGCTTTTTGTTATGCTTAATACTAAACCACTCAAATATTGTGAGTTTTGCCCAAAAAAAACACCATCAAGGAAGTGAGAGAATTGTTTTGTATCACCTTCCACCACTTACGAAATATGTTAGCACATATTTTATCTCGATTGGAAGTCATTTCTTAAACCCATTTCACACTTGTTGTTCATCTCACTTTAAATTGTTATTGATACCTAGCATCGTTATGGAAACGTGCCCACGAGGATTAAAATAACATTGATAATTATTGCTACAACCAGCACTACTAAAATATTTGGCATATGAATATAATACCTATATTTTAATTAGGAAGGGTTTTTCCTTTTGAAAAAAGACAATTTATTAATACTCTTTTACAAAGGATACTGAACAAGTATCTTATCCAATCTTTATGAATTTGGAAAAAGAGCTTAAAAGTAGTGACTTAAGTAGACACCACTTCACTTAATAAATGATACGTGAAAATATAATTAAGATATGTGATTAACACGGATTGGAGTCATAATGAGATGAAAGTTTATTAACTTAGGATGATATTCTTGTTGGAATTAGGGTTGCAGAGAAACGCACACAGCTTGGAGAAGACGAAGGAAGCTCAAGGCACACAATAGAGAGTGTGTTACTTAGTGTGCAATGGAAAGATGGATAGCCCTAGAGTGATGGGTGTATATACGATGCACGGGGGGAAAAAACTCCTAAAGCACGAAAAAATGCCCCGACAGTCCTAGTGTATTCACACTCATCACTACCACATGTATATGGTAACAAATCACCCCTTGAGTGATGCGGTAAACGAGAGATGGCACATGAGTAAAGGGAAGTGCCATGCCCTGAGGACATGATCAGTCCACAAAGGGGAGTAAGCCCAAAGCTTTGCGAAAAGCTTTGAGCTTCTCATGAGACAATGCCTTTGTGAAAAGATCTGCAAGGTTGTCCTGTGTTGGCAAATAAGCCAAGTTGATCTCCCCTACTGAGAGCCCCTCGCTGACATAGTGGTAATGCACCTCAATGTGATTTGTGCGAGCATGAAAAATTGGGTTCCTCGCAACTATCAATGCACTCTACTGTCAGTGTAGATAGTGTTGGCAGTGTCCTGTCCAACACCCAAATCAGTTATGAGGCGTCTGAGCCATACACACTCAATCGTAGCTTTGAAGACTGCCCTGTACTCAGCCTCACAACTAGAAGTGGCCACAGTAGGTTGCTTCTCGCTCAACCATGATATGCATGAGCTGCCAAGCATGAAACAAAAACCACTTGTGGACACTCGCGTGTCAAAACAACCAGCCCAATCTGAGTCCGAAAAAGCATGTAAATCTAGCAGCAATGATCCCCCCTTGGGATAAAACAAGCCAAGATGTAAAGTGCCACTAAGGTAGCGGAAAATCCTCTTGATAGCCTGCCAATGCTTAGACCCTAGGCTATGCATAATAAATTTGATGATTGTGAGACTGCGAACTGAATATCTGGCCTCATGTTGCATACCTAAATGAGGCAGCCAATAGCAGTTTGATAAAGAGTGACATCAGCAGGATCACCAGCATCATGTAGACTTAACTTCAAACCTGTTTTCATGGGAGTGGCAATAGGTTTGCAATCCTCAAGTCCAAACTTACATAGCAATGTCTCTATGTAACTTTTTTGACACAAGGCAATACCACCATCACACTGCTTAAATGGTATGCCCAAATAATGATGCAACAGCCCCAAATCTTTCATCTTGAAAGTAGCATTCAAATCAGCCTTAAATTCAGCAATATGTCTCTCATTTGGTCCAATGATCAGCAAATCATCTACATAAAGAACAACAATGAGAAGTACATCACCCTCAAGCTTTACATACAATGTGCTTTCTGTTGGACTGTTATGAAAGCCTTGTTTGACCAAATGAGTGTCAGCTTTCTCATACCAAGCACGAGGAGATTGCTTCAACCCGTACAAAGCCTTGCTACATTTGCACACTTTGTCCTCTTGTCCTTTCTTGACAAAACCACGAGGCTGCGTTACATAAACTTCCTCAAATATGTCACCCTTCAAGAAAGCAGTAACAATGTCTGATTGATGTACATCCCAACCAAAACGAGCTACCAATGCACATAGAAAACGCACAGTAGTCATACGACAAGTGGGAGCAAAAGTCTCTTCATAATCTATGCCTTTTTGCCGTGCATAACCCTTTGCAACGAGTCGAGCCTTATGGTGATCGATCTCACCATCTGGCTTGCGTTTCAACTTGTAAACCCACTTCATACCAATGGCCTTTTTGCCAGGAGGCAAATCACATAAAGTCCATGTGTCATTTTCTATAAGTGCATCATATTCTGATTGCATGGCAGCCATCCAATTTTCGTGTCATAAATGTCCTGTGAGCTTACATTACTGTCTCTAGTACATGACAGTAAGGGCTGAACAGAATCTTCCACAAACACTACATCCCGTGAAATTAGAATTCGCTTTGTTTGCAGATGATACAACCTGTAACCTTTGCTTTCAGCACTATAACCAACAAAAATACATTTGACAACCTTATCATCCAATTTTTTGCGTTGTGTTTGTGGCACCAAAGCATATGCCAAACATCCAAAAACACGCATGTGCTCAATAGAAGGCTTTCTATCATGCCATGCTTCATATGAAGTAATAGACTGCAAAGCTTTCGTAGGACACCTGTTAAGTACATAAGTGGCACACATGATGGTCTCAAGCCAAAAAGAATGCGGCAAAGCTTGACTTTTGACCATACATCGTCGTGCCATTTCCGTAAGTGACCCGTTTTTCCTCTCAACAACACCATTTTGCTGAGGCATATAAGGTACGATACATTGGTGTTTTATCCCACGACTAGCCATAAATGCATTAAATTCATGAGACATATACTCCCCCCTTCGACCGGAATGGAGGGTGCCCATAATACATTTCGAGAGATTTTCAGCCATAGCCAGAAATTGTTCGAAGCACATAAAATGTAATGGTAATGGCCTATGAACTTTGAGAGTAGCGAAATTAGGAAATTAGGTAAAGCACTTTTGAGAGATTACTTTGTGAGCATAGCGGGTGAACTTAATCGATGGTAGCAACATACACATGGTACTTAGTTAACTTGGCATGAACAATACTTTTGCAAGAGAGAGAGTTTAGAGAACATGACAATAGCGAGGACCGGATTCATATGGAGCCGGTCCCCCCTTCAATAGGAATTTGTATTATAGTTTCTCCCATCAAGAGAGACTTGGTACAATCTTTTTGTTCCTTGTGACCTACGTGATGCAATGAAGATGGAAAGCTTCATGCATCACAAGCATAACATAAACTTGTAGAAAGCATTAACTATCCCAAGCCTCAGTCCCAAGGGCTCAAACGCCTTCAAAGGTGGAGAGAGCTAGCGGGGAATGGGGGTAGGGAAGAGGGAGAAAAAACATTCCATAGGAGAAAGAAATAGTTCTTCACTTATCATTACTCTTCTTGCTAGCATACATAATAGCATAGTAATGGAGATGGAGAAGATGGCAAGCTTAAGCATTGAAGCATGGCTCTTGGTTGGATTTGCATTCCATAGCCAAGAGTGTTGATGTAGGCTCTCACTTCTCACAAGCTTGGAGAAGGAGGTGGTGTTCCTCAACTTTCACCAAGTTATGCCTCTGCAAACGAGTGTGTGTGTGTGGAGTATACCCCCCTAGCACCCCCCTTGCTTGATTTGGGCGAGTGGTGACTTTTCTACATGTTGCAAGCTCATTGGACCCCTCTCCCCCTAGTCATTTGACAAGTGTCCTCATTACCCCTTAGAGAGAGAGAGAGCTTGAAAATATCTAGATATTTGTTGGATGGAAGTAGAAGCTCATTGGACCCCTCTTTAGCCCAGCCAATAGCATTCAAGCACACCATGTGGTTAAGCTTAGACGTGTCCCATGTGCCCTTTTAGAAAAGGGGTTTCCCTTGGGTGAGTGGAAGGTTAGGTCAAAGATTCCCCTAACTTTGGGACTTTTATGCATAGGAAGCTTCTCAAGCAACTTCCTCATTAAGTGTGTAGGGTCTCTTTTTGACTCAAGCATCTTACCCTCCATGCATAGGAACCTTCTCAAGCAACTTCCTCATTAAGTATGACAAGTACCTCAAGTACCTTAGTCATCAAGCATGATAAGCACCTTAGATGGAGTTCCCACCTCAAGCTTAGCCCTAGCTTGCCTAAGGTTAAAGGCAAGTTTAGGTCGGGTTCCCACCTCAAGCACAACCCTAGCTTGCTTAAGGTCAAAGACAAGTTTAGGTCGGGTTCCCACCTCAAGCTCAACCCTAGCTTGCCTAAGGTCAAAGAACTTTTAACAGTAACCATTGGATGTATTTAATGAAACTAACCCTAAGGTCTTTTAAGCTCCATTAGTTAACCTTGCTCTTTGACAGACCATCTCTCATTTGGGCCCCTTTACCATTGGCCTTGTGTTGAGATAGATCCGTAAGCACATGTCTATATTCTAACCCTTGTTCCCGTTTATTATCCCACATTAAATGATCAATTTAATATGAGAAAATCATTTGGGTTGGTTAGATATTAGATATCTAATGGCATTACCTCTCTCTTGAAATCATAGTTGTCCTCGACTTTGAGGTAAAAGAGATAAAGTCATAGTCATTAGTCAATTTGTCTTGGCCGGTAGAGGATCCCTTTTTACCCTATGACATCATTCCAAGATGGATGACTAATCTATTTGCTGCTTGGGAGATATAGCTGCCGCGAGCATGTCTGCTCTTTACTCCATTTCATCTTCCCAAGTAGAGCGACAAATTCTACATGGTGTTTGAGAGACGTAGTCATCCCAAACATGAATCTTAGTATGCATATTACTTAAATTTGTGCACAATTAAGAGAGAATTATTCTTATAAGACAAAACATTGATCATTAAAAGAAACATGTACATTTGTTTACTCTAATGTGGCATTGTAAGCGTTGACAAGGTTCATACTATCCTTAAGCTGCATCCATCTAGCATATTCAAAAGGATAATTTTTGAACTTAATAAGATACCATCGAATAATCTTACCATGTCGTAGTACCTTGTATTCATGCCAAAGGATAGCTTTAGGTTGTAGTACCTCTTCTTGATCTTCGATTTCGGGAGGGTCTTCAATAATTGGTTCATTTGGAGGCTCTCCTTTGTAGGGCTTGAGTAGGCTCACATGAAAAGCATTGTGTATGAGCCAATGATTAGGCAACTTGAGTTGACAAGCCACCTCATTGATTGGCTTCAAAATTTGAAAAGGACCATAGTATCTTTTTGCTAGTTTAGCAGAATACTTTTGATGGCCCGTAGGATTTTTGCTCGTCGTTTGCCTCAATCGAGCCTTAGGAAACTTAAGTAAGACCCAATCATTTTCTTTGAACGTTAGGGCCCTTCTGTGCTTGTCAGCAGCTTTTTGCCTTAGTTGGGAGATGGATATAGCCTCCTTAATCTTTTGAAAAGATGCTTGCAGGTCACGGCTATACTCATCGGCAGCGAAGAACTTCCCATGTACTTTAAGTAGCAAGGGACTTTTAGGTCTTCCCTCTATGATTTCAAAAGGTGCTTTTCCCGTGGAAGTATGGATAGTATTATTATACGCATACTCTACAAGAGGTAAGTACTTCTCCCATTGTGAGCGTTGATCTACTTCTGTAACAAAGTCTTTAGTAGATCAAGAATTGTAAGATTGGCTATCTCACTTTGGCCATCCGTTTGTGGGTGATAGGCTGAAGAGAAATTCAATCTTGTACCTAGATTTCTAAAGAGACCTTTCCAAAAATTACTGGTCATTCTAGGATCTCTATCTGACACGATGGATGTTGGCAATCCATGGTGTTTGAAAATCTGTGATATGAAGAGAGTTGCCATTTCGTGTGCCTTAATAGTCTTCTTGACAGGGATAAAGTGTGCTTGCTTGCTAAACATGTCGACTATTGTCCATATTCCCGTATTCCCATGGATAGATTTGGGTAATTCAAAGATAAAATCCATGGATATACTCTCCCATGGTGAACTAGGAATTGGCAATGGCTGGAGTAATCCAGGTTGCTTCCCTCTGTCATACTTGGTCTTTTTGCATACCACATATTTTGAAACATACTCTTGTATGTCCACTTTCATGGTAGGCCGATAAAAGTACGTCTCGACTCCTCGAAGAGTAGGTTGAATGACTCTATGCCCCGCATAGGGAGGTGCATGGGATTCATACATGACTTTCTCATGAAGGGAGCGTAGCCTATTGCCATGGAGAAGATAACCATCCTGCAAGGTGAATGGTTCCTCTTTCTTCCCCAAAGCAAGGGCTGACATTATGTCTTTGAAGTTAGGGTCAGTAGCATACTCACCTATCATAGAAGATAGATCATTGTGAGTTGCTATTGACACAACATTAACTTTTGGTCTTCATGAAAGTGCATCAGCCACTAAATTGTGCTTATCAGCAATGTGAGCAATGTGGAAATTAAATTGTGAAAGAAAATTTTCCCACCTCATTTGTTTGTCGGAAAGATATGTTTGCGTCATGAAGTACTTGAGATTTTAATGATCTGTTCGTAAAATGAATGGAGTCCCCGATAGATAGTGCTTGCATGTGTCTAGGGCATGTAGAAAAGCTAACAGTTCTTTCTCATAAATGCCTAAGACCCGTTCATCCGTGTTGAGCTTTCGGCTCTCATATGCCATGGCATGCCCTTCTTGAAGCAAGACTGCTCCAAGACAATCACCACAATCATCACGTTGGACCTCAAATGGATTTGAGAGACCCGGAAGCTATTGAGCACATGCGTGTTTTTGGCTGTTTAGCATATGCTTTGGAGCCACAAGTGCAACGCAAAAAATTGGATGATAAGGCTGTCAAATGTATTTCTGTTGGTTATAGTGCTGAAGCAAAGGTTACAAGTTGTATCATCCGCAAAAAAAACGTATTCTGGTTTCTCAGGATGTAGTGTTTGTGGAAGATTCTGTTCAGCCCTTGCTATCATGTACTAGAGACAGTAATGTAAGCTCACAGGACATTTATGACACTTTGTTGCCTCTTTTCAATGGTGGAAATACGAATGTAAGTTCCAATGAGGCAAATGTACAGCCTATGGGGGTTTTTGAAAATGTTTTAGATCAGCCTATTACTGATGCAGATGTACATGATGTACTTGATGAGGAAAGGGCTGAAAATGAACAGGCTAGAGGTATGCCAAAATGGCTGGTGCACACTTTGCGTGACAGTAAATTGGATGCACCTTTGTCTAGTCGTACTCGTTCAGGCTCTCACCATGGATCTTATGCATCATATTGTTATGCTTTGGCTATGTCTAGGTTACATGATGTTGAGGAACCTCTGTCTTTTGATGAAGCACATAAATCAAAAAATTGGATGGCTGCCATGCAATCAAAATATGATGCACTTATAGAAAATGACACATGAACTTTATGTAATTTGCCTCCTAGCAAAAAGGCCATTGGTACAAAGTGGGTTTACAAGTCGAAATGCAAGCCGGATGGTGAGATCGATCGCCATAAGGCTCGCCTTGTTGCAAAGGGTTATGCACAGCAAAAAGGCATTGATTATGAAGAGACTTTTGCTCCCACTTGTTGTATGACTACTGTGCATTTTCTATGTGCATTGGTAGCTCATTTTGGTTGGGATGTACATCAAGCAGACATTGTTACTGCTTTCTTGAATGGTGACATATTTGAGGAAGTTTATGTAACGTAGCCTTGCGGTTTTGTCATAAAAGGACAAGAGGACAAAGTGTGCAGATGTAAGAAGGCTTTGTATGGGTTGAAGCAATCTCCTCGTGCTTGGTATGAGAAAGTTGACACTCATTTGGTTAAACGAGGCTTTTGTAACAGTCCAACAGAAAGCACATTGTATGTAAAGCGTGAGGGTGATGTACTTCTCATTGTGGTTCTTTATGTTGATGATTTGCTGATCATTGGTCCAAATGAGAGACATATTGCTGAATTTAAGGTTGATTTGAATGCTACTTTCAAGATGAAAGATTTGGGGCTATTGCATCATTACTTGGGTATATAGTTTAAGCAGTGTGATGGTGGTATTGCCTTATGTCAGAAAAGTTACATAGAGACATTGCTATGTAAGTTTGGACTTGAGGATTGCAAACCTATTGCCACTCCCATGGAAACAGGTTTGAAGTTGAGTCTACATGATGCTGGCGATCCTGTTGATGTCACTCTTTATCAAACTGCTATTGGCTGCCTCATTTAGGTATGCAACATGAGGCCAGATATTCAGTTCGCAGTCTCACAATCATCAAATTTATTATGCATAGCCTAGGGTCTAAGCATTGGCAGGCTATCAAGAGGATTTTCCGCTACCTTAGTGGCACTTTACATCTTGGCTTGTTTTATCCGACGGGGGATCATTGCCACCAGACTTACATGCTTTTTCGAACTCAGATTGGGCTGGTTGTTTTGACATGCGAGTGTCCACAAGTGGTTTTTGTTTCATGCTTGGCAGTTCATGTATATCATGGTTGAGCAAGAAGCAACCTATTGTGGCCACTTCGAGTTGTGAGGCTGAGTATAGGGCAGTCTTCATAGCTACGGTTGAGTGTGTATGGCTCAGACGCCTTATGGCTGATTTGGGTGTTGGACAAGACACTGCCAACACTATCTACACTGACAGTCAGAGCGCATTGGAAGTTGCAAGGAACCCAGTTTTTCATGCTCGCACAAAGCACATTGAGGTGCATTACCACTATGTTAGGGAGAGGCTCTCAGCAGGAGAGATCAACTTGGCTTATGTGCCAACACAGGACAACCTCACAGATCTTTTCGCAAAGGCATTGTCTCGTGAGAAGCTTGAAGCTTTTCGCAAAGCTTTGGGCTTACTCCCCTTTGTGGACTGATCATGTCCTTAGGGCATGGCACTTCCCTTTACTCATGTGCCAGCTCTTGTTCACCGCATCGCTCCAGGGGGGATTTGTTACCATATACATGTGGTAGTGATGTGTGTGAACACAGTAGGACCGCCGAGGCATTTTTTCGCTCTTTAGGAGGTTTTTTCCCCTGTGCATTGTATATATGCCCATCACTCTAGGGCTATCTATCTTTCCATTGCACACTAAGTAATACACTCTCTGTTGTGTGCCTTGAGCTTCCTTCGTCTTCTCCAAGCTGTGTGCGTTTCTGTGCAACCCTAATTCCAACATGTTCATTCTACTCTCTTGGTTATTGTCAGCCATGTTAATTAAACCTATGTGTTTACTTAGTGTATGCTTTGGCAATTCAAAACCTTAGTTGCTACTCCTCTTAGCCTTTGAAAATAGGCACTTAAGTATCTACATCCACGGCTCAATTTGGTTAATTATAGAGAGTAGTGGAGTGGGTCTAACATAGCAGAGTTGCCGAGGGCTAGCTCCTTTCAAGCTTCTCATGGCTCAGTAATGGTAAAGCCGTAGGCAAGTTTAAAAAGACTCCATTAATAAGACCAAAGCTCATGAGGTGTGCACCATATCCCACATAGTGAGCTTAACAAAACCGATAATAGATCCCAACCCCACTTACCCTAATATAATTAACAAAATCAACCATTAATAGGCTACTTAAGGACCTCTCTTCTTAAGCAAGAAAAGAGAAACCAAATGCTCTAATGTAATGGAAATTGCCTATGAACTATTAGAGTAGCGAAATTAGGGAATTAGATAAAGCACTTCTTGTGAGATTACTTTGTGAGCATAGCAGGGTGAACTTAATTGATGGTAGCAACATAAACATGGTACTTAGTTAACTTGGCATGAACAATAGTTTTGCAAGAGAGAAAGTTTAGAGAACATGACAACAGTTGAGGAGCGGATTCATATGGAGCCGGTCCCCCGTCCAGTAGGCATTTGTATTATAGTTTCTACCAACAAGAGAGACTTGGTACAATACAATCTTTGTGTTCCTTTGTGACCTAGGTGATGCAATGAAGATGGAAAGCTTCATGCATCACAAGCACAACATAAATTTTGTAGAAACTATTAACTATCCCAAGCCTCAGTCCCAAGGCTTCAAACACCTTTGAAGGTGGAGAGAGCTAGCGGGGAATGAGGATAGGGAAGAGGAAGAAGAAACATTCCATAGGAGAAATAAATATTTCCTCCCTTATCATCACTCTTTTTGCTAGCATACATAATAGCATAATATTGAAGATGGAGAAGATGGCAAGCTTAAGAATTGAAGCATGGCTCTTGGTTGGATTTGCATTCCATAGCCAAGAGTGTTGGTGTAGGCTCTCACTTCTCACAAGCTTGGAGAAGGAGGTGGAGTTCCTCCACTTTCACCAAGTGAGAATTATCCACAACATGTGTGTGTGTGTGTGTGTGTGTGTGTGTGTTGTATACCCCCCAACACCCCCCTTGCTTGCTTGGGGCGAGTTCTAGCCTTTCCACATGCTTCAAGCTCATTGGACCCCTCTCCCCCTAGCCAATCACATGCAACATGCATTCAAGTACATGGGTAGTCTTTGGACAAGTGTCCTCCTTACCCCTTAGAGAGAGAGAGCTTGAAAATATCTAGATATTTGTTGGATGGAACTAGTAGCTCATTGGACCCCTCTTTAGCCCAACCAATAGCATTCAAGGACACCATGTGGCTAAGCATAGGGAGAGTCTGACATGTGTCCCATGTGCCCCTTGAGACAAGGGGTGCCCTTTGGGTGAGTGGGAGGTTAAGTCAAAGATTTCCCTAACTTTGGGACTTCTCCCCTCCTTTGTAGGGTCTCTTTTTGACTCAAGCACCTTACCCCCCATGCATGGGAAGCTTATCAAGAACCTTCCTCATTAAATTTGTAGGGTCTCTTTTTGACTCAAGCACCTTACCCCCTGTGCATGGAAGCTTCTGAAGCACCTTCCTCATTAAGTATGACAAGCACCTCAAGTACCTTAGTCATCAAGAATGACAAGCACCTCAAGCACGTCAGTCATCAAGCATGACAAGCACCTCAAGCTCCTTAGTCATCAAGCACGACAAGCACCTTAGCCATCAAGCACGACAAGCACCTCAAGCATCTTAGTCATCAAGCATGACAAGCACCTCAATCTTAGGTCGGGTTCCCACCTCAAGCTACCCTAGTTTGCTTAAGGTCAAAGGACTTTTAACATTTACTATTCGAGGTCTTTAATGAAGCTAACTCTAAGATATTTTAAGCTCTATTAGATGCACGTTGCTCTTTCATAGAGTACCTCCTTTTGGACTCGTATTGAGATGTTTCCATCTCTCCTCTTGGTCCCCTGTTGAGATAAGTCTAGAAGCACTTATTGCAGATTGCTCTTTGGTAGACCATCTCCTTTTGGACCCGTATTGAGATGCAACCATCCCTCCTTTTGGTCCCCTACTGAGATAGGTCTAGAAGCACATGTCTCTATTCTAACTCTTGTTCCCGTTTATTCTCTTACATTAAATGTCAGTTTAATATGAGAAAATCATTTGGATAAGCTAGATATTAGATTTTATGACAGGGCTTAAGTAGGCTCACATGAAAAGCATTGTGTATAAGCGCTGGGCAACTTGAGTTGATAAGCCATCTCATCGATGGGCTTCAAGATTTGAAAAGGGCCAAAGTATCTTTTTGCTAGTTTAGCATAATACTTTTGATGGCCCGTAGGATTTTTGTCCGTCGCCTTGGGAAACTTAAGTAAGACCCAACCGTTTTCTTTGAACGTTAAGGCTCTTCTGTGCTTGTCAGCAACAACTTTTTGCCTTTGTTGAGAGATGGATATAGCCTTCTTAATCTTTTGAAAATATTATTGTAGGTCACGGCTATACTCATCGACAACAAAGATCTTCCCATGTACCTTAAGTAGCAAGAGACTTTTATGTCTTCCCTCAATGAGTTTGAAAGGTGCTTTTTCCGTTGAAGTATGGATAGTATTGTTGTATGCGTACTCTACAAGAGGTAAATACTTTTCCCATTGTGAGCATTGATCTACTTCTGTAACATAAGTCTTTACTAGATTGAGTATCGTAAGATTGGCTATCTCACTTTGGCCATCCGTTTGTGGTGTGATAGGCCAAAGAGAAATTCAATCTTGTGTCTAGATTTTCAAAGAGACGTTTCCAAAAATTACTAGTCATTCTAGGATCTCTATCTAACAAGATGGATGTTGGCAATCCATGGTGTTTGAAAATCTGTGATATGAAGAGAGTTTCCATTTGGTGTGCCTTAATAGTCTTTTTGACAAGAATAAAGTGTGTCCGTTTGCTAAACCTGTCGACTATTGTCCATATTTCCGCATTCCCATGGATAGACTTGGGTAATCCAAAGATAAAATCCATGGATATACTCTCCCATGGTGAATTTGGAACATGCAATGGCTTGAGTAATCCAGGTTGATTTCCTCTATCATACTTGGTCTTTTGGCATACCACACATTTTGAAGCATACTCTTGTATGTCCACTTTCATGGTAGGCCAATAGAAATACGTCTCTACTCCTCGGAAAGTAGGTTGGATGCCTTTATGCCCCGCATAAGGAGGAGCATGGGATTCATACATGACTTTCTTACGAAGGGAGTGGGTAACACATAGCCTATTGCCGTGGAGAAGATAAGCATCCTACAAGGTGAATGGTTCCTCTTTCTTCCCCAAAGCAAGGGCTGACATTACATCTTTAAAGACAAGGTCAATAGCATACTCATCTATCATAGAAGATAGATCATTGTGAGTTGTGATAGACACCGCATTAACTTTTGGTCGTCATGAAAGTACATCGCCCACTCGATTGTGCTTATTAGCAATGTGAGCAATATGAAAATTAAATTACAAAAGAAAAATTTCCCACCTCATTTGTTTGTCGAAAAGCTTGGTTTGCGTCATAAAGTACTTGAGACTTTGGTGGTCGGTTCGCAAAATAAATGGAGTCCCCAATAGATAGTGCTTCCATGTGTCTAGGGCATGTAGAACAGCTAAAAGCTCTTTTTCATAATTGCCTAAGACCCTCTCATCCGTATTGAGCCTTCGGCTTTGAGAGTTCTAGAAGCATGAGAACTGGTTGGGAGGTAAGATTCTCTTTGAGCTTGTCAAAAACATTTTTCTCCTTAGCAGTTCATGAATACTTAATGTTCTTCTTGGTTAAGTCATGTAATGGTCCTGCTATTTGAGAGAATTTTGCTATGAAGCGTCTATAATATGCACACATACCAATAAAGCTTCTTAGCTCATGTAGATTCTTTGGATTAGGCCATGCTTTTATTACCTCCAACTTTGATGGATCCATATGGATACCATCTTGAGAGATAATATGACCTAAGTATTGACTCTCTTGAAGGAAAAATTCTCTTTTCTTTTGATTGAGAAAAAGCTTGTTCTCCCTCGATGCTTGAAAAATCACTTGGAGATGTTGCTTGTGTTCCTCCAAGAACTTGGAGTAGATGATGATATCATCAAGAACACTCCAGTGAATTTACGGTAGGGTCTAAAGACTTTTTCCATTAGACGATTGAACGTGGCTGGTGCATTAGTCAAGCCAAAATGCATGACTAGATATTCATAAAGACCAAACGTGGTACAAAACGTGGTCTTTAGGATATCTTCATCCACTATCCTTATTTGATGATAGCCACTTTTAAGGTCAATCCTACTAAAGTAGGTAGAGCCTTCTAGCTTATCAAACAGATCTTCTACCAGAGGCACGGGAAATCTACTTTTGATAGTGGTATGATTTAGTGCTCGATAGTCCACACACATACGGTATGTACCATCTTTATTTTGCACTAAAAGGACTGGAGAACAAAAGGGAGAGAGCTAGGCCTCGCCATTCCTTTGTCTACGATTTCTTGTACTTGCCTCATGACCTCCTCTTGTTGAGCTTGTGAAACTCAATAGGGAGGTTTGTTAGGCGGTGAGCTTCTTGGTAGGAGCTCAATTCGATGGTCATCATCCCCTCGTTTTGGAGGTAAGTCCATAGGGATATCATCGATGAACACATCTTGGAATCCTTTCAAAAAATTAGACAAGTCTTACTCTTCTTGATTCCTACCATTTACATTTGATGAAACATTAGGACCTTTTTGACAAAAATCATGTATTCAAAAAATTAGACAAGTCTTACTCTTCTTGATTCCTACCATTTACATTTGATGAAACATTAGGACCTTTTTGACAAAAATCATGTACGCAGAAATTGAGCTCTTCATTGATTTATCAAAAGTAGGAGGATTTGCAAGTGGTATAGTATGACCAAACTCAATAGCATCTATATACATGTTCTTTTCCCTATAGGTGAAGCAGATTCTCCTTTCATGACTTCATGTTGGCATCCATGCAGTTGAACCATGGTGCCCCTAGGATAGTATCCTCATGTTGGAGAGGAGCGATAAAAAAATCTTCTTTGTCACCATAGCTTTGAACATGAAGCCTCAACTCCCCAATCAAGGGAGTAATGGAGGCTTGTTGTCCCCTGAAAGCTGTGTCAGCCATTACAATATCTCCCACCTCAAAAGCTTGAATGCCCAACTTGGTGGCCAACTCCATTGATATGAAGTTGTGAGTAGAGCCATGGTCAAACAAGACATCATGCTCCCTTACCTTTCCCCAAGCATAGGAGAGAGGTGATCCTTTGCACAATGAGTATCCTCTTTTGGAGCTTCGATGGTGGAAGCTCTAGGAGTCTCATTGCGGGCATTTCTCTCGGGACAAGAACGATAGCCATGTCCTTGCTCCCCACACTTAAAACATTTATGGTCCTTGCGAAAAGCTTCAAGCTATTCAGGAGAGAGTTTGTTTTTACCTTTGTAAACTCCCTTCTCCTTGGACCGATTGTTGTTGTTGTTGTTGGAATTGCCTTGAGAAGAATTTTGGGCATTGCTTTTTCCCGTTGCATCACTTTTGTCTTTGTTTTCCATGGGCTTAACATTCCATCTAGCCCCTTGTTGGAAATCGATGGGCGAAGAAACCATGGTGTGGTGGATTCTTTCAGCGATAGAACTGGGCCGTTGGGAGTTAACATACTTGGCCATTTCTTCAGGTAGTCCCGCACAAAATTTTTGCTTTTGCTCGATGAAGTCTATCTTTTGGAAGACAGTAGCCTTGGGATGTAAATCCCAAAACTTGTCCACATATTTCTGAATAGACTCATGGGAGAGAAGCTTCAAACTTCACCATTCGGTAAGCACTTTGTCCTTTCCATCGCTTGCAAGGAATTGCTTCATGATGGAAACTCATAGAGTTTTCCATGTCTTTGGGGCTTCGTCGTTGCCACGAAGGTTAGCCCGCATTGACGAGTACATTTCCAGAAGTGCATAGCTACATGGCGTATCTTGGAGGCCTCCATGAAGCCCTCGTCTCCAAAGGCCACGTCAAATTGCTGGATGAAGGCCAATACTTTGTCGGTAGCACCAAAGGTGCCATCATAGGTGAGAAATGAGAAACTCTTTCCTCCCTCTTTGAACTTCTTGAGCTTTTCTGACCTTCGCCATGCAGGGTAAGATTTATGATGTCCTCCCCTCTTGTATTCTCTATGAGAATAGCCATAGATTTTGTAAAATGTCTCCCTTGATGGGGGAAACCTATAATACAAAGCCTTTTGTAGGGGGATTGTACATCTGGTCCTCAGCTGTTGTCAATAGCTTAATTTCTCTCTCTTTTTGAAGTATTGTTCATGCCTGATTCTAACAAGGTGTTATGCTTTTGTTGCTCTCTCTCTCTCTCCAACCAAGCACTCTTGCTATGCTCATTAGGAATCTATTATTAATGAAATGCTCACTATGTCTATGTTAATTTCCGCTACACATAAATTACTACCCCATTAAATGTTACAATTTGTCGGCATCAGGTCTACTCAGACTAGGCCGATTTCTAAACGCATCTACTGGTCCTTCCACCCGATTGGTGACCCACTCCAATCCAATCCCAATTCCAGGGCATTAAATGATCGCGAGCTCAAAATATAGACCAACAGTTATCAGTTCTAGCTAGAAAGGATCATCCCCCATTACATTCTAGAGGTAAACACTTGGATCGATCTTTTTCCAAACTTTCACACTTAAATCTTTTAGGTTATACTAGGGCTATCCACGTCAAATCTTCTTGAGAAAGTTTCTAATAGTCGAATTTTAAATTAGGTTTATTGAGTTTTAATCCCTTAGTTCCTAATTCCCTTTAATTTCTACTCAAACAAGACCTTAAGGAATACAACGAGTCTCTTGGGAGTTTAAGGTTTTGTCTCGACGTAAGTTTCAAGTTAACTCTGTCTTGGGTGAATCCCGTTTCTTTTTCTTGTATCATTTGCCATCCATGGGGCATCTCCATGGAAGGAATGGGAGTTTTATGTTCAAGCAACATGATCGTCACTTGCATGAAGCTATCTCCTTACTCTCCCCTTTTGTAATCACAATGCAAACTTGAAAGTAGACAATTTTGAAATGAACAATGCATATGCTTATATACAATGTATTTTGCTTTGGAGAAACCATAGTTGTATACACCAAACTTTAAAATACACCAACTTGCAATCGTGAGGCAATTAAAACTTCCTTTGATTGATTATGCAAGACTCTATGATGATTTATGCAAGAGTAGAACTCTTTGATGACTGGTAGTGTAAGATTAAAATTGCAAAATTCCTAAGAGTGGATATTCTCCTGTAGTGAGAAATGCTCATGTAAGGGAGTATGAATGATTGACAAAATCTTCTTAAGATGGGATTTGGGCTTACCTCTTCTATCGTGGAGAGGATTACTCACATAGCTAGGAGAGGCTTAAAGATTTGGATTTTCCAATTGACAAAAGGGAATGGAGGGAATGACCTTATTTGGAATGGGAATTCTCTTATTCAACGAACTTCCTTTAATTATGCTAATTTACCCTTTAAAACTCAACTTCCTCTTGAGAAAATTAGATATTAACATTATTGCATAACTAAACAAAACCTTATTGCATACTTTTTAGATGCTATTTTCTCATTTAACTTGAATGCATTAAAAAAAAAATTTGTGAGCCTTTCATGAGAGCATTTCATTTTGGAGAAATTATAATGCCTCTTCCAAAAATAAAGTTAGTTTCAAAAATTCCAATACCTAATTGCCTTTGATTTATGGCATTTATCTCCATTAAGTAATTTAGGTATTAAAAAAAAAGAGTAGCTTAAAAATCAATAAGAAATTGTTGCGGGGATTTAGGGGTAAGTTTAGATATTATTCACCATTCATCATGCATACTATTTAGATAAGTATGATCTTCAAGCACCTATGGATAAAGAGAGTGCTTGCTACTTTCTCTAGGCCATATTAGCTTGGTACTCTAAAGAACTTGAAATAACGGAACTTGAAATAACATCGTAGTTAGTGGTTAGTAGCGTTAGTAGTTAACAATCAGGACAAAATTAAAAAGTTGTTCTTTAAAGTAACGGAAAATCTTGCTTAGGGAACATGAGAGCTTAAATACGAAGTAAAAGTAACCCAATTTTTTTAGGTGTGCAATAGCATGAAGATGATGAGCAAAAGTTACCTTGGTGTGTGTATGGTAGAGTCGTCTTCTTGCTTTGAAAATCATTGGAGAAGCTTGGCGGCGTAGTCTTCTCTCTGCCTCTTTACTTCGATTAAAGACCACCAATGGCGCTACTTGGAATGAGAGGATAAGGAAGATTCAAGCTATGGAAAGCTTGAAGGTTAGGAGAGAGCAGAGGGAGAGTGTAATGATAAGTTTGATTATTGGTTTTGGCCTTGGCTTCTCTTAGAGAGAGATGTGTGTGTGTGAAAGAGGATTAGCTTTGGCTTTCACAAGCTTTTTATACCACTTACTCTTAAGGCCCTCTCAACGTTGCCCTTCCAAAAATGAGAAAAGTGTTGAACGATTAGGCAAGAGCTCTTTTTAGGCTTAATTTGATAAAGGCCTTAACAATTTCATAAGTTATATTAACATATCTTGATAGCTTTTCTTCCTTTTCAAAACTTCTCCAACAAGCTACTTACTCACCTTATGCTTACCCTTATCTTCTCTTTCTTTTTTCTTTTGTTAATTTTCTTGAGAGGAAATAACTAATTTCTCATGCATTGGTTATGCCCCTATCCCCATGGAATAAGCTAGAAGTGACTCATGGATAAACTTTGGAGCTTGGATATAGCCCAAATTTACTCAATTTTTTTAAATAAAATTATTATTATCATCTTTTTTTTTTTTTGAGTCAGTGGCTTTGATGGGTTGGCCATGTGTAAGGGCTAGGAGAAGGCTCTTACATGGCTTATAAGTCATCATGCAAGGGAATCTCTTCAATGTTAGCATACACATTAGTTAGCAGGAGTAGTCTCTCCTCCCCCCAAAGCAAGCTTGATGATTGGGTCTCATGTCAAGATCTCAGAACATCTCTTCAATGGCAATATGATCATAAATTAAAATTGTGATATACAAGTCCTTTTGTAAACAATTGGACAAATCATGTTTTTTTAACCAATCTTTTTCTTGATTAGATATATGGCTTGCTCGATATTCAGTTTTCTCAGTGTTTGGTAAAAATCTCTTGTGGCAACTCTCTCACATGACACCTCTCTATATATTGTTTGAGACATCCTCACAATTCCTCGCTCTCATTCTAGGGTGTCTCTGGCCTCATAACCCCCACTAGGAACTCTAATTGGAGTTCTTTCTGCAGCTCTCTCCTAAGGATGCATATCTCTCTCTCTCTCTCTTATCAAGGTAACTGGATCTCTCGTTGTATATATAGTGCTAGGAGCTTCATTGTCCCTATGTATAGTCCTTAGAACCCATGAACCAGAGGATCCCATCAGTTTAATCATTGAAAACTGTTGTGTATCATTGAATCATCAATTCTTGATCTTTCTAAACTCAATCTCCATGTCTCTGGTCTGGTATCTGATGCAGTAGGTATGATTGTATTAGGAGTGATATAATATTGTTGGAGTGGACCTCCAAAATATGTATAACTCTCAAGTTCTCTTCGATCAAATGTCAAGTACTGACGTCCATACTTATCAAGCATGATAATATGAGTGTCTCTCCCTTCATGTATGTAAAAACATACAACCTTTTTGTTGGAACTAGGGTTGCAGAGAAATGCACATAGCTTGGAGAAGACAAAGGAAGCTCAAGGCACACAATAGAGAGTGTCTCCCCCTGACATAGTGGTAATGCACCTCAATGTGCTTTGTGCAAGCATGAAAAATTGGGTTCCTCGCAACTGCCAATGCGCTCTGACTGTCAGTGTAGATAGTGTTGGCAGTGTCCTTTCCAACACCCAAATCAGCCATAAGGCGTCTGAGCCATACACACTCAACTGTAGCTGTGAAGACTGCCTTGTACTCAGCCTCACAACTCGAAGTGGCCACAGACCCTGGGCTATGCATAAATCTGCTGACCTATGAGACTGCAAACTGAATATTTGGCCTCGTGTTGGATACATAAATGAGGCAGCCAACAGTAGTTTGGTAAAGAGTGACATCAGCAGGATCGCCAGCATCATGTAGACTCAACTTCAAACCTGTTTCCATGGGAGTGGCAATAGGTTTGCAATCCTCAACCATAGCAATGTCTTGTTGGACGGATACGCCGTGACAGACGTCAGCATAGCAAGAACTCACCTAACATATAATGTCAACTGAGGACGAAGCTCGACCCGCAAGCGCGTGGAAGAAAGCAAAGGGTGTCAACCTCTAATCGACCGACTAATGACTACTTCCTACAGAGATATCTACCTAATGTCTAAGCTACAGCCTTCAAAAGTGCTTAAGAAGAGATTTCCTACAACGCTTACAAGAGCCAAACACCCATCAAACAGTCTCAAAACGCCACAGAACTTGAAGGAGACCCTACTAACACCAATAGGTCGCTCTCCCTAAGGTCCATGAACCAAAATCTCAACCCAAAACACCCGGTACAAAATCGCGTAGGATGTCTGGCCAAAATTTGCAGGTTGTCATTTCGAAAAACTAAAGTGCCTAATGTGTAGTTCTACTCAATGCGAACACGTGGATATGCTGAAATGCAGAAACGGACAAACTATGCTCATCGAATCACCAGATGAAGCTCGTAGATGGAGCTCGCAAAACCGGACCGTACGCGCACAATGTAGGTATTGGCACGTAGCTCTCGTTGGGGGCAACACGCTACACTTCTCCGCACTCGATTCCGACCACTAGTATGCGTGTAGCGTCAAGAAGAAGCTCTCACTCTCTCTCGTACACAGTACGCTCACTCACAGACAGTAGATCAGATTATTAGAAGTCCCCTTACAAAGCTTTAGGTTTTGGCTTATATACTAAGCCTTAGAAAACCTAATGTCCGACCAAAATGACCTTATTTGTCCCTAGGCTTCTATAGAGCTTAATTACAACACCGTGAGCTGGCTTTGCTCATCCAACAAGCATCTGTGGCCAAAATACAATTGCTGACTTAAAATATGAAGTTCCCGTAAACATTACAAAAGTGGCCGTAATGGCTCAAAATAATAATAACGGGATATTCGATGATGTCCACGAGCTTGTATCTTCACATTACAACATCTATCTTCGTCTTCATCACTTCATCAGCATCTTTATTTGGAATCTTTAGAGAATCTTTGAGGAATATTCATGGAATCTTTGTGGAAGCGTTGTTGAAAGGTTGACCTATCAACACTCTCCCCCTCCGAAGTCTTGTCGTCCCCGACAATACCCTATGTCTACAGTGGCCTTGACGAGTGCTTCATGTTTTGGTGTTGGTTGAAGCTTTTATTGTTGCAGTTGCTTCTATTAGATGCTTTGTATGTTGTAGAGTTACCTTTTTCTTGTACATGTAGTGTAGTTGAAGCCATAGTTCTCCCCCTCCGATTGGTTGTTGTAGCGGGAATAGGTTGAGTGAGGCTTGTTGCTGCAGCAAGTCATTATCTTGGGAGCTCTGTATTGTTTGTTCTTTGGGTGTCATCTTGCATGTGTACCTGTAATCTTGAAGCCTTTTTGAATTGTTTCTGGGCTGTTCCCCTTTGATCTTCTAGTTGATGAGCATGTAGTTGTTTGGGGATGTCGTTGGTTTGCTTTTCTGTGTTTTTATAAGAAAAATAAAACAATACAAATAAAATGTGGCGTATATTACAAAATGAAGGTCTTGGATACCTGGATAGGACTAAAGGGAAAAACCCAGTGGAAAAAATGCCTTTAGTCACAATTAAATGTGAGGCTATATGTACTTATGTTTTGATGTAACCGATTGGTGTTACCTTTGTAAAAGCCTTGCTCCTGTAGTAAATGATGAGGGATCCGGTTGCGTAGTTGGGTTGTCATTGTTGGGCATGTTGTGCTACATGAGTTTTCTTCATGATCTCAGGGGAAGCTTTAATATTTGGCAACCAAATTTGAGTGTTACCTGTATAGTATCCTTGTGCTTCCAGTAGCTTGACTGGGATCATTCGTTGCACTGCTTGCTGTGTGACCTTAGCTTGACTTTGTGGGGTATTTTCACCGCAGAGCTCTGACTTTGGTACCCACAACTGCTTCAATGTTTGTTGCTTGGAAGGCATTTGCTTCTTCTTCCTGTACCTGTTTTTAATCCTGTATGAATAGTTAGACCTGCGCTTGATGCCCTGTTGATCTTGTTGTGAAGAGATACCATATGCTGGGTATGTCCAAGCTGTTATCTTTGGTTTTTTGACCTATACTTTGATGTTCTTGTCATAGTAGCCTTGAGCAGTGATTGAACTGTTTGATGCTATCCAACCTGTGACTTTTGCTTGTCGTGGTTCTTTTGATGCTGGTACCCAAATTGGATCTTTGTCCTTGATGTACTCCTTGGATACTAACACTTGGTTGACCTGTTTCTTTCTTTTGGGGAGGCTTTGTTGTGATGGAAACTCTGGTTGATAGACTTTGCGCTTTGGTTTCCATTGTGTTGTCGAGGGTTTGGCTTTTGATGTAGAGGCTTCTTGGTGTACGTGAATTGGCTGTGGACTAAAGACTTTGACTGAAGAGAAGGATTTGGGTTGCAGAACACTGTTTCACTTGCTTTAGCTTTTCCTTTGTCGATAGTGGCCGAAGATCTTTGAGTTGTCGTAGGCTTAACCACTGTTGAAGATTCAGGTGCTTCTTCAAACATTTTCGCCCATTGCTTGGACAAAATCAAGTGTGTACTCATTTTTTGAGAGTCCACCACTAGGAATTTGTCTTTGATTACCTTTGACCGTAGTGTAAGGGTAGCTTTTGCAATCCCGAAACTTGTGACGACTATTCCATGTGATATAGGAACCTGTACCTGAATTTCATACAGTTCTGGTTTATCTAGAAGTAACCACAGCCCATAAGACATGACATTAATTGTGGCAGTGCAATCTATGTCTGCTGTAAAATTGAATTTTAGTTTCTCATGCACATCCAATGAGAATTTAATCTTATTGTTGGCTGTCAAGTAACTGATGTCCTCTTTGCTTTTGGTACTTTTCTTGGACTTTTGTGCCTTGGAAGCTTTGTCATCCTCTTGTATGTTGAACTTCTTTATCATTTGACTGGTTGTAGCATGTCCCAAGTGCTTACTATCTTCTGATCTATAGCTTTGGGGAAGGTCTATAGCCTGAGCAGCTTGTTGGTCTTCATTGCTAGTTTCTGACGGTGATGCCTTGACTCTTGATTTCAGAAGCTCTCTGTCACTATTTACTGCTTCTAGCACTTGAAGGTAATTCAATGGTGACTTTTCTTGTTGGAAATCTTTTGAAGTTTGTGTAGCAGGATGTTGAGTTTGACTCTCTTCTTCTGATGCAATGGTCGCCGTGGCCTTTGGTTTCCATTGTTCCATGGGTTTTTGTAGAGTCTCTTCTCAAAAATATTCATTCATATCCTATATTGCTTGTCCTTGGTAGTCAATCTTGGACTCAATCATTTCCTGTTCTTCTGTGAATTCTATGTCTTCAGTTACATCTTCTTTTAGCTTCTCATACTCTTTGATTTGTTCAATCACCAATGAAGAGTCCACAGTAGAGAATTTATTTGGTAGACGTTCAGCTTCATCCATTGATTCTATTTGCATGTCTTCCACTTGTGACGTGGCACTAAGATTTTTTGTTACCACTGCCACCTCTTCTTGTGTTGGCTCACTATCGTCAGAATCTTGGCTTCTTTTGCTCTCAACCCTTGAACTGCGAGCTTCATCTTCATCACCTTGTGGATGCTTTGACTTGTCCTCACTGAGGTTCTTTAAGCAATCTTGAATCAGCTGATTCAATTGATCTTTTTTGAAAGCCTGATTCTCTATGATAATTTCATTGACACCCTTGACTTCAAGCAACTGTGTCTTGAGCCTATCTTTTGTGCTCTGCGACAAGATCTGCTTCTTTTCAAGAGATCTCATTGGGGATTCTTGCTTTCGTTCCCTTGTTGTCAGTGTCTGAACTTTGCTTTTGGCTTGTTGCTTCTTCTTTTCCATGTAGAGCTTTGTTGGGCAGTCCTTCACTAAATGACCAATGGCACATTGGTTGCAATATGTCGCTATCTCAACATGTGCACCCTTTGGATGAGGCAGCTCTCCATAATACTGCTGATAATGGTTTCTTGTGGTATCTAGATATAGATATGACCTCTTCTTTGCATGCATGAACCTGTAGATTACGACTGATTTAGGTGTATCCACTGGCTTCATGTCTTTAGCCTTCATCGTCTTGTCCTTGAGAAGCTGAAAATAGCTTCCATTATTGCTTGCATACAACATCAAATCACTATCCATGTTTTCTAGCAGTTGTAATGCTAATTCTTCCATCAGTATATGGTCTTTGTCATGGGGCTTCTGCATAGCTTTAGGGCTATGTTTTCGAGTTGATTTTGGCGAGGTTTGCATCGAAGTTGAAGATCGAACCGAATCTTTGTTTTTCGTTTCCTTGGATGGTGCTTTTGGACGGGGTTCAAGTATGTGACTTACAGGTTTCCCACAAATGCTAAACTCATCCATATTTTTCACATTGGCTATTTCATAGTGCCTATGACATCTTGACCTGACCTTCTACATTGGGCATTGTGAATTTCCAGTGGTTTCTCCTCCGGCTCGGCATCTTCCAATGCTTCTTGAAATTCCACTTGGGTTTCTGAAAAGGACAATGCTTCTTGTAAAGCTGGACTTCTTAATCCCACTCTTGAAGATATAGGGTCTCTTTGTTGAGTTTGAACTCCCCCCATCCGAGAGGGTTCCATATCTGATGTTGGCATGTGTTTAATGCCTGATGATATGACTTCTTGTGCTTTGTTAAGTAGCTCTTGAAACCGAGCTAGCTCTTTTTGAAGTTGTGCTATCTTCATAGCTGGTACTTCCGGCGTATTCCTTGTTTGTGCGATTTGGTGTGTTTGTGCTTTGTCTTGTGTTGGTGCGGTGCACAAGACTTGTGCAGTGTCTTTCCATGTTGTGCCTTGTGTTGTGCCACCCATTTGTGTAGTGACAGCTGTAGTTGTTAACTCTTCTAGCTGCGTATCAAGAGGTAGAGCCATGACTAGATGATAAACATTACCACCTTCAGATTTGTAGTCTTCCCCTCTTGATCCAAATATTTCAGCTGTTTGCAAAATATTGGTTACTCTTTGGAGGAACTTCATGATTTGTGGCAGCTTTGTAGTAGCGACCGTCCTCATCTACATAAAGGGTACCAATTTGCCGTTTCCCATCTTGAGCTTTGTACAGAAAAATACTTGGAGGATATGTGTAGAGTTCTGTAAGTTGATCCTTGTGCAACATTTCTATCTCATTGTCGATGTATTTTCCGTGCCTCATGTAAATTGATCCCAGACAATCTTCCATGAAATCTGGATGTGGGTGTAGTACATTCTTCGCTGTTTCAACTTCCACATATTGAGATGTCCGAGTTTCCTCTGTATCTTTCTTTGTCTTGATGTACAAATTCCGATTTATATCCTCATAGCATGGCAATCCTTTGTAATGGCCAATTAAATAGAGCCCACTTTGCTCTCTTGTAATTTCTGTGGATGTACTTGAAGCTTCGTCTCGGCTGTTCTGATTCCTTTGAGATGCCATTGCTTTCGTCTTGACTCCCTTGTTGTACCTTTTCAGTGATAGCTCTTATAGCTTGCCTCAAAGCTAATAAAAATTATTAGCACCCTTGTGTCGGTCTTTTTTGCTTGAGGTCCTTCAGCTTTTGTGGATGCCTTAATCTTTGAGTTTTCTGAACTGGGCTTTGCTTGAACTTCTTAGCTCCCTTGCTTGCCAAGGCTGATACTGTCTTGTCTAGCTGCTTGCTTTGCCTAGAGATTTTTAGCAGGCCTTGATCTATTGGAAGCATTGTGATAAGTTATGCAACTTACCACTATACTGCAAGGACTGCTCCCTTCGTAGCGATTCTTGATTCGAGCTAACCTGTGTTCACTTTAGCACACAATCTGCAAAATTCTATTTAGCTTGCAAACTTTTTCACAATGAATGTAAAAATTCTTGATGTGCCTTTGACGGCCACACTTGTTCCGTGGGCTCGGAAGTGACTTTCAAGTTCGCTTTTAGCTGAACTAAACTTAAGCTAGCACAAGAGAATTATGCACAAGCTGCAGTGATTTGCTAGCAAAATCCTTGTGTTAAAGTTCTCCAAAACTTGCGACTGTTGTTGCAAAATCAAGAGTCCTTGTGTATGGTCTTACTGCTACCAGATTTGTGTATGGACGCAAACTAGGCCGTAGTTAACTTTTACACCTTTCCGGGGGTGACCAATGGTTTTCCCAAAAGATAATTTCAATCTGCTAACTTAGCAGTCTTCAATACCGTGACCGTTTTCTCACAATTCTTTTGAATTATCGGTTTTAGACACTCCTGACTTCTGGATGCATTTTGAGGCCTTAAACGATGTTTTTTTCAAAGTTGACCGAAATGGTTGCCGTTGGCATACATTTAGTTCAAGTTTTGCTCTGAGATCTGTAGAGTCGCTCTCAGGTTATGTTTTGATATGAAAACTTTTTCGATCTGATACTGTTTGTGAAAGTTATGGCCAAAATAGTGGAAATGCAGTTTAGAATGGTCAAAATGAGTCCAAATTCAATTTTAAAAGAAGATTTAGGATCTCTGTGACACTGTGAACACTCCTGTATGGTCAAAATTTCAGTTGGACCCTAAAACTGGTCTAGAGACATCCTACGCGTAGGATGTCTATATGCTCAGAATTTAACAAAATTTGGTCCAGAGACTCCCCTTAAGTCCAGCAACACAATGGTATGATCAGAATTTCATTTGGACCTAAAAATGGCCTTGAGACATCCTACGTGTAGGATGTCTTTTTGCTCAGAATGACTTGAAATTTTCAACCCAGCTTCTCCTTGATGTGTTGATCACAGTGGTGTGCTCATAGGTTGGTTTGGAGTCCTAAATCAAGCTGGAGACATCCTACGTGTAGGATGTCTAATTGCTCAGATTTTGTCCAAACTTGATCCCAAGATTCTCCTAGTGCTCAGCAACCCAATGGTATGCTTAGAATTAATTTTGGATACCAACAGGTCAATATTTGGGCTGCATAAGCTTCTAGTGCACTCCAAGAGTAGGATGTCTGACAATTCTTGTCTTTGCTTGGTAAATAGGCCAAACAAGTTCCAAATTCAGTTTTGAAAAAAAGATCTGGAATCCTTGAGACACTTAGAACCTCCCTATATGGCTACAATAGAATTTTGACCACTTTATGACCCTGGAGACATCCTACGTGTAGGATGTCTTTTTGCCCTGTTTTAGCTCAAACTTGCACTGTAGCTTCCCCTTGATGTGCTAAACTCACAGCTATTTTTACTTTTTGATTCTGGCACCTATAGGTTGGTCAAATGATCAAGAATTTGTTCCAAAAGCCTGATGTCTGTTCTGATGAATTCCCAAGCCAAATCAATTCCAAATTGGACCAAATTTGCCTAGGAGGCTTATCTAAGGCTATATGACAGCATGGTATGGTCACAGGAGAATTTTGGTCTCAGAATCATGCAGTAGACATCCTACGCGTAGGATGTCTTTTTGCCCAGAATGAACCTAAACTTGGACCAAAGATTCCCCTAGTCTTCAACAACCCACTTGTATGCTTAGATTTGAGTTTGGATGTCAAAAGACCCCAAAACTAGCTATTCTTGCCTTTTGTCTGTCCAAAAACACTAAAGTCTATTCAATCTTGACTTTCACTGACCCAAATGAGATGAAACTTATCACATGCACTCAATGCAACATTTAGAACATGCCTATGGAGTCATCCTATGGTTTGGTCTCAAAATTAGGCCTTGGACACAATTTGGGTAGGATGTCTGGCAATTCTTGTCTTTTGGCTTTAATGTGTCAAAATTTGGTTAAATTTCCACTTTCCAGGTGAAAATAGGGTAGAACCTACCTTCTAACACACTGATAACCTCAGTTTTTCCAAAAAGTGCCCAGATCACCCTGTAGACATCCTACGTGTAGGATGTCTACTGCTTATTTTTTCAGACTGAAGTGTCTCTGATGCTTCCTTATGCTCTCAGCAAGTGCAAGTATGCTTCACATTTGCAAAAAAAAAAGCAAAAATCACTCAATTTAAGCCTTTTCTAAAATTTTACGTTTTTTGACTCCGCCTTTTGTCTTTTGGTCAACAAAAATAGGGAAAAACACTCAAGTCAATACGTTACTAGGGTAAAACCTACCCTCTGAACCCACTGGTAACCTTCGTTTCCCCAAATTCCCTGCCAAAAGTGCCCTGGAGACATCCTACGCGTAGGATGTCTACTGTCTTAAAATGAAAATTTTTTCTGGTAGTAGTACTCCCTATGCTCTGTAGAGCTCTCAGCAATAATCACAGAAACTTTTGGACTTCAAATCAGCTTCCAAACACAATTTATCGTCTTTCCTACTTAGCGTTTTCCACTTCTCTGATGAGCCTAACAGCAAATAAGACATGCATAAAGTACTCTAGATCAGCAATCAAGATATCCTACTTACCCTACTCCTACTCATCATGTGAGATGGTGATTTTGATGTCTTGGTTGCTTCCTGGCCTCACACGAACTCTCAAGTCAACCTACCACCACATCTACCACTCCAACTCCTACTCTCTAGACCACAACCTACTACTACCTAATACTACCTAAGAGAAGATCTAGGCTAGACACACGCTCCCTAGAATCCTCCTAAGACCTAGAGAGCCCACCACCCTCTGATCCTATCTAAATTTAAAATAGTATTCTGGCAAGCCAGAGGGACCTCTATCCTCAAGGACTAGTCTTGGTCACCTACTTAGGGCCCTCGTCCCCGGCAGTGGCGCCAATGTTGGACGGATACGCCGTGACGGACGTCAGCATAACGAGAACTCACCTAACATATAATGTCAACTGAGGACGAAGCTAGACCCGCAGGCGCGTGGAAGCAAGCAAAGGGTGTCAACCTCTACTCGACCGACTAATGACTACTTCCTACATAGATATCTACCTAATGTCTAAGCTACAGCTTTCAAGAGTGCTTATGAAGAGATTTCCTACAACGCTTACAAGAGCCAAACACCCATCAAACAGTCTTGAAACACCACAGAACTTGAAGGAGATCCTACTAACACCAATAGGTTGCTCTCCCTAAGGTCCATGAACCAAAATCTCAACCCAAAACACCCGGTGCAAAATCGCGTAGGATGTCTGGCCGAAATTTACAGATCCTCGTTTTTGAAAACTAAAGTGCATAATGTGTAGCTCTACTCAATGCGATCGCGTGGATATGCTGAAATGCAGAAACGGACAACGTATGCTCACCGAATCACCAGATGAAGCTCGTAGATGGAGCTCGCAAAACCGGACCGTACGCGCACAATGTAGGTATTGGCGCGTAGGTCTCGTCGGGGGCAACACGCTACACTTCTTCGCACTCGATTCCAACCATTGGTATGCACGTAGCGTCAAGAAGAAGCTCTCACTCTCTCTCGTACACAGTACGCTCACTCAAAGACAGTAGATCAGATTATTAGAAGTCCCCTTACAAAGCTTTAGGTTTTGGCTTATATACTAAGCCTTAGAAAACCTAATGTCCAACCAAAATGACCTTATTTGTCCCTAGGCTTCTATAGAGCTTAATTACAACACCGTGAGTTCGCTTTGCTCATCCAACAAGCATCTGTGGCCAAAATACAATTGCCGACTTAAAATATGAAGTTCCTGTAAACAACTCCAAAGAATGATGCAACAACCCCAAATCTTTCATCTTGAAAGTAGCATTTTAAATCATCCTTAAATTGGTCAATATGTCTCTCATTTGGTCTAGTGATCAGCAAATCATCTACATAAAGAACCATAATGAGAAGTACATCACCCTCACACTTTACATACAATGTGCTTTCTGTTGGACTGTTACGAAAGCCTTGTTTGACCAAATGAGTGACAACTTTCTCATACCAAGCATGAGGAGATTGCTTCAACCCATACCAAGCCTTGTTACATTTGCACACTTTTTCCTCTTGTCCTTTCTTGACAAAACCGCGAGGCTGCATTACAAATATGTCACCATTGAAGAAAGTAGTAACAATGTTTGATTGATGTACATCCCAACCAAAATGAGCTGCCAATGCACATAGAAAACACACAGTAGTCATACGACATGTGGAGCAAAGGTCTCTTCATAATCTATGCCTTTTTGCTGTGCATAACCCTTTGCAACAAGTCGAGCCTTATGGCGATCGATCTCATTATCCGGCTTGCGTTTCAAGTTATAAACCCACTTCGTACCAATGGCCTTTTTTCCATGAGGCAAATCACATAATGTCCACGTGTCATTTTCTATAAGTGCATCATATTCTGATTACATGGCAGCCATCCAATTTTCTAAATTTTGTGCTTCATCAAAAGACATAGGTTCCTCAACATCATGTAAGCCAGACACAGCCAAAACATAACAATCTGATGCATAAGATGCACGATGAGAGCCTAAACGAGTACGACTAGACAAAGGTGCATCCAATTTATTGTCACACAAAGTGTGCACCAATCATTTTGGCATACCTCTAGCCTGCTCATTTTTAGCCCTTTCCTCATCAAGTACATCATGTACATCTGCATCAGTAACAGGTTGATCTGTAACATTTTCACCCCATAGGCTGTACATTTGCCTCATTGAAACTTACATTCATATTTCCACCACTAAAAAAGAGGCAACAAAGTGTCATAAATGTCCTGTGAGCTTACATTAATGTCTCTAGTACATGACAGCAAGGGCTGAACAAAATCTTCCACAAACACTACATCCCGTGAAACCAGAATTCATTTTGTTTGCGGATGATACAACCTGTAACCTTGGCTTTCAGCACTATAACCAACAAAAATACATTTGACAGCCATATCATCCAATTTTCTGCGCTGTGTTTGTGGCACCAAAGCATATGCCAAACAACCAAAACATGCATGTGCTCAATAGAAGGCTTTCTATCATGCCATGCTTCATATGGAGTAATAGACTGCAAAGCATTCATAGGACACCTGTTTAGTACATAAGTGGCACACATGATGGCCTCAAGCCAAAAAGAATGCGGCAAAGCTTGACTGTTGACCATACATCGTGCCATTTCTGTAAGTGACCTCTTTTTCCTCTCAGTAACACCATTTTTCTGAGGTGTATAAGGCACTGTACATTGATGTTTTATCCCACAACTAGCCAGAAATGCATTGAATTCATGAGACATATACTCTCCCCCTCGATCAGAATGGAGGGTGCCCATAGTACATTTCGAGACATTTTCAGAGCCAAAAATTGTTTGAAGCACATAAAAACTTCGGACTTTGCTTTAAGCAGAAATACCCATGCATGCCTGGAGTAATCATCAATGAAAGTCACGAAGTAAAGGTAATTGCCCAAGGACGGAGTTTGCATGGGCCCACAAACATCACTATGCACAAGCTGTAACCTGCATGTGGCCCGAACTGAACCATCCTTTGGAAACTTAGAACGCTGCATCTTACCCAAAATACAGCCTTCACAAACATGTTTGACAGGTGCTTCAAGAGGCGGCAAGGAAGCAACCATATTAGGAAGATACAAATGCATCAAACTGGCAAAATTCAGATGACCAAAACATGCGTGCCAAAGTTTTGCATCTGAAATCGCCCTTGAATCTGCAACAACTGCATTTGCAAAATTTTGTCCACACTTGTCATACAAAGTGAGCTTATACAGCCCACGGCACAAAAGCCCAAATGCAACAATTTCATCACCAAAACTGAGATCATGAACTGTACATGTGTCATCCACAAATTTGACTACAAGTCCAAGTCTAGCAAGTGCAAATATAGACAAAATATTCTTCTTGATCTTAGGTACATAAAGCGCATCAACAAGTGTGAAAGAACTGCCATTTATAGTAGTAAGCACAATCTTTCCAACTCCCTGAACCGAATAAGAGGCATTGTTGGCACAAGCGACTGAATTCCCATGAGGGACAGACTCGAGAGAGGGGAACAATTCACGATGTGAGGTAATGTTCTTTGTAGCACCACTATTGAAATACCACACATGTGAATCTGGAGCAACTGACAAGCATGCATCATGGACAACAAGATTGTAAGTGCACTCTGCGCTAAAAGACCATTCTGCATCAACATCAGCATCACAGTCTCCTTTCACAGAAGACTCAACAGTGGCTGCATTTGTAGGGGAACCAGCAGTGGAACCACTCTCTTTCTTCTTAGCCTCTTTGGCCTTCAACTTAGGACATTGCTTGATCAAATGATCATTAGCTTTACAATAATGGCAACACATCTTCTTTTTGCCCTTATCACCAGAATTTCCAGACGAATTGCTGCTAGCAAAAGCATTAGGAATAAAAGTTTTGCCACTCGCAGTAGAACCATAAGAAGTGGCTGCATTGCTGTTACCACCCTTTCTTTGAGAATCAATAAAAGCCTATTCAACTGCACGCTACTTAGTCCTGTTTTTTTTGGAAAGTGACTCTTGCAACAGCAATGTGTATAATGCATCAACTTGACAACTTCAGGATTTCCTTGGGTCATCAGTCTCCAAGTACTAGCAATAGTCTGGTAGGAATCTGGTAAGGCACCAAGAATAGTCTGCACAAGGGAACTCTCTAAAATGACTTCACCTGCAGAAATAAGTTGCTCATTGATATCCTTGACACCAATAAGGAAAGTGTCCATATCATCTTCCTCATGCATAATCTTCGACTCCAGCTCTTTACGCAGCAAAGCAATTTTAGCCTCATTGCAACTTGCATAAATACCAGTCGATATATCTCAAGCTTGTTTTGCAGATTTTGCTAAACGAATGTGAGGAACAATGGTGCGCTTCACAGACAACGCAATCAATGCATGAGCCTGCGCATCCTTTACATCCCAACGAGATTGTTCTACCATAGGCAAAACAACTCTAATAGTAGAAATCCTTGTAGCAAGATCCGCAACATCCTGAACATCGCCTGCATCCTCAGAACCAGGACGTACATCAATGCCCTGTAGAATATTCAAGACGCCCTTTGACACAAGAACATGTTGTATCATGTAAGCCCACATAGGGTAATTGTCCCCATCCAACCTATCCTCAGTAGCAAACATCTTGAACACATCTGTGTTGTTGTCAGCCATGGTAAATGTTGCACCTGATGTGAAAGCTGCCCGAAAAGAGGAGAAACATAGCGGGAACAACACGTGCTATATAGCACAAACCGTACAAGACTGTAAGGCACCTATTATGCAGAAAATGGCACTGACAAAAATTTTGTACAAAATGACGAAATAGCCTGTGCAGTATTGCCTGTAGTGGAAATGGAGACCAAAATGAGCCCGAATCAAAAATCTGAGCAGACTGAGCTCTATGAGCTTCCCCAAAAAATTTTATCGACCTGCGAACGCTTGCCAAACCTCACTGTAATCGGAGAAAGTGAGCAGGCATGTGCTAGAGCAATTGGCGACTAAGCCCGGGGGGACGTAACCTGCTATGATACCAATTGTTGGAATTAGGGTTGCAGAGAAATGCACACAGCTTGGAGAAGATGAAGGAAGCTCAAGGCACACTATAGAGAGTGTGTTACTTAGTGTGCAATGGAAAGATAGATAGCCCTAGAGTGATGGGCATATATACATTGCACAGGGGAAAAAACCTCCTAAAGAGAGAAAAATGCCCCGACGGTCCTAGTGTGTTCACACACATCACTACCATATGTATATGGGAACACCTTTTGCTCCAACAACTCTCCTATGTACGGTTCATTGCATTTTTAATAGTACATTTGTTCACCATTATGGTATTTATATAGCTGTACATGGGTATTGTCCATGTTGGTTTGTTTTACTTCGTTCAAACGCCTTAGTTTGGCATTTTGCTTGTCCAGCTTACGCGGTTTATCTTCCGGCTCTATGTCAAGTATTGTCCACAATTTAAGGATTTTGCACAATCAAAGGACATTCAATCCTTCATGCGAGCACCTTCATGTCTAACTTGCACACTTCGTGCAATGACATGAGATGGAAACACAAATTTGGAGCATAAAGGACCTTGGATGTGTGAATACCCTTTTTCCGTCTGGAATCAACTCCATGGTATCCTTGTTGTGAAAGGGAATCTCCTATTTGTCGCTAATGAAAATGGAACCATTGGTGTCATTGCATGTTGAATAACTACTCCTTCAAAGGTGTCAAGTGCCATGAAGCACCACTATCAAGTATCCAACTCTGAGAATCTCGAATTGTAAGAGCTATCTCAACCTCTGATATCCCTAGAGAAGTCTCTATCCATAGCATCTCAAAATGAAGAAAGGTTGGGGCCTTTATTATAGCCAAAGAAAATAGAAGCCTCACCAACTCGCCAACAATGGCCTTTTTCTCCACAATTGTTGCAATGCCAATCAACTTTCAAAGCCTCTTTTTTAGCATCCGTCTTCTTGGTATTCTTGTTTCTTTTCTTCTTACCCTTTTGTTTCTTCTTATTGTTGTTGGAAAAACCATCCAAGGCTTTGGAGCTTGGCTTCTTTCCCGCATTGAATGTTCCTCTTGGTCCAATACCATTGGGATATTCTCATGTCAAGGGCTGAATGGCCATGGACTCTGAACAGATTCTCTTTCCCATATAAAGGATCTCCAGCTGGAATTCCTACATTTGATTGATGTGATGCCTTATGGATGTCTACTTCCTTAGAGAAACTTGATCATATAATGAGGCAAGTCGATCCTAAATATGCTTCGCATCCTTCATTGATCAGATGTGATTGATGAGAGATGGTGTATTGTTGAGGATGATAAATGATTCAATCCGAGCATTGACACACTCCAATAACTTAGATCCTGATGAATGCTTTGGCTTGTGAAAGTTGCTACTAACAAAGCCTCCAAGCTCCTTAGAGTGAATGTTGGAAATAGGGATGCATAGAAACACAGACAGCTTGGAGAAGATGAAGAAGCTCAAGGCTCACAACAGACTCCCCCCTTGGAGAATCATTTTTGTCCTCAAAAACAAAAGTGGGAAATTTCTTCTTAAGGTCACTAATGGTTTTCCAAGTGGCACCTTCCTCAGGTATGCCTTTCCACTTGACTAATGCTTGTCAACATACATGATGATGCGTACGTAGATCATGGTAGTCTAGTATATGCTCAAGTTCATGCAGTTGAGTAGGAGGTTCAATGAAATCAATCAGAATCCACTGATCAATAATATTGTTGTGCTTATGTAAGCATTTACTTAAAGGACTTACATGGAATGCCGAACGAATACAAGAGTGCACAGGTCATGAGAGTTTGTAGGCCACATCTCCAACTTTCTTGAGTATCTTAAAAGGCCCACAAGACGAATTGCACCACATGACACTCTGAAGGTATTCACCCCAATTATCAACCAACTTTTGATGAGCATCAGATGCCCCCACATAACTAAGCCATTTAATAATGGATCTCTTTTCTTTTTTCCTAGCATGCACATTCGCTCGATATTGTCGCCTTTATATCTCTTACTTATCTTGTCAATTTTTTGGTTTTGGGTTGCTTTTGATGTAGACTCACTAGATTTGTCCTCATCCCTGTCCTCTTCATCCCATGATAAATTTTCATTGGATGTTGTACAAGGCCCCAATTTTTTAATTTCCAAACTTGAGCTAATATGTGATTCTGATTCCCTATCAAGCTTATAGTCAAAATTTGTTTGGTGATTTAGTCTGTGAGTCACATTGGTCACAATCTTTTGAGGCACTATAAATTTGGATTTCGTTCAAGTCTTCACCGTTTATGTCACCAGAGAGTGTATGTAGTACACTTAGCATGCTACTAGCAAAAATTTCTATACTTTGTCCCCTCAAATGTTACCCAAGTTATTTCTCTATTTCCCCAGGTGTTTATGATTGCCGCTAGGGGTACCCAATTCACAATTTTTGACTCGGCCATTCCAGGTTGGACATCCATATAAGGTGAGCCCTTCCCATTGTTTGTCTCCTTCTTACAAGTATAACAATACTATAGTGGAGCTGAGTGAATGGTGGTGTCAGGTCAATTGTCAATATACATATGTTTCCTAAAGGATACACTCGACCTTTTACAAGATCAACTCAAATGACAAAGTCTTGGAATTATAAGTAGACGTGGTTTTTAGACCAGCCATGCACCATTTTCGCTTCCCTCTTGAAAGGACGTCCTAAAATCATACCATATTACATAGGATGTTTGGAGAAATCCAGAACAATGAAGGTATGTCTTACCTTGTATCCAAGGATTTTGATATTGAGATCTTTCAACATTCCAATAGGTTTCACATAGTTCCATTGACCATTTTTACCACTATGTTTATGACTTCAAGGTGAGGTCTTCCCATAGATTCCTAACAATTTTAGTTACAACGCTGACCCCGACACCACCATCAAGGGTTCCCTTCACAATTATTCCTTTAGTAGTGATTGGTAGGGTCACATTAGATTTATCACCTTCAAAGTATTGTCCCAACTTATTAATAGGTATTTCAACAACAAGATTTTCAGCTAGTTTGGTTTGTGCATCCAAGCATTCCTCCTCAATTGGAATTTTGTTGGGCCTATCCATCTATGCAAATTGAGGTAACCCAACTTTCAGTTCTCCATTGAGGAATGTTTGAAGAGCGAAGAATAGCTCAAGATCTTTGCACAACTTAAACATGATAGTGGTTTTGACTTTAAAAGCCATGAAAAATGTGTTAAAATAGGAAAAATTAGCTTGATTTTTCAAAATTTCCTTTAAGAAAACCCATGGGGAGGAATTGTGTAAGGTTTGAAAAAAGATTTTATCCAAACATTGATCACACTTGGAGATCTTGGTTCAAAAGTTGCACTGTGAAGGGAAAGTGTTCGTTTGGGAAAGCTTGCAGCTAAGGTGGAGGGACCAATACTATGGCATCATACTAAAAGCAAGCGGATTCTTCCACCTGAGAGGAACCAAGTCGCCTATGTTTTCACCTTCGCTCCAATGTGGTAAATCATCAATAATAAATCTCCTTTCACCTTTGCTATGAGCGCATACCTCCTTTGCAAAATTATGATAGTAAAATACTATGGTGAGCGCGGGCCAGTTGTAACTCATTATCAAACTCATGATCCTATGGCAGTCAGCCAAGGCGCTTACCAGTCCGTCTACCTCAATCGCATGATACATACCCGACATGTGTTATTATTGGGGATGATGTGCAACACAGTTGGGGGCCGCTTTAATACTGGCTCCCTTACCTTAGAATTTGAGCTTGCCAGTTCCTTTGTAGAGCGCTCGGAAGCTTGAGCCTCCGAATTCATGGGCGCAGAACAAAGGAGGGTTACAGGTCTAGCCTTCTTACTCTAAAAAAATTCCCACTGAATAGTGTAAGGCATGCAAAGTAGAGAACATTGAGTAGCTTAGCTTCACCTCTACTTGGCTCAACTTTCGTGTTAGCACAACTGATCGAGGTATGCGCTAGAAAGATGATGATGTAGCTGCTCCTCACATTGTGGGGAAAACCTATGAAAAGCGAGACACAAAGTGGCCATTACCACTACCATCTTCCTGGAAGCTCACCACCTAACAAGCCTCCTTATCGAGTCTCACAAGCTCAACAAGAGGAGATCATGAGGCAAGTACAAGAGCTCGTAGACAAAGGGATGGTGAGGCCTAGTTCCTCTCCCTTTTGTTCTCCAGTCCTTTTAGTGCAAAAGAAAGATGGTACATACCGTATGTGTGTGGACTATCGAGCACTAAACCATATCACTATCAAAAACAGATTTCCCGTACCTCGGGTAGAAGATCTGTTTGATAAGCTACAAGGCTCTACCTACTTTAGTAGGATTGACCTTAAGAGTGGCTATCATCAAATAAGGATAGTGGATGAAGATATCTTAAAGACTGCGTTTCGCACAACGTTTGGTCTTTATGAATATCTAGTCATGCCTTTTGGCTTGACTAATGCACCAGCTACGTTCAATCGTTTGATGGAGAAAATTTTTAGACCATATTGAAAATTCACTGGAGTGTTCTTTGATGATATCATCATCTACTCCAAGTCTTTGGAGGAACATAAGCAGCATCTCCAAGTGATTTTTCAAGCATTGAGGGAGAACAAGCTTTATCTCAACCAAAAGAAAAGCGAATTCTTCCTTCAAGAGATTCAATACTTAGGTCATATTATCTCTAAAGATGGTATCCAAATGGATCCATCAAAGTTGGAGGTAATAAAAGCATGGCCTAACCCAAGAAATCTACATGAGCTAAGAAGCTTTATTGGTATGTGTGCATACTATAGACGCTTCATAGCAAAATTCTCTCAAGTAGCAAGACCACTACACGACTTAACTAAGAAGAACGTTAAGTTTGTATGGACTGCTAAGGAGAAAAATCCTTTTGAAAAACTCAACGAGAAGCTTACTTCCCAACCAGTCCTCGTGCTTCCGGATCTCTCAAAGCCATTTGAGGTCCAATGTGATGCTTGTGGTGATTGCCTTGGAGCGGTTTTGCTTCAAGAAGGGCATGCCATAGCATATGAGAGCCGAAGGCTCAATGGTGATGAACGAGTCTTGGGCATTTATGAGAAAGAGCTTTTAGCTGTTCTACATGCCCTAGACACAAGGAAGAACTACCTATTGGGGACTCCATTTATCCTACGAACCGACCACCAAAGTCTCAAGTATTTCATGACGCAAACCAAGATTTCCGACAAACAAATGAGGTGGGCAAATTTTCTTTCGCAATTTAATTTCCATATTGCTCACATAGCTGGTAAGCACAATCAAGTTGCCGATGCACTTTCACGACGACCAAAAGTTAATGCGGTGTCTATAGCTACTCACAATGATCTATCCTCTATGATAGATGAGTATGCTACTGACCCTGACTTTAGAGACATAATGTCAGCCCTTGCTTTGGGGAAGAAAGAGGAACCATTCACCTTGCAGGATGGTTATCTTCTCCACGGCAATAGGCTATGTGTTACCCATTCCCTTCGTGAGAAGGTTATGTATGAATCCCATGCTCCTCCATATGCGGGGCATAGAGGTATTCAACCTACTCTCCGAGGAGTAGAGACGTACTTCTATTGGCCTACCATGAAAGTGGACATACAAGAGTATGTATCAAAATGTGTAGTATGCCAAAAGACCAAGTATGATAGAGGGAAGCAACCTGGATTACTCCAGCCATTGCCTATTCCAAATTCACCATGGGAGAGTATATCCATGGATTTCATCTTTGGATTACCCAAGTCTATCCATGGGAATACAGGAATATGGACAATAGTCGACAGGTTTAGCAAGCAAGCACATTTCATTCCTGTCAAAAAGACTATTAAGGCACACCAAATGGCAACTCTCTTCATATCTCAGATTTTCAAGCACCATGGATTACCCACATCCATCGTGTCAGATAGAGATCCTAGAATGACCAGTAATTTCTGGAAAGGTCTCTTTGAAAATCTAGGAACAAGATTGAATTTCTCTTCGGCCTATCACCCACAAACGGATGGCCAAAGTGAGATAGCCAATCTTACGATACTTGATCTACTCAAGACTTATGTTACAGAAGTAGATCAACACTCACAATGGGAAAAGTACTTACCTCTTGTAGAGTATGCCTACAATAATACTGTACATACTTCTACGAGAAAAGCACCTTTTGAGATCATTGAGGGAAGACCTAAAAGTCCCTTGCTACTCAAAGTACATGGGAAGATCTTCACCGCCGATGAGTATAGCCGTGACCTACAAGAATCTTTTCAAAAGATTAGGGAGGCTATATCCATCTCTCAACAAAGGCAAAAAGCTGCTGCTGATAAGCACAGAAGAGCCTTAATGTTCAAAGAAAATGATTGGGTCTTACTCAAGTTTCCTAAGGCTCGATTAAGGCAAACGACGGGCAAAAATCTTACGGGCCATCAAAAGTATTATGCTAAACTAGCAAAAAGATACTATGGTCCTTTCCAAATCTTGAAGCCCATCAATGAAACGGCTTATCAACTCAAGTTGCCCAACCATTGGCTTATACACAATGCCTTTCATGTAAGCCTGCTTAAGCCCTACAAAGGAGAGCCACCAACTGAACCAATTATTGAAGACCCTCCCGAAGTTGAAGACCAAGAAGTGGCGCTACAACCCGAAGCTATCCTTCAGCATGAAGACAAGGTACTACGACATGGTAAGATTATCCGACGGTATCTTATTAAGTTCAAAAATTATCCTTTTGAAGATGCTAGATGGATGCAAGGAATACAACTTAAGGATAGTATGAACCTTGTCAATGCTTACAATGCTACATTAGAGTAAGCACATGTACAAATTTCTTTTAAATCACTCATGTTTTTGTCTTATAAGACTAGTCCTCTTTTTAAGTGTGCACAAATTTAACTAATATGCATGCTTAAAATCATGTTTGTGATGACGACGTCTCTCAAACACCAAGTAGAATTTGTCACTCTACTTTGGGAGAATGAAATGGACTAAAGAGCAGACATACTTGCGGTAGCTATGTCTCCCAAGCACCAAATGGATTAGTCATCCATCTTGGAAAGATGTCGTAGGGTAAAAAAGGATCCTTTACCCGCTAAGTACGATTGACTAATGACTAAGACTTTATCTCTTCTACCTCATAGTCGAGGACGACTATGATTTCAAGAGAGAGGTAATGTCATAAAATCTAATATCTAACCAACCCAAATGATTTTCTCATATTAAATTGATCACTTAATGTGGGAGAATAAACGGGAACAAGTGTTAAGATATAGATATGTGCTTATAGATCTATCTCAACACGGGGCCAATGGTAAAGGGGCCCAAAAGGGAGATGGTCTATCAAAGAGCAAGGCTAACCAATGGAGCATAAGACCTTAGGGTTAGCTTCATTGAAGACCTCCAATAAATGTGTGTAAAAGTCCTTTGACCTTAGGTAAGCTAGGGCTGAGCTTGAGGTGGGAACCCGGCCCAAGCTCGAGGTGCTTGTCCTGCTTGAGGTGCTTGTCGTGCTTGAGGTGTTTGTCATGCTTGAGGTGCTTGATTAAGATGCTTGAGGTGCTTGACTGGCTCCATGCTTGAGGTGCTTGACTTGCTGCATGATTAAGGTACTTGAGGTGCCTTGAGAAGCTTGCCTGAGATGCTTATGGGAACACCCCCTAGTTGAAGTGCTTTTTCATGCTTGGTGAGTAAGGTGCTTGATCACCTAAAGTCAAAAGCATTCCTACAAGAGGGGGGGCGAGCCCTTTTCCTAGGGGCTAGAGAGAGGACACCCACTCACACACACAAGGGAAGCCCCAACTTGAAGAGGCAGCAAGGACACATGTCAGGCCCCTACCCATGTTACCTTCATGTGTTGCTTGAAGCCTATTGGCTAAGCTTCAAAGGGGTCCAATGATAAATTACATGAATTATCTAATTGTTTTAGCATTTATCTAGCCCTCTCTCTCAAAAAGGAAAGGGGGACACTTGTCTCAAGGCTACCCCTACTGCTTGTAATGCCTCCTGCTCATGATTGGCTAGGCCTGGGAGGGTCCAATGAGCTTCAAGCATGAGCTACAAGGGGGGGTCAACCCAAGCTAGCTAGGGGCTTGCTTGAGGGGTATACTCACCCACACACACTCACAATCACTCTCATTGTGTGCTATGCAAAGTGCAAGAGCTCCTTCTCCTTCTCCAAGCAAGTAGAGGTTGAGAGCCTACACCAACACTCTTGGCTATGGAGTGAAAATCCAACCAAGAGCCATGCTTCAATGCTTAAGCTTGACATCTCCTTCTTCTTCATTACTATTGCTATTCTGTATGCTAGCAACAAGAGCATGATAAGTGAGGAACTAGTTCTTTCTCCTATGAAATGTTTCTTCTTCCTCTTCCCTACCCTCATTCCCTGCTAGCTCTCTCCCCTAACTAGTACCACATCGATGCGGGAGGGTAAAGGGTAGAAAACGAAAGCATGATAGTTTATCAAAATTAATAGCACGGTGTTCTTGCCTCTATAAGATCGGGACGTGCCCTTAACTAGTATCACGTCAGCACGGGAGGGTAAAGTATAGAAAACCTGATCTCTTAGGTTTATCAAAATTAATAGTGTGTATTAAACAGATTTATGAAAGCACTGAAAGCTGTAACCTTCACTCGGCTCTTGGTTCTGTATTAGCTTCTTTTCAAGGAGAAAATTTTAAAGGTTTTGACATGATTTCAAGAAATTTACACTACTTTTTGCTAATTACAGACGATGTATGCCCTTTTTACCATGCTCTCAACCGACATTTTCAAATTCCAAAGAGGGCGCATAATAAGCCAAAAAACATTTTCCCCACACATTGGACCGAGTGTTCAAATTTAGAACAGAAGTGTATAGTTTAAGGAAAGTGTCTTCACTGATGAAGTCATCAAATAAATAACCAACATTGGCAGTGCCTTTAGAGTAGAGAAGCAAATTAAGCATCACGTGGGACTTGGCCCTGATCAGTACCGCGTTGGCGTGGAAGGGATAAGGATGAAAAACATGCAATCTGTTGAGCTTGCAAAAAGAATTTAGCATCACATGGGACACGCTAAAAACTAGTTATCTACTGAATTGTAAAGCAAACAAAAGATTCACATAGTCATTTTGGGACATGGCCTTAATCCATACCGCGTCAGCACCGGATAGGTAAGTTCAATGTCCTGTTCTATTAATGAATTCTAGAACTATTCGACCTTTATTGTATTTGTGGCCTTGTTTACATTTCAAATGCCATAAAGTTTTGAGAGTAAATCTTTGTTTTCACGATGGGACATTGCCATAAATGCTTCCGCACCTACGCAGTATGGTCAAGAGGGATGTCTTGGTGCATAGATGTCATGTACATTGTAGGCTTTAGAGTCTTTCTCAATGTCAATCCTTAGCCGCTGTCAAAATGTGCCACTCCTCATAATTAAGTGCATGAAAATAAGAGAATAATTTGTTAATGGAGGGGCATCAAAAAGGCTAATAGGATTTGTTCGTGTCTTCACCGAAGATATACAAATCATGTTATGGCTATGTATTAATTGATTATATTACCATCATAGGCCTATCCTTCCCATCATCATATTGCTATGAATTTTTTAATTATATCACCATCATAGACCTATCCTTCCTATCATCATATATTATATTGTTATGCATTAATTAATTTTATCACCATCATAGGCCTATCTTTCCTATCATCATCCTATTGCAAGGCCTTCTAGGACACTGCCCTAAACTGTCCCGCTTCAACACGGGACAGTTTAGGGCAATGTCCAGCTGGCTAGCTTGATTGAGCCACAATGTTGGTTTGATTGGATCTAAAGGAGAGAGTGGCATTGCTATGTTTAAAGTCAAATAAAATTTGGTGTCAATTGGTCAAATATTTGTGCGACGCCCATGAGATTATCTTCGAGTGCTACCAAAGGCTGATAAAAAACTCATTGATACTCTTCAAAAAAGGGGACCAAAAGGGGAAGAGCCTTGGCATCCTCTTACACAACAATATCTTGCTCGACTATTGTTTGATGTAAGTGCTCTAGATTCTTGGATTTGCATCTAGATGATTTATAGTTTTATTGTTCGATCTACATGCTCTAAATTGTTGAATTTGCATGGAGATGGTTTGTGTTATATTGTTTTATGGAATTGTTGGAGTCTCGCCATAGCATAGGCAATCTCCCACAAATCTATCAATCCGGAGAGAGAGAGCATGACCCGGCTAGGGCTTGGAGGCATAACACAAAGAATGTGCGAGAGTGTCATCGGATGCAAAGATTGAGAGGATTCAAGAGCGTGCATCCTCCAATGCAAATAGAAATCATCCCAAATCAACTAATGCTAATCGCACATCAAGCATCAATTTCAAGCAATCATCTACACACATCATGCAACGAAGTGAAACACACTAATCTTGGAATCTCTCAAGCACAACTCTAATTACATGCATTGACGATTAAGCACACAAGATCGCATTCAAGTCGGCCACCCCAACCATGCCAATCATGGTGTCCAAATCAAGTCACACATAATCAAATTAAGCTCAAGGCTTCTTAAACCTACACACACACAAGCACACCATTAGAGGACAACTCTAATCCCTCAATCACGAGTACGCCCACTCAGCTTAATCGAGAGAGTTAGATAAGGACTCCACTAATCGGATAGCTTAGCATAAGTAAGAGTTAGATTAGATAAGATCAACACTTCAAAACAATTAAGGGAAGTAGATAAACATGATTGACAGCATAATGAAGACTAGATTAATTAAGAGAGGATTATACTAATTACATGTGATTAGCACTAGCCTTCTAAGCATGGGCATTAAGCTCAAAGGCTAGGCCATCAAGACCTCCTCTAGGGAGAGAGTTCTCAAAAGGACCACTCAAGAATGACCTCTCATTAAGCATAGGGCTCTTTTATAGTTTTGGGCCTCAAACCCTTCAACTATGGGATAAAGTGAGCTCTCTAGCCTAGACTCATACAACTTTGGAACTACTAAGTGAGCCCAAGCCCTATACAATGAAAAGTAAATATTGTGCACTATGTCACATCCACAACTTGGTGCATAAATGGTGTAGCCTATGTTAGCCGCTGCTAACATGAATATTTACAAGACAATTCAAATGTCAAAGGAGCTCTCAAGCAAGATAGATACCAAGAAAGATACTCTCTCCCCACAAGATCTAAAACAAGAAGAGAAACACATCATGGGAGAATTGTATAGTAAATATGGGGATTGTGCTAGAAAGGTATGACTATATTAGTTAAGTTGTAATGCATATCTTTTTTGCACTTTTCCTTTGTGTGAGTTATGTGGAAAATTTTGAAGATAATTGATCGTCAATATGAAAAGGAGTGTTTTGATAAGGTTATGAGTTTCAAACGGGGTCAAGAGAACTCGGATACACTAGAGAAGCTTAATCTAATTGCCCTTCATATTGCAAAAATAAAAAATAAGATCCTATGGTTATCTTTGCTGGAGTCTAGTAAGATTACTTGAGCTACATATGGCTTGTCTCGAGGCGATCATAGATTTTGTAGGTTACTACCAACAAGCGGTTGGTGTTTGGTCTTTGAGTGCTTCTTTTATATTTTGAGTGGTGAGAATTACTTTGTTAATAAGAAATGATGTTAGCTAGTGTTTACAGAAGTGTTCAAGAAAACATCAAAAAAGCAAACTTGGATATGGAAACAAATAATTCCTTCTCCTATGCTCTCTCTCTCTCTCTCTCTCTCTCTCTCTCTCTCTCTCTCTCTCTCTCTCTCTCTCTCTTGTTTCTCCTGGATTCTTCTCGTGTGTTCGCTCGATAAAGTTTGCTCGGTGGTCGCCGGTCCAAAACCTGCTCAGACCACGAAAACTACTTGTTGACTCTTTATTCCAAGAGAGAAATAATCTCTTTTTCTATGTCTTTCGTTGAATTTGCTCTTTTTTATTTTTTGCCATACTCACAATTGTGAGAGGAGAGAAATTATATTACCATAGAATGGCTAATGATCGACATTGCATGAAAAGGAATGGAGGAGACTAACCTCATTAGACTTCAAGTCAAGGAGAGGTGCATTAAGATTGACGAAGGTATTTTATACACTTGAAGCTGAATGGTAGCTATGGCGAGTGACTTAGGGTTTTGAGGTCGCATGCAGGGTTAGTATGTAGGGTTTCTTGGCGACATCTTTTGCATCTTGGGCTTGCCTTGGGGTGGTGTGCTAGGTTTGCAAGGGCTCCAATTGTCGGATGTCATAACTAGAGACTGGTTCGAAGCCTTCTATGTGTGAGCTCGCTACATTGCAGGCGTGGTGCCAGTACTAAGCACCTTGTTGTATTACTAGTAATGATCGCCCTGCTTTTGCTAAAGCTTCTTGTGTGGAGGTGTTCACCTTGTCCCCTCCCTAGTGATCCCGTGCACTACTTGTCTTCTTCACCGTGCCGATTATATGTTACATAAGCGTATTTTTCTCAATACTTATCTTCAACGCTCCTATTTTCTCGTCAATAGGGGTTGTTCCCCTGGGCTTCTAGTCCCCTATCCCCCTCTATAGTGCTTATAGATTTGGTGTTAAAAATGGAATCCGATGCCCTACCCATGGAAAAGGACATCATCATGTTCTTGCAAAGGCTCGCAGCCAAAAATAGGTCGACCATTGATGGTGCAACTCCGATGGATGAAGGGGAATAGTCGTATTTGTGACCATTGATTGACGAATCATGAAGAACATGGCTCAGACAAGGGGTCCGACTCAGTCTATCAATAATAATCTCTCAGAGGACAAGGTCCTCTCGATTAAAGAAAAAGAAATTGAGCTAGCCCAAACTTCTCAAGAATTCAACTTCGAGTTGAAGACCCTCAATGCGGGTGTGCCCCAGGGACATATTGACACAGATGTGAACGATCCACAGTCTCTACTGCTCTTAGACCAGGCATTTCGTTTGCAAGCATCTTGAAGAGTCTAAATAACAAAGACTGCACTAAAAGCATAGGGGTTGAGACATCAAGCGAGGGGAGCCAAGAAAAAGTGAAGAGTGTTAAAGCTTTACTTGAATAGGAGCTTAAGGAAGTAAACAGTCAGTTAGAATGCGGCCCAACCAGTAACAAAAGAACTTGCTTCCAAGCTGAATGCAGTGGACTTCTTGAAGAAGGACTGGCGGATCGAGCCTATAGTGCTCTAAAGAAGTCTCTGCCGTAGCAAGTGGAGGTTGCAGATGCTATCATTGTCGCAATTCAGTCAACACTCATTAAAAATCAGCTAGCCATGCAAGCTAATCCAATTATTCAAGTAGACTCTAAACTTAGAAAACAGTGGCACCGTTGCAAAGTGTCATACTAGATGGTGGAGCTGATGTCAACGTTATTGGAGAATATTTGAGATAGAAGTTGGAAATTCCATACCTCAAGCCAACACCCTTCATGTTTTGAATGGTCGATCATAGGGTTATACAAGCCACTAGATTAATGAAAAATCTACAAATCAAAGTTGGGAGAGAAAAATTCAAAACCAGCTTTTTAGTTGTGGACGTACATGGAGCGTATGGAATTCTTTTAGCCAGACCATGGTTCAAAATAATTGGAGCCGTGCATGATTATGCCAATCATCCATTCACGATTCAAGGGCCCAATAGAAAAGTTTAGATTAAGAGTGATAATACACGAAGCTGGAAGAAGGCGCTCAGACCAGAAGAGATCTACAAGAGATACGGCACTAAGAAGATTGAAACAATGCTAGCATCACTGAATATTTTTTCGCTTGCAGAGATAGATTTGAGTGCTATCTTGACGGATCAAGAACAAGCTGATAGATAAAGGAAAACTTTACTGAGTCAAACATTGGAGAACAAACGGTTCAAATTGATGAGAGAGCACCAAACAAGATTGATAAGGAAAAGCTCAAGTTCAGATCATGAGTAGGCTCGGATCGGACCAACACCAATGACTTAGACCAGTTTGCTGACAAGGTTGAGCTGGAACCTGGGCTCCTGGACCTAGGGATCCATTCAATGAGTATGCTACTGATATTTTCACTCTGAGAAAGTAGCAGAGTCCTTGGCTAAACAAAAAGGTGATGGTCCAAATTGGTCTACTTTCTAGTCCATCAATTTAGCATTGTTGAATAAGGGTATTCCACTACATAGAACGTGAGGCACAAGGAATGGTTTTTAGTGCTACAAAGTTCATATACTATTTGTTGGATAAGATGTTTCACTTCTACACTGATCATCAGGCTCTCTTATTCTTGATTTTAATAAAGTCATTATCCAAGGTAAACTAATTAGGTGGATGATGTTCCTGATGGAATTCAAATTCAAGATATTTCATAATCTAGGAAAAACTCATTGCGGAGTAGATTTCTTGTCTAGAAGCACTAAAGGTACTCAAAATTCCTTTGAGAGACAATTCAACAGATGTCAAATTATTTCAAAATTCAATAGCAAAAGGACCAGACAGCAATGGCACGATGTATATGATTTCCTTTAGTATGGAGGAATTCAAAGGATTAGTCCCAGGCAAACAAAAAGGCATTGATAATGAAGAGTTTGAAGTTAACCATCATTGGAGGGGCTCTATATAGGCTCGGTATTGATGGGGTACTTTGGCGTTGTGTGCCTATGCAATGAAAATGCAAGTTATCACAAAGGCTCATAGTGGGGATGCAAGTGGACACTTTTCCACTGATATTACAACAAACATCCCTCTAGTGGCAAAGCATGATGGCCAATGTCAAAGCTTTTTGCAAGACCTGTGATATTTGTTAGTAGTAGATGGGAAGATTGATAGGAGCTGACATGACACCTTTGAGTCCAATACAACCATTGAGAGTGTTCATTAAGTGGGGATTGGACTTTATGGGTCCATACATGAAGATCACTCTTAGGAAGAATAGGTACATTAAATGACTACTTGTTATGTGATCAAATGGATTGAAGCTAAGGCATTGCCAGATAACACTGCAAAATTGACAACAACAACATAGTAATTAATTAACTTGGCATGAACAATACTTTTTCAACAGAGAGAGTATTAGAGAATATGACAATGAATGAGGGCCGGATTTACTTGGAGCCGGCAGTCCCCCCTCGAAATGACGTTTGTATTATAGATTCTCCCATCAAGAAAGACTTTGTTACAATACAATCTTTGCGTTCCTTGTGACCTTGGTGATGCTAAGAAGATGAAAAGCTTCATGCATCACAAGATAGCATACACTTTGCAAAAAGCATTAACTATCCCAAGCCTTAGTCCCAAGGCCTCAAACACCTTCGAAGGTAGAGAGAGCTAGCGGGGAATGAGGGTAGGGAAGAAGATGAAGAAACATTCCATAGGAGAAAGAAATAGTTCCTCACTTATCATCACTCTTTTTTCTTAGCATAGCATAATAGCATCATCATGAAGATGAAGAAGATGGCAAGCTTAAGCATTGAAGCATGTCTCTTGGTTGGATTTGCATTCCATAGCCAAGAGTGTTGGTGTAGGCTCTCCACTTCTCAACAAACTTTGAGAAGGAGATGGAGCTCTTGCATTTTGCACTGCACAATATGAGAGAATGTGTGTGTGTGTGTGTGTGTGGGAGAATATACCCCCCTTCTCATGCTTGGTCCACATCTCTCTCTCTCTCTCTCTCTCTCTCTCTCTCTCTCTCTCTCGCTCGTATTATTTTATTATTTCCTTTGGACGTGTGTCCTCTTTTTCCTCTTTGAGAGAAATAACTTAATTATTTATTTTTATGTATCTAAATTCTCATCGGACCCCTTTAAAACCTATCCAATAGCATTCAAACACATCATGAGGGCCATATGTGGAAGATCATTTGAACAAGTGTCTTTTATGCTTATTAAGTCATTTGGTTGAATGGAATATTTCAAGAACTTAGGTAGCATTGCTCTTTAACATACCATCTCTCATTTGAACCCCTTTTAACCTTGGCCCCGTGTTGAGACAGATCCATAAACACATCTCTATATTCTAATCCTTGTTCCCGTTTTATTCTCCCACATTAAATGATCAGTTTAATATGAGAAAATCACTTGGGTTGGTTAGATATTAGATTTTATGATAGTGTGGGTGTGGTATAAATTTGGTATAGATTAGGTACAACCGCCAATTACAAGTGGTCAACATTAAAAGATCATGTGGGCTAGCAACCTACCAGTGTTTCCCAATGAGAGATAGCAAGAGCAAGTAACGCACAAGAAGGGTAAACGGTAGCCGTTCCCGAGACTATCATGATAGTAAATAGCAAAGATGGTTGCGAGCCTAGCCAAGGTTATAGAAAAATTTTGATAAAGTGAAACAATAAACATACCGTCGTGTTTAAATGTGTGTGTGTATGTGTGTGTGTGTGCGCGCGTGTGTGGGGCCCACCCCCATCCCTGAGGAGAGTTGCCAAGGTTTAACAAAGTCACTGCTGTCCAGATAGCGAGAGCGAGATCACCAAAGAGGAAAGCAATCATTCAAGGGTTAGTTAAGGAATTGTCAGCTAGATAAGTGTGTATGTGTGTGTGTGTGTGTGTGTGTGTGTGTGTGAGAGAGAGAGAGAGAGAGAGAGAGAGAGAGAGAGAGAGAGAGAGAGAGAGAGAGAGAGAGAGAGAGAGAGAGAGAGATCAATGAGAGCCTTCACAAGTACGTCAAGAGGAGAGAGGGAGAGAGGGGGTCGTGTGGGAGTGTGCTCTACGTTGCACTGCACGACAAAAGCGGAGTACCTGACCACACGATCTGGATTGGTGCTGTGTATATGTGTGTGTGCGTTGTGTGGTAGTGTGCCTTTTGTTGTATTGCACAACAATCATAAGGTACCTTACCACACAATCCGAGTGTGTGTGTAAGTTGTTCTACAGAATAGTGCTTACCACGGGGGCATCACCTCGGTGACGCGGGGAATATGGTGTCCTTGTGGTAAGTATTGGCTCACTGTCTGGGTACTACGTTGATAACGCTGCAATTCTAGTATCCTTATGGTAAGTCAAATTCCCTTCCCCTTTTCAAAAAACATATGGGCATCGATCGATAACGTAGCTAGATGATTCTCGTATGCAAGCCATTATTGCTTCTTTAGATTCGGGTGGCACTCGATCGGTAACGTGGCTAATTGAGTGCCGTTTGTTAGAAGGATCTATATTTGCATAAATGTGGCGTTCAGGTCATTAACCCGGCCGTACGAACGCCATATAATTTGTATGTGCATGTGCATTTCATTTTTTAAGTATTAAGTATATGAAATACTTGGTCGATAACACCGTTGTGAAGAGTATTTCATATACAAATGTTTGATATTGTTGTTTTTTTACGTGTTCTTATGAAAATATATACTAGCTAATCATATTCAAAAGAATGATTTATTCATCAATCATCGTCGTTATTTTAAATGCTACATTTACATAAGTAATATTCATACTACATTATTTGTCTATGTCTACAAATAGGTGATATACTTTCAATTTAAAAAGTATATGCACACAATTTGCATGTAAAATATTCATTTTTTTCTTATAAAGAGCAAGACATTCTTTGCAATTTATGATTGGTTTGTATACTTTCAATGTTTTAAAATGAGCTAAAAGGAAATTGGCAATATTGGCATCACGATGCATGTATTTTCTATTGGCAATTTTTTTTGAAGTGAATCGTGATAACGTGCAAAATAAAAACTCACGTCTTATGCTCTATCGGAATATATTTTAAATTGTTTTGGGTTTTTAACCTGTTCTGTTAGATTTGGATAATTTTCTTAGGAGCTACTTATTTGTATTGCATTTTACACGAGTAAACCTAGCATTTTAAAGTCAAAATGATTCTCAACCTAAATGAATATAATCTTGCACAATTTTTTGAAGTCTTTAAGTCAGGGTATAGTTTGTTTGAACTAGTGTGAGAGTGCAACATGCAAAATATAAGTAATATTCACAATATGTTGAAATGTTTCCAGACAATATGCTGAAATATTTCAGGCTATTAACCTCTATTGTTTACTCTGCATTTTACACAAGTAAACATTGCATTTTAAAGTGAAAATTATTTTCAATATGTATCAATATAATCGTGCACATTTTTTAAAGTCTTCAAGTCATGGTTATGGTTTGTCTAAACTAGTGTGAGAGTGTCAGTGTGACGTGCACCCATAAAATTGTATTTGATATGTTGTATTTTATTATCTAGGGAAAAAATAATGCCATATCAAAAGAAAATTATTATCTATTCCATTCGAAAAGAATGTATTTTGGCAATATCATCATGTGCAGATGGTCGCATATAGCAGATTAGTGAAAGTGGCATCTGACGGTATCGGCACAATCCTATGCACGGCATTGAATACCAAGTGCGCTCATCTGGTCGGCATTCCCCACGAGGCCCTGGTGGAAGGTACAAGGGTTGGAGCAGGCTCTTTTGGTGAGTGCACATTATACACCATTAAAGGCATCTCTTTCTTTTCAGAGTGCATTACATATGTGGGAAAATGCTACAATGGAGGGAGTGAGGCAAAATTTGATAGCTTTCAGACAGAGCAAGGAATGCAAACACTTCATCTCTCCATTGTAAGATGCATTGGTTTTACCACTGAGGTTTTTTGGATCACAATCTTTCGATACTACAATGGGGGCACCTTGGGAGACATGATGTGCCGCTTGCCATTCGCCGATGGAGTGTTCAGACGCTACATGCACAGGCTACAACATGGTTGGAGGTCGCTGCCACCAGCAAATTAGCACTTACCAGAGATAGAGACTGCATGGATCAAAGCAGCGATTGAGCAGATGCCAGCAATTTTACACGCTTTAATTGATGGCATTGCAGCTGCTCACTCAGCTGGTATAGTGCACAGTGACCTGCACCCTTTCAACATAATGCTGGACTTTACTCATGCAAATAAACCTCATGTCGGCATCATTTATTTGGGCATGATGCTTAGAATGCCAGCCAAGTGCATGTCAAATAATTATTTGCATCCAAGAGGATAATGGACTTTGCTGTTTTGGAGGCACAACCAGTAGGGGAAGGAGAGATTGCAAAGCAACCGTGGATTGCTCCAAAAATATATGATCTACGATGCGCAAATGCGTACACAAAAGCAAGGAACATTTATGCATTAGGATTTTTATTTGACATCTTGTTAGACTTTTGGAGTGCAGCGAGAAAAGTTTATTTCCTAGAAGAAGTATTTTACCACCCCGATCAAGATACCATGAGGGTCATTCAGATAAAAGTAGACTATTGTGGATGAAGTTAACAGAGAGAGAAGCTAGAAGAAATGCATCAGATGTTTGATCTTTTTCAAAGAGCATTTAAAGACAGATCTAGACCCTAATCGTGTCCAGTGGCCTGCTTATTGAACTTGCACTGTCATTTTACCCAGCGTGAATATTTTTTTACCCTACATTTGTCTTTTTGTTTGGGTATTGTATTTGTATTGAAGTCTATTATCTGGGTTTTGGGTGGTTCACCTCATTGAGTCATTTGAATTATATTTGAATCTATGTGTCTCTAGTCTATTATCTTGTAGTTCAATTTGATCAATTTTCTTGTGGTTCAATTAGATCAATTATTTATAGTCATTTGTCTTGTGGTTCAATTGGTTCAATCAGTTGTGATTTTGTTTTTTGCATCAGTTGTGGTTTGATTGAACCAAGATACGAGATGTTGTGTAGTGGATGAGACTATTGAATCGTGGTATCTTTGAGATTGTTAAATCGTGACAATATATTCTTGTCAAAGATATTGAATATTTGTCTAGTTATCCATTAGCTCTAAAGTACTATGGCCAATGAAGAACAAGTTTGTGGTACCCAACCAGTGCCATATGATCAACATCTAGTGGCCGTTAATGCGTTTCAAAGCATGAAATCTCTAGCACACAGTATGTCAACACAACAAGCAACGCGATGCTCGAGCGACGGCTATCAAAATGGGAAAATCCAAACCACATGTAATGGAAAGGTATCAATAAAGAAGTGACCAAGGATATGATTAAAACAATATGGCCATGTGAGGACATGAAGATAAAGAAAGGACGGTGGAACATATCAAAGTGCCTCCACGAAGTGATCAAAGATATCGCTGATTGAATTTATTTGGAAGTTTATGGTCATCCACTGCACAATGCAGATTGTGCGTTTTATTTTGCAAAAAAGTTGTATGTACATTTTGTGCAGCATTGACCAGTAGACTTTTTGTCGAAGGAAACAATTGTTGCCACCCATGATATCAGGGAGAGTTGTGTCATTTTCACCCAAGATGAGCTGGCATTGATAGTTGAAGGGACCAACCTACAATTAAAAAAGGGAAAAGATATTTACACAACACAACTGGTAGAGAAAGATGCAAAAATAACATGGCTTTCTATAGCCACCCAAACACCCCCCAATCATCACAAGTCCGGATGGAGAAAAGTATTCATCGCTTAAGCCAGGATGTCCAAAATTTGACACATCGAGTGAATCCTCCGCATACAAGGGACACACATTAGTCACCTCATCTTGCATCCAGATTTGGTCCCACATCTGCTGCGGATGCATCTTCATCTTCCCAATGTCCAGTTTGCTACAAGAATTTTGATGGATGGAGCATGTGGTCATTTTTATCACCTTATGTGTTTAATTCGTTTAATGCAAAATAATAGCCAATGCGCAATCTTTTCACAAGATATTCCACAAGAAATATATTATATATTGGCATGACAAATGAGTATAAATTCAAGCAAGCTCACCAAGATACCCCTATCACAATTAGAAATCTATTGGGTTACGAAGATGCAGGTTCTAAGTATAACAATGGAGATTGACAGACTAGGTATAATTACTACTATGAAGCATTGTATATGATCAAAACATGTTTAATACAAGCTCTTTTATAATGGTTTTTGACACAGTCTTAGGAAGTTTCAACATCACTGACATGCATGTTTCACTACAACAAAAAGGGACCTTCGACGTAGGTTTTGACGCATCCCGTCAAAAAAACCGTCGATATACGCATCCCTACAAAAATGTTGCTATATGCATCGATATACGCGTCGAAAGATAATATTATTGATGCCTATTTTGATGGGCTTAGCGACGCATATAGCGACGACCATAACAACAAAAAAAAATCTTGGGCAGAGGACATGCAGCCTGGCCTGTGCCCAGTGAAAAGATGGACACAGCCACAGCCAGACTGCCTGTCTTCTGCCCAAGAAAGCGAGCAGCACCAAAATCAACCGTGCTCCCATAAAAATTTCGACAGAGTTCCCTTCGTTTTTACAGAAACTTAAAAAAAAAAACCATATCATGTATACGCCTTCTACATGCTATCCATGTAGGATCTCGCATGAGATTTAAAGCCAATGAAAGAAATGAAATGAACTTTGTGCAAAACCATAACCGTACCAACTTAAAACCATAACCATAACGAACTTAATTTGTGCAAAACCATAACCAAATTAAAACCATAACCCGCCATAACCACTTTGATCAAAACCATAATGCAGATAACCATAACCATAAGCATAACCCAAAATTTAAACATAACCATAAACAAAACAAGAACCATAACCATGTCTATAAAAGAATATGAGAAATAACTATGTCTATACAATGACAATGACAATAACCATAACCATAAGGAAAACAATAACTGTCTGAACAATAACCATAACCATATATGTCTATACAAAAAAGAGACACAGAAGCGTGTCTGTGTCTCACAAAACATATATATGAAATCCACTGATGACTAGGCGTCACAACCTACACATAGGACAAGTCACAAAATTAGTATTGATATTACTTCACATATACTTATTCAATTAAATCAACTCACACATATTAACGTCTCACCTCAAGCGATCAACGAGACTCTAAGGCCTCCCAATCTACAAGCTCTCCTGAAGCATCAAGATCATTCAATACTTCATAGATACCTCTGCGATATCCATCTGTCTCCTCTTGGCGTGTCAGGGCTCGATGCATCGCAAGATTCTGCGTTTATACAAAAATCGAAGTAATAAGAATACATGATTCATCACGTTTTAAAAAACGCCATAGCTAGGATTGGATTAGAAACTCACAAACTTATAGTAAAAGGTGTTGAAGCCTCCGCTACCAAGATGAGATGTCCCCCTGGTCATTTGTCGTATCTGCGTGGCCTGACGCTGCTGTCTGAACCGCATGTCCCCCCCCCATAGGCGTCCCTCCCCCCATAGGCGTCCCCCCCATAGGTGTCCCCCCATAGGCATCGGACCCTCGGGTGTGAAGCCCGGAGGTGATAATTTTGTAAATCAAGAACCATTACCAGAAGCTTCTCCGTATCCTGGCCAATCATGCATAGTCCACATAAGAAGTCCATGGATCCTTGCATGCTATTTTCCTACTGGTTCAACCGCATTTGCTATGTCGATCCCATGCCATAACTCTTGGAGCTCGTCAACTAGTGGAGCTAGATAAACATCCATGTTTTTTGCCTTGAACTTACGAGGTATAATCAAGCTTAATGTCAAATGACCCTTCTTGATGGCAAGCGATGGCGGGAGGTTGTAATTGATAAGGCACACAGGCCAAGTGCTCCATGACGAGCTTCTCAAGCCAAATGGATTGACTCCATCCATTGCCATGCCCAAACGCAAATTGTGTGGTTCACTCTTAAAATGTGGGCAGGTATCTTCAATGTGCCTCCAGGCCTTTGAATCAGTGGGCACCCTAAATGTTGCGTCAGTGGATCTATTCGTAGAATTCCACCGCATCAACTTTGCAATGGAACCACAACGAAACATGCTTTTTATCCTAGGAAGAATAGGGAAATTCCGCAACACTTTAGCTGGCATTTTCTCGCCAACTGTATCTTGTTTGTAGCGCATTGCTCCGCACTTAGGACACGACAGACAATCTGCGAATTCATTGCTAAAAAAAATGCAATCATTTGGACATGCATGAATCTTGTTGTAGTCCAAGCCAATTGAGGTCAATAGTTGCTTTTCGTCTGGCCTGGAGGGGGGCATTTCATTGCTAGCCGGGAGAAGTTGCTCCCGCAACAACCTGTTTAAGCCACATTAAATTAAAAAGCTCTCCAAGCACGTCACCGTTGCAATCAGAAAATCTCTTTTGTAAATTACGTACCTAAACAAAGCAGTGACGCTTGCATCTGACCACCCGTACACTGACTGAAGATTCAAAAACGTCAGACAAGTACGAAGCACAAATATTTTGGCACCTTCATAGACTGGTTGACGTGCCAACTTCCTCAACATGTCTTCAGGAGATAGGCGCACGGCTTCTGGTGCTGTTTCGTTAGCGTTCTCCTCGCTTGTCTAGAAGAAGGCATCTAGCATCTCCTCCATGCCGTCGTCTTTTGTCTGTAAGCCCTTTCCTGCTTCCATCCTTGGCTCTATATTGGTCAGACCTTCACGCATAATCCTTTCTCTCTCTCTCTCTCTCTCTCTCTCTCTCTCTCTCTCTCTCTCTCTCTCTCTCTCTCTCTCTCTCTCTCTCTCTCTCTCTCTCTCTCTCTCTCTCTCTCTCTCTCAGATGTAGGTGCTATGTCGCGAAAATCAATGCCCGTTCCGTAGGAGTTGTATCGCAGATTCTGTACGGTTTCTGTAGCAAACTCTCCGTACTTGTGCACATGCTCATTACATATCCTACGCTTGCGCAGGATTTGATACTTGCAGAGCGTGCACGAGCATGCAATCTTTTCCTCCATGTTAGTTGATGACGTTGCCATCTACAATGATTATGAATGTTGTTTTAATATATATACTCCTCACAATGTAAACTACCTCGCATTCTCTAGTCTTGCCCAATCTCGGTACACCTCGGTCCAGAGGTGTCAGAGATCAGGACCACCGAGTCAAAATCTCGTCTTTATTGGTCAAATCCTATATGAGTAGACACATACGTGAACTCCCAGGTGTACATGGCAATGTATGTAGCGGGCAAAACCCCTTTGCCTCTTTTAGTTCCATAGTTTCTTCTAGAGGGAGAGAGAGAGAGAGATAGAGAGAGTTTCTGTCCTTTTCACACAATTGGTCAGCCAACCTAACTCTTTCTCTCTCTCTTTCTCTATCTACTATCTATCCCTCTCTCTCTCTCTACCTCTGTAGCTATCTCTAGTTAATTCTCTCTCTCTCTCTCTCTCTCTCTCTCTCTCTCTCTCTCTCTCTCTATATATATATATATATATATCACTCTCTATCTCTTTATTTCTCTCTCTCTGTCTACGTACCCTATCTCTCGTTCTTTCTCTATCGATCTCGCTCTCGCTATCTCCCTTTCTCTCTCTCTCTCTCGATCTCGCTCTCGCTATCTCTCTTTCTCTCTCTATTTCCCTATCTCTCTCTATGTCTCGCTCTCCACTTCCCTATCTCTCTCTCTCTCTCTCTCTCTCTCTCTCTCTCTCTCTCTCTCTCTCTCTCTCTCAAACCTTACCTCGACGACTTTGTCTTGGTTTTCTTTGATGACATTCTAGTCTACTCTAAGAATGAAACAGATCACAAGGAACATGTTCGCAAAGTACTTGATCTCCTTCGAGAACACCAGCTTTACGCTAAAGAGAGCAAGTGCAATTTTTGCTCACCAAAGGTCAACTATCTTGGATTTGTCATTTCAGCTGAAGGGATTTCAGTGGACCCAGACAAAGTCAACGACATCATTGACTAGCCTCAACCATCCACTGTCAGCGAAGTAAGGGGATTTCTTGGAATAACGGGATGGTACAGGATTTTTGTCAAGGATTATGCACGTATTGCTGCACCTTTGACGGAACTCCTGAAGAAAGGAATGAGGATCGATTGGAAGACCGAGCGCGAGTCTAGTTTTGCTAAGCTAAAAGAATTCTTGGTCTCAGCTCCTATTTTAAAGCTTCCAAACTTCAGTAAGGAATTTGACGTAGCGACAGATGCTAGTAATTCTGCTCTAGGCGGAGTTCTTACTCAAGAAGGAAGACCGGTGGCGTATACTTCGCGAAAGCTGAGGGATCATGAGAAGAATTATCCCACTCATGATATGGAACTTTTAGCAGTTATACATACACTGAAGTTATGGAGACATTATCTTCTTGGATGCAAGTTTCAGTTGGTTACAGACCACAAGAGTTTAAAGTGGATTTTTACTCAACCCATTCTCAATATGCGACAACGGCGATGGATAGAGCTATTAGAGGAATATGACCTTGACATAAAGTATAGACCAGGGAAGGAAAACGCAGTTGCAGATGGTCTTAGCCAAAAATCGTTTCTCAGAGCTATCTCTATTCCAAATAACCCTATCTGGGATGGAATCAAAGAAGCATCCCTCGAAGATCCAGAGTACCAACGTATGGCTTCATTAGTCCAGCAGAATAAGATGCCTGAAGCTAAAGATTACTCTCTTATGGGAGGATGTCTTTACTACAGACATAGACTCTGTGTACCCAGAGACCCAGCTTTAAAGAAGGCCATTCTATATGAAGCACACGATAGCCCTACATCCGGACACCCAGGCTATGCTAAAACTCTTCACGCCGTCAGAAGGAGTTATTTCTGGTCTGGAATGAAAGGAGACATACTTCGCTATGTGAGGCAATGTCTTTCTTGTCAACGGATAAAGGCCGAAAGGATCAAATCACCAGGGCAACTTCAACCTCTTGACATACCCCAGATGAAGTGGGAATGCATCAGTATGGATTTTGTTACAGGGTTACCTTCTACAGGAGGTTATGATTCTGTTTTCGTGGTTGTTGACATGCTCACAAAAGTGGCTCATCTTATACCGGTAAAGACAACCTTTACTGCTTCAGATATTAGTCGGGTATTCATCAAGGAGATTTTCAGGCTACATGGTCTACCCAAGCGTATTGTCAGTGATAGAGACGCCAAGTTTACATCAAAATTTTGGACTTCTCTTTTCGAATCTATTGGGTCACAATTAGCTTTCAGTACAGCATACCATCCACAAACAGATGGGCAAAATGAAAGAGTTAATCAAGTCATTGAGGACATTCTCAGAGCCTATTGTTCGCAAGAACCAAAAAAGTGGTTACAATATCTACCTTTGGTAGAATATGCTTATAACTCTTCCGAACACAGAAGCATTGGAATGTCACCTTTCAAAGCTCTTTATGGACAGGACTGTTTAGCACCACTGAACCTTTCAGATCCAACCATTAGAGTAGAAGCCTCTAGAAAGATGTTAGAAGATATGGAAGCACAAACTAGAGCCATTGACCAGGACATTCAGGCAGCTCAAGATAGGCAGAAGCACTATGCAGATAAGAACCGCACAGATAGAACTTTCAAGGAAGGAGATAAGGTTTTTCTCCGAGTCCGACCTAAGCAAAGAAATTTATCGCTAGGCAGATACAAGAAGCTAAGCCCAAGGTATTGTGGACCATTTGAGATCGTTAAGGTTGTAAGTGACCAGGCCTACAAGCTAAAGTTACCTGCAAACTTGAAGGTTCATGATGTATTCCATGTCAGCTTACTCAAACCCTATATTCCCAATCCTGATCAATTCTTGGACTCAGATCAGATAGTCATGCCAGCACAAGGAGTTCTCGAGCTCCAACCTGACTATGTACTTGAAACAAGGGAAAGAAAGTTATGCAACAGAACTATCACGGAGCATCTAGTAAAATGGAAGGATTACCCTGAAGAAGATGCAACTTGGAAGGGCGAATCGACGCTCTTAAAAGATTACCCAAACTCATTCTTGAGATGAGGACATCTCAAATTTTTCACGTTAGGGAGGTTGTAAGGTCTCTGACCCGATCACAAGAGCACCCTTGTACCACGAAATGAATACAATGGAATAAGTTACTATTTTTAGCAGTTTTCCAGATTCTGTCAGTGCCATGATGTTTAGAATGTTATAAAGCTTCAAAATGTGAATTAAAATAATTTTTGTGAAAAATTTCTAAAAATAGTAAGTTTTTGGTCACCCGAACCGTCCAGTCTCGACTGTCTCGAAAATTTGCACCCGTACCCCGAATTTGAAAAAAATGCATTTTCGAACCCCGAGGGGGGCTGCTAAATATGGCAAGTACTCAGACCGTACATCTTAGTTAGAGCTTAGTATAGCAACTTACGGCATCAAAATCCGACTCGTATGGCCCGAGGCTGTGTGGGAATAGGTCCCAGCCCACTCCAGACCTGCTTTAGCAGCTAGGGGGCGCCCTCTTGCTTTGTGGGAGTCTTGGGGAAGATGCCAAGCCTGCAACTCAGTGTGAGAGTCAGTTTACTGAGCCAACTGGACACTTGGTGGGTAGGCAACTGGACTTGCCATGCAAGGACTGAGTGCTCATCTAGATGCAATTAGCAACACAAATCGATTTTCAGCCTGTAGGAGCCTATTTAAAGGCCTACACACACACACACACACACACAGATATATATGCTCACACACACACATTGCATACTCACACACCTACACATTGGGAAGGTGCTGCCGGCACACACACAGCTTTTGAAGGAGAAGCAAGGAGGGAGGTGCTGCCGAAATTCCCATCTCGAGGATTCATTGCTTCAAAAATTTAAGAGGATTCTCAGCCCTAATCACGGTAATTATGGTTTAATTACTGCTCTTCTTAATCTCATCATTACCCACTCATAATTCTTGACTACTATGCCTACTTTTAGCTATAATTCTCTATAGCTGCTCTCTAAGTTTTCATAGCTGTACTTCATTACATAATTATCATTCATTTAGTTAATTTATTCAGCCATTCATCATCCTTAATCAAGGATTAATGCATGATTAGGAAACATTCTCTCTCTAGGCGATATAGTCAATAAATTGTCAGCTAGTAATAGTGTAGATTTGTCAGAATTCAATCTTTCACTACTCAATAGAGTTGTAATTAAATTATACTTAATCTTCTCCCACATTTAGATGCGATTAAGGCTGAAAAATTAATCCGTCATTAGTCCAATAAGAAGAAGGTTTTTCCATCACACATACCTGCGGTCACTCTGCACCTTCATATTGCTCTAGGAAAATGAATGAGCTTGCTTACTTCATATCTTTCGTGAATCAATTAGAAAAACTCTTAATTTCTTAATCATCTAAGCCAAGTAATTAACCTTAGAGTCGTTTCCCATAGGGTGGATACAGAATTACCCTTAAAAATTGCTAGGGCAAAAAGGGAAAAATCTAACCTCGTGCATAAGGAGGAGTCTTTAATAAATCTAATTTGCCGATTGGTTTGTCATGTTACCCTCGGACCTTAGCTCTTTTTTTTTCAAGTCTATCATTTAAGTAGTGAGAAAAATGGCCCCGGTTAAGAGAACTCGCTTCGGTGGAGCCCACGACCGCGAGGCGGGAACAAGCAATGTCAACGGAAAAGGAAAGGCTCCCATGGACGAGCAAATACCGGCCATCTCACGGGCTATTGACGAAGAAATGGAAGAGGTAGGTCCCAATTTCTATTCAAGTTGTTTAATTAACATTGCATACGATTAGTTAGGAATGAACATATCCCCGAACATGTTGGAGAAATCCGACAGAAACCTCGGCATTGAATGCATAGTACATTTAAGTATAAAGTAGGAAAGAAATGATTGATGGGTATGCTGTTTGCAAGAGGAAAGAATGTTTGCTAGGGAAAATTTAGCTCGACATGTTCATTTTATTTCCAATGTTGAATCAGTCCTGACCCCCCTACTGATCACAAGGGGCAGAGTTCCTCGTTAGGGCTCTTGAATCCACGACTTGCTTTTTATGCGGTGGATACCCACGACTTGCTTTCTATGCGGTGGGAACCCACGTCTTGCTTTCTATGCGGTGGGAGTGTCCATGACGTGCTTTCTATGTGGTGGATATACCTAGTTGTATGGGCAGCTAGGCGACAACGGGAGGAGTGAACTCTCGCTGGAGGGGGGATGTTGTACCTCCAGAACATTGGAACTTTTATGAATAAGTTTGAGTAGAATTTTTACTAGGATTCTGTCTTGGTGTTGTTTGCAATACTGGTTGAAGGGCTGTTTTAACGAACCATGTGATTTGGAATTAAACAAGGAATATCTATGTTGAACAACCTTTGTGGTAGTAATTAGGTCACACGAGGAAGTGTGAGTGTGGGGGTGGAAAGTGGGGGCTTGGCTCGGGTTGCCAATGCCTACGAGATGGGTGGTCCCAATTGGTCGGGAACTCTCTGTCCCCATAGTGCTTACTCGATATTAGTATTACTCATTGCCCCTAGAGCGGCGAATCCTCGAGAGTACGTGCCTCTGAAACATGGGGAAAAAGGCACTCGGGGTTTCTCTCCTCTTGGAAGGTGGGTCTTAGGATCGCTAGATAATTAAGTACGCTTCCCTTGCGAGGTGGAGCTAGATCTCGTTGCTAGTAGGCTCGAACTCGACTCACTTTGTCATGAGAGATCGTCCGCTAGTTGAACCCTGAACCATTTTGTTTGCTTCCGCTATAGATCTAGTGGCCACCAGGTTTACCATCGAATCCGTTGTTTGATACGATGGGGTGGGGACCTCACACTCTCTTTCTCTCTCTCTCTCTCTATTCACTATCTCTTTCTCTCTCTCTATCTATTTTCCTATATCTATCTCTCTCTCTCTCTCTCTCTCTCTCTCTACTTCCCTATCTCTCTCTCTCTCTCTACTTCCCTATCTCTCTACTGATTGAACGAGCGACTGAGCTAGGGATATCCAGACGCCCACGGCTGCGGAGGCCAGACTAAACAACATCGATAGAGGCTACATCAGAGGATCCAGGTCACTTTGGCTCGACATGCACAATGCCCGGTCAGACTACTGACCATGGAGGAGATTGATGAGGTCCTCCAGCGAGACAAATGCTGGATCTCCTATGATCTACCTATCCCAGCTAGCTGTTTTAGTTGCTTAGTCCACACCCAGCAATTTAGGATTCCATAATATTTTATTTTGTCATTTTGTCATCTTGTTATTCTGACTTTGTATCAAATCCACCACATTGTAACTTTCTAGTCTCATAGGTCACTTTGGCCTTTTGAAGACGTTAATATAACATTTCATTTCATTTCTCTCTTTAATTTCTCTTTTTTTAATTTTAATTTCCTACACATACATTAATTCTCTCTCTCTCTCTCTCTCTCTCTAGTTTTAATTTCCTATGCATACATTTCTCTCTCTCTCCCTCTCTCTCTCTCTAATTTCCTACACGCACACACACTTCTCTCTCTCTCACTCTCTCTCTCTCTCTCCTACACACACACACACACACACTCTCTCTCTCTCTCTCTCTCTCTCTCTCTCTCTCTCTCTCTCTCTCTTTCCTACACACACACACGGTGTAGAGAGAGAGAGAGAGAGAGAGAGAGAGAGAGAGAGAGAGAGAGAGAGAGGTGCAATTTGTGCTTCTTCTAGAGACTGCGAAGTGCTTTGGTCATGAAGCGCAGTCTCTAGTGCTTTGGCGAGTGCAGTTTGTGCTTCTTCTAGAGACTGCGACCGAAATCTTTGATGCAATGATTTTTGATGTATTTGCCCAAGTCCATATTCATTGTGATACTTAAAAGGAATGTTGCTTGAAATTTCCTCTCCCTGTGCACGCTGTCCTGCAAGGTTAGTTGGTGTCACCATAGGATCAGCAGAGGTAATATTTGGCTATGACTGCTCTTGACTTGCATCCATAACAGAGCTATGTATCCGCTGTCTCTTGCCCCCTTTTTGGTGAGCTCTTCTCTCAAACGCTTTGCAATTGCAGGTACCTGAGGATGTTCACATTTCTTACAATTATTTTTAATGCTACCCAAAAAATGGTCCCTTATATATGGTGCACAGCCTGATTTGGTGTGTGAAGCAAAATTTACATTTTCACTCCATATATCGATCGCATATGTTGTGAGCATAATTGCACTCTTTGCCATGGGCTTTTTTATTCTTTGTCTTCTTTGTACCACTTGTGCCGATATTTTTCTCCATTGCTTTCAATTTAACATTGAAGGCGTAAAAACTAGATGTTCAATTTTTAAAACATTTTTCTTCTTTTCATTATATATTAGAAAACCAATCAAGAAAGTAATCAAATCTGCACAATATGAGATTTGAAATGCACTCTAGTCAATCCACTCTCATATTGTGCAGTGGCAATGTATATCAACTCAAATCTATGAAGGTGAAAAATGCAAGACTTCAAGGATCTTTATATACCCAGTACACTAGTACAAGGCATCCGACCCTTGACTACCGACCTTTACTATCTCCAAATTCTTAATTGTTTTGGTTTTTTATCTTTATGTTCAATGAAGGATTTAAATATTTTTAGAAGTGGTTACGAAATAAAGAATCACATTCGGTCCAAAAAAAAGGACATGTGACTCTATAACCTTAAGTGAATTCACAAGGAGATACCTGTACCCGGCACTCAGATATACTCCCCAAGGTTTTGCCTAGTCAAAGCACCATGATAAGCACGGGTTTTACTATATATAATTACGCCCATTGGGTTTTTTTATTTTCCCTACGAGGCCACTGGGCAATGTCTTTTTCTTGGCGGGTCCGCAAAGGAAATAGAATGTAATGGAATTGATATTTTATTATCTAGTGCAGGTGACAAGTGGAAAAGGCTAAGGGTTATGCAAAAGGATATCATCTTTACAGACATTTCATTATTTAAATGCTCTTTATGAGCTAAGGCCATTTCAGTCCGGTCAGCCAATGTGTATTCATTTTTGAGCATTGAAGAATCTATAAATAAACACGTGCAAGAGGGAAATTCTCACTCTTGCACGGGGGGAGATTGCACCCAGTGCCCGTGTTTATTATTCTCCTCTTCTCTCTACTCTCTTACCGCGTCGGTATCGCACTCCACTCTAGGAGGTGCACGTGCACTTGCTTTCTCTCTTTCTCCCACGCTTTATCTCTCTCGTATCAGACTTGCTATGGATTTTATGCATATTCGATTATCCAAGTACATGGATTTGTCGATTATATCATCAATTGTCCACTATTTGTATATTTTGCAGGGACATTGCACTCCCGTTTGTAGCAGTGGTATTAGAGCCTTGGCTACGCTCTTGGTAGTAGGCAATCACATAAATCCTAAACTCGATATCCGAGTTAGGTGCATGATTTGCTTTTTGAGAACGTGGATCTTTGCAATCAAGTACCAAAGACAAGTACAATTTTACAACTTCAATTAGTTTTATTTAATTTTATTGTTTTGTTCCTCCTTGATCTACAATTTTCTTGCAAATATTTGCAATTTTTGAATGCATTAAAGGTAAACCTTTTTCAAATTGTGATGAGTGAAAGTATTTTAGTTTATAGTAATCGAGATGAATTCTTTAGGGATGTGAAGAGAAGATGAGTGCAGGAGAGCTTGAGATGATCATGGCATGCATGGTAGGTGATAGATTTTTAATATGCATGTAGCCATGAAATAGAAGAAGAATACAATGTTTTAGCATCATAGAATGAATCAAAGATATGAAAAGGAAGCTTGAGCATGAATCTAACTTTAACACACACACACACACACACACACACACACACACACACACACACACATATTAATTTCTCGTGTTTTCCCCCAACATAGGAGACGAACCCATGAAACATTGTGATGAAGAGAATTGAGAGAGAAAAAGAAAAATTTTCGTGGAAGCCAACCCATAGATGAGTCTCATTAACCTAGCACCAAGCCTGGGAACATAACGTGGGAAAGATACCTAAGAAAATAATAATAATAAGAATAAGCAGAAGAAGCTTCTTATTTTCAAAACAATAATGTGAGGCATCTACATAGTGTGAGATCTAGGGGCGCACAGTCGTAGCATGTGTTCAACAACAATTTCAACAAGTTCAGTGTCAACAAAAGCTATGGTAGCAGCAAGCCTTAAGAGATAGCGGCGGCAAGCCAGCAAGCGTACACCAACTTCCCCCTCCCGCGAACCGGCATATGGACAGAAGCTAATGGATGCAACGGTGAAGCTCACCAATAGTGTGAAGATGTTGTTTATCATCAACAGCAGACGGCCATAATAACGACAAGAACGAGTTCACAAATTGCCGACCAATAGTAGCGCAAGAGCATGCAAGATTAGATACCCAAAATTAGTTCACAAATTGTCGACCAATAGTAGCACAACACAGCCGCCCACTATCCATCCCAACCCCCCATGCCCCATGATCTTGGCTGAGGATCACTCCGACCCCGCCATCTTTGACTTCCAAAGCAAAAGCGGGTGTTGCACTACCAGTCATATTCACTTCGAACTGACCGTAGCCTACACAATTCTCAATCTACCACCACTATTTTCATCATGCTTTGTTCGCATTGTTTACAACCACCAACCTCCCACCAAGGATTTTCAAGTTGTTTCGGCATACAGGCATCGTCCACCCTCCCTAACCACCTATTATACCTGCAGTGCATCTACCACTACATGGCGACTTTTTTCATGGCGGGTACATGTGCATTAGGAGTGGGGACACTCATCAAAACATTGGCCGGACGTTACATCTCTCATGCAAGTTGCAAGCTCACCAGCCACCATGCAAGAAGCCACACGCATGAAAAATTCAGTGTTGCCTTCTCTATCTCTTCTCTTCCCTTATTCACTACACACACACACACACACACCCCTTCGACGTACAGAGCAGCGTTCGATGTCTCTTTATCTCCCTATATCTATATTTCTCTCTCTGATCTTAGTAGACTAATGTTGTTTCTCTCTCTCTCTCTCTCTCTCTCTCTCTCTCTCTCTCTCTCTCTCTCTTAGTCCTCAGCCACCATATTGCAACCCCACCAAGTGGGTGGGAAGCCCTTGAGCGTGCCTCACCCATGCTCCAGCATCTTGAGATAGGTGGCAGCTTCAGCTTGTTCTACAGAGTGAAGCAGCTAATTGTGGCATGCATGGAAAACTAGTGGCGATAAGCGGGTGCTGTAGATGGTAGGCAGCAATGGTGCATGGGGGGTGCTAAAGAGGCGAAGTAGCCAGGAGACACCTCTAACAACACGCCTTGAACCCGAATAGATCGCCACGCTGCATGGCTACTACCAGGTTGATGTTGTGCAAGAATTGAGCGCTACAAATTGCATGAGTACCAAGAAAACCACCCAAAGCTGCAGGGGCCACGAGCTCGAATCCACCCCTAGTCTAAGGGCTTCCTGGCATGCACAAAACCTTTGTAGTTCCTTGCTATTATTCCCCTCCCCACTCTCTCTCTCCCCCCCAACATGACTACTTACAACGACGGACATTGAGGAAGCTCTTTGGTCGACCATTGCAATACTTTCTCAGAGGCAAAAGCCCGATGCCGGGCATCCACAAAAATTGATCATGATGATGATGATTTTAGTCTGACATTCTTAGACTTTGTTTCAGTCTTTCACCTTACTTCATTTTCTTTTAATACCTAGGCATTGGATTAGATCATTAAGGATTGTATCAGGTTGGTCTCATAGGCGTTTTGAAGATGAGTAATATTATATTTCATTTTAATTCACTCTCTCTCTTTCCACTCACAGTACCGCTACTTACATTGGCAAACATTGATGAAGTTCTTCAACGAGCAGTGCAATACTTTCTCCAACAATGTCGGGTAGTGATGATGATGATTATGGGTTACTCCGACAATTTTAGACTTTTAGCTTCAGTCTTTCACTTTACTTAATTTTCCTTACAATATTTTTTTTTGTACCCAAGCATTGGTTTAGATCCACATGATTGTATTAGTTTGGTCTCATGGCATCTTGAAGATGGTTAATATAACCTTTCATCTCTCTCTCTCTTCACCCCCCCCCCCCCCCCTTTTATCCTGGCCATGATGCGCACTCGATGACGTTCAAGCCCACCACCAACACTGTCTACCTCATCAAATATTTGCATGGCAGTGCTGTGCTTTTTCTCCACCTTCGTATAAACCTTTAAATCTTGACCTAAAAACCGCGAGAATTTCAAGTTTGCACTTATTTTCACCGGTTAGCAAAAAATGTATTTTTCTAGCCCATTCAGTGTAGCCACCATCATGGTGGGTCTCAACACCATATAACATGGAGACCGTAGCCGGGCATGAAAAGTCGAGATGAAATTTGTTACACCACAGCTAGAAACCATCCTCAGTATAGTATTTTCGAACGTAGAACGAGGTACAATTTAAATCAAATAGGAACTGTGAGACAATTCGCTTAGTTTGAATGTTTTTACACTAAGCTTTCTTTAAATTATCTAGGGCTTCTCACCTTCAAATTTCAAATTTAGAGGTACATCTTACTTTTGTACATGAGATTACACTAGCCGTAGGATTACTTCAAGCATTGCTAATTATTTCACTATTACCTGGTCTAACCACCCCCACCAACTCAATCATGATTTGTTTTTGCTCTTGTTATGGACATAAACCTAGCGGTAGAGTTCCCAATGCTAAAGGAATCCCCCAAAAAAACCCACTATCAATTTGACTAAGATGGACACATATGTTCCTAAACCTACTAAGCATGATTTGCACATAGATGTAGGCAGATCAATATCTAAGTTATATGTATTTTAAGCCAAAATTCAAAAAATAATTACACACTATTACTGTATATTGAGAATAGAAAAGTCGTGAAATTTCTCTTGTTGATAATTGCATCAAAAGTGGTTGAACATTTGTCCTTTGGTTTAGTCTACAAATTTTGTTTAAATAAACTAATTGTTTATCTTGAATACCATTCACCAAATGATGAATTTGTTGATGTCCTTTAATTTTAAGAAATTGTTTAACATTGACAGTTTGAGTAAAATTCATTTCTTTGAACCACCTCCAGGTACGAAATCTCTCAATGTTTTCTAAAGCATTTTAATTCTCTTTAATGAGTCAGTTACTAAATATACCTACTGTGACATACACCTTAAGATCTCATCATTATGAACCATCTCTCATATTCATATATTGCAATGTTCTCACTTAATATACTAGTACGGTAATACTCACCTTCTCTACTTCCTTGTACATTATTTTCTTACTACAATTAAATTTAGGGGGACAAACTCATGCAATTTGCGTAACAATGATACCATTGGACAATTTGAAAGGAAAAATATATTTTGCTTATCTATATTCTCTTATGAAATATTGTGAAATTAACCATCCCTAAAGTCCTAGCTTGTGCTTGCACAGAATGTATCTTCTACTAAGAGGATTTGACATTAAGCTATGCAGATACTCACATGAACTGATGTGCTTTGGGTTAGTGAACAACACTTTTTAAGTACTTTGCTACTCCACTAGACTCTAATGTGGTGTCAAACAGGTAGTAAATTTTTTGTTTTAATGTCTTGTCTAGTCCATTGGTCACATGCACACAGATTTGCCAATTTAGGCAGTGTGTCAATGCTCATCTGGGTGTAGATTTGTCGATTTAGGCAACACCACTTGCCCGTGCAGATTCGTTGATTTAGGCAGCACAAAAACAAACTATAGATTCACACTTTTTATACAAATCAAATGCAGATTCGTCGATTTAGGCATCATGTTTTATTGGTGTAGATTCGCCAATTTAGGCAACACAGCTCATGAAATCAAGCTGCAGTGACTTGCCACCATTGTCCTTAGTATGATTTTGTTACGCGAGGGGTACATGTTGGTAGATATTTGGACTTGGATTTGGAATGGGTAATGATGGTTTTCTATCGCGACAGTATTTCTGGAATTGAAATTGAGACCGATGAGAATTGATTTATTCAATGATGAGTGTGACCAATGATATTCTGAATCATCAGGGTATGACTTATAGTGCTTATTCTAGTGGTATGGGACATTAGAATAGGGAGTATGTGGATGACGGTAGGCATAAGAAATATTGTTTACTTTCATTTTTTCTTTTACTATGTGATATTTTTGACACAAAATACTAATCACTATTTTTTACAAGTATGGTTTGCAGATTCTTATCTTTGCAGAACTGAGGACAGTTTCTTTCTAACGGAGAGGTATGTAATGGAATTGATATTTTATTATCTAGTGCAGGCGATAGGTGGAAAAGGCTAAGGGTTATGCAAAAGGATATCATCTTTATGGACATTTCATTATTTAAATGCTCTTTTTGAGCTAAGAGCATTTAAGTCCGACCGGCCAATATGTAATCATTTTTTAGCATTGAAGAATCTATAAATAAATACGCGCAAGAGGGAAATGCTCACTCTTGCACGGGGGGAGATTGCACCCAGCGCCTGTGTTTATTCTTCTCCTCTTCTCTCTACTCTCTCACTGCACCGGTGTAGCACTGGGCTCTAGGAGGTGCGCCTGCCCGTGATTTCTTTCTTTCTCCCACGCTCTACCTCTCTCGTATCAGACATGCTATGGATTCTATGCATATTCAATTATCCCAATAGGTGGATTTGTGGATTATATCATCGATTGTGCACTATTTGTATATTTTGCAGGACATTGCACTCCTGTTTGTAGCATAAGAAAACCCGGGGGGCCCACCGGGAATATGCTTATACCTAGCAGGCTAACCAGCTCTATTTTTTTTTTGTAGGTCATCATTAGGATCACGTTAACAATTAACATGATCATGTCTTTTTCTTGTGTAATTGATGGTGTTATTAACGTAATCATAGGATCATGATCACGTCAATGAATCCCTGGTTATGTAGTAGGAGCTAGGAATAAGTGAAGGAGAAGGCGACCCAAGCATTATAGTAGATAGCGTAGGTGACTTAGGCAATGCAATAGAGAACTCTCAAGGGCAAGCGTGGTAGTAGATGGCATATGTGACTTGGGCAATGCAACAAAGTGTTCTCTAGGGCAAGGTGCAAGACAAATGAAATGTGGAGGATTAAGGGCGATCATGGATGCACCATTCCTCTGGTGCCTTGAGCTTATGCCCATTTTATATGATGTATCTCACATGCATTGGTATTTCTTGATAATGATTGCTGGCAAGATATCCCAAAAGATTTTATCTTTAATGCATTGCTAGTTATTGCTACAGGAATCGATCACCTTTGGATCCTCTCTCATTTGGTTTTGAAAAGGAACGATTTGTAGATTATCAACCCTTATCTGACCCTCAACTATTCCTACTACCTCTTGTATGATATCGAATAGATCTAGAATCCATTGTGTTGTGTTGCTCTAGTGTTGGAGGTTCCTTTGATCTAGAGTAATACAACTTGATCTTGGCCCCATTGTAGATCTTGGCAGCAATAATAATCTCTATAGATCTTTAAGTCTAACTATGCCATTTGAGAATACCCAATCTATTTTGTATGGTCCTGACCATGCTATTAAGTTTCTTAGGCCTAGCTTTGACTAGTACAACAAGACCAAGTCCCCTTTCTTGAGTTCCCTAACATTCAGCTTACTATCATGTCAAGATTTTCTTCTCTGCATGACTACCTCTTGTTCTAGCTTTTCTCTTTGTCTTATCTCATCCAACTTCAGTAGTTCATGTAGCCAATTTTTTAGATTTGAATTAAAATCCATATCGTGTTTGATGGCCGTCTTGAGGCTAGGAATTGCAAACTCCATTAGCACTACTATTTTTGTGTCGTATACCATCCAAAATGGAGTCATATCCGATGTGACTTTGTGAGATGTTTGATACATCCACAATGTTGTATGAAGTTTTCTATCCCGATGATGGGGTTCCTTTTGGAAAATCTTAGTCAAAATGGTCTTGATCATTTTGTTACCGCTTTCAGCCTATCCATTGCATCTGGGATAGTAAGGTGTCAATTTACTATGCTTGATAAAAAATATTTCACTGAGTTCATTCATTGATGAAGTGAGTTCCCTAGTCTAAAACTATCTTGATCGGATAGCCAAATCTACAAACTATCTGTTTATATAAGAACTATGCTATCAACTTTGCATTGTTGTTTGGTAATGCCTTGGCCTCTACCCACTTACTGACATAACATGTGGCCATGAAAATATATTTGTTCTTACTTGGGGCGACTTTCTTGAATGGACCCGTGAAGTCCAGACCCCACTTCATGAATGCTCCCAATGGTTGTATGGTGGTCAAAGACATCATATTTGCTATTGTTGGCCTACCCATTCTCTGACAAATATCAAAAAACCCTAACATCAACCATCATACTTTGCCACCATAACCTTGCCTACAAAATTTTATTCTACGTGATGTCATGGAGAAATGTCCTTCCGTGCTTCCATTTGTGAGCTTCTATAATGATTTGCATCCTTCCTTGTATAGGCACAAACCATCTAGTCACCACATTAGTTGCCGGTCTATACAATGCTCCTTCTATGATGGTGAACTTCAGACTCTTTATTATCAATGCCTTCTTACTAGACTGGGATAAGTCCTCTGGAAATTCCCCAAACTTAAGGAAGTCATATACATCTTGCCACTCCGGATTTGACCCGTCCAATGTCATATTTTCAAACAACTCAGCATCTACTGGTTCATCTCTCATCGATGTTGTTGAGATTCCCTCTATACTTCTTGCTTATCTTATGAAATATTTTGAATTCAAACTCCATCGGGAACATCATCCATCTAATTGATCTTACCAAATTATCACATTTTTAATCAAAAATAGAGGTGCCTAATGATCAACATAAAAGTGAAATAGCTTCCCTATATAAAATTAGTTGCATTGAGCACCATTCCTAGGACTTCCCTTTTTGTTGTTATCCCTGTTCATTTGTGTTGAACCTGCAATTCATGAAGTAAAAAGGGTAGTCTATCTTCCCATCCCATCATGCTGGGCCAATATGAATTCCATCGCCATTCCAAGCGCATCCACATGTACATGAAAGATCGCCTCCCAATTTGGTTGATAAAGGATTGGCTTCTTGTTGATTGCTTCCTTTAAGCACTAGAAACTAGCCTCACCTTTTGGGGTCCATATGAACTTCACTCCCTTCTAGGTCAGTTCATACAATGGAAGAGCCTTCATTATAAACATATGAATGAAGCTACAATAGAAATTTATGTGTCCTAGGATTGAGCTTAGTTCAAACATATTCATTGTTCCTTTGGCTTGCTAGACACACTGGAGAACCAACAAATATGGCCTAGAAGTTGACCCTTTTAAACCATAAAGACCGATTTAAAAGGATTCCGACAAATCTATTTATCCGTGTCTCTGAAAAACCATTTCAAAAATAGGAGATGCATTATTTCTATTGAAAATATTGTGCAATCTTCCACAAATATGGTCAAAAATTTGTGTAAGAAATCCTTGAATATCTCTATCATGCATCGGTGAAAGATAGCTGGAGTGTTACACAATCCAAATGGCATGACTAGGTACATGAATGCTCCTCGATCAATGATGAAATTTATTTTTTCTTTGTCTTTTGGTGCAATTCTCAACTGATTATAGCCATTGTATACATCCATGAATCTATACATTTTGTGGCCAACTATTTCATCCACCAACATCATGTTAGTAAATGGGAGTAGAAATGGGTGTGATTGTTGTAGCATTCAACTTTTGATAGTTGACACATAACCTTAGCTTCCATTCTTGTTTGGAACAATCACTATTGGAAAGAACTAGCCACTTCTCGCTTCCTCGGTGATGAATCTTACCTTCAATAAGTTTTCAATTTCCCTCTTTGACCTTCTTAGCATAATTAGGATTCATCATATATCTCTAGAGCCTTATTGGTCTTGCATTTGGTTTCAATGATATCATGTGCTAACAAACCTCTGGATCCACCCGTTTCAGGCCTATATGTTCCCAAGTAAACACATCCTTTTACTTTTGAAACAGGTGCTTGAACTTTTCTTTGATCTCAGGTTTTGGATGCTTATAGATTTTCACCATTTTGGGATTCTCCTCTAAACCAAGATTCCATTCTTTGATTTCTTGGCCATCTAGCAATAAGCTTGGAGGGTCGCTATATATAAAACCTATATATTGTGTGCATTCAAGGAGTATTTGTAAAACCCCTTAGCTGCAAATTTTTCACCAATAAAAGGGACCCTTTTCCTATTCAATCGATAAATTCTTTTTCAAGATCAATTTTTCAGTACCCTTTAATATGTGAATATGTGAGAAATATAAAATGAAATAATCCCTACTCTTGAACCCCATGATAGGGATTTTTTTATTGTAATGACTCCCCCGTGGCAATGACCAATTCAACCCACCTATCTTCCTTTTTTCCAGTGACTCTACCTCCGTATCTATACAAATTCTTACTACATATTCATTGAATGGATTCCCCAATTTAGTTAACCCTACTTATATGTCCATTCGTTTTTGGAGCTTCGATCAAAATTATTTGCATTGGTCTACCCTTGATGATCTGTCTCTGATTTGGGATTTTTTGTTTCCTTTGTTGATTTTGTTGGTGTTCTTCCATCCAGAGTCATTGGTCTCTTGCCTGGGTTAGCATTAGTGAAATTTTTTGGATATCTCAATCTCTATCTATTAGCACCACAATCAGATCAATTTCTACTATGGGAACTATGTTCATTGATGCAATCATTTGCTCGATCTTCTTTGTCCCATACTTCTTGCATAGCTCTTTTCGTCTCATAGCTTAAGTGTTATTGCTCTTTACTTGAATACGCATGTTAGGTCCTTGAATGGTCAATTCTTGACCCGCATAGTCATGAATGGCTCCCACACTCTTGAGCCACGGTCGGAGCCAACAACATACTATATGCTTCTTACACATCCAATACTAGAAATTGGTTTTGAAATTTTCCTTTCCAACTCTGATTTGTAGATTTTTCACCTACCAAATGGCTTGGACAACTCACTGGTCAGTCATCCTTATTCTAAATGGCACTGTTTTCATTTTCTAAAAGCCTAGTTTTTGCCTTACATGTTCACCCAATATATTTACCCTTGCCTCGCCATCTAGTATGACACCTGATAATGGCTTCCATTGTTTCCTTATTTTATAGTTTACCTGGATGACCGACACTTCATCATCTTTTATGGCAAATAACTTCAACCTCTTTCTTCCTCTTCATTTTGATAAATTTCACAGCCTTTGGTAGAGTTCGCTTTAATTCATCTAGCTCAATGGATATCTTATGAATTTGCTCGTAGACCTTGACATAGATCTCATCTTGTTCGTTGCTAGAGCTCTTGCCTGAACTAGAAGACCTTCCTTCTGATTGATTATCCTTGTAGTGCCGTGCCTCAACTAGTCCCCCTTCCTCTAGCTGATTGACACCTTCGTGTGGATTTGGATTGTCCCTGAGCATTCTCCATTCCTAGGTCTATTTTCTCAGCTTCAGCCAAGTCTAGTCTGACTTACCGTAATTTTTCATTTAGGTGCTCTATTAAAGTTGTCATTGACTCATCAAATTCCTTTCTAGCTTCTTCTTTACTAGACACACCTTTTATGGGCTTGCTTTCTTGAGCTACTGAAAACTATGGCATCAGCCTTTGGATGCCTTTGGCCTTAGAGCACTCTAGCTGTTGCGGCATTTGCTTAGCCACATCCTCTATGATCTTGGCCATCAAAGTTCTTTTTGTTTCCTTTGTTGATTCTGTTGGTGTCCTTCCATCCAGAGTCATTGGCCTCTTGCCTCAGTAAGATTCAATGAATTTTTTTGGATATTGTTGTCTTCGTCTTTCTGCTCAATCTCTATCTATTAGCACCACATTCAAATCAATTTTTAATATGGGAAATATGTTCATTGATGCAATCATTTGCTCGATCTTCTTTGTCCCATACTTCTTGCATAGCTCTTTTGATCTCATGGCTTAAGTGATATTTCTCTTTACTTGAATACGCAAGTTGGGTCCTTGAAGAGTCAATGTTTGACCCGCATAGTCATGAATGGCTCCCACACTCCTGAGCCATGGTCGAGCCAACAACATACTATATGCTCCTTACACATCCAGTACTAGAAAATTGGTTTAGAAATTTTTCTTCCCAAATCTGATTTGTAGATTTTTCACCAACCCAATGACTTGGACAACTCGCTGGTCACACATTTTTATTCTAAATGGCACTGTTTTTATTTCCTAAAATCTTAGTTTTTACATGCTGACATGTTCACTCAATATATTTACCCTTGCCTCACCATCCAATATGACACTTGATAATGGCTCCCATTGTTTCCTTATCTTATAGTCTACCTGGATGGTTGACACTTTATCATCTTTTATGGCAGATAACTTCAGCCTCTTTCTTCCTCTTTGATAAATTTCACAGCCTCTGGTAGAGTCCTCTTGATATCATCTAACTCAATGGATATCTTATGAATTTGCTCGTATACCTTGACATAAATCTCATCTTGTTAATTGCTAGAGTTGTTGTCTGAACTAGAAGACCTTCCTTCTGATTGACTATCCTCATAGTGACATGCCTCAACTAGCCCCCTTCCTCTAGGTGATTGACCCTTCGTGAGGATTTGGATTGTACCTGAGCATTTTCCATCCCCAGCTCTATTTTCTTAGCTTCGGCCAAGTCTAGTCTGACTTTCCATAATTTTTCATTTAGGTGCTCTATTAAGGTTGTCACTGACTCATCAAATTCCTTTCTACCTTCTTCTTTACTAGACACACCTTCTATGTGCTTGCTTTCCTGAGCTACTGAAAACTATGGCATTAGCCTTTTGATGGCTTTGGCCTTAGAGCACTCTAGTTGCTGCGGAATTTGCTTAGCCAGATCCTCTATGATCTTGGCTGCCAGAGTTCTTTTTGTTTCCTTTGTTGATTGCGTTGGTGTCCTTCTATCTAGAGTCATTGGTCTTTTGCTTGGGTTAGATTCAATGAAATTTTTAGGATATTGTTGTCTTTGTCTTTCTACTCAATCTCTATCTATTAGCACCACATTTAGATCAATTTTTACTATGGGAAATATGTTCATTGATGCAATCATTTGCTTGGTCTTCTTTGTCCCATACTTCTTGCATAGCTCTTTTGATCTCATAGCTTAAGTGCTATTTCTCTTTACTTGAATACGCATGTTGGGTCCTTGAATGGTCAATGTTTGACGTGCATAGTCATGAATGGCTCCCACACTCCTGAGCCATGGTCGAGCCAACAACATACTATACGTTCCTTACACGTCCAATACTAGAAAATTGATTTTGAATTTTTTCTTTCCAACTCTAATTTGTAGATTTTTCACCAACTTAATGGCTTGGACAACTCGCTGGAACGATTTTTATTCTAAATGGACACTATTTTCATTTCCTGAAAGCCTAGTTTTTACCTGACATGTTCACCCAATATATTTACCCTTACTTCCCCATCAAGTATGACACCTGATAATGGCTTCCATTGTTTCCTTATCTTATATACTACCTGGATGACTAGCACTTTATCATCTTTTATGACAGATAACTTCAACCTCTTCTTCCTCTTCATTTTCATAAATTTCACAGCCTCTGGTAGAGTCCTCCTGATATCATCTTACTCGATGAATATCTTATGAATTCGCTCGTAGACCTTGACATAAATCTCATCTTGTTCATTGCTAGAGCTGTTGTTTGAACTAGAAGACCTTCCTTTTGATTGACTATCCTCGTAGTGCCATGCCTCAACTAGTCCCCCTTCCTCTAGCTAATTGACCCCTTCGTGAGGATTTGGATTGTCCCCGATCATTTTCCATCCCCAGGTCTATTTTCTCAGCTTCGGCCAAGTCTAGTCCGACTTGCCAGAATTTTTCATTTAGGTGCTCTATTAAGGTTGTCACTAACTCATCAAATTGCTTTCTAGCTTCTTCTTTACTAGAAACACCTTCCACCTTCTATGCACTTGCTTTCTTGAGCTACTAAAAACTATGGCATCATCCTTTGGCTGGCTTTGGCCTTAGAGCACTCTAGTTGTTGTGGCATCTTCTTAGCCAAATCCTCTATGACCTTGGCTGCCAAAGTTCTTCACTCTTGCCACTCGTCAACTTCCTTAGCCTTGCCCTTAGGTTTCTATGTAGCCCACTACTTTTTCCATCATTGAGCCTCTTCTGTTTGTTTTGTTTCCTCCACATGCTCATTTGGTAAATCCTCAATTACCACTCTAGAACTTCTAGAAAATTCTCTCACTAGAACTAGTTTATCTAGTTTCACTTAGATCCTTCTAACTTCACACTATCTGGACATCGGGCTACAAAGTGATCATACTTTTCATAAGTGTAGCAGTTGAAATTCCTCCGTCGGAAATCAGCTCTACCTCGCCCCCTACCATTGGTGCCTTGATGTCGTCTTCTTCTAGACCCATTACTGGTATTGGCTTCATTATCTCTGGTTCCACACATTCCATCTGAATTTGGAACCTCTAGATTCATGAGTGCAAGCATTGACACATCCTTTCCCTTCTTAAAATGATGCATTTTGATTTTATAGTTATTCCATACATGGTCAAATGCCTTACAATAAGTACATTGGTACCACTCATTAGACCTGTGATCTTTTGATTTGATTTTCAAACACCTCTACCTTGTTGACTAAAGGTCTGGTCTTGGACATTTCTGCAATTTGTTTAAATATCACCTCGATCCTCTTCGTCCATGATCTTTTCTACATGGTTTTGACATGATCCTTTGACTCACTATCAGAGGAACTGGAGCTGGAGCTGGAGTTTGACTCCTCAGTTGATGTCTCTGCAATGACCTAGTCTCTTTAGACACCTATTCCACGTTGGGTTAGTTGAGTCAGCTAAACCAGTTGAGGTGGCAGGGAGACGTCAAACAATATATCAAATAGAGACACTGATACTAAATGGAAATGACACATATATTAGAAATGGAATTGGGTTGTGTATTCAGATTAGTACAACTAGAATGGATTACAAGAACATGAGCCAAAGGATTGCTCTAAGCTTAATGACAAAATATTACAAGAGCATAATGAGCTCCAAGGTACTAGATGCAAGAGCACAATATAATGGCATAAAATGATAATTGCCCGTCAAATGGAATAATGACCCCTATTTATAGCTCCTAGATTGGGCCTCTGGTTGATTTTTTTAGTATAGTTATCATAGTAGCTGGCTTGGTAATTACCAGTCTAACTTCTCGTTTGGGATTGTTCCCATTGTCTACATTTTCTTCCCCCCCTTTCTTTGAATTTTGGAATATTTCCGAAATTTCTAGTGACTGATATTTGACAATCTGAAACAAATTGAAATATTTTGCTTCAAATCTTGAACTAATCTCAAGGACTAGTGTTGGTGGTGAAGCTGCATATGATCTGGCATAATATAGCTTGATCTTAGTCCCATTGTAGACCTTGGGCAACACTAACCCTTAGTAATCCTTCAATCTCACTATGCCATTCAAGAAGACCCAATCAAACTCATAAGGACCCAATCAAACTCATAAGGACCTAACCAAGCCACTTTCAGATTGGGCTTCTTCGAGCCTAGCTTAGAACAGTAACAACAATACTAAGTCTCCTTCTTTGAACTCTATGAATTTGATCTTGTTGTCATGACGGTGCTTTATTCCTTGTTGAACTACTTCTTGTTCCAATATGTCACATAGGTTGATCTCATCTAGATGCAATAATTCATCTAATTGTTGCTTTAGATTTGTGTTGAAGCCCATTCCATGCTCTACTGCCCACCTAAGACTTGGGATTGCAAACTCCATCGACGCCACTGCCTCTGTGCCATAGACCATTCTAAAAGATGTCATTCTAGTGATGACCTTGTGAGTAGCTCAATAGGCCCACAATGCTTTTGGAAGCTTTGCATCCCACTGATGTGGCTTCTTTTGAACTATCTTTGCCAGGATCATCGTTATCATTTTGTTACTGCTTTTTGCTTGGCCATTGTACCTGGGATAGTATGGTGTGGATTTCCGGTGCTTAATTGAAAATACCTCATTCGATGATGTTCTCATACAAGTTCATAGGCCATTTGCATTACATTGGTATTAGAGCATTTGGTTTCTCTTCTCTTGCTTAAGAAGAGAGGTCCTTAAGTAGCCTATTAATGGTTTATTTTGTTAATTATAATAGGGTAAGTGGGACTAGGATCTATGATCGGTTTTGTTGAGCCCACTATGTGTGATATGGTGCACACCTCGGGAGCTTTGGTCTTAATAATGGAATCTTTTTAGATTTGCCTACGGTTTTACCATTATTGAGCCATAAGAAGTCTGAAAGGAGCTATCCCTTGGCAATTTTGCTATGTTAGACCCACCCCACTACTCTCTATAATTAACCAATTCGAGCCGTGGGTGTAGATACTTGAGTGCTTATTTTCAAAGGCTAAGAGGAGTAGCAACTAAGGTTTTGAGTTGCTAAACAATACACTAAGTAAACACATAAGTATAATTAGCATGGCTGACAATAACCAAGAGAGTAAAATGAACATTGATAACTTTGATTTTGCACATGAAGGTGCTAATGATGATGCCCCCATGTTTATCAATTATCTTGTTACTAGGTTGCATCAAGCTATGGGCAACCCTACTTTGCAAGCCGAAGTTACTCAACAACTTCGTGCTTATGCGATTTTCCTTCCTCTCCAAGAGGAGAGAGAGCTTAGGAGGCCTCTTGATGAGACCCCCAAAATAAGACTCTCTCCCATACGAGAGGAGGAATCCAAAGAACAAGAAAGTAATAAATCCCTTAAGTTCCTTCGAAGATGTGGCTCCACGAAGACGGCGGTCTAGATAATCGCCGACTCCTCCCATGAGGAAATGGTCAACACATAGTCCTTCTCCTCATCACGTTGAAAGGGAAGAGAGGAAACAAAGGAAGAAAAGGTCAAGAAAGAGGTCACCCTCTTCTCCTTCTTCTTCACCTTCCTCCTCTCCCGACGAAATCTATGGCTATTATCCTAGAGAATACAAGAGGGGAGGACATCGCAAATCATACCATGCATGGCGAAGATCACAAAAGCTCAAGAAGTTCAAAGAGGGAGGAAAGAGTATCTCTTTTCTCACCTACGATGGCACCTTTGGTGCCACCAACAAAGTATTGGCCTTCATCCAACAATTTGATGCGGCCGTTAGTGACGAGGGCTTCATGGAGCCCTCCAAGCTGTAGCTATGCAATTCCAAAAATTAGCTCGTCAATGGTGGGCTAGCCTTCATGGCAACAATAAGCCCCAAAGACATGGAAAACTCTACAAGTTTCCATCATGAAGCAATTCCTTGCAAGCGATGCAAAGGACAAAGTACTTACCGAGTGGTGCAATTTGAAGCTTCTCTCAGATGAGTTTATTCACAAATATGTGGACAAGTTTTGGGACTTACATCTCAAGGCTAGTGTCTTCCAAAAGATAGATTTCTCCGAGAAAAAGCAACAATTTTGTGCGTGATTACCTGAAGAAATGGCCGAGTATGTCAACTCCCAACGGCCTTGTTCTATCACCGAAGTAATCCACCACACCATGGTTGCTTCCCGCATCAATTTCCAACAAGGGGCTAGACGGAATGTCAAACCCATGGAAAACAAAGACAAAAATGATGCAAAGGGAAAAACCAATGCCCAAAATTCTTCCTAAGGCACTTCCTACAACAACAACAATAGGTCCAAGGAGAAGGGAGTTTACAAAGGTAAAAACAAACTCTCTCATGAAGAGCTTGAAGCTTTTTGCAAGGACCATAAGTGTTTTAAGTGTGGGGAGCAAGGACATGGCTATCGTTCTTGCCCCAAGAAAAATGCTTGCAATGAGACTCCTAGGGCTTCCACCATCGAAGCTCCAAAAGAGGATGCTCATTGCAAAGGATCATCTCTCTCCTATGCTTGGGGAAAGGTAAGGGAGCATGATGCCTTCATCTTGTTTGACCCTGGCTCTACTCACAACTTCATATCAGTGGAGTTGGCCACCAAGTTGGGCATTCAAGCTTTCAAGATGGGAGATATTGTAACAGATGACACAACTTTCAAGGGACAACAAGCCTCTGTTACTCCCTTGATTGGGAAGTTGAGGCTTCATATCCAAAGCTATGTCCACAAAGAAGACTTTTTTCATCTCTCCTCTCCAACATGAGGATGCTATCCTAGGGGCGCCATGGTTTGATTGCATGGCTGCCAACATGAAGTTCCCTGACAGGAGAATCTACTTGTAAATCCACCAACTTTTGATAAGTCAATGAAAAGCTCAATTTCAGCGTACATGATTTTTGTCAAAGAATCCACTAATGATGCTAATGGTTTATCAAGTGAAAATGGTAGGAATCAAGAAGACTTAGACTTGTCTAACTTTCTAAAAGGATTCCAAGATGTGTTCATCGATGATATCCCTATGGGCTTACCTCCAAAATGAGGAGATGATGATGACCATCGAATTGAGCTCCTATCAAGAAGCTCACCGCGTAACAAGCCTCCTTATCGAGTTTCCCAAGCTCAACAAGAGGAGATTATGAGGCAAGTACAAAAATTGGTAGACAAAGGGATGGTGAGGCCTAGCTCCACTCCCTTTTGTTCTCCAATCCTTTTAGTGCAAAAGAAAGAGGGGTACATACCCTATGTGTGTGGACTATCATGCACTAAACCATATCACTATCAAAAAAAAATTTCTCTTACCTCGGGTAGAAGATCTGTTTGATAAACTACAAGGCTCTACCTACTTTATTATGATTGACCTTAAAAGTGGTTATCATCAAATAAAGATAGTGGAGGAAGATATCCTAAAGACCGTGTTTTGTACAACGTTTGGTCTTTATGAATATCTACTCACGCCTTTTGGCTTGACCTATGCACCTGCCACATTCAATCGTTTGATGAAGAAAATATTTAGACCCTACCACAAGTTCACTAGAGTGTTCTTTGATGATATCATCACCTACTCCAAGTCCTTGGAGGAACACAAGTAACATCTCCAAGTGATTTTTCAAGCGTTGAGGGAGAACAAGATTTTTCTCAACCAAAAGAAAAGCAAATTTTTCCTTCAAGAGATTCAATACTTAGGTCATATTATCTCTCAAGATGGTAGCCGATGCACTTTCACTACGACCAAAAGTCAATGTGGTGTCTATAACAACTCACAATGATCTATCTTCCATGATAGATGAGTATGCTATTGACCCTGACTTCAAAGATGTAATGTCAGCCCTTGCTTTGGGAAAGAAAGAGGAAACATTCACCTTGCAGGATGGTTATCTTCTCCATGGCAATAGGCTATGTGTTACCCACTCCCTTCGTGAGAAAGTCATGTATGAATCCCATGCTCCTCCCTATGCGGGGCATACAGGCATTCAACCTACTCTTCAAGGAGTAGAGACATACTTCTATTGGCCTAGCATGAAAGAGAACATACAAGAGTATGTTTCAAAATGTGTGGTATGCCAAAATACTAAGTATGATAGAGGGAAGAAACCTGGATTACCCATCCATTGCCAATCCCTAATTCACCATGGGAGAGTATATCCATGGATTTTATCTTTGGATTACCCAAGTCTATCCATGGGAATATTGGAATATGGACAATAGCCGACAGGTTTAGCAAGCAAGCACACTTTATTCTTGTCAAAAAGACTATTAAGGCACACCAAATGGCAACCATTTTCTTATCTTTGATTTTCAAACACCATGGATTACCAACATCCATCGTGTGAGATAGAGATCTTAGAATGACTAGTAATTTCTGGAAAGGTCTCTTTGAAAATCTAGGTACAAGATTGAATTTCTCTTTGACCTACCATCCACAAACGGATGGTCAAAGTGAGATAGCCAATCTTACAATACTGAATCTACTAAAGACTTATGTTACAAAAGTAGATCAATGATCACAATGGGAGAAGTACTTATCCCTTGTAGAGTATGCGTACAATAATATTGTCCATACTACTACAGAAAAAGCACCTTTTGAGATCATAGAGGGAAGACCTAAAAGTCCCTTGCTACTTAAAGTACATGGAAAGATCTTCACTTCTGCTGATGAGTATAGCCATGACCTACAAGAATCTTTTCAAAAGGTTAAGGAGGCTATATCCATCTCTCAACAAAGGCAAAAAGCTGCTGTTGACAAGCACAGAAGGACCTTAACATAAAAAAAAAATGATTGGGTCTTACTTAAGTTTCCCAAGGCTCGATTGAGATAAACGACGGGCAAAAATCCTATAGACCATCAAAAGTATTATGCTAAATTAGCAAAAAGATACTATGGTCCTTTTCAAATCTTGAAGCCAATCAATGACATGGCTTATCAACTCAAGTTTCCCAAACATTGGCTCATACACATTGCTTTTCATGTGAGCCTACTTAAGCCCTACAAAGGAGAGCCATCAATAGAACCAATGATTGAAGACCCTTCAGAAATCGAAGCCCAAGAAGAGGTGCTATAACCCGAAGCTATCCTTCGGCATGAAGACAAGGTACTATGGCATGGTAAGATTATTCGACGGCATCTTATTAAGTTCAAAAATTATCCATTTGAAGATGCTAGATGGATGCAAGGAATACAGCTTAAGGACAGTATGAACCTTGTTAATGCTTACAGTGCTGCACTAGAGTAAGCAAATATAAATTCTTTCTTAATGAACAACATTTTTGTCTTATAAGACTAATCCTCTTTTGTGGTTAAATTTAGATAGTATGCATGCTTAGAATCATGTGTGTGATGACGACGTCACTCAAACACCAAGTAGAATTTGTCACTCTACTTGGTGTTTGGAAGAGGAAGAGGGAGTGTGGCTGCATAGCATGGGCAAACTGGGGTCCACCAATAAAATCATAGCTCACAGCTCGTAGCTCAAAAAAATATGAAAAAATTTGATGTAAAAGTTCAGCTCACGAGCTACAACTTTTGTTTGTATCACCTTTTCAAATTCGCCGAGCATGTGATCTTTAAAAATTCAGCAAAACCGACTGTTTTTCCCACTGCACAAAGTCCTTGTGAGGTCCTTCTTTGGATGATTCTTTTGAATACCTCCAAGAGTGAGCTCCCCATGGTGCATGCATGCATGCCACATACCCTTGACCTTATTTGGTAGGTCTATAATTGAAGATATTATTGAGATCATGATATAAGTGAATAGTACAACTAAGAAAATCAAATATTGAGGGGTCTAAAAAAAAATATGTACATGTCAAATATAAATAATATAGGTGGAAAAAATATAAAGGGGTCAAAATAAATCTCTCTCATTATAAGTCTACCATAAAAAGATGTGGTCTAATTTATGAGAGTAATAGGGAATAGATGTAGGAAGGAAAAAATCACAATAGTGAAAAAATATACACATAAATAAAACTAGTTTTTTTGGATTTTTGTTGGGATGGAGTTACACCAAAAATAAGAGAAGCTTGCATGAAATTATTTTTATATGGAATAAAGAGTATGCAAAATGGTAAGAAAAAATATGGTAATGGTGAGTCAATGTACATAGCATAAATAACACACCATAGGTAGAAATATTTAAATAACTACCAAAATAATTATGAAAAATCCTTTTATTTAGGCCCTATATACAATGTAATATTTACACACAAATGGGCCATAATATATTTTATTTTTTTGATTTTATTTATTTTTTTGGCTCAACTAGCCCAGTGACTAGCTAGCTGAGGGTTTTTAAGAAAATATGGGGAAAGTCCCCTAACTCACACACGCCTATGTACAGTGCAATGGTAGGCATAGCCACAGTGTTTGAGTGATTCGATAGGGTGAGGTAGCTTACTATGGCAATTATGGAAAGCCGAAAAACGGCTATCAATAGGAGTTCCCCCGCGTATAAGCTGCTGTACCAAGCCAATATAAAGTTATACACACTACGGCCATGGTCACTCGCCAAGTAACAAAAACCATATCCTGAGCAATTTCTTGTTCTTGTTTGGGCAACCAAACTTATTTGACTATCTTGATTTCATGAATGCTCTCCCTCGGTTTCTCTATCCCCAACTCAAAGTATCTAGATGCACGTGCATTCTCGAATATATACATATACACGTTGTATGGACTTTCATGAGATAGAACTCACAATGGCCTCATCTACATGAGCCTATTTTTAGATGGGTTTTAAAAAAACCCTCATACAACCTACATAGAATACTTGGCATATGGCATTACCTCCACACAAAATTGCTAGCCTATTACACACATACACACATGGCGCACATGCAACAAAGTAACTGCTTGCTTGCAAGATAGAGTGTTCACGTTTCTTCGCACATACCCTATCTTTGTTCTCAGCCTACTGTGCTTGCCCTCGCATGATCTAATCCACAGGATCCAGGGCTGGTGTTTTTGAGCTAATCCTCGACACGGGTGATTGTGATGGATTGGCGTATAAAACCCTTCGGTATGCGCGCGCACGCGCGCGCACACACACACACACACACACACACACACACACACACACACACACACACACACACCCCGCAATCAAGCGTATATACCTTCTAACTAGGTCTTAGCTTCTTTCGATACTAATGTTAGAGCTTTCTGATCATACTATTGTGCTATGAGCATGCTTCCGTGTTGAAAGCTTCATATTCATCACATACACACACACACACACACTGGTATACTGTTCATAAATTATATTTGTTTAAAAAGAAAAAACTTCCAAAAAGAAAACACAAACCCCCCCCCCCCCCCCCCCCCCCCCCTTGTTGCTCTTTTTGCATGGACCATACTAGGTCAAACTTAAGAAATTGGTTTTAAAAAAAATGGACCACTACTATCGGGGGGCCAAGCCCTTGAATGTATTATGATGCTCTTTACTTCTGGAGAGTCGAGCATGATCAATGTCGTCTGTGCGCTCCTTGCCGCACTGTCGAAGCAAGGGACTTGCCAATACACCGTATGCGAGCCACAAACGGCTCCAAGCACACAACAAGCCTAAACTAGCAAGCTCAAGAAAACAAAGGGTGTGTCACTCACCGCTCTACGCTCGCCTTCGTGGTGGATTCCTCGCCGCGATGAAGAAGAAGCTGCAGTCGTGCCGCGCTCAACCGCTTCACCGCCGTCGTGCCTTCGTAATGCTCGATCGCACACACACTCTCCCTCTCTCTCTCTCTCTCACACACACACACACACAAGGAGGTGAAGAAGAAGAAGATGGAGATGGAGCAAGAGCACTCTTCAATTGCACAAATGAGAGAATGAGTAAAAATTAGGTTTAGTTGGCTTTTATAGGAGCTCACCCCATTCACACTTGGGCGCCCATGCTTAACCAACTAATCCCTTGAATGTCCAAGTTAAAGTGCGCCTCTCATCGGCGATCACTCTACCTTTCCCTATTGGTCCGACAAGCCCGGTACCTGACTCTACCAAATACATTATACACGTCCATCGTAGGTGATGGGGTGTCCGTGAGCCGTGAGGGTTAACATGCCCCCCTTCCTGATGTAGATTCCGTCCTCGGAAGCTATTGAGTTGAAGCTGGGTCGTCGAGGTGGAAGAGCATTTGAGATGAATGTCCTTAGCCTTCTTCAGTCACTGCAAAATCAAACAACATTGGCACAGTAATTGCATTCTCTTAAAAAGCATATGCAGTTTTAGGTAGACACATTGATTGGTAAAAGAATTTCAAACAATTTGTTAGCAATGAACATTAAATTGCAATGTAATCAAATGCATAAACAGATGTAAAGGCAAAAAATTAAACAAGTCTGGGGTCGCTAATTTGACGGTCGAAAAGCACTAGAGATCGAATATTAATACCATGGATAAGCTTCTTAACTTTCTGTGGTCAATTAAGTTGTTTAATCGCGAGAGCCAAGTATTCATGTTCAAGGGCTGACTAGAGGCTATATCTAGAAAACCTTGTAGTTAAGCTACCATAAAAGGAATTTCTCATGAAATCATCGCCTGACTGATTACTTTTTCTTTGACCCCCCAAAGTCTTGTCACATTGATTCAATTATGATGTGTGTGCTTATTTTGTATGCCTTGGGTTTTTTGCTTTTCAAGGAAAAGCGCCCACACTGGGAACCTCTAGGGCTCTAGTACCATAGGCGATACATGTGAGTGAAGTACCAAATCAAGCCGAGATTTCTCTTCCAGCTTAAAATTTTACATTGTGGCACTTTGATTTTTTGCTTGTTCATTTTCAGCATTTAAATTTTGTAACTTTGGGGGGTCATATAACACTGTTACACTCCCCAGGCTCATCACATTAGTAAACTCCCTTTATAATACTTAAGCTAAAGGTCAATAGGGTCAAGCCCACTAGAAAGCCCTAGTACATTTCATACAATGCTGCCTAAATCGGATTAAGAACCTAAGTAACCATTGATTATTAGGAAGGCATTCCCCATGGTATTAAGAGAAGATTTCTAATACGTAGCTTGGTCAAACTAGCTTAGTCGGACTGCTTGATTTTTACACCTAAACAAGTGATTATGAAAAAAGATTGCATTGAATTAAATGTTGGATACTAAGCCAATGCGCTGAATAGTATGCTACCAATCACAATCAAAGCAGACAAACATGGATGCAAAAAGATAACGGCAATGCTAATGGATAAGAAACACCTGTTTGTGTCGATGGTCGTGCTTGATTTGAAGGTTCCATGAAGGTCCAAATCCTATCAATAGCAACACGCTCCTGTACACACTAGGAAACAAAAGGAATACCTCCAGGAGGCACATCAGTGGGAAAAATTAAAACTCCTAAAAAACAAACTCAAAACACAATCTAGACCCCTAACCTACCTATCTGTCACCCCTTTTAGAATCAAGGAAAGAGGATATTATATAAACCGGGTGGCCACCCTAAGGCTAGGCCTCTATCCTCATCATCTAGATAAATAAAATCGTTGTCCGTGAGGCCATAGTCTTCCTCGGTCTCTATTAGTTCCTCTTCATCATCCTCTTGTGCAAGCATGCTAATCAAGAACCTCGTGATGCGTGGATACTCATCTTGTGCAAAAGAATAAGCATGTGCCATTGGAGACACATTCGCTACTGGGTAGGGATCACTAGTTAGCCATAGACGTATCAGCCATTCTAACTCCTCAAAATTTCTCTCACATGCAAGGCTCTCTATCAAATCCCATTCGCAAGAAAGTATAGGGTAGCATATGTAGAACACTTGTTGAAAAGACAAGGGGTACCTTTCATCAAAAATAGAAGTGCATGCCTCTGGTGAAGTAGCCATTTCTGACAAGACAGATAGATTTGGTTAGGCCTTTAAAACATAAGAGTTGTTTTTGTGTGTTGCTTGACTTGACACGGTGAATTTGGACTTATATGTAAGATCTGATAGGGTGCTCTCTCATTGCTAGGCGCTCTTGCTCTTTTTTATTTTTGTTTTTTTGTGAGTATAAGGCTATATATATACATTCCCTAAGATCGGAGATTAAGAGGTCAGGGAAAAAGGTTGAGAGGGAAGCAAGTGAATGATGGATGTCCACAAACACTCCCCCCTTCCTTGGGTAGATCATACCGTTTGAAATGAGCTTGTCACCCTTTGAAACCAATTGTTCCAGTTGGTAATAGGTGAGGATTTTTGCCAGTAGTTTTCTATTACCCTAGGTGCCTTGTCAAGTTGCAACGGTGGTAAGGTACTCTCCCAGGATTGAACTTGAAGTGGTTCATCAGGTGATTCTTGAACACTGGGAGGGGTGGATTCCTTTGTAGCTTCATTGAGGTCCACTACTATAGATGGAGGATGTGTAGAAGCTTTTACCTCTATGGATGTATTACATGATGAGCTAGAATCTTCATGGGACTCCCCCCTTCCTGAGCTAGGTGGAACAAATCGTTCTTTCTTTGGTACCCAAACTAACTCGGGAGCGGGTGTGTAGCATTCCATGATTTTTTCCTTTCCGCGATTTTCAATTTGTTTTGGAGCCACAGGATTGGGTTTACATGGGCCAGGTGACAGGTAAGAGTACACTTTACGTTTGGGCACCCAGATTTGATCATTTCCTTCATAGTATCCTTGGGCTTCCAATAGTCGTTTAGGAATCCAACGCAGCGTTTCTTTACATTTCTTGGAGTGAGTGGTACGGTTCTTACTAGGTTTCCGCTTTTTTGCATCAACCATGCTCACTATAGAGGTTTTAGGGACCCACTTGTATGTTTTCTCTGTTATATTAGGATGGTTCTTGTGTGTCTCAAGCTTTCTTTCAACTACATCAGTTGAAGCTCTAGAGAGTTGGGCTATGGGGACGTATGGTTCAACCTCCTGGACATGCAATGTCTTGGGTTTTATTTCCTTGGGCAATATTTGAGGGACTATGGCTTGAGTGGTAGGGCTAAGAGTTGGTTTTTGCGTTGTAACACCCCCAGTCCCCCAATCAATAGTGCATTTGGTGGCTATCATCCACGTGCGGCCTAGGTTTATATTACCCTCCATAGTTCCAGTAGGCATGACCAAAAAGTCTTGAGCTACCACCCCATTGTCATAACTGACAGAAGTGTGCCAGATTCCAAAAACTGCAGTTTTTTTCTTGTTGACACCCTTGACTTGGATAATACTCTCAGATAGAGGTGGCTTCCCTAACTGACACCACACCCCATAGGATAGCAGATTGTATTTAGCACCCGTGTCCAATAAGGCGTTATATAGCACTTTTCCATAGGCACTATTTAACTCAATGGGGTATCGTAGAGGTGTGTCAGAGTCCAACCCATCCTCTTCGTGTGCTTCATTTGCATCAGGTTCCGAGCGAGTAGCTCTACCTAATGTTTCCATGAAACGGCTAAACATACTAGTACTATGCTGTGGAGCTTCGGGAGGTGCATGGCCTTCTCTCTCAGTGTTTTGGGTAGGGTATGCTTCCATGATTTCTGAGTCGGAGGAGGAATCACTAGCGGCTATTTTAGGGTCTTGGGTGGTGCTACCTTGTGTCCCCGCTGAGGGTCTAGAGCTTATCGTGGATGGGTAATTGGTGTCCGTATGAACAGAGGCACCCTCAATATGATCGTGTTCTAGCACCCGCCCAGAGCGTAAGTGCATGTGCTTTTGATACCCTAAGGTGTCAAAAAGCTGCTCTAGGAGGCCTTGTGACTAGTTTTTAGCGTGTTTTTGTTTGTTTTTTTGCTAGATTTTTTAGAGCGTGTCGTGGAATGGGCCGTGTGATAGCTCAAAACGAGCGTATCGGTCAGAGGGTCGTGCCGTGCTTTACAGCCCTCCGTTTGGTCACTCTATGCCCTCGGAATCCCTAAAACTGTCAATTTCCAGTAGGGAACTAGGCCCAAACTAGAAAGTCTAAGGGTGCAAGTGGGAAGAGAAAGGAGGAGAGTGGAGGACTTGTCCCACATGCTTTCATTCTCTCTTGAGGGAGTAGGGTATATATATAAGAGTGAGTCTAGTATATATCATAAGATTGAGGATTGAGGCTTGGGCTTGGGCTTGGGCTTGGGCTAATGATCCCGATCTCGATCTATCTTTTATACAAACCAACCCGTCCGTTTTAAGAGTCACGTTTTTTATTTTCGAAAAATTTCGCCGCCCACTCGCTCGCGTTTTTAATTTCCAAATTTTTTTCCTTTTAAATTTTTTTTTCAAAATATTTTTTTTCTTTTTTTTCTCAAAAAACTTTTTTTTCCCTTTTTTTTTTCTTGTTGATGCAGAAAATACAGAAATTGAGAAAAACGCAGAAATGCAGAAATGCAGAAAATGCAGAAAAAACGCAGAAATTGCAGAAAACGCAGAAATTGCAGAAAATGCAGAAAAAACGCAGAAATTGCAGAAAATTGACAGAAAAAACGCAGAAATTGCAGAAAATGCAGAAAAAACGCAGAAATTGCAGAAAATTGACAAAAACGCAGAAATTGCAGAAATTGAAAACGCCGAACTTGAAAACGCAGAAATTGCAGAAATTGAAAAAACGCAGACAATAGCAGAAATTGAAACTTGACAGCAAATGCAGAAAACGCAAAAAACAGAAATCTCCACACACTCCTTCCTTGCCTTTCCTATGATACAAATTGCACCACAAGGAAGCGTAAAGTGCTAACCGAGCTTAGTGTAGGGTATATCCCCGGCAGCGACGCCAAAAATGTGCGCTCCTTGCCGCACTGTCGAAGCAAGGGACTTGCCAATACACCGTATGCGAGCCACAAACGGCTCCAAGCACACAACAAGCCTAAACTAGCAAGCTCAAGAAAACAAAGGGTGTGTCACTCACCGCTCTACGCTCGCCTTCGTGGTGGATTCCTCGCCGCGATGAAGAAGAAGCTGCAGTCGTGCCGCGCTCAACCGCTTCGCCGCCGTCGTGCCTTCGTAATGCTCGATCGCACACACACTCTCCCTCTCTCTCTCTCTCTCACACACACACACACACAAGGAGGTGAAGAAGAAGAAGATGGAGATGGAGCAAGAGCACTCTTCAATTGCACAAATGAGAGAATGAGTAAAAATTAGGTTTAGTTGGCTTTTATAGGAGCTCACCCCATTCACACTTGGGCGCCCATGCTTAACCAACTAATCCCTTGAATGTCCAAGTTAAAGTGCGCCTCTCATCGGCGATCACTCTACCTTTCCCTATTGGTCCGACAAGCCCGGTACCTGACTCTACCAAATACATTATACACGTCCATCGTAGGTGATGGGGTGTCCGTGAGCCGTGAGGGTTAACATCGTCTGCTCTCATGGCGTAGTGAAGGCGGCCTTCTTCCCCCCTGACTATCGATCCCCATTGAAGGCCATAGGCGTGCAGCTCTATGCTATCACACACTCATGGTGGAGTGTGGCCTAGCTCTCTTGATACCATGGAACAACATACGGACAAGACCTGCCTCCTCCTGCTATTGCTCTTAAAAATGAGGTTCTACTCCAAAAAAAGAGGGAGTCTTGCTACTCTGTTGACAGGTTACACTGGTGTCTTATTGGTTATAAAAAATGAGGTAGTCATCATCATCATTTGATACCTTTGGTTGGCAAAAAGTAGTCGGATTTCACATCTCTTTGTATAAAGAAATACCTTTGATACCTTGAGTTTACTGATTTTGAAGGTAAGTATATGGTTGCTTTTTTGTCTTAAGCATAGCTACTGTGCTATGGCTCTTGAAATAATTTGACTTTTGATGGACTTCACCATCTAGAAGATAGACTGTAAAGTAATAAGAAAGACAACTAACCTACCAGTTCTAAAATGAAAAAACTAGCTTGTCTAAAGTAATTAAAACCTATAAGATGGACATGGATAACAACTGATATAGTCCATTGATACCTATAAAACACATCCAAGGCTAACAAAATTGCTGTCTTGTTTGGATGGATGCAAGTAAGGACTCTATATTATCTTGGATGGCTTTCTTTTCTTTGGCAAGCAACATTTCTGTAATGAAATACTCATTGAGGAACGGGGAAGTTCTTTTACTTCTAGTCTTACTGAAAGAGGATCTCTTTCTACAATCATTGTACCTAAATAATTCTAATACTGAGTTATTTTTGTACATATCAGTTCATTATTCCTTGGCCAGCTGTCTTTTGAATGTAAAAATTCAATTATGTCTTATTAGTTAAAATTTAAACAGCTACACACACACACACACACACACACACACACACGCATGTGCGTGTGTGCACGTGCGGTTCAACGGGGGCTGAAAAAATCTACCATCAGGCTCAAATCAGGGCTTAAATGTATTGAGAATAGGAGGTGACATATACATGCACTTCGTGACTCTGACAAAGGTAGGCAGTTGGAGCAATCACACAGGCTCAGTAAACAAATCAAGAATGCATATGGAAGCTGATGGAAGCAGACACGGAACGTGATCTCATGACAACCTGATCTTGAAGAAAGCAGTCTACTATATCCGACTTTGATTTTCAAAGCAAAATGTCCATTAGGTAGGTGCACATGTACCTACTTAGAACAGGCTGTGCTAGTTCTCATGTATTCCAAATTATATGTTCATTTGGTGTTTATTTCCTAAACCTATATATGCATTCTGAATATTAGAATGAATTGACTGGAAGAGCATGATCTACATTCATAACATTTGCAGGTATTTATACGTTAGCATCTGGTTAAAACGCCTTAAACCTCCCGTGGAGGGTCTTGCGAGAGATGGCATATACTGATTGGGAAGTGGTTTAAAGCTTTTTTATATACTGTGATCATTATGATACACTGTTTGGTGGCTCTGTATGAAGAATGATGAGTTGGAAAAGACATTGAAGTCTTTTGCTTAGAACAAAACATTGAAGCCTTCTACTTTGTATGAAGAAAAAATATTGAAGTTATAAAAGTTTCAAACATGACATTGCAGGACAGAAAAGATGTGTTGACCTAGCCGTGTCTTGAGAAAGATAGCAATCTAGCTTTTTGTACAAACAGATCATTTTGCAAGTAAAATGCATAAACTTATAAACTTAAATGCACTAAGAAATATATGGTTTAATGACTTTTGCCTTCAAAAATTAAGAAGGAATTTGGGTATAAACCATGAATACTGAGCCGTAAACCTCCTATGGAGGGTCTCATTGTTAGATGGCACCAACTTTTGAAAATTTGTTCGATTTACAAACAAAATGTTGTCTGATTTTGGCTAGGCAGGTAATGTTAACCGTATATATTGAGAACTTGGTCTCTTTGATTCAAGCTCGAGTGACATAGTGATTCCTACTTAGAAAAGTATAGTGACTCCTACTAAAGTGACAATGATGGTTAAGTTGTATAGATGGTGGCAAAGACCAGTTGTAGATAGAATCTTTGGTAAATTTGATACTACTTATGATTTTTGTATTAAGCCTAATCCTCTTGTTGAGTGCCTCAAGAGAGGTCGAGTTCATAGAGCTTTGAGAAAGCTATTTCAAATTGCAGCAAACTGATGCCCTAAACGGGATAGGTTTGCTTACATAAAAACCAATGTTTTGGAACACACTTAGTTTTTATTGAGATAATTGGTGGAAAGGGTATAGACATCGCATTCATATTCTGGCATGGTGATTGACATCACATAAGCTGAAAAATCATTGATACTGATGGGTTTGTGAGGATTATTGATTCGCATGCATGATTGAACATATATGATATGACGGGATGTTCAAAAGGAATTACTTGCAAAGTATATTAGTCTCTAATATGTTTTGAGGATGCTACCATAATTTTGAGCTAGTAACATGTGATATACTACTGATACATGAGATATATGTTAGTTCTTGAAGCCATAAACCTCCGATGGAGGATCGCATTGGGAGATGGCATAAACTCAGTTTTTTGAAATACTACTCGAATTACAAAGGAGGTGCTGTCCGATTTTTGCCAGGTGTTCTACGTTGATAGATAACCCAGAAATAGATAGATATTTGCATCATATATGTTAATCGACACTAGTAGTCTTTTGAGAGAGCTCGGTGAGTATTGGGATACACATGCATATACATTTAGATTTTATCTTACTTGAAATCTTAACTTAATAGTCAATCCTAAGGGTAAGCTGTAAACTAGGTCTACAGATGTGACATGGATGACAACTGGATCCAGTGTTGACACTTGCAAAATGCACAAACATAGCCAGTTCTAATTGAATGTTTTTGTATGGATGCACGTTACAGCTGGATCCTTCTCCATGTAGATTTAGTGGAATCTCATCCCAAAGGGTGGACACACAGAGACACAAATTAATATATCAATTTGTAATGATCGAAGATCAAATGTCTGATCTAAATGAGAGTATTATCCATTAGATACAAAATGTTGTATTGCTGTATATGAAATGTTAATTGAGTTTTATGACATCTTGTTTTCAAATATTGTTATTTAATATATTATGTAATACAATTGTCTAAGTATGGTTCAATTATGAGGGGATTTTCATACTTAATCTCTCTCTCTCTCTCTCTCTCACACACACACACACACACACACACACACACACACACACACACACACACACACACACACACACACACACACACACACGAACTCGTGGAATTGTGAGGCATGTTTTGAATGTGTCAAGATCACATGCATACCTAGTGATGGCTTCACCTTTGCTTACTCTAGCCCACCTGGAACCTGGGAGATGGCGTATACTGAAGACCTCCCATGCGTGCAACAACAGATGAATTTCAAATTTTGGATGACACACACAATCAGAGAGTGATCGGCTTCTCGACAGAATCCTTACAGCTCAGAGATATGCAAAAGCACATTTTGGGACTTTGGAGTATACTTTTGGGTTCTTATACATGCTTACCGATGGATGTTTATCTCAAAATACAAGTAGGTGCAGTTGCACCTACTCAGTCTGGCTTTGGTTTTTTTGAAAGTAACATATTTCCAAATTTTCTCATATATGTTAGTGAAAAGGGAATATACAACATAAAATAAATAATAGACAATCGGAATTTTTTCTCATTTGATAGTTTGGAATTTTACTAAATCTGGATTGAAATTTACTGATTTGTTGAGAGGAGATAATCTGATCTTTTTGGCTCATTGGTGGCATAAAACCATGGTTAGATGTTGTTGTGAACCATATTTCCCACCTCGTCATTATTGATGGCTTGACTAAGCTTGCCTAAATGTTGGGGTTCTCTCACACTCACACCCTTTGTCCGTGGAATTGATGTCACTACTTGGTTTGCATACATACTGTGACCTACGTACAATACTTTAAGTAATGGATATGCATAGATTGTGGACAAGTGTTTTCAATTTCAAATGGTTGCTAGAGTCTTAAACCTCATGTGAGGGTCTCAACAGAGATGGTAGTGACTGGGATTTTTTTAAAATTTTACTCGTGATACAAAGGAGATGCTGCCCGAATTTTTATTTTTTAGAGATCTTTAATACCAAAATCTGGAGTGGTGTTACATGCTGCTACCTCTCTTTGGTTTTAATAATAATTTCAGGCTTTGTATGTTACTTTATAGAAAGCATACATTGAAGCATGCATTGAAGATTGTGGGGCAAGATCGTTACATCCGAAATGTCATATAGATAGGTGCTTATGCACCTACTTAGTACATGTAAAATTTTTGGATTCTCTAAAAATCGATCTATCTTCATTATTAAGCATACAGGTATATATTTAAAAAAGAATTATGTCAACATTTAAGGAACTTTAACTTTTATCAGTTTACGTTTACCTGGCTACCTACCTATATGTAGTGCATAACATAGATTCCATGCCATGGTATTGAACATGGTAACTCTACCAGACTTTAGGGTTTGGAAGCGGATTTGTGTTACATTCAAACTGGTTTTTTAATGCACTTTCTGGTCCTATAATGCATTTGGATGATGTTCAACTTATTTTTGGATTAATGGTCAGATGCACAAGCAAATTGCTGGCATAATCCGTGCTCAGCTGAAAGTTAATGAAAACAGTTTTTTAGTTATTCTTTTGGATCGATTTGAGAAGTCTCAGCGGAAAGTTAAGGAAAAAGTATTTTTACTCATTTGGATCTATATTTAGTCATAGGAGGCATATCCCTATTACTGGTATGTATTTCCTCTGAGCCAAAAATGGTACATGATAGTGATAAAGTATCTATTAATGGCATATCCCTATCCCTATTAATGGTACAAGAAATGGCGTACTTATACTTTCTGATGCACTTATGGGTCCTATAATGCTACCTTTCTTTGGTTTTTAAGTAGTTGCACTCTTTATATGCTGACTGTACATAACAATTCAAACATCCACCTCACAACATTGTTTTGATAGACCGGTGTTGGGGATCCATTGGCACTAGTATCTGCCTAGGTTTCTAACTACGTTAGTCATTTGGTTAAGGAAAGATCTTGCGCAAAATGTTATATTGACCTTGTAGATTTAGTAATAGGAACTGCTTTTCAACACTTTTCTCCTTGTTGAATAGATGCATAACTTTTGAATTTAGTGTTAGTACTTTACTTGGAACATACTCCAATGTTTTTAAATAGAGCCTTAATCCTCACGTGAGGGTCTCAGATGAGATGATAGTGGATTGGACTTTTGAAATTTAATTCAAAATACAAAGGAGATGCTGTTCGATTTTTTTTGGAATTAAATGATAAAAACATTATCGTAAATTAATGGCTCATTCTTTAAACTTAATATTTGATCTATGCTATGGGGTTAGTTTTTGTTGTAATTTTTGACACCAATAACAAGGGGAGGTAGTCGTTGACACCTGTCTTCCCAAGTAATGCCAGTTTTGATAGGCTTGTGTTTCTTGGATGGTGACAGGTAAGAGATTCTTTCCTTTGGATTACAATGACAACGGCAACAATAATAGAAGATCTTCCAATATAACACCTGGATCCTTCTCCATGTAGATGTAGTGGAAACTCATCCCAAAGGGTGGACACACAGAGATATAACACTAAGATATCAATTTGTAAGTATCAAAGATCAAATTTTTAATCTAAATGACTGTATTATCCATTAGATATAGAATGTTATATTGGTGTATATGAAATGATAGTTGAGGTTTATGACATCTTGTGTTAAAAATATTGTTATTTAATATATTATTTAATGCAAATGTCTAAGTATGGTTCAATTATGAGGGGATTTTCATACTTAAACACACACAAAGTGGCTCAAGGAGTAACACCCAACGGGCCCAATCGGGGCCCTATATATATTGTTTCACGGGCTTGTCAGGCATCTGGGTTTTCTCGACAGCCTCGTAGGGAAAATACTAATTCTTGGTAGGCCCACAGGGAAAACTGCATTGCCTGGGGGCTTTTTGTGGGTTTCTAAGTTGCTCTTAATTGGTTTGTTTGTGATCATGTTAAGTGTGATTATGTAAATATGTCAATAAGATCTTGTGATCACACAATTTTTTTCGTAATTACGTAAATATTAAATCCCTGGCTGCAAGCTCCATAATTGGTACAGCAAAGAGTGAAAACACACAGTCCTCACTTTTATGCAAATCAAACACACACAAGGCTAAGTGAGAGGCGGAATGCACCCTCACCTCTTTAAATAAAAGAAGGTAGATCACAATTACTCATGGCATGTAGCGCACATAATCCATATCACACCAAGCATTGAGTAGGCCAAGTGCCGTTCCTTCCGGGGAAACAAAAACGTAGCTGTCTCTGATGAGGTCCCACGTGCCATTAGCATGGCAAGGTAAGTGAGGCACAGTTGTAGAGTAAAATTTAAGACAAGTTGATAACTACCAGCCAAAAGACCTCCAACCAAAAGACCTCCAGCCATCATAACCCATTAGGGGTTCCATCCCATGGTGGATACAAACCTAGTGTAGCTAGGAAAAATTTTAAGCCATAGTTTAAGTGAAAATATATAGCAAAGATGATAGCAGTAAGGGGTAGTAAAGTTTTTTAAGGAAACAAACATAAAGATAAGTACTAGTGTGTGTGTGTGTGTGTGTGTGTGTGTGAGAGAGAGAGAGAGAGAGAGAGAGAGAGAGAGAGAGAGAGAGATGTCTAAATAATAAATAGTGATTTGAATATGTTTGATGTTGTTCAAAAGATCATTCACTATGATTAGTAATCAAAAGTGGTCTAGAAGAATTTGTATGATTGACAGTCTCATCTATAATTCAATAATAATTATGTTGCTAATTATCATGCTCAATCATCAATACTATCTATGGTATTGGACAATGTGACTTTGTGTGTGTGTGTGTGTGTGTGTGTGTGTGTGTGAGAGAGAGAGAGAGAGAGAGAGAGAGAGAGAGAGAGAGAGAGAGAGAGAGAGAGATAAATAGATAGATTTTTATTATCGTCCACAAAGGTCAAATATGACCTTTGGGACCGAAGATATGTATGTTGTACTATGTCTGGGGCTAATAAGTGATTCTCGATGCTCTAGGATTGGGGGGGGGGGGGGGGGGGGGAGAGAGAGAGAGAGAGAGAGAGAGAGAGAGAGAGAGAGAGAGAGAGAGAGATTTGGTTGGAGTCCCAACTTCCCACACTGTCACCAAAGAGTGAGTGGTTCATCACCTAATTTAACCAACACAACATGGAAGTTTGGCAAGTTTGAGGTAACCTTCCATGCTAGCAGCTAGGGTCCAATCTGACATGTTAACCAAAGAGGGGTGGGGTGTCATAATAACTAATATCTAATTCTCCTAAATGATTTCTCATGTTAAATTGATCATTTAATATGGGGAAGTGCTAGGGGAGAAAAAGCTAGAATATTGGTTAAGCTAGCAGACCAGCCACCGTAGGGATCCAAAGGAGGGAAAATAGGGATCCAAAGGGGGGGCCATCTGCAAAAGTGCAATGTGCAAAAATGGGCTGTAAAGACCCTAAGGTTCAGCCCATTAAGATTTCCAAAATGCTAAGGTTCCAAAATTCAAAGGTTGTGTCCAAAGGTCAAACACTAAGGAAATAATTGGATGCTTTGTGTGTGTATCAAAAAAGTCTTCAAAACTCCTACAAAGGACATGGCGTGCCTTGCAAGTAAGGGATGAGAGAGAAACACACACATACACACACACACACACACACACACACACACACACACAAACTCACAAGCTTCCTTTACACAAAGGGAATGAGGGACACATGTTAGCTCCCTAGCCCAGATGCCCACAAGGTGAACTCAAATCCTATTGGATGGCCATGGAGGCAGACCAATGAGAATTAGGCTAGAGTAAATCTAGTTTAATTCATTTAAAAACACTTAAAAAAAACCAATAAGTATTAAGCTCTCTAGAAGACTATTGGACAGTCTCTCAAGGGGTCCAATGAGCATTCAACAGCCCAAAATGGCTTGCCTAATTTCTATTGACCAGGAGACAAAGGGGTCCAATGAGAGTTTAGTTGCATTAATTAATTACCTAAAGCTCTCACAAAAGGGGCAAGGGGGACACGTGTCAGAAGGCTATCGCTTATGCTTCTTAAATTCTATTGGCTAAGCCTCAAGAGGTCCAATGGGAAGCCAACAAGAAGAAATAGCAAGAGGGGTCGACCAAGAGAGAGAGGGCTGATTTTTCAAAGGAATTATTCCACACACACTCACATTAGCTCATGTGTGAAGCAAGAAGACTCTCTCTCTCTCTCTCTCTCTCTCTCTCTCTCTCTCTCTCTCTCTCTCTCTCTCTCTCTCCTTCTCAAGCTTTAATGGAAAGATTATCACCTACTCCAAGCTTGTGAGAAGGGAGGCCTACACCAACACCTCTTGGCTTTGTGATGCAAATCCAACCAAGATCCAAGATTCAATGCATGCTCATCTCCTCTACCATGCTAATTACTAAGCTATGCTACACTAATATGAGTGATTATGTGAGCAGATGTACTTATTTCTGGTAAGACTACTCCTTCTTCCTCTCAATCTACTCTCATACCCCGCTAGCTCTCACCATCTTCAAAGGTGTGTGAGGTCTTAGGTCTGAGACCGTGAGGGAATTGATGATGTGTTTTATAAGTGTTTGCTAAGTGCTTGAAGCTTCCATCTTCATTGCACTAGCTAGTGATTGAAGGAACACAAAGAATTGTATTGTAAAATGTCTCCCTTGATGGGGAAAACTTAAAATACAAAGCCTTTTGGAGGGGGACCGGCTCCATGTAAATCCGGTCCTCGAATGTTGTCAATAGCTTAATTTCTCTATCTTTTGGGGTATTGTTCATGCCTATCTAACTAGGTGTTATGCTTTTTGTTGCTCTCTCCACCCAAGCACTCTTGTTATGCTCATTAGGAATCTATTCTAATGAAATGCTAACTATGTTCATGTTATTTTCCGGTACACACAAGTATCTAGGCCATTATATGTTACATTGGTATTAGAGCACAAGGTTTCTCTTTTCTTGCTCAAGAAGGGAGGTCCTCAAGCTAGCTATAAATGGTTGTTATTATTAATTGCAATTGAGTAGGCAAAATAGATTAAGCCACCAAGCTAGTTTTACTCTTCTAGTTGGACACCAAGCTAGGCATCCAAGCCTATGAGATGGGAGATGTCCTACCCACAGATGGTGCTTTCAAGGGGCCAGAAGCTTCAGTCACTCCCTTAATCGGGAAATTGAGGCTCCATGTCCAAAGCTATGTGGACAAAGAGGACTTATTTATCTCTCTTTTCAAGCACGAGGATGGAATCTTAGGGGCACGAAGGTTTGATCGCATGGCTGCCAATGTTAAATTCTCTGAAAGGAAAATCTACTTTAAGTATAGAAAAAAATATATGTACATAGATGCTAAGGAAATGGGTAACACCATACCCATTGTACATACGCAAGCTTTCAATAAGTCAATAAAGAGCTCTATTTTCATGTACATGATTTTTGTTAAAGATTCTCAAAATTAACCTAATGCTTTAGCAAAAGAAATATAAACAATCACACGGAATTAGAGTTATCCAATTTTCTCAAGGAATTTCAAGATGTCTTTATTGATGACATCCCTTGTGAACTACCTCCTAAACGAGGCAATGATGATCATGCAATTGAACTTCTTCCATGAAGTTCACCGCCTAATAAACCGCCTTATAGAGTTTCTCAAGCTCAACAAGAGGAGATTATGCGGCAAGTGCATGAGTTAGATGAGAAGGGCATGGTTAGGCCTAGCTCATCTCCATTTTTCTCACCTGTGTTATTAGTGCAAAAGAAAGATGGCACATATCGTATGTGTGTCGACTATAGAGCACTGAATAGGATCACTATCAAGAATAGGTTTCCCACGGGTAGAAGCACGGGGCGGTCACTTTTTAGAATGTGTATGCTATCACGTGAGTTAACCGGAGAGGATTATTAAAAGATCAAAATGTATACATACAGAGGGGGGTGGGGGTTTTTTTAATAGGCACGTAGTGTAAATATAGTATGTATATTGAGGTATTATTAATAACCTCTTGAATGCACGTGATATAGGAAGATTTTGATAAGTGACCGCCTCGGGGGTAGAAGACCTATTTGATAAGCTACAAGGATAGACCTACTTCAGTAGGATTGACCTAAAAAGTGGCTATCATCAAATAAGGATAGTTGATCAAGACATTGTAAAGACCACATTTTGCACTACATTTGGTCTTTACAAATATATTGTCATGCCTTTTGGCTTTATCAATGCACTAGCCACATTCAACAGCTTGATGGAGAAGCTACTCATGCCTCATCGAACCTTTACTAGAGTGTTCTTTGATGATATCATTGCACCAACCACATTCAACCGCTTGAAGGAGAAGCTAATTCATTAGGCAAACACAAGCAACACAAGCTAATTCATTAGGCGAACACAAGCAACACCTCCAGGTAATATTTCAAGTCTTAAGAGAGAATAAACTTTATGTTAATCGAAAGAAAACTGAGTTTTTCTTACAAGAAATTCAGTATTTAGGTCACATTATCTCTCAAGATGGCATCCAAATGGATCCATCAAAGTTAGAGGTAATAAAAGGATGGCCTAAACCAAGGAATCTTCATGAACTAAAAAGCTTTATAGGTATGTGTGCATACTATAGACGCTTCATAGAAAACTTCTCACAAATTGCGGGACCATTACATGACCTGACAAAGAAACATGTTAGGTATACATGGTCTGCCAAGGAGAACAATGCTTTTGAAAAGTTTAAAGAAAAGCTTATCTCTCAACTTGTGCTTACAATGCCGGATCTCTCAAAGCCATTTGAGGTCCAATGTGACGCTTGTGGTGATTTCCTTGGAGCTGTTTTGCTCCAAGAAGGGCACGCCATAGCCTATGAAAGTCAAAGGCTCGACCCTGTTGAGCAAGCTCTAGACGTATATAAAAAGGAATTCCTCAGAGTTCTACATGCCTTAGTCTCATGGAAGCACTATTTATTGGGGACTCCTTTCATTCTACGGACGGATCACCAAAACCTTAAGTACTTCATGATGCAGACCAAGCTCTCCGATAAACAAATGAGGTGGATAAATTTCCTTTCGCAATTTCATTTTCATATTGCTCCCATTGCTGGCAAGCATAATCAAGTAGCCGATGTACTCTCAAGACGGCCGAGAGTGAATGCGATTTCCATAGCAACTACTAATGTAACATTTAAAGGCCTAGATACTTGTGTGTAGCGAAAAATAGCATGAATATAGTGATCATTTCATTAGAATAGATTCTTAATGAGCATAACAAGAGTGCTTGGGTGGAGAGAGCAACAAAAAGCATAACACCTAGTTAGATAGGCATGAACAATACTTCAAAAGAGAGAGAAATTAAGCTATTGACAACATTTGAGGACCGGATTTACATGGAGCCGGTCCCCCCTCCAAAAGGCTTTGTATTATAGGTTTCCCGCATCAAGGGAGACATTTTACAATACATTTCTTTGTGTTCCTTCAATCACTAGCTAGTGCAATGAAGACGAAAGCTTCTAGCACTTAGCAAACACTTATAAAACACAACATCAATTCCCTCACGGTCTCAGACCCAAGACCTCACACACCTTCAAAGATGGTGAGAGCTAGCGGGGTATGAGAGTAGATTGAGAGCAAGAAGGAGTAGTCTTACCATAAAGAAGTACATCTCCTCACATAATCACTCATATTATCATATCATAGCTTAGTAATTAGCATGGTAGAGGAGATGAGCATGCATTGAAGCTTGACTCTTGGTTGGATTTGCATCACAAAGCCAAGAGTTGTTGGTGTAGGCCTCCCTTCTCACAAGCTTGGAGTAGGTGATAAGCTTTCAATTAAAGCTTGAGAAGGAGAGAGAGAGTCTTCTTGCTTCACTCATGAGCTAGTGTGAGTGTGTGTGGAATAATGCCTTTGAGAAATCAGCCCCCCCTCTCTCTCTCTCTTGGTCGACCCCTCTTGCTATTTCTTCTTGCTGGCTTCCCATTGGACCTCTCCAGGCTAAGCGAATAGAATTTAAGAAGCATAAGTGATAGCCTTCTGACATGTGTCCCCCTTTCCCCTTTTGTGAGAGCTTTAGGTAATCAATTAATGCAACTAAACTCTCATTGGACCCCTTTGCCTCCTGGGCCAATAGGAATTAGGCAAGCCATTGGGCTATTGAATGCTCATTGGACCCCTTGAGAGACTATCCAATACTCTTCTAGAAAGATTAATTCTTATTGGTTTTTTTGTAAGTGTTTTAAAATGAATTAAACTAGATTTACTCTAGCCTATTTCTTATTGGTCCACCTCCATGGGCATCCAATAGGATTTGAGTGCACCTTGTGGGCATCTGGGCTAGGGAGCTGACATGTGTCCCTCATTCCCTTTGTGTAAAGGAAGCTTGTGAGTGTGTGTGCGTTTTTCTCTCTCATCCCCTACTTGCAAGGCTCGCCCCCTCCTTTGTAGGAGTTTTGAAGACTTTTTGGATACACACACAAAGCATCCAATATCCCTAGTGTTTGACCTTTGGACACAACCTTTGAATTTTGGAACCTTAGGTTTTTGGAAGTCTTAATGGGCTGAACCTTAGGGTCTTTAAATCCCATTGTTGCACATTGCTCTTTCGCAGATGGCCCCCCCTTTGGATCCCTATTTTCCCTCCTTTGGATCCCTACTGTGGCCGGTCTGCTAGCTTAACCAATATTCTAGCTTTTTCTCCCCTAGCACTTCCCCATATTAAATGATTAGTTTAACATGAGAAAATCACTTAGGAAAATTAGATATTATGACATTACCTCTCTATTGAAATGATAGTAGTCCTCGACTATGGGGTAGAGAAGATAAAGCCTATTCATTAGTTCTTTTTCTAGCGGGTAGAGGATCCCTATCTTACCCTACGACATCGTTCCAGAATGGATGACTAATCCATTTGGCGCTTGAGAGCCTAAGCTACCATAAGCATATCTGCATATTAGTTGTATCAATCTTCCATAATAGAGTGACAAGCTCTGCTTGGTATTTGGGAGACGTCGTCTCAGCAAACTTGATTCTAAGCATGCATACTACTTCACATTTGTGCACAAGAAAGAAAAAAGAGTCTTATAAGACAAATACTTTGTTCATTTTAAACATTTGTACATTTGATTACTCTAGGGAAGCATTGTAAGCATTGACAAGGTTTAGGTTATCCTTTGATTGTATGCCTTGCATCCATCTAGCATCTTCAAAAGGATAATTCTTAAACTTACTAAGATATCGTCGGATAGTCTTATTGCCTCTTAATACCTTGTCTTCATGTCGGAGAATGGACTCGGGCTGCAGCACCTCTTCTTGCTCCTCGATCTCCGGTGGGTCTTTAATAATTGGCTCTTGAGGTTGCTCTCCTTTGTAAGGCTTTAATAGGCTCACATGGAAAGCATTGTGTATGAGCCAATGGCTGGGCAACTTGCGTTGATAGGTCATCCATCTCATTGATTGGCCTAAGAATCTAGAAGGGACCATAGTACCTTTTTGCTAACTTAGCATGGTACTTTTGGTGTCCCATAGGATTCTTGCCTGTCGTGTGCCTTAATCGAGCCTTGGGAAATTTAAGTAAGACCCAATCATTTTCTTTAAAGGCTTGGGCCTTCTGTGTTTATCAACAGCAGCAGCCTTTTGCCTTTGCTGTGAGATAGAGATAGCATCCTTAATATTATGGAAAGATTCTTGTAGGTCTCGCCTATACTCATCTGCAACGAAGATCTTCCCGTGTACCTTAAGTAGCGGGCGATAGGCCAAAGAGAAGTTTAGCCTTGTCCCTAAATTCTCAAAGAGACCCTTCCAGAAAGTACTGGTCATTCTAGGATCTCTGTGTGACACTATGGACATTGGCAAGCCATGGGACTTGAAGATTTATGAAATGAAGAGGGTTTCCATTTGATGGGCCTTGATAGTCTTTTTGACAGGTATAAAATGATCTTGTTCACTAAACCTGTCTACTATCGTCCATATTCCCGTATTCCCATGGATAGACTTAGGTAATCCAAAGATAAAGTCCATGGATATGCTCTCCCACGGTGAATTAGGGATTGGCAAAGGTTGAAGCAATCCAGGTTGCTTCCCTCTATCAAACTTTGTCTTTTGGCATACCACACATTTAGAAACATAATCTGGTATGTTTGCTTTCATGGTAGGCCAATAGAAATATGTTTCAATCCCTTTTAGGGTAGATTGAATCCCTCTATGCCCCGCATAAGGAGGAGCATGAGATTCATACATTTTTTTCTCACGAAGTGAGTTAGTAACACATAGTCTATTGCCATAGAGAAGATAAACATGTTGTAAAGTAAATGGTTCCTCTTTCTTCCCTAGTGCAAGGGCTGGAATCAAATCTCTACAATGGGGATCAATAGGATACTCATCTATCATAGAAGATAGATCATTGTGAGTTGCTATGGAAACCGCATTCACTCTCGGCCGTCTTGAGAGTGCATCGGCTACTTGATTATGCTTGCCAACAATGTGAAAAATGAAATTGCAAAAGGAAATTTTCCCACCTATCAGAGAGCTTGGTCTGCATCATGGAGTACTTAAGGTTTTGGTGATCCGTCCGCAGAATGAAAGGAGTCCCCAATAAATAGTGCTTCCATGAGTCTAATGCATGTGGAACTGCGAGGAGTTCCTTTTCATATATGCCTAGAGCTTGGTTAAGCCTAGGAATTTTGGGATGTTTTACTTAATGAAAGTTGGAATGTGAACCTTTGTACTTTTGGGATTCCAAGAGGTGTATTGGGAAAGGGCGTTGCCCATTTAGTGTTATCGAACTATGTAACTGATGTTCAATATCTTCTTGGGAATGTGAAGGCAGAAGTCATGGCAGATTTTATCTGTTACTAGTTTCTGTGTTATATTCCAATTCTAGTTCCATTCTGATTTCTGTGCTTTGTCTATTCTGAATGTCTATACCTTAAACACTTGGCGATCACGGTGTAAGTGTGATGTAGCATGGATGGATTCAAGTTTCTCTTGTAGGAGCGAGTGCTGTAGCAATGGAGGGAGGATGTTCAGAATAGTGTGAGTTGGCATGGGTAGTTGTTTGCACTCTGGAGGAAGTGGAGGAGGATATATTCCCGTATTGGACAAGGTCAGTTGCTAGGAGGTTTTGGCAGTTGTATGGGCGAGATGGTCAGAGTTTCGAACTGCAGGGAATTTTGGATTATCCTGGGATGCACCGAGTTTCTATAGGGGAAGATTCAGATGATACTGTGGAGGATTTGGATGGCGCAGAGGATTATCTGAGTGATAGATGGGAAGAAGAAGTACCGAATGAAGAACATGATATATTTTCGCGGGGCTGTTTGCGGTTGCAGTTATTCAACATGCATTGGTGGCGTGAAGGAGATTGATTTTTTGATCCTTTGGGAAGTACTAGTGCAGGAAATACTGTACAAACAGGTGGACCTACAAATATGGTAGCGGCTAGGCAGGATATGCGCGTCAAATTTTGGACCTTTTCGGGAAAGTAGAAAGAAGACCCCAATTGCCACATATCTCAATACGAGACAAGATGGCAGGCCAAGGGATTTGCCGGAGTGTACGATGCCTAGGCTAAGATGCGCCAGTTTGAGGCTACTTTGGATAGGAAGTCTATGCAGTGGTTCAGTCCGCAGGTCATTTTGCTGATTATGATGCTTTGAAAGCAACATTTTTGAACAGGTTCAGAAAGGAAAAGACTCCACATGATGTGTTGACCAAGCTTAGGGAAGTGAAACAGAGGAAAATGTTTGTTGAGGATTATGCACAAAAGTTTAACCAATATGTGAGATGGTTGTCTGCTCAAGAAAGGCCAACTGATGAAATGCTTGCTGGATATTTTTTGAATGGATTAAGGAAGGAATTGAAGAATGCTGTTGCTGGAGTTCATGTTGTAGGTGGATTACAAGCATTAGTGAAAACAACTCAAAGAGCAAAGAAAAGGTTTGGAGTCTCTCATGGGAAAGCAGCCAAGAGGTCGTCTAAAGAAAAGAAGAAAAGCAGCCACAACCACAACCACAAGGATGGAAGAAAAGGTTTGGGGTCTCTCATGGGAGAAAAGTAGGTCGAAGAAAGAAGAGGTCAGATAATTTGGATTCGGACAGTGATTCGGATTCGAAAACTAATACTGATTCAGATACGGAAACGGATTCAGACAGTGAAGAGGATTCCAGTGAGGATTCGGATTCAGATGAAGATGAGGATAAGAAGAAGAAGTCGAAGAAAAAGTCTAACGAGAAAGAGGATAGATTGGAAAAATTGGTAGCAAAGAAATTGAAGAAGTTGGGAGTGCAGAAAGCTATGGAACCAAAAACCCCTCACTGTGAAATTTGTGTTAAGGATGGACATTGGACAAAGGAATGTTGGTTTAATCCGAATTTCAGAGGTGTCGTACCGGAAAGGATTCAACAGAAGTTACAGCAACAAGGACCTCAAACTCATGGGGTGTTTGCAGAGATAGGAGGAAGGCAGGGGATGTTCAATAATCAAGGATGGCAAAGGCAACAATCGTATTCAGGGTGGAGACCACAAAGGGGACCACCATTTAGAGGAAATTTTAATTCTGGTGGAGGACCAAGATTTGGAGGATGGCAGAATTCAAGACCCCCGTGGGGGGGAAATTGGGATCAGCCGCCGCAGCGGTGGCAGAATTGGCAGCCACAACCACAAGGATGGAATCAGCCAGTTTGGAATTATGAAGGGGGGAATCAGCAACAGCCAAGAGGGTCAGTGCCACAGTTGCCAGCACCACCAGTACAGTCAGCTGAAGCAAACAAAGAGCCTGGAAGTAGTTTGATAGTAGTAGAATCATTTCAGGATCAAGGGGTGAATGAAGTCGCTATGGATTGTCAGCCGGAATGTGATTTTTCTAAATGTTTACAAGAGGAGGTGGATGTATTGGTGACAACAAGGTCCAAAGCAAGGTTGAAACCTCCACTGGATTGGGAGGAGCAGAAGGAGATTCGAGATGAAGTAGCTGAGGATTTGATGGAAAACGATCAATAGCAGAGCAAGCTTAAATCGAAAGAGAAAGGAGTAAAAAAGGAGGAGAAGGAAAGAGATAGGATGGATGCTTTGTTTGAAGAGTTAACTAATTCCTCCATACACTTTACCTTGGATCAATTATTGTCATTAGTTCCAATTTTCAGAGATAGACTATATACAGTGATGCGAACGACAAAGACGTTTCCGAGTATGAAGGAGGTGCAGCAGACAGTTCAGAGTTGTCAGATTAGCCCGAAGGATGTGGATTTTTCAGTACCAACACTGTCATTGGAATTTAATAACCGCAAAATTTTAGATGTACTATTGGATGGTGGATCAGGGGTCAACATCTTTTCGGAATCGGAAATTTTAAGGATGCAAGATGTCAGGTTGGAACCAGCTCCATTTCAAGTGCGTATGGATGATCAGAGAAGAGTTCAACCAGTGGGGATGTGAAGGGAGCAAGGAATTATTATTCATGGATTGCAATTTATGGTAAACTTTGTAGTTATCAAGATGAAGGATTCAAAAAATACCTATTCTATGTTGTTGGGGAGGCCATGGTTTCACACGGCTAAGCTGAAAGAGGATTGGGGAAAGAATGAAGTGATGGTTAAGAAAGGAAAGAGAGAAGTCACATTACCAATGGGGCCGAAGAAGGAATTGTAAGAAGAGACGAAGCCAATGTTGGCACAAGCAATTAACATGTCTGAAGGATTGGAGGATGATGAAGAAGCATATTTCCTAGCAGCCAATCCAACAATTGTTCCCGTATTTGAGGAATCTGTGAGAAAAAACTCTAAGAGGAATCTGTGATTGAGGATTCAGAATTGGAGCGAAAGGAGGCAATTTAGAGAGCGAAATCTCTTTATGATAAGATGATACAAAAAGTTTCTAGAGTAAAGGAGGATGATTTATAGGATTTGAATTTGGGAACGAAGGATCATCCGAAGATGGTAAGAGTTAGTGTTCATTTGGAAGAAGGCTTCAAGGAGGATTTGAAGGAATTACTGTTGGAATATATTGATGTCTTTGCATAGGATTATTCTGATTTGAAAGGCATGGATCCTCAAGTGTATAAGCATCATATAAATTTGAAAATGGATGCTGTTCTAGTGATTCAACAAAGATACAAGATGAATCCAAATTGCCAAGCAGGTGAAGGAGGAATTGGATAAATTGCTGAATGGAGGGTTTATAGTATGAGTGGATCAGGCGGAATGGTTGTCACCAATTGTAGTGGTACCCAAGAAGTCGGGGAAGTTAAGGGTTTGTGTGGATTACAGAAAATTGAATGCAGCAACAGTTGCAGATCCATTTCCATTGCCTTTTATTGATTTAGTTCTGGATGATGTAGCGGGACATGAGATGTACACTTTCCTTGACGGATTTTCAGGGTACAATCAAATACCAATGGTTGAGGAGGATATTGAAAAAACTGCTTTTATCATAGAATGGGGAGCTTTTGCATATACAGTGATGAGCTTTGGATTGAAGAATGGACCACCCTCATTTTTGAAGGCAGCTTTTAAAACCTTTGAGCCACATTTGACAGACTTCATGAGGATTTTTATGGATGATTTTTCAGTTTTGGGGAAAAAATTCAGGCATCTGGAATAATTGAGGAAGTGTTTTGAAAGATGTAGGATGTTTTGGATGTCACTTAATCCTCAGAAGTGTGCAATAGCAGTACAAAAGGGAAAATTATTGGGACATATCATCTCTCAAGAGGGAATGTCGATTGATGGGGACAAAACTAGCGCCATTCAGAAAGCTGTAGCTCCGGAAAATATGAAGGTAGTGATGCGGTTTGTTGGACAGATCAAATGGCATGGAAGGTATTTACGGTATTTGGCAGATGCGAGTGCACCACTTAGTCCTTTGACTAAGAAGGAAGTGGAATTTGTTTGGGGAGAAGCTCAAGAGAAGGCTTTTCAGATTATCAGAAGATGTTGGTAGTGACGGGACCAAAGCGAACCCCGAACCCCGACGGCCTCTAAAACACCGGGGACCGAATGGCGCGCCTCGAGCCTGTCATGGTAAAGCAAACAGGGGGCACCACCTAGCTTCAGTGGCTAGGACGCAAACAACACACCACCATAACAAAGTTTTCATCCAAGAGAGATGGATGCTTGGGAGTAATGATGAAGAGGAAAGGGAATGAGATCAAGTGAGAGAGAGAGAGGCAGAGAGAGAGAGTGAGGGAGGGGGTATAGCGGCTTAGTACTTAGGCACCACAAAAGGATGGCGAATCCGCACACCCTTCACACATACACAAGCTCACTCCAAAACACATGACTAGGTGGCGATTCCGCACACCTCACATGGGCAAAACATTGCAAGAAAACATACTCACAAAACCTCAAGCTTTATTTAGAGAATAAGGCGATGAAATGGGGAGCATAGGGTAGGGGAATGAGAAGGGAGAGAGTGGTAGAGCACATGGTGGATAGGTGGGAGTTGATGGCGAAGACTCGCATGAGGATTATGGCCATCATCCTTCATTTAGTTGCCCTTCATCTTCCATAGCCAAGGGTGTAGAGGTCATGCTCAAGACAAGCATGGTGATTGCGGTGATGGTGATGGTGTGTGTGTGTGTGTGTGCACTAGGCACACACAGTGCATAGTGTGTTCTTTGGTGATGTTGTGTGTGTGTTTAGTGTGATGGTGACCCCTCTTTATATAGGGGAGGAGGGGGGAGAAATTCTAGAATTTAGAAATGAAGAATCATTATATATATAGGCCATGTGACTGTGGGCCCCACTTGTCTGGCTGTGTGTATATGTGTCAGAACAGCAGTCTCATGAGAGAGAGACTAAGAGAGAGAGATGGGTTGATGAAAAAAAGTGAGAGGTGACATGGAGAATAAACTAATTACAAGAGGGGAGTGTGTTCAGAGGTGAATCTGTGTGCAGATGTGTGTGAACACAAGAAAAATTAGGTAACCACCGGGTGGGGATGGGTCTGTGGGGAGGTTATTTAGCTACAAGACAAGAGACATGGTGCCCTTTAGAGAGAGAGGGGGGTATTTGGGTCATGGGATATGATAGGAGAGAGAAAGAGGGGGTGGGGTATACTATTTTGGAAGATAGGGTAAGTTGCATGTGAGTTAGGGTGCATTATTGGTGAGTTATAATGCATTATTGGTGAGAGGTGGGGTAGCTTGAGGGGAGAGAGAAAGGAGAAAGGACAAGGGGAAGAGAGAGGGGGTTGACCTTTTGAGTGGAGGAGAGGAAAAGGGACACCCGGCGGGGCAACAGTGAAGAAAAAGGAGGCAAGGTGGGGATGGGCTACCCCGCAGGCATGAGGTGGCCTATTTTACCTTTCTTATATATTTACATAATCATACTTTATTTTTTTCTTACTTTTTCCAATGCCTTTTATCACTCCCTCCATAAGAGGGGGTTTTCATGGGGTGGGGACGAGAGAAGAGGGGTATGGGAGCTTGGCTTGTGAAAAGCCCCCATCAGTAGTTTCACCTATACTTCAACCACCAAATTGGGAATTTCCTTTTCATGTGTATGTTGATGCTTCCGACATGGCAGTAGGAGCTGTTTTAATGCAGGAGAAGATTAAGGGATGGTTCAGATCAGTTTATTATGCTAGTAGAATGTTGAGAGCACCGAAGAAGAATTACACAGTTACGAAAAGGGAAGCTTTGGGAATGATTTTGGCTTTGGAAAAGTTCCGACATTATCTGTTAGGGAACAAAGTGGTTTTTCATGTGGATCATCAGGCTTTATTGTTTCTGGTGAAGAAGCCAAAATTGGAAGGCAGATTAGCAAGGTGGATGCTCATGTTGCAAGAATTTGATTATATAGTTGTTCATACTCCAGGAACTCAACATGCAGTGGTGGATTACCCCAGCAGATTGGAACATAAGGAGGAATTACCAAGAGTATCGGATAAATTTCCTGATGCGGATTTGTTCCTGATGCTGATTTCATAGCCTAGTAGAATGACTTTACTCTCCCCAATGTGGCATTTATCCACATTTAATTACCCACCTAGGCTCTGCAACCTGGCCAAACCTTCAGTTACCTTTTCTAAATGTGAAATACGGGAGCTATATATACAAAAATCATCAATGAACACTCTTATGGATGTTCCAAGGAACGGTTGAAAAACATATGGACATATCTTTGGAATGTGGCAGGTGCATTTGTGAGACCAAATGGCATAACCCTGTATGCAAAACAACCCCATGGCATGATAAAAGTGAGTTATCGCACCCTATCAAATCACTCAAACACTGTGGTTACCCTCACCCTTTCACTGTATATAGGTGCGTGTGAGTTAGGGGACTTTTCCCATATCTCCTTACTGAAATAAAAAACCCTCAATTAGCTAGTCATTGGGCTAGTTGAGCCAAATATATATATATATATATATATATATATAATATAAGTATATTATGGCCCATGCGTATGTAAATATTTCTTTGTATATAGGGCCTAAAATAAAGATTTTTTCATAATTATTTTGGTATTTATTTAAATATTTCTACCTAGGTCTGTGTTATTTATGCTCTGTACATTGCCTCACCATTACCACAATTTTTCTTACCATTTTTCACACTCTTTATTCCATATAGAAATATTTTTATGTAAGATTCTCTTATATTTGGTGTAACTCCACCCCAAAAAAAATCCAAAAAAACTAGTTTTATTTATGTGTATATTTTTTCACTATTGTGATTTTTCCCTTCCTACATCTATTTTGTTTTTTTTCTAAAAAATTAGAACACCAAAAATATTTATCTTTTTATGGTAGCCTCATAATGAGAGAGATTTCTTTTGACCCCTTTATATTTTTTCCACTTATATTATTTATATTTGACATGTACATATTTTTTAGACCCCTCAATATTTGATTTTCTTAGTTGTACTATTCACTTATATCATGATCTCAACAATATCTTCAATTATAGACCTACCAAATAAGGTCAAGGGTAGGTGACATGCATACATGCACTATGGAGGGCTCACTCTTGGAGGTATTCAAAAGAATCATCCAAAGAAGGACCCCACAAGGACTTTGTGCAGTGGAAAAAAACAGTCGGTTTTGCTGAATTTTTAAAGTTCACTTGCTCTCCGAATTTGAAAAGGTGATACCAACAAAAGTTGTAGCTCGTGGGCTGAACTTTTGCCTCAAATTTTTTCATATTTTTTTGAGCTACGAGCTATGATTTTATTAGTGGACCCCAATTTTCCCATGCTATGCAGCCACACTCTCTCTTCCACTTTATCATTTTTCTCTTTCACACACACACTTCTCCACTCATCATCCCCACCTCTCTCACCACTCCTCTCTGCACCCTACTCACCTTCTCCTCAACCTTGAAGAATAAGAGAAACCATGGTGAACTCATACCTCTCACACACAATTCCATTCCAAAATTGACCACCTAGTTTCATTTTTCCTCTTCCAAATTACCCATATTTATCAAAAAAACCACAAAATTCATCCTCTTCTCTTAAAAGACAGCATCATGGTGGTTGATTACTCAGCTTCAATTACCTTGTCTCTCAAGGAAGGTCAAGAGTGGAGAAAAAATGTACCGTCAAAGCTAGTGGACCGTCAACAAGCGTCAAAATTGGCCCTACTCAAGACACTTGGAGCATCAACCTTGTAAGAAATCCACCTTTTCTTACCTCTTAAGAGTTTTTCTTCCTTATTTGTATCCTACATGGATACTCCCATTGTAAATATCCAATTCCATTTGTAAATTAATACTAACTCTACTAACACTAACCCACTATGAAAAGTCCTATCACCTCCATTTCTCTCCTCTCTCTTTCCCCACCAACTTCTTGATAATTCCAAGCAAAAGAAATTAGGTAAATTGCTGAAAATCTAACCCAACCATGGTTAGAGGAGTAACCCTAGCCTTCAAAATTGCTATAAAAGGAGGGTGTAGCTAGCACAAAAAAGGGAGAAGAAAGAGCACTATGCTATAGCTTGAGAAGCCAAGCTCAACCTCTTGAGAAGGAGCTCTTGAGTGGAATCTCATTGGCATTAGGCATATGTATGTGTTGTATTAGGGGTGATTAGCAAGGGAACTCTATGCCATTGTAAGAGAGAGTGATCATTAAATTGAGAGTAGGAAATCTATCATTCTCCTACTAGTGTAAGCCCAACATTTGCTCAATCAAGGAGGGTGAATTTGGACTAAGCATGGATACCTTGTCTTCCTTCCAACGTGAAGTCATGGACAATAATGATGTGTAAGTGTCTTGGTGTTTTATTTAAGTTCTTGATAGCTTGTCTCCGGGTATTGTTATCAATTTAGCCATAAATCCCACATGCTGTAAGAGGGCGACATGGTGGAGAGGACTCCCCTGGCCTTAAGACAGTGATTGGGGTGGATTTTTTCTTGTGATGTGTTGTGGTGTAATTTACTCAGGCTATGTTGAACAAATACTAATCTCACTTTGATTGGTCATGACAGATTTGTAAGAAGGCATTAGTGCAACAAGAACCCCCTTCCTCCTTCTCTCTCTTTCTTACATATATATATTTATGTTTGCTTGATCATTAACGATACACTTCAAAGCAGCCCGAGCACCATCTCTCTCTCTCTCTCGTGTTTTAGTGTGTGAGAGTGTTCCATTGGTGTTAGGGTTAGTGTAAATTCCTTGCTTGTTTGTGGGTTGCTCTAACGATTCTCCTCTTTTGCGTCCTAGTTCGCTCTTAAACTAGGTGGTGCCCCTTGTGTAGTTGGGATTTGGCTGGGGATTTGTTGTTTTGGTTTGTGTTGTGTTGTGCCCCAGCCCCATTCAGCAGCACGGGAGCCTTGAAGGGTGTCTAGAGGTTGCTCTTCTTTTTGCCCGCCCCGGACCGCTTCAATATCCCATGACCAAAATATCCACCTCTCTCTCTAAAGGGCGCCATGTCTCTTGTCTTGTAGCTAAATAACCTCCCCCACACTCACACACACACTCAGTTTCACTGAAAAAGGTGCCCACAGACCCATCCCCACCCGGTGGTTAGCTGATTTTTCTTGTGTTCACACACACCTTCACACAGATTCACCTCTGAACACACTCCCCTCTCTCCCCTCTTGTAATTACTTTATTCTCCATGTCACCTCTCACTTTTTTCCATTCACCCATCTCTCTCTCTTAGTCTCTCTCATGAGACTGCTATTCTGGCACATATACACACAGCCAGATAAGTGGGGTACACAGTCACATGGCCTATGTAGATAATGATTTCTTCATTTCTAAATTCTAGAATTTCTCCCCCCTCCTCCCCTATATAAAGAGGGGTCACCATCACACTAAACACACACACAACATCACCAAAGAATACACTATGCACTGTGTGTGCCTAGTGCAGACACACACATCCACACCATCACCATCACCGCAATCACCATGCTCGTCTTGAGCATGACCTCTACACCCTTGGGCTATGGAAGATGAAGGGTAGCTAAATGAAGGATGATGGCCATAACCCTCGTGCGAGTCTTCGCCATCAACTTCCACCTATCCGCCATGTGCTCTACCACTCTCTCCCTTCTCATTCCCCTACCCTATGCTCCCCATTTCATCGTCTTATTCTCTAAATAAAGCTTGAGGTTTTGTGAGTATGTTTTCTTGCAATGTTTTGCCCATGTGAGGTGTGCGGAATCGCCACCTAGTCTTGTTTTTGGAGTGAGATTGTGTATGTGTGAAGGGTGTGTGGATTCTCCATCCTTCTGTGGTGCCTAAGTACTAAGCCGCTATACCCCCTCCCTCACTCTCTCTCTCTCTCTCTCTCTCTCTCTCTCTCACTTGATCTCATTTCCCTTCCTCTTCATCATTACTCCCAAGCATCCATCTCTCTTGGATGAAAAATTTGTTATGGTGGTGTGTTGTTTGCGTCCTAGCCGCTGAAGCTATGTGGTGCCCCCTGTTTGCTTTACCATGACAGGCTCGAGGCGCTCCATTTGGTCCCCGGTGTTTTAGAGGCCGTCGGGGGTGCGGGGTTTGCTTTGCTACCCGTCATTTGGTGCCCCCACTGAGGATCAAACTCAAGACCTTCACTTTACAAGACTGAAACCCCTAAACTATTGTGAATGGATGAATGGCTAGCAGGATTTGCTAACTGGACGACAGAAGAAGAAGATCTCCAAGAACAACTAGACGAACTCCGCATCTCCATTGAAGCTCGAGTGCCAGGCGTAACAGTAATCGATCTGGAGTGGGAGAGTCAACCAACACGCCAAACCCAGTGGATATACATAGGCCGAGTGCCAAGAAGAAGAAGGAGAAGGTCGAAACCATGTCCGCAACCTACAACCAACCCACAACAACAAAATGGAAGGAGATCTGCACAATAGAGAATTTACACTATTCTACTTTGAGAATCGGGTAACTCAAGTCACCGAGGTAATTATCACAGTCAGTTTTCAAGTCGCACATGATGCTGCAGCACAGATAACGGAAGCATTGGCTCACACTCTCACTAGAGAAACTAGGGATCTACTGAGTTTGTTTCAGGAAAGAACACCACCCTCTCCCACAAGCTTGGACAGTGACTAAGCACCTCTAAGCTTCACATGAATCAGTACAACCTACCTCAAGACAGATCACACGTACCAACACGTGTACGCTCAATCAAGGTAATACTGGACTTGAAGGCTCACTACCAGCACGTCATTGACACCATGCTGGGTGGGGAGCGGTTTTTTGAGGTTCTTGCATCAGATCAACCATTTGTCTTACCTTTGGTACAAGGCAATGTACCGTTTGGAGTTTTAATTTATGTCCTAGTATAAGAGGGTATACACGCCTCCTTGTAAAGAAGAAAAAACTTTTGCAAGTTAAGCAGTGTGTCTTTCTAGCTCTCTCTCAGTAATCATGGCAAGTGTAGCATTTCCAACATTTAAAGGAAAGAAGGGGGAGGATTTGGTAACAGACTTCCTAGACGACTTTGAAGTAGCATGTGTAGTGAGCAACAAAGATATGGATGAATCTCGGGTTAGAATCTTTAAGCATCTTATGAGGCTAGAAGCTAGATCATGGTACAATGCACTTCCACAAGCAACCAAGGATGACTGGGAACCCGTAAAAACCGCTTTTAAGAGGTGCTTTGGGGGAGGTACCACTTCAGAAAAGTTGTGGGACAAGTTGAGAGACTTGAAGCAGGAGGGTCTTTTAGAATATGCCACCTATGAGTCCAAATTTGTGGATTTGTTGGAACGGTGGGTTGAGTCACTGGCAAGGGGGGAAGTTGCACCCGATTTCCTAAAAAAATATTGGTTCACTCATGGCTTATGGCTGCTTCTCAAGGAGAAGGTAAAAGGTAGAATCCCGGCTACGTACGAGTTAGCCGTTGAGATTGCTCGCCTTAAGGACAAGAAGCTGTGAATGAAAGCCAAAGAAACCGAGTCAACAGAAGCAGGAACATCGCGTCGACCAGCAACTACGACAACCACCAGCTCTTGGGGTAAGAGATGACCAACAAGATATGTTGGCCCATATTACTGACCATCTGCAGAATTTTTCTATCCACTTAATACAGCAGGGGAGGAGTCAAGAAAGAGATCAAGACCCTGGAAGAGCACGACAAAAAAACAGGGAGTATCATTTCTACAACTGCGGAGAAGACGGTCACGGTACGTACTACTGTCCCAAACCACGACAAAACTATAATAGAGAAGGTAGGAGGAACCATTTGTCACCCCTTAGAGAAAGAACACCCCCACCTCGAGCACCAGCCCCACCAACACAAATTCTACGTCCAGCCCAGACACCACTACAAGCATCCATTCCACCTCTTCCACCAGCCCCACCACCTGATCACCCTGTAAACATCATAAGGCTAGAAGAGAAAGGAAAAGCCGTAGTAGTGGATCCACCCAGAGCTAAGGAGAGTGACAAGGGTAAGGAGAAGGTAACCTTTTTAGAACCACTTGAAGCCATGACTGTGAAAAGATCTAGGAGGGAGAACGCTACACAATCAGATGATGAGAGAAGCATGAGAGGAGAAACTAGCAAGAGGCCATCAAGGCCACGACGGAAATTGGGCATCACTGACTTCCAGCTAGGGGAAAGTTCTAAGCCCTATGATCTAACATTGGATGTGGCAAAACAAGGACCGAAGATTACATGGCCATAGCTGCTACATCTTGTACCTAAAGTAAGGCAACAATGGTCTAAAATGGTAAGTACAAGACGCTCCAAAACAAAGGTAGTCGGAGCAATTTCGGGACAACATGGATGACATCCTTCCAATTGTTGACGTAAACATAAAAGGAAAGAGGGTTGGAAACACCTACATTGATGGAGGTTCACAAATCTGTGTAATGAGCGAAGCTATGATGCTTCGATTAGGGCTCGAGGTTGACAGGCCTTCTCCATGCAAGGCAAAGATGGCAAACAACGCAAAAGTAAAGTGTGTGGGTGTGGTAAGTGCTGTGAAAATAAAAGCTTTCAACACGGAGGTAGAGGTAGATGTTTTTGTAATGCCTACTAAGGGGGAGGGCTATCCACTAATCTTGGGAAGGCCATGGTTGATGACCATGAAGGCAAAACAGGACTGGGGTACTGGCCTTCTACGCATGACCGGTAAGAAAGGGGAGACAATCTACTACGACATGAGGATTGGCAAGCAGAAGCAAATGAATCTGGAAACATCGGCAGATGAAACCACTAGCGAATCTTCCAGTTCTGAGGGGGAGACCACATCCACCGACGAAAGTGACAGTTCCATTGATGTGATGGGTTTCATTATGAAGGATCCACAAAGCGTAAGCACAACTGATCCATCACCAAAAGGGCAACCCAATGAAGAGGAGAGAAAATCACTTGGTCTAGGAGGAAGTAGGTTGAAGGGTATGTTGTCTACGGAATTAACACTTGAGGAGAAAGATAGTTTTTTGCAAATGTTGATGGGATTTCCTAACGTGTTCATTGACAACTATGAAAGAATCACATGCATTACAGTGGTGGAACATCATATTAAGCTGAAGGAAGGGGTAAAACCAGTTGTGCAAAAGCTACGACGATTGGGGGTCATACAAGAAAAGGCACTCTTGGCCGAGGTAAGGAAACTGCTGGAGGCGGGATTCATCTATCCTGTAGAAAACTTAGAATGGGTGTCACCCGTAGTGGTGATGCCTAAAAAGAATGGTAAGTGGAGGGTCTGTGTTGACTACAAACCGCTAAATGCAGCTACAAAGAGAGACCGCTTTCCTCTCCCTTTCTTGGATGAAATTCTGAATGAAGTAGCGGGTTTTGAATGCTATAGCGTCTGTGATGGTTATTCTGGATACTTTCAAATACGCATAGCCTTGGAAGATCAGCTAAAAACCACTTTTATCACGCCATGGGGTTGTTTTGCATACAGGGTTATGCCATTTGGTCTCACAAATGCACCTGCCACATTCCAAAGATATGTCACATATGTTTTTCAACCGTTCTTTGGAACATCCATAAGAGTGTTCATTGATGATTTTTGTATATATAGCTCCCGTATTTCACATTTAGAAAAGGTAACTGAAGGTTTGGCCAGGTTGCAGAGCCTAGGTGGGCAATTAAATGTGGATAAATGCCACATTGGGGAGAGTAAAGTCATTCTACTAGGCTATTAAATTTCAGCATCAGGAACAAATCCGCATCAAGAAATTTATCCGATACTCCTGGTAATTCCTCCTTATGTTCCAATCTGCTGGGGTAATCCACCACTGCATGCTGAGTTCCTGGAGTATGAACAACTATATAATCAAATTCTTGCAACATGAGCGTCCACCTTGCTAATCCGCCTTCCAATTTTGGCTTCTTCACCAGAAACAATAAAGCCTGATGATCCACATGAAAAACCACTTTGTTCCCTAACAGATAATGTCGGAATTTTTCCAAAGCAAAAATCATTCCCAAAGCTTCCCTTTTCGTAACTGTGTAATTCTTCTTCGGTGCTCTCAACATTCTACTAGCATAATAAACTGGTCTGAACCATCCCTTAATCTTCTCCTGCATTAAAACAGCTCCTACTGCCATGTCGGAAGCATCAACATACACATGAAAAGGAAATTCCCAATTTGGTGGTTGAAGTATAGGTGAAACTACTGATGGGGGCTTTTCACAAGCCAAGCTCCCATACCCCTCTTCTCTCGTCCCCACCCCATGAAAACCCCCTCTTATGGGGGGAGTGATAAAAGGCATTGGAAAAAGTAAGAAAAAAATAAAGTATGATTATGTAAATATATAAGAAAGGTAAAATAGGCCACCTCATGCCTGCGGGGTAGCCCATCCCCACCTTGCCTCCTTTTTCTTCACTGTTGCCCCGCCGGGTGTCCCTTTTCCTCTCCTCCACTCAGAAGGTCAACCCCCTCTCTCTTCCCCTTGTCCTTTCTCCTTTCTCTCTCCCCTCAAGCTACCCCACCTCTCACCAATAATTCATTATAACTCACCAATTATGCACCCTAACTCACATGCAACTTACCCTATCTTCCAAAATAGTATACCCCACCCCCTCTTTCTCTCTCCTATCATATCCCATGACCCAAATACCCCCCTCTCTCTCTAAAGTGCGCCATGTCTCTTGTCTTGTAGCTAAATAACCTCCCCCACACTCACACACACTCAGTTTCAATGAAAAAGGTACCCACAGACCCATCCCCACCCGGTGGTTACCTGATTTTTCTTGTGTTCACACACATCTGCACACAGATTCACCTCTGAACACACTCCCCTCTTGTAATTAGTTTATTCTCCATGTCACCTCTCACTTTTTTTCATCAACCCATCTCTCTCTCCTAGTCTCTCTCTCATGAGACTGCTGTTCTGGCACATATACACACAGCCAGACAAGTGGGGCCCACAGTCACATGGCCTATGTAAATAATGATTTCTTCATTTCTAAATTCTAGAATTTCTCCCCCCTCCTCCCCTATATAAAGAGGGGTCACCATCACACTAAACACACACACAACATCACCAAAGAACACACTATGCACTGTGTGTGCCTAGTGCGCACACACACACACACACACACACACACCATCACCATCACCGCAATCACCATGCTTGTCTTGAGCATGACCTCTACACCCTTGGCTATGGAAGATGAAGGGCAACTAAATGAAGGATGATGGCCATAATCCTCGTGCGAGTCTTCGCCATCAACTCCCACCTATCCGCCATGTGCTCTACCACTCTCTCCCTTCTCATTCCCCTACCCTATGCTCCCCATTTCATCGCCTTATTCTCTAAATAAAGCTTGAGGTTTTGTGAGTATGTTTTCTTGCAATGTTTTGTCCATGTGAGGTGTGCGGAATCGCCACCTAGTCGTGTGTTTTGGAGTGAGCTTGTGTATGTGTGAAGGGTGTGCGGATTCGCCATCCTTTTGTGGTGCCTTAGTACTAAGCCGCTATACCCCCTCCCTCACTCTCTCTCTCTCTCTCTCTCTCTCTCACTTGATCTCATTCCCTTTCCTCTTCATCATTACTCCCAAGCATCCATCTCTCTTGAATGAAAACTTTGTTATGGTGGTGTGTTGTTTCCGTCCTAGCCGCTGAATCTAGGTGGTGCCCCCTGTTTGCTTTACCATGACAGGCTCGAGGCGCGCCATTCGGTCCCCGGTGTTTTAGAGGCCGTCGGGGTTCGGGGTTCGCTTTGGTCCCGTCATTTGGTGCCCCCACTGAGGATCTTTTCATGAAACCCTTCAGTTTACAAGACTAAAACCCCTAAACTATTGTGAATGGATAAATGGCTAGCAGGATTTGCTAATTGGACGACAGAAGAAGAATAGCTCCAAGCACAACTAGACGAACTCCGCATCTCCATCGAAGCTCAAGTGCCAGGCGTAACGGTAATCGATTTGCAGTGGGAGAGGCAACCAACACGCCAAACCCAGTGGATATACATAGGCCAAGTGCCAAGAAGAAGAAGGAGAAGGTCGAAACCATGTCCGCAACCTACAACCAACCCACAACAACAAAATGGAAGGAGCTCTACACAATAGAGAATCAACACTATTCTACTTTAAGAATCGGGTAACTCAAGTCACCGAGGTAATTATCACAGTCAATTTTCAAGTCGCACCTGATGCTGCAGCATAGATAATGGAATCATTGGCTCACACTCTCACTAGAGAAACTAGGGATCTACTGAGTTTGTTTCAGGAAAGAACACCACCCTCTCCCACAAGCTTGGACAGTGACTAAGCACCTCTAAGCTTCACATGAATCAGTACAACCTACCTCAAGACAGATCACACATACCAACACGTGTACGCTCAATCAAGGTAATACTGGATTTGAAGGCTCACTACCAGCACGTCATTGACACCATGCTGGGGGGGGAGCGATTTTTTGAGGTTCTGGCATCAGATCAACCATCTGTCCTACCTTTGGTACAAGGCAATGTACCGTTTGAAGTTCTAATCTATGTCCTAGTATAAGATGGTATACATGCCTCCTTGTAAAGAAGAAAAAAACTTTTGCAAGTTAAGCAGTGTGTCTTTCTAGCTCTCTCTCAGTAATCATGGCAAGTGTAGCATTTCCAACATTTAAAGGAAAGAAGGGGGAGGATTTGGTAACAGACTTCCTAGATGACTTTGAAGTAGCATGTGTAGTGAGCAACAAAGATACGGATGAATCCCGGGTTAGAATCTTTAAGCATCTCATGAAGCTAGAAGCTAGATCATGGTACAATGCACTTCCACAAGCAACCAAGGATGACTGGGAACCCTTAAAAACCGCTTTTAAAAGGCGCTTTGGGGGAGGTACCACTTCAGAAAAGTTATGGGACAAGTTGAGAGACTTGAAGCAGGAGGGTCTTTTAGAATATGCCACCTATGAGTCCAAATTTTTTGATTTGTGGGAACGGTGGGTTGAGTCACTTGCTAGGGGGGAAGCTGCACCCCATTTCCTAAAAAAAGATCGGTTCACGCATGGCTTATGGCCGCTTCTCAAGAAGAAGGTGAAAGGTAGATTCTCGGCTACGTACGAGTTAGCTGTTGAGATTGCTCGCCTTAAAGACAAGAAGCTGCGAATGAAAGCCAAAGAAACCGAGTCAAGAGAATCAGGAACATCGCGTCGACCAGCAACTATGACAACCACCATTCCACCACCACCACCGGCTCTTGGGGTAAGAGATGACCAACAAGATATGTTGGCCCATATTACTGACCAACTGCAAAATTTTTCTGTCCACTTAATACAACAAGGGAGGAGTCAAGAAAGAGATCAAGACCCTGGAAGAGCACGACGACTAAACAGGGAGTATCAACTGCGGAGAAGACGGTCACGGTATGTACTACTGTCCCAAACCACGACAAAACTATAATAGAGGAGGTAGGAGGAACCAATTGTCACCCCCTAGAGAAAGAACACCCCCACCCCGAGCACCACCCCCACCAACACAAATTCTACGTCCACCCCAGACACCACTACAAGCATCCATCCCACCTCTTCCACCAGCCCCACCACCTGATCGCCCTGTAAACATCATAAGGCTAGAAGAGAAAGGAAAAGCCGTAGTAGTGGATCCACCCAGAGCAAAGGAGAGGGACAAGGGTAAGGAGAAGGTAACCTTTATAGAACCACTTGAAGCCATGACTGTGAAAAGAGCTAGGAGGGAGAAAGCTACACAATCAGATGATGAGAGAAGCATGAGAGGAGAAACTAGCAAGAGGCCATCCAGGCCACGACGGAAATTGGGCATCACCGAATTCCAGCTAGGGGAAAGTTCTAAGCCCTATGATCTAACATTGGATGTGACAGAGCAAGGACCGAAGATTACATGGCCACAGCTGCTACATCTTGCACCAAAAGTAAGGTGACAATGGTCTAAAATGGTAAGTACAAGACGCTCCAAAACAAAGGTAGCCGGAGCAATTTCGGGATGCAACATGGATGACATCCTTCCGATTGTCGACGTAAACATAGAAGGAAAGAGGGTTGGAAACACCTACATTGATGGAGGTGCACAAATCTGTGTAATGAGTGAAGCTATGATGCTTCGATTAGGGCTCGAGGTTGACATGCCTTCTCCATGCAAGGCAAAGATGGCAAACAACGCAAAAGTAAAGTGTGTGGGTGTGGTAAGTGCCGTGAAAATAAAAGCTTTCAACACTGAGGTAGAGGTAGATGTTATTGTAATGCCTACTAAGGGGGAGGGCTATCCACTAATTTTGGGAAGGACATGGTTGATGGCCATGAAAGCAAAACAGGACTGGGGTACTGGCCTTCTACGCATGACCGGTAAGAAAGGGGAGACAATCTACTACGACATGAGGATTGGCAAGCAGAAGCAAATGAATCTGGAAACATCGGCAGATGAAACCACTAGCGAATCTTCCAGTTCTGAGGAGGAGACCACACCCACCAACGAAAGTGACAGTTCCATTGATGTGATGGGTATCATTATGAAGGATCCACAAAGGGTAAGCACAACTGGTGATCCATCACCAAAAGGGCAACCCAATGAAGAGGAGAGCAAATCACCTGGCCTAGGAGGAAGTAGGTTGAAGGGTATGTTGTCTACGGAATTAACACTTGAGGAGAAAGATAGTTTTTTGCAAAAGTTGATGGGATTTCCTAACCTATTCATTGACAACTATGAAAGAATCACAGGCATTACAGTGGTGGAACATCATATTAAGCTGAAGGAAGGGGTAAAACCAGTTGTGCAAAAGCTACGACGATTGGGGGTCATACAAGAAAAGGCACTCTTGGCCGAGGTAAGGAAACTGCTGGAGGCGGGATTCATCTATCCTGTAGAAAACTCAGAATGGGTGTCACCCGTAGTGGTGACGCCTAAAAAGAATGGTAAGTGGAGGGTCTGTGTTGACTACAAACCACTAAATGCAGCTACAAAGAGAGACCGCTTTCCTCTCCCTTTCTTGGATGAAATTCTGAATGAAGTAGCGGGTTTTGAATGCTATAGCGTCTGTGATGGTTATTCTGGATACTTTCAAATACGCATAGCCTTGGAAGATCAGCTAAAAACCACTTTTATCACGCCATGGGGTTGTTTTGCATACAGGGTTATGCCATTTGGTCTCACAAATGCACCTGCCACATTCCAAAGATATGTCACATATGTTTTTCAACCGTTCTTTGGAACATCCATAAGAGTGTTCATTGATGATTTTTGTATATATAGCTCCCGTATTTCACATTTAGAAAAGGTAACTGAAGGTTTGGCCAGGTTGCAGAGCCTAGGTGGGCAATTAAATGTGGATAAATGCCACATTGGGGAGAGTAAAGTCATTCTACTAGGCTATGAAATTTCAGCAAAAGGTATCAACGCCGACCCAAGTAAGGTGTCTGCACTCATAGCCCTACCTTCACCAACGACCGCACTTCAACTGGTCTCTTTTCTACAGAAGGTGAGGTACTTAAGTAGATTCATACATCTACTATCACAACTTGTTCTACCACTGCAACAACTCACTCAAAGATCAACTTTCACTTGGGACGAGGAAAGCGAACATCACTACAACAAGGTAAAGGAGGTCTTAGCCACTCTGCCAACTATCTCACCACCTAAGTGGGATGAAAAATTCTATGTCACCTCAAGTGTTGGTGATGACTCATTGGGGGCTGTGCTACTCCAAAAGGATACGACGACATCTTTCATGAGGCCAATCTACTTCTCTAGTCAAATGATGACAGCAGGAGAGAAAGGTTTCACCCATGTGGAACACTTAGTCCTAGCTCTTAGATTTGCAACTACAAAGTTTAGGTCATATTTGCTGCCTAAGCAATTTGTGATTCTAACCACAGATGAAATATTTCCCTATGTTGTACAACACATGGATGTGTCTGCTAGAATTACTAAATGGCTAGTTCGTCTGCAAGAGTTTGACTACACGGTACAGGTAGAAAGCACGACAAGGGCAAGTTTGGGGGGACTCATGACCTACCAAGTCTTTGAAAGGAAGGAGAAGCAATCTAAGGAAGGAGAAGTCCGATTACCTCCAGTACCACCTATGGTAGAAGGAGCATACTCTCTCTACTTTGATGGAGCCTACAAGCGAGCGTCCGACAAAGCAGCTGCAGGCATAGTGGTCTTTGATGACAAAGGGACAAAGGTATTTTCGTTGGGCCAATTGTTAGATTCACATTCTAACAATGAAGCTGAGTATGCAGCACTAACCAAGGGTCTACAATGGTGCGTCTCGCAAGGTGTACAACACCTTAATGTATTTGGGGATGCTCTACTTCTGGTAAGGCAAGTAAATGGAGCATGGACATGCAAGAATTCTAGTTTAAGGACTCACTTAAGTGGTGTAAAAACCTTGTTGGGTAAGTTTGAAGAAGTTCAAATACACCATATCCCAAGGGCTCAAAACCAAGAAGCAGATGCCCTAGCAAGTGAAAGACTACAGGAAGTGGTGGTTGGAGCAATAAAACTAAAGCTCCCTCTATTTCAAGGCAGTGATGCCTTGCCTGACATCATGCATTTTTTGGAAACAGGGGAATGCCCATCAGATTTAACAAAGGGACAGAAGCAATGGCTGACGCGGAAGGCCACAAGGTATCAACTCATCAATGATGGTTTGTACTGTAAGGGTAAGGACCAAATACTCAGGAAGGTCCCTCTCTCTCACGAAATCACGGGAGTAATTGCTAGTTGTCATGACGGGGTTTGTGGTGGTCACTTTGCCCTAGACATAACAAGTAGGAAAATCTTGCAGGCAGGCTTCATATGGCCTAGCCTCAACCGTGATGTACACCACTGGTGCAAAACATGTAAGTTGTGTCAAAAGGCCGGCACTAGGTCACTTATGCCTGAACCACAGACACCTATTCTCTCATATGGCCCATTTGAAAAATGGGGTATCGATGCCATTGGGCCATTACCTAGGGCCAACTCAGGAAAATTCTACATTATCATGGGGGTCGACTACATGACTAGATGGGCAGAGGCTACAGCCACCACTAGAATCACAGCGGTAGAGGTAGCTAAATTTATCTACGAGCACATATGCTGTAGGTTTGGCACACCTTTAGAGATCATCTCTGATAGAGGGCCAGGTTTCAGAGCAGACTTGGTAGGAGAATTAATGCAGAAACTGGGCATTACAAGGAGGCACTCTTCACCATATTACCCTCAATGTAATGGCCTAGTTGAAAAGGTAAATGGAATGGTTTCTAAAATTATTACCAAGCAGGTAAAAAATCATCCCGGAGTCTGGGATAAGTATCTACTACCAGCTTTATGGGCCTACAGAACTTCATTTCGTACATCCTTGGGATTCACACCGTATCATCTAGTATTTGGTAAGGAAGCAATCTTGCCCATTGAAGTGCAACTACAAAGTCTCAGAGTAATGGCAAGCCAACTTCAACAGCCCAACATGCATTTGAGAGATCACATCATCAACTTGGAAAGACTGAAGCTAGACAGAGAAGAAGCAATAAATTATTATGCAGCACAAGCAGAGCATAGACGGCTTAGCTTTAACGAGCATCTCCGGAAAAAAGAATTGAAGAAAGGAATGTTGGTGCTCCGCTACGACAATCGCTTCGACACGCGCAAGGATAAGAAACTCTTGCTCCGATGGGAAGGCCCTTTCATCATCAGGAAAAAGTATGCCAATGGAAGCTACCAGCTTATGGAGGTTGATGGAAAACTTCATAAAACCAGGGTAAATGATTGGCGACTTAAACCTTATTTTCTTCGATTTGACCAGGCTCCACCAATTGACATTCCAGATGAGGACACACCATCAGCCGCCACCTCCGACGATAATGATCAAACAGATGAGCTAGAGACATGAATGCCTCTAGCCAAAAGGGGAGGGCTAATGATGGGGGCTTTTCACAAGCCAAGCTCCCATACCCCTCTTCTCTCGTCCCCACCCCATGAAAACCCCCTCTTATGGAGGGAGTGATAAAAGGCATTGGAAAAAGTAAGAAAAAAATAAAGTATGATTATGTAAATATATAAGAAAGGTAAAATAGGCCACCTCATGCCTGCGGGGTAGCCCATCCCCACCTTGCCTCCTTTTTCTTCACTGTTGCCCGGCCGGGTGTCCCTTTTCCTCTCCTCCACTCAAAAGGTCAACCCCCTCTCTCTTCCCCTTGTCCTTTCTCCTTTCTCTCTCCCCTCAAGCTACCCCACCTCTCACCAATAATGCATTATAACTCACCAATAATGCACCCTAACTCACATGCAACTTACCCTATCTTCCAAAATAGTATACCCCACCCCCTCTTTCTCTCTCCTATCATATCCCATGACCCAAATACCCCCCCCTCTCTCTAAAGGGCACCATGTCTCTTGTCTTGTAGCTAAATAATCTCCCCCACACTCACACACACTCAGTTTCACTGAAAAAGGTACCCACAGACCCATCCTCACCCGGTGGTTACCTGATTTTTCTTGTGTTCACACACATCTGCACACAGATTCACCTCTGAACACACTCCCCTCTTGTAATTAGTTTATTCTCCATGTCACCTCTCACTTTTTTTCATCAACCCATCTCTCTCTCCTAGTCTCTCTCTCATGAGACTGCTGTTCTGGCACATATACACACAGCCAGACAAGTGGGGCCCACAGTCACATGGCCTATGTAAATAATGATTTCTTCATTTCTAAATTCTAGAATTTCTCCCCCCTCCTCCTCTATATAAAGAGGGGTCACCATCACACTAAACACACACACAACATCACCAAAGAACACACTATGCACTGTGTGTGCCTAGTGCACACACACACACACACACACCATCACCATCACCGCAATCACCATGCTTGTCTTGAGCATGACCTCTACACCCTTGGCTATGGAAGATGAAGGGCAACTAAATGAAGGATGATGGCCATAATCCTCGTGCGAGTCTTTGCCATCAACTCCCACCTATCCGCCATGTGCTCTACCACTCTCTCCCTTCTCATTCCCCTACCCTATGCTCCCCATTTCATCGCCTTATTCTCTAAATAAAGCTTGAGGTTTTGTGAGTATGTTTTCTTGCAATGTTTTGCCCATGTGAGGTGTGCGGAATCGCCACCTAGTCGTGTGTTTTGGAGTGAGCTTGTGTATGTGTGAAGGGTGTGCGGATTCGCCATCGTTTTGTGGTGCCTAAGTACTAAGCCGCTATACCCCCTCCCTCACTCTCTCTCTCTCCCTCTCTCTCTCTCTCTCTCTCTCTCTCTCACTTGATCTCATTCCCTTTCCTCTTAATCATTACTCCCAAGCATCCATCTCTCTTGGATGAAAACTTTGTTATGGTGGTGTGTTGTTTGCGTCCTAGCCGCTGAAGCTAGGTGGTGCCCCCTGTTTGCTTTACCATGACAGGCTCGAGGCGCGCCATTCGGTCCCCGGTGTTTTAGAGGCCGTCGGGGTTCGGGGTTCGCTTTGGTCCCGTCACTACCAACATCTTCTTGATAATATGAAAAGTCTTCTCTTGAGCTTCTCCCCAAACAAATTCCACTTCCTTCTTAGTCAAAGGACTAAGTGGTGCACTCGCATCTGCCAAATACCGTAAATACCTTCCATGCCATTTGATCTGTCCAACAAACCGCATCACTGCCTTCATATTTTCTGGAGCTACAGCTTTCTGAATGGCGCTAATTTTGTCCCCAATCAATTGACATTCCCTTTTGAGAGATGATATGTCCCAATAGTTTTCCCTTTTGTACTGCTATTGCACACTTCTGAGGATTAAGTGACATCCAAAACATCCTACATCTTTCAAAACACTTCCTCAATTATTCCAGATGCCTGACTTTTTTCCGCAAAACTGAAAAATTATCCATAAAAATCCTCATGAAATCTGTCAAATGTGGCTCAAAGGTTTTAAAAGCTGCCTTCAAAAATGAGGGTGGTCCATTCTTCAATCCAAAGCTCATCACTGTATATGCAAAAGCTCCCCATTCTGTGATAAAAGTAATTTTTTCAATATCCTCCTCAACCATTGGTATTTGATTGTACCCTGAAAATCCGTCAAGGAAAGTGTACATCTCATGTCCCGCTACATCATCCAGAACTAAATCAATAAAAGGCAATGGAAATGGATCTGCAACTGTTGCTGCATTCAATTTTCTGTAATCCACACAAACCCTTAACTTCCCCGACTTCTTGGGTACCACTACAATTGGTGACAACCATTCCGCCTGATCCACTCATACTATAAACCCTCCATTTAGCAATTTATCCAATTCCTCCTTCACCTGCTTGGCAATTTGGATTCATCTTGTATCTTTGTTGAATCACTAGAACAACATCCATTTTCAAATTTATATGATGCTTATACACTTGAGGATCCATGCCTTTCAAATCAGAATAATCCTATGCAAAGACATCAATATATTCCAACAGTAATTCCTTCAAATCCTCCTTGAAGCCTTCTTCCAAATGAACACTAACTCTTACCATCTTCGGATGATCCTTCGTTCCCAAATTCAAATCCTATAAATCATCCTCCTTTACTCTAGAAACTTTCTGTATCATCTTATCATACAGAGCTTTCGCTCTCTAAATTGCCTCCTTTCGCTCCAATTCTGAATCCTCAATCACAGATTCCTCTTAGAGTTTTTTCTCTTCTAAATTTTCCTGTTCCACAACATCTGTATTCCCCTGCAACTGATCAATTCCCAAACTGTTCTCTTTTTCTACATATTTGTCAATGATCCGCTCCACATCTACCTCAAATACGGGAACAATTGTTGGATTGGCTGCTGGGAAATATGCTTCTTCATCATCCTCCAATCCTTCAGACATGTTAATTGCTTGTGCCAACATTGGCTTCGTCTCTTCTTACAATTCCTTCTTCGGCCCCATTGGTAATGTGACTTCTCTCTTTCCTTTCTTAACCATCACTTCATTCTTTCCCCAATCCTCTTTCAGCTTAGCCGTGCGAAACCATGGCCTCCCCAACAACATAGAATAGGTATTTTTTGAATCCTTCATCTTGATAACTACAAAGTTTACCATAAATTGCAATCCATGAATAATAATTCCTTCCTCCCTTCACATCCCCACTGGTTGAACTCTGCTCTGATCATCCATACGCACTTGAAATGGAGCTGGTTCCAACCTGACATCTTGCATCCTTAAAATTTCCGATTCCGAAAGGATGTTGACCCCTGATCCACCATCCAATAGTACATCTAAAATTTTGCGGTTATTAAATTCTAATGACAGTGTTGGTACTGAAAAATCCACATCCTTCGGGCTAATCTGACAACTCTGAACTGTCTGCTGCACCTCCTTCATACTCGGAAACGTCTTTGTCCTTCGCATCACTGTATATAGTCTATCTCTGAAAATTGGAACTAATGACAATAACTGATCCAAGGTAAAGTGTATGGAGGAATTAGTTAACTCTTCAAACAAAGCATCCATCCTATCTCTTTCCTTCTCCTCCTTTTTTACTCCTTTCTCTTTCGATTTAAGCTTGCTCTGCTATTGATCGTTTTCCATCAAATCCTCAGCTACTTCATCCCGAATCTCCTTCTGCTCCTCCCAATCCAGTGGAGGTTTCAACCTTGCTTTGGACCTTGTTGTCACCAATACATCCACCTCCTCTTGTAAACATTTAGAAAAATCACATTCCCGCTGACATCCATAGCGACTTCATTCACCCCTTGATCCTGAAATGATTCTACTACTATCAAACTACTTCCAGGCTCTTTCTTTGCTTCAGCTGACTGTACTGGTGGTGCTGGCAACTGTGGCACTGACCCTCTTGGCTGTTGCTGATTCCCCCCTTCATAATTCCAAACCGGCTGATTCCATCCTTGTGGTTGTGGCTGCGGTCGGGGGTTCGGAATTCGCTTTGCTACCCGTCACTGGAATGACACCTTTCAAATTGGTCTTTGGGATTGAAGCTGTGGTGCCAATGGAATATGTAATTCCAAGTTTGAGATTGTTAGCTCAGCATAATTTAAGTCCGAAGGAATCAATTCCTTATAGACAAAAAGAACTGCTTAAATTGGAAGAGGATAGAATTCAGAGTGCCTATTTGGTGGAAATTGGGCAGAAGAGGAGACAAGCATGGATGTCTAGGCAGGTGAAATTCAAAATTTTTCAGAAAGGGGATTGGGTGATGTTATACAATTCTAAATTGGGACCGCATCCAGGTAAGCTGAAGTTGAGATATTTGGCCTTATCAGATTGAATCAGAACAGGGTGAAGGAACATTTTTGTTGAAAGATGTCTTTGGAACAAAGATTGTGAAACCAGTGAATGGATTCAGATTGAATAAATTTTATGGGAAAGTGCCCGAGGTTCCCAAGTGGATGGTCAATAGGGCTGAGGATATTGGCAGTAAACTGTTGACAGTTGGTGTTCTGGGAGTTGCAGTGGAATGTTTAGAGGTAGAATTGCCAATTTGTTCTAGCAATTCAAAATTTGTCAAGGGTTTTGGGATTCGGAATTCGGATTGCGGAACGAAAATCGGAAATCCGATTATCAGATTTGAAGTCTTGAAAGTGGAAAGTTGCAGGAATGGAATTGGAAAAGTAGGTACAGAGGTACTAATAAGTGGGGGTACTCATTTTAAGGCGAGAAATTTGCTTAGTGCTAATGTGACTCACTTAAGGAAGAATAATTTTTTAGCGAATCCTGCATGGCGTGCCCAAATCGAGGAGAATTTTTATCATCATAAGAGTAAGGTGGTGAGAGGAGGTGAGGATCACATCCAAGTGTGTGAGGGTTGCAGTTTAGTGAGTGTTAAGTCGGGTGAGAAGGGCGATATGTTTTCTCAGAATATTTAGGGAAAACTCATGGCGGGTATGCAAGAGGATGCAACAGAAGTGATGCCGCATACCAGGTCCATGAAGACGGTGATGTAGGAGTTGTTTAAAGCGAGGCAACAGGAAGAGCCAATCGAGGTGGAAAGCGATGAGGCAAAATCTTTAAGTGATAAGGGTAGCGTGGAGATGGCGGTGGCAACGTTTGACCCTGATGAAGCGGAAACCCAGGTATGGCTCAAGCGTATCGGTCTGTATAAATTTGCATGTCTACCATGGGATACATGGGCAGAAAATGAATTTGCCAAGCAGCAGTGGAGTATGATAAAGGAAAGTGATGGAATGATTACTGCGGATGTGCATTTGACACCAAAGTTGGTGTCCAAAGTCTTCAAGGTTCCCTGTCTAGCTGATGGATTCTCAGATGAAAGGGCAATTCAAAAATCCGGTAGGGACAAATGCATATTACATGGTGAAGAATGCGGGTGGAAACAGAGCGTCAAATTTGTTTTGGTATTTGGAAAAAGTGTGTATCCTCCAGAAGACTGCCTACATGTCCAAGGAGGCTTTTGCTCCTTTGTTTCAGGCGGAGAGAGGCATTAAGGTGGATTGGGAATCAGTTCTATATGATCGGATGCAGTTAACTGGAAAAAGAGATCGACGTCGGACACCAGCAGTGGGTAGAGTAGCACCTTATTTGGCTGCAATTTTTGAGTATGTTCTGAAGGTTCCAACAGTAGCAACAGGTTTGAAGAAACTAGTGGTAGATGTGGTTAAAGAAGAGGGAATATCATATGGAAGTAAGAGAAGGAAATTGTGTTGGGTTCTCCAACAGTTGAGAAAGGTAAATCACCTTTCAAAGTGTCTTGGAAGGGTTTGGAAGAATTGGAATCAAAGCCGAACATTTTCACAATGGAATCAGAATCAAAGAAACCAGAGTCCAAGGGCAAGAAAATAACGCTGTTCATGAAAGGAATGGGTGGACCTGTGGAGAAGACTGCTATGGAAAGTTTCAAAGTAAAAGTCGGGAGCAGTGACAGTTATTTGCATAAGGGAATTTTTTCTGTGGAAGAAGCAGCTAGCAGTTTGACTCAACTGAATGAGTTTATGAAGAATCAAGATGCAGCTTTGAGGGTGATGGAAACTGAGAAAATGGAGCATAAATGCAGTGCTATCCCAGAGTGGGAAATGCAAAAAGTTCGGATGCAGTTGTTTCAGGAAAGATCGGACAAGGAAAGACTGCAGGAGGAAGTGAGACGGATTACAACAGCAGCTATGATGAGAAATGCTGAAGTTCTAAGTGTACCTGAAGAATTTACTAAGTGGGCAGACGGATTAAAAGCTGCAGTGGATGACCAATTCAAAGAAATGGAAGATAAAGTGGCTGAAGTGACCACTGAGAATATTTTTCTCATCAATAGATTGACTCCGTTGATAGATATGGAGAAAGCCGCATTGCAGAACCAGGGAATGACAGGTATTTGGTTGTAGATTCGGATGCGGATGTTCTTAAGCAAGAAGTGCTGGAGTATACCCAAGAGATGTGGAATAAAGCTACAAGGCTTTGGAGGGAACAGATGGAGGTGTCGACGGGGACAGATTCAAAAAATGGTTTCAATTGGCAGGAAAAGAAAGTGTAAGGAGGGAGAATGAGGAATTGAAGGTGGAAAATGAGAAATTAATGGCAGAGATTCAGGAGTTGAAGGAAAAGGGTAAAGAGATTGAAGTGAATGCAGAGGCAGTGAGTAAGTGGACAGCAGAGCTGAGCAATGATGTTATGGGACCAGATCGGATTGTAGCAGCAGGAGTGGAATTTGAGGTGGAAAAGGAAGTGGAAGCTGAGGCGGAAAAGAAGGTGGATTCGGATGTTGCAGCAGAAAAGGAAGATACAGAAGGAGATGCTGGGGAGCAGATTGTTTGATCAAGGGATTGTGGGTCCAGGTCAGCAGCCTGTGGCTCTAGCCACCGGGCTGTGCCAGGTGTTAAGCCTAGGAATTTTGGGATGTTTTACTTAATGAAACTTGGAATGTGAACCTTTGTACTTTTGGGATTCCAAAGGTGTCTTGGGAAAGGGCGTTGCCCATTTAGTCTTATCAAACTATGTAACTGATGTTCAGTATCTTCTTGGGAATGTGAAGACGAAAGTCATGGCGGATTTTATCTAATGTCAGTTTTTGTGTTATATTCCAGTTCTAGTTCCATTATGATTTCTGTGCTTTGTCTATTCTGAATGTCTGTACCTTAAACAAGCTTGATCAACAGGGTCGAGCCTTCGACTTTCATAGGCTATGGCGTGCCCTTCTTGGAGCAAAACAACTCCAAGGCAATCACCACAAGCGTAAAATTGGACCTCACATGGCTTTGAGAGATTCAATAGTGTAAGCACATGTTGAGAGATAAGCTTTTATTTAAGCTTTTCGAAAGCATTGTTCTCCTTGGTAGACCATGTATACCTAATGTTTTTCTTTGTTAGGTCATGTAATGGTCCCGCGATTTGTGAGAACTTTTCTATGAAGCGTCTAGAGTATGCACACATACCTATATTAGTTCATGAAGATTCCTTGGTTTAGGCCATCCTTTTATTAGCTCTAACTTTGATGGCTTCATTTGGATGCCATCTTGAGAGATAATGTGACCTAAATACTGAATCTCTTGTAAGAAAAACTCACTTTTCTTTTGATTAACATAAAGTTTATTCTCTTTTAAGACTTTAAATATTACTTGGAGGGGTTGCTTGTGTTCGTGTAATGAATTAGAGTAGATGATGTTATCATCAAAGAACACTCCATTTTAGGTTCGTGAGGCCTGAATAGCTTCTCCATCAAGCGGCTGAATGTGGCTGGTGCATTGGTCAATCCAAAAGGCATGACAATATATTTGTAAAGACCAAACATAGTAGGAAATGCGGTCTTTACAATGTCTTGAGTATTCTTATTTGATGATAGCCACTTTTTAGGTCAATCCTACTGAAGTAGGTCAATCCTTGTAGCTTATCAAATAGGTCTTCTACCCGTGGAACGGGAAACCTATTCTTGATAGTGATCCTATTTAGTGCTCTATAGTTAACACACATACAATATGTGCCGTCTTTCTTTTGCACTAATAACATGGGTGAGCAAAATGGAGATGAGCTAGGCCTAACCATGCCCTTCTCAACTAACTCATGCACTTGCCGCATAATCTCCTCTTGTTGAGCTTGAGAAACTATATAAGGAGGTTTATTAGGTGGTGAACTTCCATGAAGAAGTTCAATTGCATGGTCATCATTGCCTTGTTTAGGAGGTAGTTCAAAAGGGATGTCGTCAAAGACATTTTGAAACCCCTTGAGAAAATTGGATAACTCTAATTCCTTGTGATTGTTTATATTTTCTTTTGCTAAAGCATTAGGTTCATTTTGAGAATCTTTAACGAAAATCACTAAATTAGATCTCTTTATTGACTTATTGAAAGCTTGCGAGTGTACAATGGGTATGGTGTTACCCATGTCCTTAGCATCTATGTACATATCTTTTTCCCTGTACTTAAAGTAGATTTTCCTTTCAAGGAATTTAACATTGGCAGCCATGCGATCAAACCATGGTGCCCCTAGAATCACATCCTCATGCTTGAGAGGAGAGATAAAGAAGTCCTCTTTGTGCACATAGTGATAGCCGACTTTCAGAAATCAAAGAAAAAAAAAAAGAAAAAAAACTCATTTCACCCCCCCCCACTCTCAGTACCTCCCCACCGTAGCTTATTTCTCCCCCCCCCGCCCCCCCCCCCCCACCCTACGAGCATCAGATAAAACCCTCTCTCTCTCTCTCTCTCTCTCTCTCTCTCTCTCTCTCTCTCTCTCTCCCATTTTCCCTACATACCCCTTCCCTAATATCTCTCTCTCCCAATTTACCCTCCCCAGCCAGGTAGAGGCTCTGAAAAAATTCCCCGACCTCTCTCCCGTGCTCCCTCTATGTGAGCCGCATGGAAACCCCCCCCCCCCCCCCCCCCCCCCCCCCCCCCCCCTTCCGCTCTCCGTATTCTTACACTCGCACCCTCACCCTTACATTCCCCCTCACATTACCCCCCCCCTACCACTTTTCCCCACCTCCCTTTGGCCCGCTAATATTCCTTCCCCGACCCCTCCTCCTCTCCCCCACCCACTCGCCTCACCCTCCCTCGGCCTCCTCCCCCCCCCCCCCCCCCCCCCCCGCCCTTGGCCCGTGGAAATATTCCTTCACTCCCCCCCCAATTGACTTATTTTCCCCCCCTCGTCCTCAAGCTCCCATGCAAGACAACCCCCCCCCTCTCCCACTCACCCACACATCTCCCATACCCCACAATCACCCCCCCCCCCCCCCCCCCTCACCCTCTCCCTCACTCTCTCTCTCTCTCTCTCTCTCATCCCAAATCATCACCCCCTCCCTCTCCATCACACTCTCCCTCTCAAAGCTCCGTGCGGACTCTCTCTCTCTCTCTCTCTCTCTCTCTCTCTCTCTCTCTCTCTCTCTCTCTCTCTCTCTGTGCTCAGGACACGCACACAAGGAATCCACTCTCCCTCTCCCTCTCACGGGCAGGGCCTCGCACACCATACCCACACACCCACAATAGGAATTGAGTACACCTTGTGGGCATCTGGCCTAGGGAGCTGACATGTGTCCCTCATCCCCTTTGTGTAAAGGGAGCTTGTGTGTGTGTGTGTGTGTGTGTGTGTGTGGCCTTCTCTCTCATCCCCTACTTGCTAGGCTCGCCCCCTCCTATGTAGGGATATTCAAAGAATTTTTTGGTCACACACAAAGCATCCAATTTCCCTAGGGTGACCTTTGGACACAACCTTTGAATTTTGGAACCTTAGCATTTTGGAAGTCTTAATGGGCTGAACCTTAGGGTCTTTTTAGCCCATTGTTTCACATGGCTATTTTGCAGATGGCCCCCCCTTTGGATCCCTATTTTCCCTCCTTTGGATCCCTACTGTGGCCGGTCTGCTATTTAACCAATATTCTAGCTTTTTCTCCCCTGGCACTTCCCCATATTAAATGATCAGTTTAACATGAGAAAATCATTTAGTAGAATTAGATATTGATTATTATTACATTACCTCTCTCTTGAAATCATAGTCGTCCTCGACTATGGTGTAGAGAAGATAAAGCATATTCATGAGTCCTTTTCTAAGCGGGTAGAGGATCCCTATGTTACCCTACGACATCATTCCACAATGGATGATTAGTCCATTTGGCGCTTGAGAGCCTGAGGCTGCCGCAAGCATGTCTGCACATTAGTCCTATCAGTCTTCCACAGTAGAGTGACAAGCTCTACTTGGTGTTTGGGAGATGTTGTCTCCGCAAACTTGATCTAAGCATGCATACTACTTCATTTTTGTGCACAATAAAGAAAAAGAGAGTCTTATAAGACAAAAAACTTTGTTCATTTTTAAAATTTTGTACATTTGCTTACTCTTGGGAAGCATTGTAAGCATTGACAAGGTTTAGGTTATCCTTTAATTGTATGCCTTGCATCCATCTAGCATCTTCAAAAGGATAATTCTTAATCTTAATAAGATATCGTTGGATAGTCTTACCACCTCTTAATACCTTGTCTTCATGTTGGAGAATGGACTCGGGCTGCAGCTGTTGGAATTAGGGTTGCAGAGAAACACACACAGCTTGGAGAAGACGAAGGAAGCTCAAGGTACACAATAGAAAGTGTATTCCTTAGTGTGCAATGGAAAGATAGATAGCCCTAGAGTGATGGGCGTATATACAATGCACGGGGGAAAAAACCTCCTAAAGAGGGAAAAAATGCCCCGGCAGTCCTAGTGTGTTCACACACATCACTACCACATGTATATGGTAACAAATCCCCCCTGGAGTGATGCGGTGAACGAGAGCTGGCACATGAGTAAAGGGAAGTGCCATGCTCTGAGGACAGGATCAGTCCACAAAGGGGAGTAAGCCCAAAGCTTTGCGGAAAGCTTCAAGCTTCTCACGAGACAATGCCTTTGTGAAAAGATCTGCAAGGTTGTCCTGTGTTGGCACATAAGCCAAGCTGATCTCTCCTGCTGAGAGCCTCTCCCTGACATAGTGGTAATGCACCTCAATGTGCTTTGTGCGAGCATGAAAAACTGGGTTCCTCGCAACTGCCAATGCGCTCTGACTGTCAGTGTAGATAGTGTTGGCAGTGTCCTGTCCAACACCCAAGTCAGCCATAAGGCGTCTGAGCCATACACACTCAACCGTAGCTGTGAAGACTGCCCTGTACTCAGCCTCACAACTCAAAGTGGCCACAGTAGGTTGCTTCTTGCTCAACCATGATATACATGAACTGCCAAGCATGAAACAAAAACCACTTGTGGACACTCGCGTGTCAAAACAACCAGCCCAATCTGAGTCCGAAAAAGCATGTAAGTCTGGCGGCAATGATCCCCCCTTGGGATAAAACAAGCCAAGATGTAAAGTACCACTAAGGTAGCGGAAAATCCTCTTGACAGCCTGCCAATGCTTAGACCCTGGGCTATGCATAAATCTGCTGACCTGCGAGACTGCAAACTGAATATCTGGCCTCGTGTTGCATACATAAATGAGGCAGCCAACAGCAGTTTGGTAAAGAGTGACATCAGCAGGATCGCCAGCATCATGTAGACTCAACTTCAAACCTGTTTCCATGGGAGTGGCAATAGGTTTGCAATCCTCAAGTCCAAACTTACATAGCAATGTCTCTATGTAACTTTTCTGACACAAGGCAATACCACCATCACACTGCTTAAACTGTATACCCAAGTAATGATGCAACAGCCCCAAATCTTTCATCTTGAAAGTAGCATTCAAATCAGCCTTAAATTCAGCAATATGTCTCTCATTTGGTCCAGTGATCAGCAAATCATCAACATAAAGAACCACAATGAGAAATACATCATCCTCACGCTTTACATACAATGTGCTTTCTGTTGGACTGTTACGAAAGCCTCGTTTAACCAAATGAGTGTCAGCTTTCTCATACCAAGCACGAGGAGATTGCTTCAACCCATACAAAGCCTTCTTACATTTGCACACTTTGTCCTCTTGTCCTTTTATGACAAAACCGCGAGGCTGCGTTACATAAACTTCCTCAAATATGTCACCATTCAAGAAAGCAGTAACAATGTCTGATTGATGTACATCCCAACCAAAATGAGCTGCCAATGCACATAGAAAACGCACAGTAGTCATACGACAAGTGGGAGCAAAAGTCTCTTCATAATCTATGCCTTTTTGTTGTGCATAACCCTTTGCAACAAGTCGAGCCTTATGGCGATCGATCTCACCATCCGGCTTGCGTTTCAACTTGTAAACCCACTTCGTACCAATGGCCTTTTTGCCAGGAGGCAAATCACATAAAGTCCATGTGTCATTCTCTATAAGTGCATCATATCTGATTTCATGGCAGCAATCCAATTTTCTGAATTCTGTGCTTCATCAAAAGACAGAGGCTCCTCAACATCATGTAAACTAGACACAGCCAAAGCATAACAATCTGATGCATAAGATGCATGGCGAGAGCCTGAACGAGTACGACTAGATAAAGGTGCATCCAATTTACTGTCACGCAAAGTGTGCACCAGCCATTTTGGCATACCTCTAGCCTGCTCATTTTCAGCCCTTTCCTCATCAAGTACATCATGTACATCTGCATCAGTAATAGGCTGTTCTAAAACATTTTCAGAAACCCCCATAGGCTGTACATTTGCCTCATTGGAACTTACATTCGTATTTCCACCACTGAAAAGAGGCAACAAAGTGTCATAAATGTCATGTGAGCTTACATTACTGTCTCTAGTACATGACAGCAAGGGTTGAACAGAATCTTCCACAAACACTACATCCCGTGAAACCAAAATACGTTTTGTTTGCGGATGATACAACCTGTAACCTTTGCTTTCAGCACTATAACCAACAAAAATACATTTGACAGCCTTATCATCCAATTTTCTGCGCTGCACTTGTGGCACCAAAGCATATGCCAAACAGCCAAAAACACGCATGTGCTCAATAGAAGGTTTTCTATCATGCCATGCTTCATATGGAGTAATAGACTGCAAAGCTTTCGTAGGACACCTGTTAAGTACATAAGTGGCACACATGATGGCCTCAAGCCAAAAAGAATGCGGCAAAGCTTGACTTTTGACCATACATCGTGCCATTTCCGTTAGTGACCTGTTTTTCCTCTCAGCAACACCATTTTGCTGAGGTGTATAAGGCACTGTACATTGGTGTTTTATCCCACGACTAGCCAGAAATGCATTAAATTCATGAGACATATACTCCCCCCCTCGATCGGAACGGAGGGTGCCCATAGTACATTTTGAGACATTTTCAGCCATAGCCAAAAATTGTTTGAAGCACATAAAAACTTCGGACTTCGCTTTAAGCGGAAATACCCACGCATGCCTGGAGTAATCATCAATGAAAGTCACGAAGTACAGGTAATTGCCCAAGGACGGAGTTTGCATGGGCCCACAAACGTCACTATGCACAAGCTGCAACCTGCATGTGGCCCTAACTGAACCATCCTTTGGAAACTTAGAACGCTGCATTTTACCCAGAATACAGCCTTCACAAACATGTTTGATAGGTGCTTCAAGAGGCGGCAAAGAAGCAACCATATCAGATTTCTGCAAACGCAGCAAACTGGCAAAATTCAGATGACCAAAACGTGCATGCCAAAGTTTTGCATCTGAAATAGCCCTTGAATCTGCAACAGCATTTGCAAAATTTTGTCCACACTTGTCATACAAAGTGAGCTTATACAGCCCACGGCACAAAAGCCCAGATGCAACAATTTCATCACCAAAACTGAGATCATGAACTGTACATCTGTCATCCACAAATTTGACTACAAGTCCAAGTCTAGCAAGTGCGGATACAGACAAGAGATTCTTCTTGATCCCAGGTACATAAAGTGCATCAACAAGTGTGAAGGAACTGCCATTAGCAGCAGTGAGCACAATCTTTCCAACTCCCTGAACTGGATAAGAGGCGTTGTTGGCACAAGTGACTGAATTCCCATGAGGGACAGACTCGAGAGAGGTAAACAATTCACGATGTGAGGTAATGTGCTTTGTAGCACCACTGTCGAAATACCACACATGTGAATCTGCAGCAACTGACAAGCATGCATCATGGACAGCAGGATTGTAAGTGCACTCTGCGCTAAAAGCCCATTCTGCATCAACATCAGCATCACAATCTCCTTTCACAGAAGACTCAACAATGGCTGCATTTGTAGTGGAACCAGCATTTGCAGTGGAACCACCCTCTTTCTTCTTAGCCTCTTTGGCCTTCAACTTAGGACACGACTTGATCAAGTGATCATTGGCTTTACAATAATGGCAACGCATCTTCTTTTTGCCCTTATCACCAGAATTGCCAGACGAAGTGCTGCCAGCAGAAGCATTAGGAACAGAATTTTTGCCACTCGCAGCAGAACCATAAGAAGTGGCTGCATTACTGTTACCACCCTTTCTTTGAGAAGCAATAAAAGCCTGTTCAACTGCACGCTGCCTAGTCCTGTTTTTTCTAGAAAGTGACTCTTGCAACAGCAATGTGCATAATGCATCAAACTTGACAACTTCAGGATTTCCTTGGGTCATCAGTCTCCAAGTACTAGCAAAAGTCTGGTAGGAATCTGGTAAGGCATCAAGAACAGTCTGCACAAGGGAACTGTCAGAAATGACTTCACCTGCAGAAATGAGTTGCTCATTGATATCCTTGACACTAGCAAGGAAAGTGTCCATATCATCTTCCTCATGCATAATCTTCGACTCTAGCTCTTTACGCAGCAAAGCAATTTTAGCCTCATTGCGGCTTGCATAAAGACTTGCTAGAATATCCCAAGCCTGTTTTGCAGATTTTGCTGAACGGATGTGAGGAATAATGGTGCGCTTCACAGACAACGCAATCAATGCATGAGCCTGCGCATCCTTAACATCCCAACGAGCTTGTTCTGCTGTAGGCAAAACAACTCTAACAGCTGCAATCCTTGCAGCAAGACCTGCAACATCCTCAACATCGCCTACATCTTCAGAACCAGGACGTACATCAATGCCCTGCACAATGTTCCAGACACCTTTTGACACAAGAACATGTTGCATCATATAAGCCCACATAGGGTAGTTGTCCCCATCCAACCTGTCCTCAGCAGCAAACATCTTGAACACATCTGTGTTGTTGTTGTCAGCCATGGTAAATGCTGCACCTGATGTGAAAACTGCCCGAAAATAGGAGAAATGGAGCGGGAACAACTTGTGCTATATAGCACAAACCGTAGAAGACTATAAGGCACCTGTTATGCAGAAAACGGCACTGACAGAAAATCTGCACAAAATGACGAAATAGCCTGTGCAGTACTGCCCGTAGTGGAAACGGAGGCCGAAATGAGCCCAAATCAAAATTCTGAGCAAAGCTCACTGAAATCGGAGAAAGTGAGCAGGCGTGTGCTGGAGCAGCTGGCGACTAAGCCCGGGAGGACGTGACCTGCTCTGATACCAATTGTTGGAATTAGGGTTGCAGAGAAACACACACAGCTTGGAGAAGACGAAGGAAGCTCAAGGTACACAATAGAAAGTGTATTCCTTAGTGTGCAATGGAAAGATAGATAGCCCTAGAGTGATGGGCGTATATACAATGCACGGGGGAAAAAACCTCCTAAAGAGGGAAAAAATGCCCCGGCAGTCCTAGTGTGTTCACACACATCACTACCACATGTATATGGTAACAGCAGCACCTCCTCTTGGTCCTCGATCTCCGGTGGGTCTTCAATAGTAGGTTCTTGAGGTGGTTCTCCTTTGTAAGGCTTTAATAGGCTCACATTGAAAGCATTGTGTATGAGCCAATGATTGGGCAACTTGAGTTGATAGGCCATCTCATTGATTGGCCTAAGAATCTGGAAGGGACCATAGTACCTTTTTGCTAGTTTAGCATAGTACTTTTGGTGCCCCATAGGATTCTTGCCCGTCATGTGCCTTAATCGACGAGCCTTGGGAAACTTTAACAAGACCCAATCGTTTTCTTTAAAGGCTTGGGCTCTTCTGTGCTTATCAGCAGCAGCCTTTTGCCTTTGCTGTGAGATAGAGATAGCATCCTTAATCTTTTGAAAAGATTCTTGTAGGTCTCGGCTATACTCATCTGCAACGAAGATCTTCCCATGTACTTTAAGTAGCAAGGGGCTTTTTGATCTTCCCTCGATTACCTCAAAAGGTGCTTTTGCCATGGAAGTATGTACAATGTTATTGTAAGCATACTCCACTAAGGGTAAGTACTTCTCCCATTGGGATCTTTGATTTACTTCCGTTACATAGGCTTTTAGTAGATCGAGAATTGTTAGGTTAGCTATTTCACTTTGGCCATCCGTTTGTGCATGATAGGCCGAAGAGAAGGTTAGCCTTGTCCCTAAATTCTCAAAGAGACCCTTCCAGAAATTACTAGTCATTCTAGGATCTCTATCCGACACTATGGACATTGGCAAGCCATGGTACTTGAAAATATGTGAAATGAAGAGGGTTGCCATTTGATGGGCTTTGATAGTCTTTTTGACAGGTATAAAATGAGCTTGTTTACTGAACCTGTCTACTATCGTCCATATTCCCGTATTCCCATGGATAGACTTAGGCAATCCAAAGATAAAATCCATGGATATGCTCTCCCATGGTGAATTAGGGATTGGCAAGGGTTGAAGCAGTCCAAGTTGCTTCCCTCTATCAAATTTTGTCTTTTGGAAAACCACACATTTAGAAACATACTCTTGTATGTTCACTTTCATGGTAGGCCAATAGAAATATGTTTCAATTCCCTTTAAGGTAAAGTGAATCCCTCTATGCCCTGCATACGGTGGATCATGAGATTCATACGATAACCATCTTTTAAAGTAAATGGTTCTTCTTTTTTCCCTCATGCAAGGGCTGAAATCACATCTCTAAAATCGGGATCAATAGCGTACTCATCTATCATTGAAGATAGATCATTGTGAGTTGCTATGGAAACCGCATTCACTCTTGGCCGTCTTGAGAGTGCATCAGATACTTGATTATGCTTGCCAGCAATGTGAGCAATATGAAAATGAAATTGCGAAAGGAAATTTGCCCACCTCATTTGTTTGTCGGGAGAGCTTGGTCTGCGTCATGAAGTACTTAAGACTTTGGTGATCCGTTCGCCGAATGAAAGGAGTCCCCAATAAATAGTGCTTCCATGAGTCTAAGGCATGTAGAACTGCAAGGAGTTCCTTTTCGTATATGCCTAGAGCTTGCTCAGCAGGGTCGAGCCTTCGACTCTCATAGCCTATGGCGTGCCCTTCTTGGAGCAAAACAGCTCCAAGGCAATCACCACAAGCATTACATTGGACCTCAAATGGTTTTGAGAGATCCGGTAGTGTAAGCACAGGTTGAGAGGTAAGATTTTCTTTAGACTTTTCAAAAGCATTGTTCTCCTCAGCAGACCATGTGTACCTAACGCTTTTCTTTGTTAGGTCATGTAATGGTCCCGTAATGTGTGAGAACTTTTCTATGAAGCGTCTATAGTATGCACACATACCTATAAAGCTTCTTAGTTCATGAAGATTCCTTGGTTTAGGCCATCCTTTTATTACCTCTAACTTTGATGGATCCATTTGGATGCCATCTTGAGAGATGATATGACCTAAATACTGAATCTCTTGCAAGAAAAAAATCACTTTTCTTTCGATTAGCATAAAGTTTATTCTCTCTCAAAACATGAAATAGTACCTGGAGGTGTTGCTTGTGTTTGTCTAATGAATTAGAGTAGATGATAATATCATCAAAGAACACTCCAGTGAAGGTTCGATGAGGCCTGAAAAGCTTCTCCATCAAGCGGTTGAATGTGGATGGTGCATTGGTCAAGCCAAAAGGCATGACAATGTATTCGTAAAGACCAAATGTGGTGCGAAATGCGGTCTTCACAATGTCTTGATCAACTATCCTTATTTGATGATAGACTTTTTTTAGGTCAATCCTCCTGAAGTAGGTCGGTCCTTGTAGCTTATCAAATAGGTCTTCTACCCGTGGAACGGGAAACCTATTCTTGATAGTGATCCTATTTAGTGCTCTATAGTCGACACACATACGATATGTGCCGTCTTTCTTTTCCACTAATAGCACAGGTGAGAAAAATGGAGATGAGCTAGGCCTAACCATGCCCTTCTCAACTAACTCATGCACTTGCCACATAATCTCCTCTTGTTGAGCTTGAGAATCTTTATAAGGAGGTTTGTTAGGCGGTGAACTTCGTGGAAGAAGTTCAATTGCATGGTCATCATTACCTCGTTTAGAAGGTAGCTCACAAGGGATGTCGTCAATAAAAACATCTTGAAACCCCTTGAGAAAATTGGATAACTCTAATTCCTTTTGGTTGCTTTTATTTTCTTTTGTTAAAGCATTAGGTTCATTTTGAGAATCTTCAACAAAAATCATGTTTTTCCCTGAACTTAAAGGAGATTCTCCTTTCAAGAAATTTAACATCGGCAGCTAGGCGGTCAAACCATGGTGCCCCTAGGATTACATCCTCACGCTTGAGAGGAGAGATAAAGAAGTCCTCTTTGTCCACATAGCCTTGGACATGAAGCCTCAATTTCCCGATTAAGGGAGTGACTGAAGCTTCTTGCCCCTTGAAGGCACTGTCTGCGGGTAGGACATCTCCCATCTCGTAGGATTGTATGCCTAGCTTGGTGGCCAACTGTCTAGATATAAAATTGTGAGCAGAACCAGGGTCCAAAGAGAATAAAAGCATCATGTTCTCTTACCTTTCCCCAAGCATGGCATAGAGGAGATCCTTTGTGATGAGTTTGGTGAGTCTCCTCCTCTTGGATTTCAACCAAGGAAGCTCTAGGAGGATCTTGACGGTTGTTCTTTTGGGGACAAGCACGGTACGCATGCCCTTGTTCACCGCACTTGAAACACCGGTTATCCTTGCGATAACGCTCAAGATCTTCAAGAGAGAGTTTGTTCTTACCTTTGTAAACTCCCTTCTCTTTAGCTTTGTTGGAGTTGCCGTTAGGAGACTTTTGGACATTGTCCCTTCCCTTAGGCTCATTGGAACCCTTGTTTTCCGGGGGCTTATTATTTCTTTTAGCCCCCGTTTGGAAATTGATTCGTGAGGCCACCATAGTATGGTGTATTAACGCCGATATGGTACGTGGCCTTTGGGAGTTGACATGCTACGCCATTTCTTTGGTTAAGCCCGCACAAAATTGTTGCTTTTGCTCTTCAAAATCCAACTTTTTAAAGACAATGGCTTTGAGCTGTAGGTCCCAAAACTTGTCTACATATTTGTGGATGGATTCATAGGGAGAGAGCTTTAAGCTTCGCCATTCGGTGAGTACTTTGTCTTTGGCATCGGTGGCCAAAAACTGCTTCATAATGGAAGCTCTTAAAATTTTCCGTGTTCGTGGAGCTTCACCGTTGGCTCGTAGGCTAGACCACCATTGCCTGGCGGACTTTTGAAAGTGCATAGATACATGGCGTAGCTTAGAGGACTCCGTGAAGCCCTCATCTCCAAACGCCGCATCAAATTGCTGGAAAAAGGCCAAGACTTTGTCCGTAGCACCAAAGGTGCCATCATAGGTAAGGAAAGAGATGCTCTTCCTTCCCTCTTTGAACTTCTTCAGCTTGGATGACGTCTTCCATGCGGCATAGGATTTCCTATTGCCTCTTCTTTTTGATGGTTCAAAGGTTGCACCATCATTTTCTTCAGAGGTGAATAATTTGAAGAAGGTGGAGAAGAGGGTGACCTCTTTCTCGCCTTTTTCCTGTCTTGATCTTCGTCGTCTTTACCATCACTTTCATAAGAGGAAGAGGATGAAGAATATGGAGAAGAGGGTGTCCTCTTTCTCGCCTTTTTCTTCTCTTGCTTTTTATCATCCCACTTTGAATTATGGCGTGGAGAAGAGTGTGATGGTCTTCTCCGCTTTGGTGGTGATGGTGAGCGTTTAGCCCGCCGTCTTCGTGGAGCCATCTCCGCCGAGGTGGCGGGAGACTCACTTATTTCTCGTTCCTTCGGTGGAGGCTCTTGATTTCTCCTTTGGGAAGGAGATGCATCATCAAGAAGTAAATTATTGAGCCCTTCGTATGGATTCTCTTCTTCTTCCCGAATGGGAGAGAGACCTCTTTTGGGAGTCTCACACGGAGGCTTCCTAGGTGTTCTCTCGTCATGGTGATGAGCTTGGAGAATCCCGTGAGCACGGAGATGCCGTTGCACTTCACTTTGGAGAGATGGATTGCCCATGGCTTGTTGAAGCCTAGAAACAAGATAGTTAACAAGCATCGGAGCATCATTAGTAGCTTGCTCATTGGCAAAATCAAAGTTATCAACATTAATTTCACTCTCTGTACTATTGTCAGCCATTCTAACAACTTGTAGGTGTACTTTGGCACTTCAAGCCCTAGTTGCTACTCCTCTTTACCCCTTTAGAAAAAGCACTCAAGCTACTGTACCCATGGCTCGAATACCATTGATTGCAAGGAATAGAAGAGAGGGTCTTTCAACACCAAAACAACACCGGCTCCTGTCAAGCTTCTAATAGCTCCATAGGATTCCACTATTAAGACGATAGCTCTCGACGATGATGCCCCGTTAACTACACAAAGGCAGGCGCACTGCAAGGCTGAAAAATCCCTATTCTACTTACTCACAGGCAATTAATAATACCAACCATTTATAGCTAGCTTGAGGACCTCCCTTCTTGAGCAAGAAAAGAGAAACCTTGTGCTCTGATACCCATGTAATATTTAATGGCCTCATAACTTGTGGGTAGCGGAAATTAGCATGAACATAGTGGGCATTTCATTAGAATAGAGTCCTAATGAGAATTACAAGAGTGCTTGGGTGGAGAGAGCAACAAAAAAGCATAACACCTACTTAGATAGCATCAACAATACTTTCAAAAGAGAGAGAAATTAAGCTATTGACAACAGTTGAGGACCGGATTTTCATGGAGCCGTTCCCCCCTCCAAAAGGCTTTGTATTATGGTTTCTCCCATCAAGAGAGACATTGTACAATACAATTCTTTGTGTTCCTTCAAGACTAGCTAGTGCAATGAAGATGAAAGCTTCATGCACTAAGCAAAACACTTAGTAAACACAACTTTAATTATCCCCATTCTCAGACCCAAGACCTCACACACCTTCGAAGATGGTGAGAGCTAGCAGGGTATGAGAGTAGATTGAGAGGAAGAAGGAGTATCTTACGAGAAAGATGTACATCTCCTCACATAATCACTCATATTAGCATAGCTTAGCTTAGTAATTAGCTTGGTAGAGGAGATAAGCATGCATTGAATCTTGGCTCTTGGTTGGATTTGCATCCACATGCCAAGAGTGTGGCGATGTAGGCTTCTATCTCACAAGCTTGGTGTAGGTGATGAGCTCTCCATTAAAGCTTGGGAAGAGATAGTCTTCTCTTTCTTCACACATGAGATTGTGTGAGTGTGTGTGTGATAATGCCTTGAGAAAATCAGCCCCCTCTCTCTCTCTTGGGTGAGCCCTCTTGCTATTTGCTCTTGCAGGCTCCCCATTGGACCTACCCAAGTCAAGCCAATGGCTATTAAGCAGCATAAGTGATAGCCTTCTGACATGTGTCCCCCTTTCCCCTTTTGTGAGAGCTTAATCAATTAAACTTAATTGATTTAAATGAATTAAATCCCCATTGGACCTTTCCCCATTCTGACCAATAGGAATTAAGTCGCCCATTTGGCTGCTCAATTCCTATTGGACCCCTTCACGGGCTGTCCAATAATCATCCAAAAGACTTAATTTTCATTGGTTCTTTTTATTAAGTGTCTTTAAATTAATTAAACTAGATTTACTCTAGCCTAATTCTGATTGGTCCACCTCTAAGGCCATCCAATAGGAATTGGGTACACCTTGTGGGCATCTGGCCTAGGGAGCTGACATGTGTCCCTCATTCCCTTTGTGTAAAGGGAGCTTGTATGTGTGTGTGTGTGTGGACTTCTCTCTCATCCCCTACTTGCTAGGCTCGCCCCCTCCTATGTAGGGATATTCAAAGACTTTTTTGGTCACACACAAAGCATCCAATTTCCCTAGGGTTGACCTTTGGACACAACCTTTGAATTTTGGAACCTTAGCATTTTGGAAGTCTTAATGGCCTGAACCTTAGGGTCTTTTTAGCCCATTGTTTCACATGGCTATTTTGCAGGTGGCCCCCCATTTGGATCCCTATTTTCCCTCCTTTGGATCCCTACTGTGGCCGGTCTTCTAGCTTAACCAATATTCTAGCTTTTTCTCCCCTGGCACTTCCCCATATTAAATGATCAGTTTAACATGAGAAAATCATTTAGGAGAATTAGATATTGATTATTATGATAGCAGTCTGCAGCAGTATCACACACACACCCACCCACCCATTTCACCCATTCACTGTGCGCAGCCGTCCGCCGCAGTCCACGCGCACACACACACACACACGCCCTCACGGGTAGCGCAATCCGCAATACACAAATACACACACACCCTACCTACATGCACACACACACACACACACACACACACACACACACACACACACACACACACACACACACACACACTCTACTTCTATTCTACCCCCCCCCCCCCCCCCCCCATCCGCCTGCCGCAGAAAAACAAGCCGCTGACCAACTGCCGCCAAAAAAAAAAAAACTATATATACATTATATATATATAGCCCCCCTTCCCACGCACGTTTTCACACACACATGCCTAAAAAAAACACACACACTCGTCCTCATGCACGAATACACACACACACACACACACACACACACACACACACACACACACACATATACGCACCGCACCGCAAATACGAAGAAAATGGCTACGACATCAACAAACAAAAGAAGAAGGATCCAAAGCACGCGCCGCCAATAACAAAAAGAGAAAATGCGCCGAAGGCATGCCCCAGCCGACTCCGAAAAGAAGTACGCTCGACACCGACGCACCGGCAACACGCCATTCACCGGCAACACGCAACCACGACGCCATCCCAGTAATTTATAGGTTATTTTCATCATTATCTGCAGTTTTCACCCGAGCCATTGTAAATTTCCATTCTTTGTAAATATCCTCTCTCTAGGTGGCGGTCACAAAGGCCCACCTAGAGATTCCCCTCTTTTAATAACCTCCCCAAAACAAAGCAAGGGTCAACCACACTGGACCCACCACTTGCTTTGTCTCCCCGATTTAAATTACCCTAACCACACTAGGATGCCCATAATCCAAGCAGCCAACACCTATAAATTGGCACTGAGAGGTCACTATCGGGGGGGGGGGGGGGGGACAATTCATGAGGAACCAAGCATTTGGTAGAGTGTAGTAGGAAGGATTGACACTATCACCATCACGGGGAGGGGGTTTGTGTGTTGGGTTTGCCTTGGGAATTGCACCATGCGAAGGGAACCACATCCATCTCTCGACTCTAATGGTCGATGCACACACGTATGCACGCTCTTGGTGGTGAGTATTCACAATCATTGAGCCGCCTTAGAGAACGCACCAAGTAGGTTGCACCACCTCCTCCCCCTACCTCTCTACCACCACAACATTACGCCTTGTAAATATTGCAGAAATAATTCGCCCTCACACCCCCGAGGGTTTTCATCATTTGCAAGTATTCTCTCTCTCTCTCTCTCTCCCTCTCTCTCTCTCTCTCTCTCTCTCTCTCTCTCTCTCTCTCTCTCTCTCTCTCTCTCTCTCTCTCTCTCTCTCTCTCTCTCTCTCGGTGTGTAGGCTTGCGGTGTTCATATCATTGTGGGGTTTGCGTCCTAGCCGCTCAAGGCTAGGTGGTGCCCCCTGTTCGCTTTACCGTGGCAAGCTCGAGGCGTGCCATTCGACCCCCGGCGTTTTAGAGGCCGTCGGGGTTTGGGGTTCGCTTTGCGTCTGTCATTTGGTGCCCACACTGAGGATCAAACTCAGGACCTTCAGTTTACAATGCTAAAAGTGACGCCCACTATCAATCATGGACGAGTGGCTGAAGGAATTTTCTAACTGGAGGACAGAAGAAGAGGAGACGAAGGAGGCACTAGCCGCCTTCATTGAGGTGCTACTGCCAGGCTGTAGTGTCATCAGCGTTCAAGAGGTAAATTCTCTATCTCATGTCGCTCGTTCTAACTATAAATTGAAAGCATCAGGTGGGAGATTGGTGAAGTGCCATCACTGTTGTCAACCAAGGCACACGGTCGGTGAGTGCCAGCAACGAAGGCAACGGAAGGGATGAAGTCATCTACATCGACATTCATCGCAAAGAAGTCATTCACGTCAAGGAAGGGAAGCAAACGGTGAGGCCTCTTTTCCCTAAAGAAACTGTAGACAAAGATATCACTCCAAAGTGGCCTAAGGGGGTTGCTTGAGCCAAGGGCAAGGAGAAGATAGGCTAGCCTAGAAACACATGACCCCGAAGGGAGAGGCATCTGGCCAAGCAAGTGCTTCAAGCTCAGAGAGCCGGGTTGTACCCACTTTGTCAAAGAAGAAGTCATCCGAAGCTAAGCGGCGGAAGGTCGCCTACCAATTTGCATGACGCATGCGAGTGCTACCAATCCACTTCGACAATCCAGAAGAAGAAGTGGTGAGAAGATTCCCATGTCCTAGGGAAGAGTGGTTCGGCTACTGCTCTCGCTGTTTTGGGAAGCGAGTGGAGGACCTTCCTCCTCTCCCTGTACAACTTATCTTGAAGAAGCTCTCTACCACGGGAGAGACCCAGTGGGTTGAAGATGAGCTGCAGCTGAATGGAGTAGAATTCATGCAACACGCCGATTACAAAAATTACCTACAATTGCTGTTGGCCAAAAGGCTGGGAGTGGTCAGACGCGTCGCCATCACCCCGTACGTGCTGAGCAACGAAGGAAAGGTAGAGCCCATGAAAGGCGAGGACCTCTTGTGGATGTGCCGACTCATCAACACTGGCACGGTAAGAGCATAAGTAAGTATTCCACCCTCTGTGCATGATGGAAAACGGGCCGACGACATTCCCGTTCAGATTCCTGCAGCATATGCATGCGAATATCTATGTAGATAGGAAAGTCTTCTACCAACAGAAGATCGTTTATCTATTTGGTGCGGCGGTACTAGGAGAAATCCTCAATTCCCCGAACCCTATCATTCTCCCCATATTAGATTACCATCATTCCTTTAATGTATCTATTTTTATCCTGTTTTAACCTATCCATTCATCCCTGTAAAAAGCCGCTATGAGCCGCTACTGTTGATGTAAAAAAAAAAGAGAAAAGAAAAAAAAGAAAAAAAAAGGTTTGTAATTTCCCGAGTCACCACCATGGCAAGTGTTTCTTTCCCCACGTTCAGTGGAAAGAAGGGAGAGGATCTCACCACCGACTTTTTGGATGATTTCGACATTGCTTGTGTCGTCTCCAACAAGATGACGATGCTTCACGACTTAGAATTTTTCCTCTACTGATGAAAGTAGAGGCCAAGTCCTGGTATAATGCATTGCCCCAGGCTACCAAGAATGCATGGGATGTGTTAAGGGATGCTTTTGTAAAGAGGTTTGGTGGAGGCACAACCTCGGAGAAGCTATGGTAGCTACTACTGACAGAATTAAAGCAGGGAGGCTTGCTAGAGTATGCCACCTATGAGTCAAAGTTTGTGGACTTATGGGAGAGCTGGGTTGCCATACTGGAGGAAGGCAAAGGAGCGCCTAATTTCCTAAAGAAGGACCGTTTCATTGCCGCTTAGAGAGAAGGTGAAGGGAAGGTTTCCTGCAACATATGAGTTGGCAGTCGAAGTAGCCCGCCTTAAAGACAAGAAGCTGCACATGCAAGCAAGAGTAAACGAGTCAGAGGAAACAAGCTCGACCCGACCAACCCCAGTGGCTGCAACAGCCAATCATTGAGTCCAACCACAGGAGGCATCAGAAGAACAACAAGACCTGCTGAGTCGCATCACCACCTAACTAGAGAGTTTATCTGTGCATCTGGTGCAGCAAGGGCATGCATCTGGCAGAAACCTAGAACAAGGAAGGGGACAACGAAGGCAGAACCCAGAGTACCACTGTTACAACTGCGGGGAAGACGACCATGGAATGTACTACTGTCCACACCTGAGGAGGCAGAATTTCAATAGAGGGGTGGACATAATCAGATCTCTCTGCCAAGAGCAAGACCACCACCACCTAGGCAGCCAGGACCAATTCCACCCGTCCAAATCCTGCGACCACCTGTACAACAGCAACCACCACCACAACCTCTCATTCCGCCACTACCCCCACCACCTGCTGTGAACCAAGCAGTGAGTGTTATTAGCTTAGAGGCTAAAGGGAAGGTGAAGGTAGAAGAGTCAGCTCGAGAGAAGCACAAAGGAAAAGCGAAGCTAGAAGAAGTGGATGCTATGGGAGTGAAGCGTGCGAGGCACGAGGAGGCATCTCAAAAAGAAGAGAAGATGAAAGGGAAGGCCGAGTCTAGCAAGCAAGCAGCTAAACCGCCGCGGAAGATAGACATCCTGGACTTCTCACTAGGTGAGGATGCACAACCCTATGACTTAGTTCAGGATGTGTTAATGCAAAGCCCGAAGATAACTTGGCCCCAATTACTCCACCTTGCACCAAGAATGAGGAGGCAATGGACGAAAATGGTAAGTACTAGGAAATCAAGACCACGGATAGCTGGGGCTATCTCTGGGAGGGATCTTGACGACATCCTGCCAACCATGGACGCTCACATCAAAGGGCAGTGGATTTCAAATGTCTACATAGATGGTGGCGCACAAATATGCGTCATGAGTGAAAAGATGATGCACCATCTAGGTCTAGAGGTAAGTAGGCCGGCACGAGCCAAGATGGAAAACAATGTAAGAGTAAAATGCGTAGGCATTGTAAATGCGGTCAAAGTAAAAGCATTCAATACAGAAGTGGAGGTAGACATCTTTGTCATGCCACACAAAGAGGAGGGCTACCCCATCATTCTTGGAAGGCCTTGGCTTATGGCTATGGAAGCTAAATAAGACTGGAGCACCGGGATGATCCAGATGAAGGATGCCAAAGGGAAGTCCATATTTTATGACATGAGGACTGGAAAGCAGCGCAATATGATCTTGGAGGCTTCAGAAGACGAGTCCACCAGCGACTACTCGTCTACCTCAGGAGAAGACACAACCACCACCGACGGGAGTGACAATAGCATCGAAGTAATGGGATTCATTCTTAAAACCCAAGACAGATTAGCACAATCTGAAGCAACCTCGGCAAACCAAGAGGGAATACCAGGTATATAGTCATTGGAGGATGCAGGTAAGCTACAAAAAATGCTCTCAAATGAGTTAACCAATGAAGAAAGGAAGGAATACGTCTCCATGTTAGGTAACTTCACTACTTTGTTCATTGATGGCTATGATAAAATCATAGGAATTACAGTAGTGCAACACCACATAAAGCTCAAGGAAGGCAGTAAACCCGTAGTACAAAAGCTAAGAAGACTTGGAGTAATCCAACAAGAGGCATTGCTTAAAGAAGTAAGAAGTTTGCTACAAGCAGGTTTCATCCACCATGTCGAAGACTCAGAATGGTCTCCCCAGTAGTAGTCACAAAAAAAAAAAAATGGTAAGTGGAGAGTATCTGTGGATTACAAACCTCTCAATGCAGCCACGAAGAGAGACCACTTTCCCCTCCCATTCCAGGATGAAATACTCAATGAAGTGGCAGGTCACGAACGCTACACAGTATGCGATGGCTACTCATGATACTTCCATATTAGCATTGCGGAGGAGGATCATAAGAAGACAACCTTCATCGCCCCTTGGGGATGTTTTTCCTACAGAGTGATGCTGTTTGGCCTCACTAACGCCCCAGCCACATTTCAACGCTATGTGACTTTTGTTTTCCAGCCTTACTTTGGAGCATCAATACGGGTTTTCATGATTTTTGCATCTATAGCTCACGAGCCTTCATTTAAGCAAAGTCTATGATGGCTTAACCAGGCTGCAAACCTTGGGTGGCCAACTCAACGTGGACAAGTGTCACATTGGTGAGAGCAAAGTCACTCTCCTTGGTCATGTAATTTCAACAAAAGGAATCGAGGCTGACCCTAGCAAGATTAAGGCTCTGGTATCTTTATCATCACCCACCACCGCCAAGCAGCTGGTTTCTTTCCTTCAGAAGGTAAGATACTTAAGCAGGTTCATTCACCTGCTATCTCAAGTGGTCCTTCCCCTACAACAACTCACCCAAAGGGATGTTTTCTCATGGAGTGAAGAGAATGAGCAACAGTTTACTGAAGTGAATCAAGTCCTAGCTAAGCTTCCCACTATTTCACCTCCTAAGTGGGACGAGCCATTTTATGTGAACCCTAGTGTGGGAAATGATACACTGGGAGCAGTGCTAATAAAAAAGGATCCCAAAACTTCTTTCATGCACCCTATTTACTTCTCTAGTCGAGTCATGACCCCATCAGAAAAAGGATTCACCGAAGTAGAACACATGGTTCTGGCACTAATGTTTGCTACCACAAAGTTCCGCTCCTATTTTCTGCCTAGACCATTTGTAATCCTGACAATGGAAGAGGTTTTCCCATATGTAATGCGACCCATGGATGTATCATCTAGGATCTCAAAGTGGTTAATTAGACTACAAGAGTTTGACTACACCATGCAAGTAGAAAACTCCACCAGGGCTAGTTTAGCGGGAATTCTCACTCATCGCCATTATGAGAAGAAGCCGAAGGTCAACACGGAAGCAAAGGAAGGAACATGATATAAAGAAAGTCCTAAGCTAGAGAGAGCTCGCTCTCTTTTCTTTGACGGAGCATAAAAGAGAACAATGGATCAGTCTGCAGCAGGCATGGTCATCTTCAATGAACAGCAAGAAAGAGTATTCTCCATGGGGCAGTTATTACACTCCCACTCCAACAATGAAGCAGAATATGCAGCCCTAATACTTGGGTTGGAACAATGTATTTCACAAAGAATTCAGCGCTTGAATGTGTTCGGCGACGCTTTGCTTTTGATAAGGCAAATAAATGGCACCTGTGAGTGCAAAAATCAGGTTTTACTCGGTCAACTTCGCCAAGTTAAGGACCTTCTGAAGAAGTTTGAAGCAGTGAGGCTCTTCCATGTCCCCAGAGCAGAAAGTCAAGAGGCAGATGCACTAGCTAAAGAAAGAATACAAGATGTTCCAGTAGGAGCAATCAAATTAAAACTACCCCTCTTCCAAGGTAGTGATGCTATGCATGATATCATAGCTTTCTAGATACAAGAGAATGTCCAGTAGGACACACCAAAGGCCAAAAACAATGGCTGGTAAGGAAGGCTACTAGGTACTACCTTATAGACGACCACTTGTATTGTAAGGGCAAAGATCAAATTCTCAGGCGGGTGCCAACCTCCAGTGAAATCACAAAGGTAATTTCAAGTTGCCATGATGGCATCTACGGCGGTCATTTTGCTCTAGATATCACCAGTAGGAAGATTCTAGAGGCAGGATAATTTTGGCCTAGTTTGAACAGAGATGTACACCATGGGTGTAAAACATGTAAGGCTTGTCAAGTGGCCAGTGATCGCACGTTAACCTACGAGCCAAAAACCCCTATCATTTCATACGGTCCTTTTGAGAAATGGGGAGTAGATGCAATCCGTCGCTTACCAAGGGCCCAATCAGGTAAACTGTACATCATAGTGGGTGTAGACTACATGACGCGATGGGCAGAAGCAATGGCCACCACCCGCATTACAGCCCAAGAGGTGGCAAAGTTCATTTTTGAGCATATTGTTTGCCGTTTCGGCACTCCTCTTCAGATAATATCAGATAGAGGACCAGGATTCACAGGTGATTTGGTGGGAGAACTGATGAAGAAGTTAGGCATCACACGCCGGCATTCCACACCATACTACCCACAATGCAATGGTTTGGTAGAGAAGGTAAATGGAATGATTTGCAAAATCATCACAAAACAGGTGAAAAACCACACAGGAGACTGGGATAAACATCTCATAGCAGCTCTTTGGGCCTACAGAACAACGTTACGAACATCACTAGGTTTCACTCCTTTCCATCTAGTTTATGGGAAGGAGGAAATTCTACCCATTGAGGTACAAATAGCCAGCTTATGAGTCTTGGCTAGCCAGACACACCGTCCAATTGTAAACCTCCGAAACCACATCTTGGATCTAGAGAGACTCCAACTGGATAGGGAAGAAGCAATCAATCACTATGCAGCACAGGTAGAACGACGCCGACTTACTTTCAAGCAAGGGCTTAAAGAGAAAGGACTGGAAAAAGGAATGTTAGTACTACAATACGACAACAGATCTGACACTAGGAAGGACAAGAAATTTCAACCTAGATGGGAAGGGCCATTCATCATCAAGAAGCGCTACGACAACGGCAGCTATAAGCTGATGGAAGCAGATGGGAGAATTCACAAGACTAGAGTCAATGGATGGAGACTGAAAATGTATTTTCTTAGGATAGACCCAGAATTCGTGCTAGACATTCCAGAAGAGGGAGAACCCTCTAACTCTACAGCTGAAGAAGCAGAAGAAGGGCTAGAAGCATGAATGCCTCTAGCCAAAAGGGAGAGGGCTTATGATAGCCGACTTTTAGAAATAAAAGAAAAAAAAAGAAAAAAAACTCATTTCACCCCCCCCACTCTCAGTACCTCCCCACCGTAGCTTATTTTTTCCCCCCCCCGCCCTACGGGCATCAGATAAAACCCCCTCTCTCTCTCTCTCTCTCTCTCTCTCTCTCTCTCTCTCTGTCTCTCTCTTTCTCTCTCCCATTTTCCCTACATACCCCTTCCCTAATATCTCTCTCTCCCAATTTACCCTCCCCGGCCAGGCAAGAGGCTCTGAAAAAATTCCTGACCCCTCTCCCGTGTTCCCTATGTGTGAGCCGCATGGAAACCCCCCCCCCCCCCCCCCCCCCCCCCCCCCCCCCCCCCTTCCGCTCTCCATATTCTTACACTCACTCCCTCACCCTTACATTCCCCCTCACATTACCCCCCCCCCCCCCCCCCCTCTACCACTTTTCCCCACCTCCCTTTGGCCCGCTAATATTCCTTCCCCGACCCCTCCTCCCTCTCCGCCACCCGCTCGCCTCACCCTCCCTCGGCCTCATCCCCCCCCTCCCCCCCCCTTGGCCCGCGGATATATTCCTTCACTCCCCCCCCCATTGACTTATCTCCCCCCCCCCCTCGTCCTCAAGCTCCCATGCAAGACAACCCCCCCCTCTCCCTCTCACCCACACATCTCCCATACCCCACAATCACACCCCCCCCCCCCCCCTCACCCTCTCCCTCACACACACACACACACTCTCTCTCTCTCTCTCCTCTCTCTCTCTCTCTCTCTCTCTCTCTCTCTCATCCCAAATCATCACCCCCTCCCTCTCCCTCACACTCTCCCTCTCAAAGCTCCGCGCGGACTCTCTCTCTCTCTCTCTCTCTCTCTCTCTCTCTCTCTCTCTCTCTCTCTCTCTCTCTCTCTCTCTCTCTCTCTCTCTCTCTCTCTCTCATCCGGGCGCTCAGGCCACACAAGCAAGGAATCCACTCTCCCTCTCCCTCTCATTGGCAGCGCCTCGCACACCATACCCACACACCCACAATCACCCCCCCCCCTCTCCCCCTCTCTCCCCTCGCGCTGTGCGCAGCAGTTTGCAGCAGGAATCCACTCTCCCTCTCATGGGCAGTTCCTCGCACACCATACCCACACATCCACAATCACCCCCCCCCCCCCCCCCCCCCCCCCCTCTCCCCTCTCTCCCCTCGCGCTGTGCGCAGCAGTATCACACACACACCCACCCATTTCACCCATTCACTGTGCACAGCTGTCCGCAGTCCACGCACACACACACACACGCCCTCACGGGCGGCACAGTCCGCAATACACAAATACACACACACACACAAACACACACACCCTACCTACATGCACACAAACACACACACACACACACTCTACCTCTATTCTACCCCCCCCCCCCCCCCATCCGCCTTGCGCACAAAAACAGGCCGCCGGCCAACCGCCAGAAAAAAGAAAACTATATATACATTATATATATAGCCCCCCTTCCCACGCACATTTTCGCACACACATGCCTATACAAAACACACACACACGCCCTCATGCACGAATATATATACACACACACATGCATATATGCACTGCACCGCAAATACGAAGAAAATGGCTACGACATCAACAAACAAAAGAAGAAGGATCCAAAGCACGCGCCGCCAACAACAAAAAGAGAAAATGCATCGAAGGCATGCCCCGGCCGACTCCGAAAAGAAGTACGCTCGAAACCGACGCACTGGCAACACGCCATTCGCCGGTAACACGCAACCACGATGCCATCCCAGTAATTTATAGGTTATTTTCATCATTATCTACAGTTTTCACCCGAGCCATTGTAAATTTCCATTCTTTGTAAGTATCCTCTCTCTAGGTGATGGTCACAAAGGCGCACCACCTAGAGATTCCCCTCTTTTAATAACCTCCCCAAAACAAAGCAAGGGTCAACCACACCGGGCCCACCACTTGCTTTGTCTCCCCAATTAAGATTAACCTAACCACACTGGGATTACCATAATCCAAGTAGCCAACACCTATAAATTGGCACTGAGAGGTCACTATCGGGGGGGGACAATTCATGAGGAACCAAGAATTTGGTAGAGTGTGGTAGGAAGGATTGACACTATCACCATCATGGGGAGGGGGCTTGTGTGTTGGGTTTGCCTTGGGAATTGCACCATGCGAAGGGAACCACATCCATCTCTCGACTCCAATGGTCGATGCACACACGTATACACGCTCTTGGTGGTGAGTATTCACAATCATTGAGCCGCCTTAGAGAACGCACCAAGTAGGTTGCACCACCTCCTCCCCCTACCTCTCTACCACCACGGCATGCCACCTTGTAAATATTGTAGAAATAATTCGCCCTCACACCCCCGAGGGTTTTCATCATTTGCAAGTATTCTCTCTCTCTCTCTCTCCTTTCTCTCTCTCTCTCTCTCTCTCTCTCTCTCTCTCTCTCTCTCTCTCTCTCTCTCTCTCTCTCTCTCTCTCTCTCTCTCTCTCTCTCTCGGTGTGTAGGCTTGCGGTGTTCATATCATCGTGGGTTTTCGTCGTAGCCGCTCGAAGCTAGGTGGTGCCCCTTGTTCGCTTTAGCGTGGCAGGCTCGAGGCGCACCATTCGGCCCCCGGCATTTTAGAGGCCGTCGGGGTTCAGGGTCCGCTTTGCGTCGGTCAATATCTTTGGACATGGAGCCTCAATTTTGCGATTAAAGGAGTGATTGAAGCTTCTTACCCCTTGGAAGCACCATCTGCGGGTAGGACATATCCCATCTCATAGGCTTTTTAGAATCCACCTTCTGTCTTCAAGCTTGCTCTTTTGCAATCGCTCTTAAGATCCTTTGAAACTTCAATTGTGTAACATCCTGGTTCTTGGGCTTTGCGTATGTGATCTCTAGTTTGCTGGTATGTCACCGCTTCCTCTTATCTGGATCCTTCTTCCATGTTTGCTTTAAATCGTTTGAGGTGGAGCATAAAGTGTTCCACATTGATTCATTACTTGAGCACTAGTCCCAACATTCTCCTTTTGGATGAATGGATAGATAGCCTCCTACTCTAGTTGCTCCCTACGATCAATCATCATCTTGACTTCATATGGCATCAAAGAATTCTAGGTCTTTTTATCAGCATCATACGTAGTCTTCCTTCTCCTGGTGAGCCAAGCTCTGGCCAAGTTATGACAGACTAGTGTGATATGGATCCAACCATCATAAATATCAGCCATCTCTCAAAATTGTGGTTCAGAGGCTATTTTTTTGGCCAATTTCTTTTCTAGAATCTTCAATCCATTGATAGAGAGTTGAAGTAGCTCATTGGTGTCTTTGATCAATGTACTAATCTGGCTCTTCCACTGCATCATCATACCTGAAAACTTGACCAGATTATCCTTCAGCTTTGAGACAATCATTTTTTGCTCAGCCTCATTCAAAGCATTCTTCAATGCCACCCGGACCACCTTAATTTGTTTAGACCACACCCTGATCTGGTCGACTATGTTGATTTATCATTGTTGATAATCTAGTTAATTGTATTTATGATACAAGGTAGAGTAAAATCTGGGAAGTTTCTCATATTGCATAGGTAGGGCATACATGAGGTTTGGGGAGTTGGGAACTCACTCTATGAAGCTCAAAATAATTTGGTTCTCTTGCATCAACATCTTTCATAAAATTTTGACTACATAAAATTGACTTTTTAAAGCTGTCTCCTATTCCTTGGAGACTCGTCCTTATTTTGGGTCCCTTATTGTTGGATGCATTATTTTTTAGCAGCATCTTCAATTTTTTATCCAAGATTCTCGTAGAAAATCTGCATTTTAGTGAGTAGTGCTTGTATCTCCAATCTAAATTCCTTCATACATTGGTATGAAGGTCTATTTCTTAGAAGCATCTCTAGTTGTAGCCCCAAGCTTTGAACATTCATGGTGGTAAGATTTTGTGCTTGAGGGTTGACCATCACCTCATTAGGAGTGAGTACATATTCATGCACTTGTGCTAGCAGCACATATAAATAGTATTGGGGTGAGGTGAAATCTTGCAAGTGGTCTGCTCATGGAAGATAATCATCTTTCATTGAGCAGTCATCCTTCTAGCATCCACATACAACATCTAAATCTCTCTAGATACGAGTATGCATCGTCATCATGAAGGAACTTTTGAATCTAAAGAGCCTTCTCCCCCCTTAAGATTTAGACTTAAACACTCAGTGGAGTAGTCAAGGTCTATTTATAATTATAATAAACCATTACTACCTTGCCCTTGTTTACCCTAATAGCATCTCAGGATCATTGTTGCCTATTTTCCCCTTGTTGCGTTTATTGGTGAGTTTGACCAAATTTATTTTGGTCTGTCTATTACTGGATCTGATCTATAGACTGACTGCCAATCCCCCTAGCCTCCTATGTGCCGCCACCAATGTGTAGCTCTGGAGGAGGTTGGTCATCATCATCATCATCCCTCCGATTGATTGTCCCATCTCCATCATCCTTGTCTTGATCTGGTTCCTCATCATCGTCCTCATCATCATCCACATTGTGAGTGAGATGCCTGATTCACTAGTGTGGTTGTGAAGACCTTAGCTCTCTTCCATGTCTACCTTAATAGTACTTAAAAAATCATGACAGGGTTCGAAGTTATGTTCCCCTCTTGATGTGATATGTCTAGCAAAGATTGGTATATGTACTTATCCAAAACAAATTTCTTTAAGATGGCATGCACATTATTTAAACAACTCAACTCGGTTGTTTTTTTATTAATCAACACCCTCTGAGCATTGTTAGCTCATATTAGCATAGCTTAGCTTAGTAATTAGCATGGTAGAGGAGATGAGCATGCATTGAAGCTAGGATCTTGGTTGGATTTGCATCACAAAGCCAAGAGTTGTTGGTGTAGGCCTCCCTTCTCACAAGCTTGGAGTAGGTGGTAAGATTTCCATTAAATCTTGAGAAGGAGAGAGAGTCTTCTTTACTTCACACATGAGATTGTGTGAGTGTGTGTGTGTGATAATGCCTTGCAAAAATCAGCCCCCCCCCCCCCTCTCTCTCTCTCTCTTGGGCGAGCCCCCTTGCTATTTGCTCTTGCTGTCCTCCCATTGGACCTCCCTAGAGCTAGCTAATGACAATTAAGCAACATAAGTGATAGCCTTCTGACACGTGTCCCCCTTTCCCCTTTTGTGAGAGATTAAGGTAATTTAATAATTGAACTAAACTCTCATTGGAACCCTTTTCCTCCTGGCCAATAGGAATCAGGCAAGCCATTGGGCTGTTGAATGCTCATTGGACCACTTGGGAGACTGTCCAATAGTCTTCTAGAGGACTTAATTCTCATTGGTTCTTTTATAAGTGTTTTTTAATTAATTAAACTAGATATACTCTAGCCTAATTCTCATTGGTCCACCTCCAAGGCCATCCAATAGGAATTGGGTACACCTTGTGGGCATCAGGGCTAGGGAGCTGACATGTGTCCCTCATTCCCTTTGTGTAAAGGGAGCCTCTGTGTGTGTGTGTGTGTGTGTGTGTGTGTGTGTGTGTGTGTGTGTGTGTGTGTGTGTGTGTGACTTTCTCTCTCATCCCCTACTCCCAAGGCTCGCCCCCTCCTATGTAGGGATTTGTAAAGACTTTTTGGGTCACACACAAAGCATCCAATTCCCCTAGGGTTGACCTTTGGACACAACCTTTGAATTTTGGAACCTTAGCATTTTGGAAGTATTAATGGGCTGAACCTTAGGGTCTTTTTAGCCCATTGTTGCTCATGGATCTTTTGCAGATGGCCCCCCCTTATGGATCCCTATTTTCCCTCCTTTGGATCCCTACAGTGGCCGGTCTGCTAGCTTAACTTATTTTCTAGGTTTTTCTCCCTTGGCACTTCCCCACATTAAATGATCAGTTTAATATGAGAAAATCATTTAGGAGAATTAGATATTGATTATTATGACATTACCTCTCTCTTGAAATCATAGTCATCCTCGACTATGGTGTAGAGAAGATAAAGCATATTCATGAGTCCTTTTCTTAGCAGGTAGAGGATCCCTATGCTACCCTACGACATCATTCCACAATGGATGACTAGTCCATTTGGAGCTTGAGAGCCTGAGGCTGCCGCAAACATGTCTGCGCAGTAGTCCTATCAGTCTTTCATAGTAGAGTGACAAGCTCTACTTGGTGTTTGGGAGACGTCATCTCCACAAACTTGATCTAAGCATACATACTATTTCATTTTTGTGCACAATAAAGAAAAAGAGAGTCTTATAGGACAAAAAATGCTTTGTTCATTTTTAACATTTTGTACATTTGCTTACTCTTGGGAAGCATTGTAAGCATTGACAAGGTTTAGGTTATCCTTTAATTGTATGCCTTGCATCTATCTAGCATCTTCAAAAGGATAATTCTTAAACTTAATAAGATATCGTCGGATAGTCTTACCGCCTCTTAGTACCTTGTCTTCATGTCAGAGAATGGACTCGCGCTGCAACACCTCCTCTTGGTCCTCGATCTCCGGTGGGTCTTCAATAGTTGGTTCTTGAGGTGGCTCTCCTTTGTAAGGATTTAATAGGCTCACATGGAAAGCATTGTGTATGAGCCAATGATTGGGCAACTTGAGTTGATAGGCCATCTCATTGATTGGCCTAAGAATCTGGAAGGGACCATAATACCTTTTTGCTAGTTTAGCATAGTACTACTTTTGGTGGCCCGTAGGATTCTTCCCCATCGTGTGCCTTAATCGAGCCTTGGGAAACTTCAATAAGACCCAATCATTTTCTTTAAAGGCTTGGGCTCTTCTGTGCTTATCAGCAGCAGCCTTTTGCCTTTGCTGTGAGATAGAGATAACATCCTTAATCTTTTGAAAAGATTCTTGTAGGTCTCGGCTATACTCATCTACAGCGAAGATCTTCCCATGTACCTTAAGTAGCAAGGGACTTTTTGATCTCCCGTCAATTACCTCGAAAGGTGCTTTTCCCGTGGAAGTATGTACAGTGTTATTGTAAGCATACTCCACTAAGGGTAAGTACTTCTCCCATCGGGATCTTTGGTCTACTTCCGTTACATAGGCTTTTAGTAGATCGAGAATGGTTAGGTTAGCTATTTCACTTTGGCCATCCGTTTGTGCATGATAGGCCGAAGAGAAGTTTAGCCTTGTCCCTAAATTCTCAAAGAGACCCTTTTAGAAATTACTGGTCATTCTAGGATCTCTATCCGACACTATGGACATTGGCAAGCCATGGTACTTGAAAATTTGTGAAATGAAGAGGGTTGCCATTTGATGGGCTTTGATAGTCTTTTTGACAGGTATAAAATGAGCTTTTTTACTGAACCTGTCTACTATCATCCATATTCCCGTATTCCCATGGATAGACTTAGGCAATCCAAAGATAAAATCGATGGATATGCTCTCCCATAGTGAATTAGGGATTGGCAAGGGTTGAAGCAATCCAAGTTGCTTCCCTCTATCAAATTTTGTCTTTTGGCATACCACACATTTAGAAACATACTCTTGGATGTTCACTTTCATGGTAGGCCAATAGAAATATGTTTCAACTCCCTTTAAGGTAGACTGAATCCCTCTATGCCCCGCATAAGGTGGAGCATGAGATTCATACATTACTTTCTCACGTAGTGAGTTAGTAACACATAGTCTATTGCCGTAGACAAGATAACCATCTTGTAAAGTAAATGGTTCTTCTTTCTTCCCTAATGGAAAGATAGATAGCCCTAGAGTGATGGGCGTATATACAATGCACGGGGGAAAAAACCTCCTAAAGAGGGAAAAAATGCCCCGGCAGTCCTAGTGTGTTCACACACATCACTACCACATGTATATGGTAACAGCAGCACCTCCTCTTGGTCCTCGATCTCCGGTGGGTCTTCAATAGTAGGTTCTTGAGGTGGCTCTCCTTTGTAAGGCTTTAATAGGCTCACATTGAAAGCATTGTGTATGAGCCAATGATTGGGCAACTTGAGTTGATAGGCCATCTCATTGATTGGCCTAAGAATCTGGAAGGGACCATAGTACCTTTTTGCTAGTTTAGCATAGTACTTTTGGTGCCCCATAGGATTCTTGCCCGTCATGTGCCTTAATCGACGAGCCTTGGGAAACTTTAACAAGACCCAATCGTTTTCTTTAAAGGCTTGGGCTCTTCTGTGCTTATCAGCAGCAGCCTTTTGCCTTTGCTGTGAGATAGAGATAGCATCCTTAATCTTTTGAAAAGATTCTTGTAGGTCTCGGCTATACTCATCTGCAACGAAGATCTTCCCATGTACTTTAAGTAGCAAGGGGCTTTTTGATCTTCCCTCGATTACCTCAAAAGGTGCTTTTGCCATGGAAGTATGTACAATGTTATTGTAAGCATACTCCACTAAGGGTAAGTACTTCTCCCATTGGGATCTTTGATTTACTTCCGTTACATAGGCTTTTAGTAGATCGAGAATTGTTAGGTTAGCTATTTCACTTTGGCCATCCGTTTGTGCATGATAGGCCGAAGAGAAGGTTAGCCTTGTCCCTAAATTCTCAAAGAGACCCTTCCAGAAATTACTAGTCATTCTAGGATCTCTATCCGACACTATGGACATTGGCAAGCCATGGTACTTGAAAATATGTGAAATGAAGAGGGTTGCCATTTGATGGGCTTTGATAGTCTTTTTGACAGGTATAAAATGAGCTTGTTTACTGAACCTGTCTACTATCGTCCATATTCCCGTATTCCCATGGATAGACTTAGGCAATCCAAAGATAAAATCCATGGATATGCTCTCCCATGGTGAATTAGGGATTGGCAAGGGTTGAAGCAGTCCAAGTTGCTTCCCTCTATCAAATTTTGTCTTTTGGAAAACCACACATTTAGAAACATACTCTTGTATGTTCACTTTCATGGTAGGCCAATAGAAATATGTTTCAATTCCCTTTAAGGTAAAGTGAATCCCTCTATGCCCTGCATACGGTGGATCATGAGATTCATACGATAACCATCTTTTAAAGTAAATGGTTCTTCTTTTTTCCCTCATGCAAGGGCTGAAATCACATCTCTAAAATCGGGATCAATAGCGTACTCATCTATCATTGAAGATAGATCATTGTGAGTTGCTATGGAAACCGCATTCACTCTTGGCCGTCTTGAGAGTGCATCAGATACTTGATTATGCTTGCCAGCAATGTGAGCAATATGAAAATGAAATTGCGAAAGGAAATTTGCCCACCTCATTTGTTTGTCGGGAGAGCTTGGTCTGCGTCATGAAGTACTTAAGACTTTGGTGATCCGTTCGCCGAATGAAAGGAGTCCCCAATAAATAGTGCTTCCATGAGTCTAAGGCATGTAGAACTGCAAGGAGTTCCTTTTCGTATATGCCTAGAGCTTGCTCAGCAGGGTCGAGCCTTCGACTCTCATAGCCTATGGCGTGCCCTTCTTGGAGCAAAACAGCTCCAAGGCAATCACCACAAGCATCAAATTGGACCTTAAATGGATTTGAGAGATCCATTTGAGAGATAAGCTTTTCTTTAAGCTTTTCGAAAGCATTGGTCTCCTTAGCGGACCATGTATACCTAACGCTTTTCTTTGTTAGGTCATGTAATGGTCCCGCAATTTGTGAGAACTTTTCTATGAAGCGTCTATAGTATGCACACATACCTATAAAGCTTCTTAGTTCATGAAGATTCCTTGGTTTAGGCCATCCTTTTATCACCTCCAACTTTGATGGATCCATTTGGATGCCATCTTGAGAGATAATGTGACCTAAATACTGAATCTCTTGCAAGAAAAATTCACATTTCTTTCGATTAACATAAAGTTTATTCTCTCTTAAAACTTGAAATATTACCTGGAAGCGTTGCTTGTGTTCGTCTAATGAATTAGAGTAGATGATAATATCATCAAAGACACTGCAGTGAAGGTTCGATGAGGCCTGAACAGCTTCTCCATCAAGCGGTTGAATGTGGATGGTGCATTGGTCAAGCCAAAAGGCATGACAATGTATTCGTAAAGACCAAATGTGGTGCGAAATGCGGTCTTTACAATGTCTTGATCAACTATCCTTATTCGATGATAGCCGCCTTTTAGGTCAATCCTATTGAAGTAGGTCGATCCTTGTAGCTTATCAAATAGGTCTTCTACCCGTGGAACGAGAAACCTATTCCACATAGTGATCCTATTTAGTGCTCTATAGTTGACACACATACGATATGTGCCGTCTTTCTTTTCCACTAATAGCACACGTGAGCAAAATGGAGATGAGCTAGGCCTAACCATGCCCTTCTCAACTAACTCATGCACTTGCCACATAATCTCCTCTTGTTGAGCTTGAGAAACTCTATAAGGAGGTTTGTTAGGCGGTGAACTTCCTGGAAGAAGTTCAATTGCATGGTCATCATTACCTCGTTTAGGAGGTAGCTCACAAGGGATGTCGTCAATAAAAACATCTTGAAACCCCCTGAGAAAATTGGATAACTCTGATTCCTTGTGGTTGCTTTTATTTTCTTTTGCTAAAGCATTAGATTGATTTTGAGAATCTTTAACAAAAATCATGTACACGGAAATAGAGCTCTTTATTGACTTGTTGAAAGCTGGTGTATGTACAATGGGGATAGTGTTACCCATCTCCTTAGCATCTATATACATGTCTTTTTCCCTGAACTTAAAAGAGATTCTCCTTTCAGGAAATTTAACATTGGCAGCCAGGCGGTCAAACCATGGTGCCCCTAGGATTACATCCTCATGCTTGAGAGGAGAGATAAAGAAGTCCTCTTTGTCCACATAGCCTTGGACATGAAGCGTCAATTTACCGATTAAGGGAGTGACTGAAGCTTCTTGCCCCTTGAAGGCACTGTCTGCGGGTAGGACATCTCCCATCTCGTATGCTTGTATGCCTAGCTTGGTGGCCAACTCTATAGATATAAAATTGTGAGTAGAACCAGGGTCAAAGAGAATAAAAGCATCATGTTCTCTTACCTTTCCCCAAGCACGGCATAGAGGAGATCCTTTTTGGTGAGTTTGGTGAGTCTCCTCCTCTTGGATTTCAACCAAGGAAGCTCTAGAAGGATCTTGGTGGTTGTTCTTTTGGGGACAAGCGCAGTACGCATGCCCTTGTTCGCCGCACTTGAAACACCGGTTATCCTTGCGATAATGCTCAAGCTCTTCAGGAGAGGGTTTGTTTTTACCTTTGTAAACTCCCTTCTATTTAGCTTTGTGGAGTTGCCCTTAGGAGACTTTTGGACATTGTCCTTCCCCTTAGGCTTGTTGGAACCCTTGTTTTTCGTGGGCTTATTATTTCTTTTAGCCTCCGTTTGGAAATTGATTCGAGAGGCCACCATAGTATGGTGTATTACCGCCGATATGGTACGTGGCCTTTGAGAGTTGACATACTCCACCATTTATTCGGTTAAGCCCGCACAAAATTGTTGCTTTTGCTCTCCAAAATCCAACTTTTTGAAGATAGTGGCTTTGAGTTGTAGGTCCCAAAACTTGTGTACATATTTGTGGATGGATTCATAGGGAGAGAGCTTTAAGCTTCGCCATTCGGTGAGTACTTTGTCTTTGGCATCGGTGGCCAAAAACTGCTTCATAATGAAACCCCTTAAGCTTTCCATGTTTGTGGAGCTTCACCGTTGGCTCGTAGACTAGACCACCATTGCCTGGCGGACTTTTGAAAGTGCATAGCTACATGGCGTAGCTTAGAGGACTCCGTGAAGTGTTAGGAAATAAGACGTAGCTAAATAGATAATTGAGTAGATTACTTAATGGAGTGAGACAGATTTGCATACATGAGATTATCAAGTAGAGAGAGAAAGAGAGAGTACACACGATATACGTGGTTCACCCAATGTGGGCTACCTCCACGGGAAAGTAGCCACTCAATGGCTTTAGTACTTCAAAACAAGAAGTAGTTTACAAAGGGATTATACCGTTAATGGAGCTCCCGCCTCACTTCACTCTCACCACCTCACACTCACCTTGTTGCATCAGCTTCACACTCTGAAATGTGTGTAGAAATGGCCTCCTTTTATAGGCCAAAAGGGCTGCCCTCTCTCATGAGAGGCAGCCATGTGTAGCTGCCCTTGTGTAGATAAGTCCAAATCGGACCCTCCAATCCGCCCATGTGTGGCCGACTTTGAGAAGACAAGTCCGCTTTTGAATTCGGCCACCGGCCATTGACTTCCGACCACCGGCCACCGGCCAACCAATCGGTTGTTTTCCGACCACTTTTTGGCCGCCGTCCGGCCATAATATTCCAGTGAAAAGGAATATTCTGGCGAGGGAAAAAAAAGTCTCGGGGGCTTCTGCCCCCGAGGCCCCTAAAGTTGCCCCTGATTTTTGGCCGTGAAACTTTTGGTTTCCAGCGAGTGATTTTCCTTCATGCACGATGGCTTCTCCTCATAATGGGGGCCTTACAAATGTGCGCTTTTACCACAGAAAATTACAAAGGATAAATCAGGCTCCATACTTAACAATGCCCGCATCTCCAAATGTCGCATCGAACTGTTGGATAAAGGCCAAGACTTTGTCCGTAGCACCAAAGGTGCCATCATAGGTAAGGAAAGAGATGCTCTTCCCTCCCTCTTTGAAATTCTTCAGCTTGGATGACCTCTTCCATGCGGCATAGGATTTCCTATGGCCTCTTCTTTTTGATGGTTCAAAGGTTGCACCATCACTTTCTTCAGAAGGTGAAGAATTTGAAGAAGGTGGAGAAGAGGGTGACCTCTTTCTCGCCTTTTTCTTGTCTTGATCTTCATCATCTTCACCGTCACTTTCATAAGAGGAAGAGGATGAAGAAGATGGAGAAGGGGGTGTCCTCTTTCTCGCCTTTTTCTTCTCTTGCTTTTTATCATCCCTCTTTGAATTATGGTGTGGGGAAGAGTGTGATGGTCTTCTCCGCTTTGGTGGTGATGGAGAGCGTTTAGCCCGCCGTCTTCGTGGAGCCATCTCCGCCGAGGTGGCGGGAGACTCACTTCTTTCTCGTTCCTTTGGTGGAGGCTCTTGAGTTCTCCTTTGGGAAGGAGATGCATCATCAAGAAGTAAATTATTGAGCCCTTCATATGGATTCTCTTCTTCTTCCCGAATTGGAGAGAGACCTCTTTTGGGAGTCTCACAAGGAGGCTTCCTAGGTGTTCTCTCGTCATGGTGATGAGCTTGGAGAATCCCGTGAGCACGGAGGTGCCGTTGCACTTCACTTTGGAGAGATGGATTTCCCATGGCTTGTTGAAGCCTAGAAACAAGATAGTTAACAAGCATCGGAGCATCATTAGTAGCTTGCTCATTGGCAAAATCAAAGTTATCAACATTAATTTCACTCTCTGTACTATTGTCAGCCATTCTAACAACTTTTAGGTGTAAACTTTTTAGGTGTACTTTGGAACTTCAAGCCCTAGTTGCTACTCCTCTTTACCCCTTTAGAAAAAGCACTCAAGCTACTGTACCCGTGGCTCGAATACCATTAATTGCAAGGAATAGAAGAGAGGGTCTTTCAACACCAAAACAACACCGGCTCCTGTCAAGCTTCTTATAGCTCAATAGTGGTTAAGCCCATAGGACTCCACTATTAAGACCATAGCTCTCGACGGTGATGCCCCGTTAACTGCACGAAGGCAGGCGCACTGCAAGGCTGAAAAATCCCTATTCTACTCACTCACAGGAAATTAATAATACCAACCATTTATAGCTAGCTTGAGGACCTCCCTTCTTGAGCAAGAAAAGAGAAACCTTGTGCTCTGATACCAATGTAACATTTAATGGCCTAAAAACTTGTGTGTAGCGGGAATTAACATGAACATAGTGGGCATTTCATTAGAATAGATTCCTAATGAGAATTACAAGAGTGCTTGGGTGGAGAGAGCAACAAAAAGCATAACACCTAGTTAGGTAGCATGAACAATACTTTCAAAAGAGAGAGAAATTAAGCTATTGACAACAGTTGAGGACCGGATTTGCATGGAGCCGGTCCCCCCTCCAAAAGGCTTTGTATTATGGTTTCTCGCATCAAGAGAGACATTGTACAATACAATTCTTTGTGTTCCTTCAAGACTAGCTAGTGCAATGAAGATGAAAGCTTCATGCATTAAGCAAAACACTTAGCAAACACAACTTAAATTATCCCCGGTCTCAGACCCAAGACCTCACACACCTTCGAAGATGGTGAGAGCTAGTAGGGTATGAGAGTAGATTGAGAGGAAGAAGGAGTATCTTACGAGAAAGATGTACATCTCCTCACATAATCACTCATATTATCATAGCTTAGCTTAGTAATTAGCATGGTAGAGGAGATGAGCATGCATTGAAGCTTGGCTCTTGGTTGGATTTGCATCACAAAGCCAAGAGTTGTTGGTGTAGGTCTCCCTTTTCACAAGCTTGGAGTAGGTGGTAAGCTTTCCATTAAAGCTTGAGAAGGAGAGAGAGTCTAGTTTACTTCACACATGAGACTGTGTGAGTGTGTGTGTGATAATGCCTTGAAAAAATCAGCCCCCCCTCTCTCTTTCTCTCTCTCTTGGGCGAGCCCCCTTGCTATTTGCTCTTGCTGTCCTCCCATTGGACCTTCCTAGAGCTAGCCAATGACAATTAAGCAGCATAAGTGATAGCCTTCTGACACGTGTCCCCCTTTACCCTTTTGTGAGAGGTTAAGGTAATTTAATAATTGAACTAAACTCTCATTGGACCCCTTTTCCTCTTGGCCAATAGGAATCAGGCAAGCCATTGGGCTGCTGAATGCTCATTGGACCACTTGGGAGACTGTCCAATAGTCTTCTAGAGGACTTAATTCTCATTGGTTCTTTTATAAGTGTTTTTTAATTAATTAAACTTGATTTACTCTAGCCTAATTCTCATTGGTCCACCTCCAAGGCCATCCAATAGGAATTGGGTACACCTTGTGGGCATCAGGGCTAGGGAGCTGACATGTGTCCCTCATTCCCTTTGTGTAAAGGGAGCCTGTGTGTGTGTGTGTGTGTGACTTTCTCTCTCATCCCCTACTCCCAAGGCTCGCCCCCTCCTCTGTAGGGATTTGTAAAGACTTTTTGGGTCACACACAAAGCATCCAATTCCCCTAGGGTTGACCTTTGGACACAACCTTTGAATTTTGGAACCTTAGCATTTTGGAAGTATTAATGGGCTGAACCTTAGGGTATTTTTAGCCCATTGTTGCACATGGCTCTTTTGCAGATGGCCCCCCCTTTTGGATCCGTATTTTCCCTACGTTGGATCCCTACAGTGGGTGGTCTGCTAGCTTAACCAATATTCTAGGTTTTTCTCCCCTGGCACTTCTCCACATTAGATGATCAGTTTAATATGAGAAAATAATGTAGGAGAATTAGATATTGATAATTATGACAAGATGTTTGTACTTTTCTTATTGAACTTTCAATTTAAGCACAAGGTCTTTGATTTTTCCTATCTTATCTTTTAAAGCTCATCCTTCTGCATGATCAATGTATGAGTGCTGGATGGAGCCATGTGCTTCCATCATCTATTCGTGATCTCATTCATTATTGTATTCCACCATGTCTAAATGGTGGATACACAACCATATGTTATGGTATCCCTATCTGCATGATCAATTTTAAATGTTATGATAGGGTTTTGGTAAGGCACAGGTAACTTTTTAGATGTGTTGATTACCGGGCTGCCTTCCAATGCTGTCTTTTGCAAAACCTATAGCCTGGGTTTCTCTGATGGAGGAACTTATTATAATAAATTTCTCAAATGTACTAGCTTCACCAGGTTCCTTTACTATTTCTCATGTTTTGTATTTGTTGATGCCACTTGGCTTGTTAAAACACTATTTTGAAGATTCATAAAGTGGTGAGATGTCCTGTCTCGCAAATGCATACTGTTCATTAAAAAAAATTGGGGGTAGGGGGTTCTGCCCCGATTGCTTACTGTTGTTGGATTTTTTGATGTTACTAGCTGTCTACATAGTGCTGTTTCCTCTAACATGATACAGGTCGCGCAATGTTAAACTGGCTCTCCCAAAATGGATTACCATATCAAGAAGTTTTTTTGGCTAATAAATCATGATGGTAAAAATGTATTACTCCTTGGTTTGAGAACCCATGTGTTAACATTGTTTTTGAGAAAACCTGCTGTATAACGATAACTTTGGTGCATGATGATGCCTGTTAAAACTCTGCCAATAAATCTCTACACTGCTTGTATACGTTGTTTTGATGGGGTGCTACATTACACCTTTTTGGCATTCACAAATTAGGGTATAGTTTATGAAAATAGCCCCAAAGGCCGACTGTTCTTTATGCTTCATGTCTCGACCTTTGTTCTGGCTGAATACTGCCTTTGTATTAGGGGATTGCCACTTGGTATGCTAATCAATAAGGCACAATATTTTTTTGAAACTAAGAGGAGTGTAATTAGTATATTTTTCCCATTTGGCATACAAGCTTAGGGAGGTTGGATTCCATAAACCCTAAATGAGCATATACTATTCAAAGTCTATCCTAATAACAGAAACAAGTTTGATACTCTTAAACTATTAATGGAATTTTTTAGATATCTAAAGTTTTTTGTTACTTTATGGCTTTATGTACTTAAAAAAGCAAGAGGAAGTGGAGCTTGGATAATATGGCAAAGTAAAACTCAAAAGAGTGATGAGCTCTTTTAGGGGATAAGACACTTGGATCAGTAGGAGTAGTGGCATTCTGAGATCAGAATAATATGTATGTTATTATGATGACAAGGATATTGAGAAATATAATCTTTGGGATAATAAAATGTTTTTACATAAAACCTGGAACACATGAGTACTTTGGATAGTGATTTTAAGTTAAAAAAGTTGTAAGATGGACATGGGTAACAAATGATATAGTCCATTGATACCTATGAAACACATCCAAGGCTAACGTATCTGCTGTCTTGTTTGGATGGATGCAGGTAAGGACTCTATCTTATCTTGGAAGTTTTTTTGGCTTAAAGCAATTGTCTACACATGATTACACTTACATCTACTACTGGGGAAGTACTTCAAATATCTGTATACTGGAATGAGGCTTCATCCTTATAAGCATTTTACAAAGATAATTCTAAGATTGAGTTGTTTTTGTACTTACATTACTTGCATTTTGGCGGGTTTCCACTGGCGTGAATGCATCTTGCCCGCTCCCTTGCTTACCTTGCCGCATACATTTCAAAAGCTTCCATTGCTACTCGCCATAACTTCCTCAAGGCTGGTTCTTGAGAATCGGTCAACACACACACACACACACACAATCTCTCTCTCTCTCTCTCTCTCTCTCTCTCTCTCTCTCTCTCTCTCTCTCTTTCTGGCTCAAGGACAACCGATATTGTGGCATCTCGCATGGAACAAATTACCACACACACACACACACACACACACACACACACACACACACACACACACACACACACACACACACACACACACACACACACACACACACACACACACACACACACACACACACACACACACGCATGCGTGCATAGGCATGCACGCACGCACACACATTGTAGAAGGCGAACAATGATGCTTCATCAGCCAGGAAACCCTTGACAATCGAAGGAGCTTTGATTCATATTCAATGATGGGTCTGGCCCCCTATGAAATTTGAAAGAGACAATGCCTTTGTGAAAGGGTCTGCAAGGTTGTCTTGTGTTGGCACATAAGCCAAGATGATCTCTCCTGCTGAGCCTCTCCTTGACATAGTGGTAATGCACCTCAATGTTCTTTGTGCAAGCATGAAAAACTGGGTTCCTTGCAACTACCAATGCGCTCTGACTGTCAGTGTAGATAGTGTTGGCACTGTCCTCTCTAGCACCTAAATCAGCCATAAGGTGTCTGAGCCATACACACTCAACCGTAGCTATGAAGACTGCCCTATACTCAGTCTCACAACTAGAAGTGGCCACAGGAGGTTGCTTCTTGCTCAACCATGATATGCATGAGCTTCCAAGAATGAAACAAAAACCAATTGTGGACATTCGTGCCAAAATAACTAGCCCAATCTAAGTCTAAAAAAGCATGTAAGTCTGGCGGCAATGATCCCCCCTTGGGATAAAACAAGCCAAGATGTAAAGTTCCACTCAAGTAGTGAAAAATCCTCTTAACAGCTTGCCAATGCTTAGACCCTAGGCTATGCATAAATCTGCTAACCTGTGAGACTGCAAAACTGAATATCCAGCCTCGTGTTGCATACAAAAATGAGGCATACAACAATAGTTTGGTAAAGAGTGACATTTGCACGATCACCGATATCATGAAGAATCAATTTCAAACCTGTTCCCATGGGAGTGGCAATAGGTTTGCAATCCCCAAGTCCAAACTTACATAACAATGTCTCTATGTAACTTTTTTGACACAAGGCAATACCACCATCACACTGCTTAAACTGTATACCCAAGGAATGATGCAACAACCCCAAATATTTCATCTTGAAAGTAGCATTCAAATCAGCCTTAAATTCAAAAATATTTTTCTCATTGTGGTTCTTATGTAGATGATTTGCTGATCACTGGACCAAATTTTTTAAATACACCCAAATATACGTTACACAGGGGGGGTCTCAATAGTGCACCCTCCAGTCTTTGTGGTCAAGCCGAATGTATCTGAGCACCATTTGGGTCCGAAATGACTCCATTCTACCTTAAAATTCACCATGTACTTCTGTGTATTTTTTGGATGTTGTGGGAGGTTGAAATGAGGGAGCACAAGTGAACGCTATGTGGCAATGAAATAAACCCACATGGGGTTTGTGACTCACAGTATATACAATAATGTGGCACCACCCTAATGGTATCATAAGAGGGAAGAGCCCCCTTGAAGGACCTCTGCTTCCATTGGGTTATGGTGTCACCTATGTGGCTTCATGCCTTCACATGCATGTGTGCATGTGGAGGGTGGTGTTGGCGACATTTATTGTTGACGGTGGTGGCCCTCGGTTGTATAATGTTGGATATTGCTGGAGTTAGATGTTGTAATTTCAATATTGGTAGTCCAAGGCCAACCCTTATGGGAGACCGATGTATTTAAGAGGAAGTTCCCATAGGTTCCTGGACAAAGGAATTGGAAAATTCATGGCAGTGCTAAAAACTAAACGAACATTTTTTCTTTTTTTTTTTTCTTTTTTTTGAAGTCCAAAGAGAAGAGTTATGAAGACAAGTTTTTGAAATGACTACAGAGTTTTTTCTTGATTTCAAAGTCTGTGTGAGTAAGAGGAACAAGGAAGCAATCAAAGATTCTCTCTCTCTCTCTCTCTCTCTCTCTCTCTCTCTCAAAATTGACTATTGATAATCGAGATGAGGGAGGGGATATCTACAGGATTCTACCATCTCAGGTTGGGGCAAGAGCTTTTGGGTTTTGTTTTTGTTAAGGACTGCACGTTGGTGCAACTAAAGGTGGTCGATGCTACGGGGAGTGCAATGCAAGGTTATGTGTTCTCTCAAGGGCATGTCAAAATGGTAAGGGAGCTCTGAAGGTCCAAGGGAAGGCAAAGGGAAAGAAATATGTATGCTTTATGTAATTTTCTAGGCCAAAATGCCTATCAGAGGTGGCTGGTCAAAGTGTACAAAGTGAAAAAATGGGAGTGCAAGAGGTGGCCCTCAATGATCTACAATCCCGTCCAGACGACTCCTCATCGAAGCTATAGAGGGCAAGTTATAGTGATGGTTTGAAGCTTGCAATGGTTTGCATATCCTTGCCGAATTGGGTAGTAGCAGATGGTGGATCAGGGTGAAAGTGAATGTGTGGGCCTAAAGTGCTCATCTTACGGTGCATGTTGGTCTTTTTGGATTGAAAATAGGACTTCAAACGGCCAAGATATGACCAATTGAAGTTTTATTGGGGGTGAGCTATGTGCCAGATCAATTGCCCTTATAGGTGTGCAATTTGGAGTTTTTTTGAGCTTGCTAGGGTTGCATGGACACTGGGCAGCATGAAGAGGCCACAAGAAGTTACAGGGTCTTAATTGAAGTACGAAGCGCGCAGATATACCAAGTCAAATTTGGGTGCAGCTGATGGAGGGGCAGTATCAAATGTTTTTTCTCTGTTTTCATGGCCTCGGTTTGCGATCTTGAGACGGTCAAAATGCAGCAAGGATTGGGTGATTCAGAGTCGGGGATGCAAGCTTTTGACACTGCTTTGTGCCTCGGGCATCGGACTCAGGAGCAAGCATTGGCCTAGCATGGAAATGGTGGCAAAAGAATTTTGAACTCTCAATGTTTTTTGTGAGTTTCTCAACCCTTGGAGGGTCGGACTCGTCCAAAGCTACCACGTGGTAGGTGCACAAGTCCCACATGGGGAGGCAAGACTAGAACCAATGAGCTATATACAGTGGAGCGTGAGCATTGTTTATTGTGTGCAAGAGGGAGAGAGAGAGCTTTAATGGTGCTATCTTCACCCCCCTCACACGGGCATACATGGTACTCCGCAGGTGGAATTTTTGGGCGAATTTGGGCCTACAATGGTGTGTGCTGTAGCTTTGGGAGGTGGAGGCCTTTGGCCATTGGTCCGTGACATTGATGATGTGGAAATACCACAAGGGGCGATTCACACAGCCCTAAGGGCTTATATTTTTTGAGGGAAAGGGAGCCCTTCCCACTGAGCAACGATGGCGCCATCATTGCCTTGGGAACGGGGGGCTTCCCACCTGACTTGGAGGGCAAGTTAAACCCAGGGAAAGTGGAGTTTCTCATGCAAGCTAAAGATAGACAAGTGGTCGATAAAAAAAAGGGGGGTTGCCAAATATATTGGATGCTCTATACAGGCCCAATTTTTTGCATTTTTAGGGGTCCTGGAGCAAGAGGAGGGAAAATTTGCAGAAGGAGAAAATGAGGGCTACCAAGAAGGAGTTTTTGTCGAGAGGAAGCTAAGGTTTTCCGATCAAGGTGTGTGCTGACAAATCCAAGCTACGAGAGACGTTGTGCCCCTCTGTATGAAGTGATGATGGCTATGATGCAGCCTGAAATGGAGCAAATGGTGATTGTATATGGTGTTTTTCATTGAAAAATAACCTGTCTCACTGGAAAATTTTTGTGCCGTCTCTTCTCCCTTCCCACTCTTTCTTCTTTTCTCATCAGTCCAGTGTGTGTGGTGCTGGTCTGAGTGTGTGAGCGTGTACGCCCCTCGGACCATCGGTGTGTGTGTGTGGTGCTGGTCTGAGTGTGTGAGCGTGTACGCCCCTCGGACCATCGGTGTGTGTGTGTGTGTGTGTGAGAGAGAGAGAGAGAGAGAGAGAGAGAGAGAGAGAGAGAGAGAGAGAGAGAGAGAGAGAGAGAGAGAGAGAGAGAGAGAGAGAGAGAGAGAGAGAGAGAGAGAGAGAGGTGTTGAGTTGTGGAAGTGGGAAAATTTGGGGTGATTTGTGTCTATTGATTGTGCAGAGTGGGTGTATCAATATGTGTGCAAGTGGTGTTTTGCTAGCAAAAGTGTGAAGTTTTGAAGGCGATTCTAAGTGGATTGGGGTGTTGTGATCATCTTGGGCTACAGTGATGCAAACTGTTAATCTTTCTCGGTGTGTTTGCATTCCCCCTTTCCATATCCTAGTACCCCCATTGAGGAGCATCTCATTGCTTCAAATTGAAGGTGAGTAGGATTTTGGTGATGCTGAATGTGCAATTTTTGTAGAGTAGGTGTCGCTAAGAAGATGTAGTAGGCTTTTTAATTTTCACTAGGGTTGAAGATGCAGAAACATGGCTACAAGATTATGGACTATTTTTGTTGGAGAGAAGACCGCCAAGAGAAGAAGGTACGTTTCAAGTTTTTACGCTCTTGGTTTGTGGTAAAGCAAAGATATGGTACGACAAGTTACGTGATGAAGGCGAATTGGGAAAGTTTGGAAGCAGCCTTTCAAAGCAAATTTGTGGTGGATGTGCAGTTGGATGAGGTAAAGAGAAAGATGGATGCTGAATGTGCCAAAACAGGGATCAAACATAATACGATAGCTCAAATCTATAGCTTCAAACAGAAACAAGGTGAGTCTGTTAGAGATTTTGCACTAGAATGAAGCAATACATTGCAAGATGCCCAGAACTAGAAATACCTGCAGAATGATTATTAGTATCATTGTTTCTAGAGGGACTGCTAAACAAAGAACTTCATGCTATATTGTATAGCAAGAAATATATGACCCTAAAAGAGTGTGTATCGGATGCCATTGACTTGGGAGACAATTGTGATATTTTCAATGAAGAAGATGTCCATAAGGATAACCAAAGTGAGAAAACAGCATCCAGCAAACTAGCACAAGTGGGAACGGCTGCTGCAACACCACTTATAGCCATAGAAGACATGCTCAAAAGGATGAATGAAATGATGAATAACATGCAAAAAGCACCTATGAGGAGACCAATGCAAGGGATACCTCAATAGGGACAACCAATTAGGTCGCAAAAATGGTGTGCAATTGAGGATAAATGGACCAGCCATGAGACCAATGAGTGCTATTACCTACCAAAGTATGATGAAAATGTTCAATATGTGCCTATGAGGCCACAAGGACACCCCATGTACAGATATTAGCCTAATATGGCCCCAACTCAAAGACCACCAATGGGTATGAAAATACCTCAACCCGTCTTGGGTCAACATCCGCCATATCCTGGACATAATGTAGTGCCTGTTGTAAAGTACATGCATTCAAAGGGAGTCATAGAAGAACAAGCACTAGTGCATGTTACACCATATGTTGAGCCCAGTCCATCTACAATAATGGTAGAAGGAGAGTGGTATAATTCACATCCACCACCAATGGAAGAACCTGTGACTTATGCTACACCAGAGCTTACACCTATATACTATGTAGCTAATCAAGGTGTTAGACCTCCTACGGTAAGACCCATGATTAAGCCAAGGACTGGAAATTACTATAACTGTGGTCCAGATGATCATTGGAAAAATGAATGCATAGAGCTTGACAAGAACATTAAGCCAGTTGAAGCTTTTTGTATCCAATGTTGCAAAAAGGGAGCACACTTCCCTGAAGATTGTCCAAAAAATCCTTTAAACAAGGGTAAAACAGTAGTGAACGTAGTCTAAGTGATACATAGTAGCTCATCGGAGAGTGAACCTATTGATTCCAATCAAGGTAATCACCAGAGCCCAAGCTAAGAAAAAGAAACATAACTCCTCTGATGATTTGGAGAATACCAATCGGGACTTAAAGCAAGCCAAAACATGGAAAACAAATGGAAAAACTATCCTTCTCTAGATATGGAAGTAGCTAAGCTTGAATCTTATTAAAATATGGTAAGAATTACTCAAGAGATGCTGGAAAAACAAAAACCCAAGCTCGACAGTATAGAAAAACTTGAGGAGCTTGTGGTAGGAACAAGTAAAGAGAAATCCAAAGTGGTGGTAGAACCCCACCTTGGAACTAAAGACGTCTTAGATGGAATTTTGTTCATAGAAGAAGACTAGCCAAGACACTTATGGGAAAAAGTTGTAGAGATTAATGATGGGAACCTAACTTTGATGTCATCTCCTATAGAGGAAGTTTGGTTACACAATCTACCTCCTGATATAGACATGGATGTACAATCCTTGTATGGGGATTGTAGCTCTGAATCTTCAGGAATGTCTTAACCAATGACTCTGAAAACACTACCTTCATACTTGGGAGATAATGAAGATGAATTCATAGTGTGTAAAACCACTCAGATAAAAACAGCGGAACAGACCCTAGAGGTAGACAACATCCATTCAATCATGTCTACATCCATTCAATGCACTCTTACTTTAGGAGAGCTATTAAAAATCAGACCATATTTATAGAATGATCTGTAGAAAACTCTAGAGAAGGTGGGGATAACAGGGCTAATCGTGAAAATTTAGAAAAATTGAAACACAAATAGGATAACAAAGAGATTAGATCCGTCCCAATGAACAAAGTCGGAGAATACTATGAAGGGAAAGAAGGAAACGCAACCCTTCCAGTGAGATATAATAATATAGAAACCATGACGATACTGGATAGTGGGAAAGGCATAGCCATAGCCATGAAATCAGTATGGGAATCATGGGAAAAACCAGCCATTAGACAAAATCAAATGAAATTGTAATTGGTTGATGGACACATCGAAAGACCCTTAGGACTGCTTGAAAAAGTGAATCATAGTTAATTCTTGTGGAATTGATTATCAACATACTTTTGCAATAGTGGACTTTGGAAAGATCCTCAATTATGAAATCATCTTGGGAAGACCTTTCATGCAACAAATACAACTCATTCAGGATTGGGAAACAATTACCTGTACTTGAAGCAAGTGGGATCAATAGCAAGGGTTAATCTAAAAGATCACACTTATAGAGATGTCATGAAAACGCCCATATAAGAATTTAACTCTGTCTCTTCGGCTGAAACTAAGCTTCCATCTTGGTTGAACAAAGACACATCTATTTGGATGTGTGGAGCCTTAGAAAACGGGATCTTAAAACGAGAAGAATGTATCTTAGAAAGGGATTGAACAGATGAAGCCTATAAACCTAAACCCTTTCCGGAGCATTTGTTTGAGCCATTTGAGTGGACTCAAATTTTAGCAACAATGGAAAAGTGTGTAAATACGTCTATGCCTACTCAATTTTGCAATGAGGACGGCTATGACATAATTCCTATACAAATGATCTCAACCCTTCACATTGAAAATGAAATTCAAGAATCCAAGGACTTAATGAAAGTTCAACAAGTCTTTTCAGACCTCTACTATGATGCAACAGACGAGTTAGAAGAACATTCAGCTACCTCAGATGATTCGAGGTTGGAAAAAGAACATGTGAGAGCTAAACTACTCATGAAAGGAGGGGAGGAAAAAAATTTTGACTTTCCAAACCAGAAATCAAGAAGACACAAATGGTATAGAAGAAAAAGACACTAGAAACTTGAAATCTAAACCCATGCCATCAGTCTCTAGTAGAACACAGAATCTAATGCAAATAGAGGCACATGATTGTGTCAAAGACAAAATCACTGGTAGATATCCTTTAAACGAAAATCAAGAAATATAAAAAACATTGAGAAAAATGAGAAAGAAAACTCAATCAAAACCTAAATACCAGGACAAGGATTTAACCATGACACGAGTTGAACGAAGAAAGAAGTATCAAGAGTTGAAGAAAGCTCTAAAGAAGATGTATACCACTGAAATGGAAACCACCAAGGAGGAAGGTAAAGATATAATTAGTGTTCCATCCCATCACAAGAAATATACTCTCCAAGACCAAAATATCATAGTTGAATAACCTGTCAGGGAACTAAGAAAACACGGCGAGTCCTACGAAGGACCTAAAAACGCAAAAAAGATAGATCTGGCCGAACCAAGAGAAAAGCCTAGACTTGCCTACATTGCAAACGACCTGACAGAAGAAGAAGAAGAGATTTTGTTAAGCTTACTGAAAGAATACTGAGATTATTTTGCTTGGTCTGATAAGGATCTCAAGGGTGTTGATCTAGAAATCTGTCAACATACCATACCTATGAGATTGATACAAAATTAAGTAGACAGAGGCCATATACTTATAATGAAACATTTGCCAGAAAGATCAAAGAAGAGATAGAAAAGATAAAGAAATCCATATTCATTTATGAAATTGAACACACAGATTGGGTGTCTACAATTGTGGTAGTACCCAAGAAAAATAAAAAATTAAGAGTATGTGTCAATGTCAAGAAAGTGAATGCAGCTACCATTAGAGACAACTTTCCTCTTTCAGTCATTGAGCATGTTTTAGAATGAGTTGCAGGAAAAGAAGCTTACAACTTTTTAGATGGCTTTTCGGGATACAATCAACTTTTGGTTGACCCCAAAGATCAACATAAAACTACCTTTGCAACTGAATGGGGTATTTTTGCTTATTGGGTTATGCCTTTTGGGTTAATTAATGCTCTTGCTACCTTTCAAAGATTTAATGAGCCATGCTTTTAAGGAATATCTTTGAAATTTCTTGGAAGTATGGATGATCTATGTGTACATTCATCAATCCGGGCTTATCATTTTGAACACCTCAAAAAGGTATTTGAAAAATGTAGACTTTATAGGATTTGCTTAAATCCTAAAAAGTGCACATTTATGGGCAAACAAGGAAAAATTATTGGACACAGTGTCTAAAAATGGCATAGCTACTGATATGGATAAAATTCATGTTATTGTTGAATTGCCTAGACCGACAATAGTAAAAGGGGTTCAAGCTTTCATGGGACATTGTGGATATTACAGGTGATTCATTTACATGTACCTATAATTGCAAAACCCATGTACAGCTTGATTACACTCTTTGAATGGACTGATGAGTGTGAAGAATCCTTCATGAAGTTTAAGAAAGCTCTCATTTTAGCCCCAATGTTGAAAGCACCAGATTAGAATAAGATATTCCATATACATGTAGATGCTTTCAATTTTTCCATTGGGTGAATACTAGCTCAACCATGAGACGAAAAATTTGATTTTCCTTTCTCTTATGCTAGTAGACAATTGAATATGGCAAAGGAAAACTATACAACCTCTGAAAGGGAAGGATTAGGAATGATCTATGTCGTAAAACAGTATAGACATTACCTATTAGCTAACAAATTTGTGGTCTTTGTGGACCACCAAGCCTTATTGTACTTGGTCAATAAGTCATGCAGCACAGGAAGAATAGTGAGATGGTTCATCATTCTTTTGGAATTTAATTTCACTGTAGTTGTAAAAAAGGGCACCACTCACCAAAGAGCAGATCATTTATTAAGGATTATTTCAAGAGAACCACCAAAGGGAGTAGATGATGATCTACTAGATGCATATCTATTCTCTGTGGAAATGATACCCCGATGGTCAAAAAATATGGTATCATTCATGAACATAGCTCAAGTGGATTCGTAAATACCACTTCCTATTCCAACTAGATTAATTGAGCAATCGGCTATGTATCAATTGCTAGTAGCTGGAAGGCTATACAAAAGAAATCAAGATGGAGTATTGCTTTTGTGTATTAATCCTGAAGAGAAAACCTTATACCTAAGTCAAGCACATATTACCATCATGGGACTTCACTTTGTGGAAAACCAAACTATGCAACGAATCTTGAGACTTGGAGTATTTTGGCCAACCATGAGGAGTAACGTTCACTCATTTGTTAAAAAACGTCCTCAATGCTAGAAACAAGCACCCATACCTTATGTGAAATTGTTCCAAGTGGAGTAACTATCTAGTTACTTACTTATCAAGCCTAACATTTCCCGAGGATATGAGTAAACACCACCAAAGAGCAATTGAAACTGAAGCAAGAGACTATACTTTTATTGGAATCCAATTTTATTGAACTGGGAAGGATCAACATCTACGTCTTTGTGCAAATGAAGATGAATATATTTCCATTATAGAACAAGCACATACTGGGTTAGCTGGAGGTCACTTTTTAGTGAAATCACCGCGAGAGCAATTTTAATGGCAGGCATATGGTGGCCAACACTTTTTGCAGATGCCAAAGAATATGTTCGAAGATGTGATGCATGTCAACGAGCAAAAATGCCAACCCGTATAGATAGCATGCCTTTAAGACCAATGATGGGGGCTAGAGATTTTGCAAAATGGGGTATAGACTTTGTTGGGCCAATAAAACCACCTGCTTATAGAAGCCAACCTCAATATATCAAAGAAGATTCTCGATAGCCTATGCTCGGGAATCCAAATAACATTGGGCATAAATTCACTAAGGAGACATTGCAACATCTGAAGATTGGAGAAGATGGTTTTCTCAAGGAAGAGGAAATCAACTGTTTTCAAGGTATGCTTGAAAAACACGATAAAGCTTTTTCTTTTGAGCCAAATGAGATAGGGTGTGTATCCAAGTGTTGTTTCACCCATGGTTATATTCATTGTTCCTATGCATGCCATGGAGCTTACGTCCCATTTCAGTTCCTAAAGCTCAATTGCCAAAGCTTATCAATTTGCTTAATGAGAAGATACAAATGGAAATTTTGGAGCCATCATGTGTGTCATACTCCAATCAATGGTTCACTATTACAAAGAAAAATGGTACTTTAAATAAGGACATGCAGTCGATTCACAAGGCAACAATCCATAATGTGGGTATTGGCCAAAATTGTGGATGAATTTGTTGAAGCTTTGCATGTAGATTAATTTACTCTATGGGTGATCTTTACTGTTGATATGATCAATTTCGGTTAGCTTTGGAGAGCAAGGATTCTTACTACGATGCGTACACCTCTCGGGTTGGCAAGGGTGCACTCTACCACAGGGTGCTACTAATTATGTAGCTCGTATGATGAACGGCATGAATAAGCTACTACGGGGATTTATCTCTCATGTTACTATGCCTTTTATTGATGATATATCAATTAAAGGATGTGAGGAAGGATCAAAAGATGAGGTAAAAGATCAGAGGGGGTGCGGATAGTTTGTTGCTCAACATATTGCTGACTGTGATGCTATTTTGTCCAGGCTTGAAGAAGCATTAGGAGAAATATGAACCTTGCATGGGCCTTGTAAGGAATCCTAATTTTTAGGGATTAAGGCTAATGTTGTGTAGGGTTAAGGGGACAAGGGCATTCAAGAAGCTAGTTTTGAGTAGACTTTTCTAGCCTTTTTTTAGACACATGTAGGATGTAGACCTAAGAGGTCACTTTCTCTCTCTAGCTTTTGAAAAGTGAAGGGAGTAAAGGGGTGTGGCCTCATCAGTAAAAACTTGGGTCACTAAGAGCCAAAATTTAACTTTTTTTCAAAAAAGTTATTTTTACTTATTTTTGACTTAAAATTCCCTCCCAACATATATACACATCAAAAAATCATTTTTTGACATTTTTTTAAACCTACAAACACTAAAAGTCCACTTTTTCAAAAAAAAAAATCCCCCCCAAAAAAAAAACCTTTGTTCTCTCCTCCTCCTTCCTCCTCTCTCCCTCTCCTCTCCCTCCCTACCCCCTTCTCTCCTCCTCCTCCCCTCTCTCTCCCTCTCCCCCCTCTGCCCCCTTCTCTCCTCCCATGTTCCTCTCCTCTCCCTCCCTACCCCCTTCTCTCCTCCTCCTCCCCTCTCTCTCCCTCTCCCCCTCTGCCCCCTTCTCTCCTCCCATGTTCCTCCCTCTCCCTCCCCCCTCTTTCTTTTCATTCTTTGCTTCCTCACGCAAGAACCGCCATGGTGCTCACGGACATCACAAATCGTATCCCTCCACCACCATGTACTCCGCACAACAAAAGTGTACATATTGCTTGTCCGCGGTGTTTGCACCGAAGGCCGCACGTAAGGGTGAGCAGAGGTCATCCCAAGATCATCATACTGTCGGTGAGACGAATGTGTATGGTTCTTCAATATCTTGGGACGGGAGAAGTAGGCTTGTTAGGCTATTGCAATTGGTTGTGTATGGGTGCAGGTGCTTCTTTGCATTCGTGGATGCACGAATGTCAAGCTCTTCAGCTCAAAATAGTGGCATTACAAGAAACAGTGGGTGCAGGTTAGAGAGGTCAAGTGTCACCACTTTTCCTCTAAAACAGCCTTCTTTGTTACATCTTGCAGGTAGGTGCTTCAAATCCATCCGTATTAGAGGTGGGTAATCTCATCCTAATGCAAGAATGGCTCAAGGAACTAGCATAACATGAAGCTTTTACGGTGGCACAAAGCTCTCCTCAAGCAATGTGTCTCCCACTACACCAAAAATCACTATGCTAACATGGAGAGATCCCTAGTAGGACAATACAACAACTTTTCATCAGCAGCACACCCTTTCCTAACATGAGGGCACCCCCACCAGAGATATTTTTATATGATAGGTCACCCCATGAGCATACCATGTCATGGAATGGATGTAAGAACTATGACTGCACTACCCCTTGGAAGTTGTTCACGAATGCATATTTATCAAAGTTAATGAGAAGAAGTTTGGATTTTTTTGTTTGTTGATGTGTAAGAGCACTCTTGGTCTACCATATTTTAGATTGTTTGATAAGTTAAATAAGATTTGTAGTCATTTAAAGTATCATTTTTTTTTGTAAGATTGTACATGAGAAGACATGATAAAGTACAAGAGATCTTGACGGAATAAACCTCGATGAGATTCCCACCATGCACTTGTGACACCATACCTCTCCTTGAACCCTTTGACTTCTATCGTTGTGGGGAGTCCAATGGGGGGCTATTTTCAAATTTTTAGCATAACTTTTTTTTGAAGGAAATTTTGGTTATTTTAAAGTTTATACACAGTCTAGGAGTTCATTCTGATTGTTTTTCTTCAGTTTCAAATTTTGACCGAGTACACTCCTTGGAAGCCACTTTTGAAGGTGTTAGGGCGAGATTTTGGGAAAGTTTTGTATGTAGGAAATACAGTCCTTAACACAATAAAAAACAATGGTTCTTTGAGTATTTTCAGATTCCATGGTTTTAATGCTCGTTGGAGCCCGTAGATTAAGAAAAAAGTAAAAAATGTATGTTTTACATCATTTTTAAATAAATTGTCAACTTGCACATTGATTTTTGGAGAATGCGAGCAAGATATGATTTTTTCTCATCACATGATGGTCGAAGAACGCGATGAGATGAACAAATTCATGTGAGACAAGCCCAGACAGATTCGGAGCCGATTGAAATCTAGAAGCTGTTGAAAACAACCGAAAAGTTCAACACTTCAAAAAAAAAACAAAAAAAAACCCAACACTTGAATCATGGCCATGCATCAAAAATATGCTCACACGGTGAAGGAGGTGCTTCAAAGCTATGGAAATCAGTATAAAATGCAAGCAATAGCGTTGGAGGCTATTCAAGAAGTTGTACAGGCTCACATCATTTCAGATGACTTTGCAATGACAAAATGATTAAGAGTTGTGTCTACTGTCTCCATAGTGATTTGGCTTTTCGGTTTATCCATGTGTTTTAAGTTAAGTGGTTTTGGCCATGAAGAGTTAAATTTAAATCAAATATTAACATTTTTGCCATCCTAAGGGGCAAACAAAGCTAGAAAATGCAAAAAAAAGGGTGGCCACAAGGGCGCGCAGATGGCCCATCCAGCAGTTTTGGATGGCTCATCTGCGCGCCCTTGTGGCCACCCTTTTTTTTTGCATTTTCTAGCTTTGTTTGCCCCTTAGGATAGCAAAAATGTTAATAGCTTCTGAAACCAGATGTTTATGTAGCATGAGACTAGATTTTTATATTGTCCAATGTGATTTGGCCTTTTGGTGCAGGGAACTAGTAAGTTGAGTTGAAGGAAGGCATAATGTGCTTGAAAAGTTAAATTTTACATTCATCTCACCTTTTCCAAGGTCCTGGAGTGCAACAATAGCCTAATTATGCAAAAAAAAGGGTGGCCACAAGGGCGCGCAGATGGCCCATCCAACAGTTTTGGATGGCTCACCTGCGCGCCCTTGTGGCCACCCTTTTTTTGCATTATATGGCCTTGTCTGCCCCTTATAATAGCAAGAATGTTAATATTTGATGAAACCAGATGTTTATGCAGCATGAGACTAGATTTTTATACTGTCCAATGTGATTTTCCCTTTTGGTGCAGGGAACTAGTAAGTTGAGTTGAAGGAAGGCATAATGTGCTTGAAAAGTTCAATTTTAGGTTCATCTCATCTTTTCCAGGGTTCTGGAGTGCAGCAATAGCCTAATTATGCAAAAAAAGGGTGGCCACAAGGGCCCACATATGGCCCATCCAGCAGTTTTGGATGGCTCACTACGCGCGCTTGTGGCCACCCCTTTTTTTGCATTATATGGCCTTGTCTGCACCCCAGGATACCAATTTTTTTATAGATTAAGTGAAAGCAAATCTTTATGCAACATGACAGTATAAATTCCACTTCTTTTCACTCAGATGTAATTAGAGCTCCCCCCCCTCCCCCCCCTTTCTTTGTGTTCAAAGGTCCGGAGCATTCACTATGTAAAATTTTCCTATATCATGTGCGTTCACTAGAATGGATTAAAAGTACCCCTTATAGGCCTTATCTACACATGTTTCTGCAACTTTACAAGAATATAAAATCCCTTCTGTTGAACACATGTGCTATGTTACATATACTTTAGTGAACTCCCCATGTCAACGGCCTCACAAATCCTGTGCACTAAACATTAAACACTAGAAATCGACCAAACAAGGAGACAATTTTTACTTCCTTGTGTCCACCTAGTGTTCTTGTGAAACATTGCTAATGATATATATTCAACATCCCCAAATGAGGACATCTTGACAAAGTTTATGATCCACTTTAATAAGAATAACCATTAATGATTAAACTGAAATCAAAATATTGCTTGAATTTCTTCAAGGTGGAGTGATTAAGACTTGCGACTTGAATCATCGTACAGGCAAATCAAAATATCCATAAAAGTAAACAATATTTCTCAGATCTGTATGAAACTTCAGTAATTTAAATTAAATACTCTCACTCAATGCGACACCATTTAACAAAAAAACATATTTATATTGCATTTATAGAGGAATCCAGCCTCATGAAAAATAATTACAAATGGAGACAATGTTGTTGCTGTTAGGCTTATCTTACAAGTATTTGTCTTCCTTATCTAGAGATTCATATACACTTGAGTATTTGTGTGTCTATGACACTAGGGAAGATAGTAGTACTATATGGATGGCTTCTATGAGAGCTCCTAGAGAGTCCCTATTGGTTCAAGATTCTAAAAAACACCTACTATTCTTATCAAAATCTTTTAACATGGTAGTGAAAGGTTCCTCAAAGAACAAAAATAGAGTGATTTCCATCTCTGCACATGGTTGCTTTCTCATGTCCTCTTAAAACAAGTTGAATCTGTAAGTAAACAAAAGATTATGTGAGCACAAAGTTATAAAGTACAAAATGATATCATTCCAATTATACGAAGAATAAATTACAAGAAAAATCTTTGACGACTCTTCATAGATAACACAACTTACTTACATTGTGAGACTCAAATCACATGCTACACAACTATAGATGGTGCACCAAAGTCATCAACAAAATAGCACCACCCAGTGTTATGAGGTGTGAAGCCTAAACACTGAAATCCATAAAGAGGTTAATTCTCTCCAGCATGATAAACTTAAAGATGGAGATGATGTTAAGCTCTGAATGTAAGGTACAAGGGTAGTTTTCTTACCATTCTATCTTTATGTTGGAGATGAACCCTTGCAATGCCCACGCGATATTCACACCTCCTATTGTTGTGGTATGCAACTCATGTGAGCTCATACTTTTTCCACCTTCGGGAGTAGAGGTTTCCATATAGTGTGAGTGAATGAAAGTAGAAGGAGTAGAATCTTGTTTCATGTTGTAATGGAGATGAGAGAAGGGAGAGGAGCTAACTTGGTGTGAAACTATGTGGTGGGTAAGGGGAAGAGATGGAGGAGGAGCTTGCTTGGTGCTACAATGGAGGTGGGAGAAAGCTAGCAGAGAGATAATGATGGACTATAGGGGGTGCATGTGGTTGTTGCAGCAATGGAGAGCTTGGAAAAAGGTTTGTAGAGAGAGAAAAACACTTTTTAGCTATAGAATAGGTTTGGAAAGACTTTGGAGGGTGAAAATGATGTTTTGATTTGTTATTTTAAAAAAATCAATTTTTTGGATTTTTTAGTGCACGTTTTTAACTTTTGAAGGTCAAAAATACCTTTTTGACCATGAAATAGGTTTGGGGACCTTTTAAGGAGGGAAAACTTGAAATTTGAAATTTTTTGAAAATTTGAAATTTTTAGTGTATTTTTAAATCCGGGCCAAAAAGTGGGGGAAAAGAGGTCAAAGTGGTCCCCCCCCCCCCCCCTCTTTCCCCTAGCCACCTCCCTTACATTCTCACTAGGTAAGAGACAATTAAGAGGTGTAAGGCTACCTTGTCCCCCTACTTTTTTGAGGGTATAGAGTGTGTCCACCACCCTCTTCCTATTGGCTAACCTTTAATTAACCTTAATCCCAAAGGGCCCCTAGAGGGTTCATATTTTTCCTAATGGTTAACCTAACACTTTCAGGGGTAAAATCAACTTTTGGTGCTAAAGAGGTTCTAATTGTGGGGCATATGTGCAGTCCAGAAGGTAGAAGGCCAAGTCTAGCTAAAGTTGAAGCTATTCAAAAGATGAAGGAAACGTGCTCTTCGATTATTGAAGTTCGTCGATTTTTGGGTGCCGGTGCATGTGTCTTCTATCTTATTTGGCTGCCACATTTTGCTCATGTTGCAAAAGTGCTTTATCAACTGCTAAGAGAAGATAAAAGATTTGTTTTAGAAAGAAGTTCACACACGAGCCATCAAGAAGTTAAAGAAGATGCTTCTCGAGGCTCCTACCTTGAGGAAAGTCAATTGAAAATGTGGAAGGCCAATAATTTTAACAGTTGACACTAGCCCAATAGGAATTGGATGGGCTATATGTCAAGATAATGAAGAAGGACACAGGTATGCGGTTTGATTTGGAGCAAAAGTGCTCAATGCTTGCCAACAAGGCTACCCACAGGTCAAGAGAGAACTTTGGGGTGTTGCTAAAGCTCAAAAGTCAGATAAAGTATACTTTATTGGAGCTTCAGTTATGGTAGAGACGGATTGTAAGCTGCTCTACTCTCGGATATTGCTATGCTGCAATGGATAGCCTATATTAAGTCTCTTAACCCTGAATTCTGTCATATTGCAGGTAGAGATAATCATGTTGCAGATATATTATCAAGAGCTAGGTTTGAAGATAAAGAAGAGATGATGACCACAAGTGATGATGTTGGCTTGAAGTTCTACACATCTTCTTATCTACATGCAAATTGTGGTAGTATTGCTCATATTTTTGAGGTATTTTTTGAGGAGTTCTATGATGGAGAATGGCTTACGATCAGTTGCTACCTTAGCACTGTTACTAAGCATGAAGGGTGGACTGATCAAGAGTATAAAAGGATCAAAAAGAAGGCTTACGGCTATTTTCTGAAGGATGGACATTTATGGAAGCAACCAAAGCACCCAGAAGGGGTACCGCAACGGGTTTTTTGTGATAAAGCGACTCAACAACAGCTGATCAAAGAATTTCATGAAAGTTTATGGGTTGCACATAGAGGAGTCTGGGAAACTTTTGTCAAGATTAAGGATCGTTACTGGTGGAAAGGTATGTATAAAGATGTGGCTCAGTTTGTGGAGACATGCATAGTATGTTAGCAATATTCTAATTAGCGTCATCTAGATGGACCGTGTTACCATATACATGTGGTAGTGATGTGTGTGAACACACTAGGACCGCCGGGGCATTTTTTCCCTCTTTAGGAGATTTCTTCCCCCGAGCATTGTATATACGCCCATCACTCTAGGTCTATCTATCTTTCCATTGCACACTAAGTAGCACACTCTCTATTGTGTGCCTTGAGCTTCCTTCGTCTTCTCCAAGCTGTGTGTGTCTCTACAACCCTAATTCCAACAATTGGTATCAGAGCAGGTTGCGTCCTTCCGGGCTTAGTTGCCAGCAGCTCCAACACACGCCTGCTCACTTTCTCCGGTTTCGGCCTCTATTTCCACTACAGGCAGGTCTACACAGGCAATTTTGTCATTTTGTGCAAAATTTCTGTCAGTGCCGTTTTCTGCATAACAGGTGCCTTATAGTCTTCTACGGTTTGTGCTATATAGCACGTGTTGTTCCTGCTCCATTTCTCCTATTTTCGGGCAGTTTTCACATCAAATACAACATTTACCATGGTTGACAACAACAACACAGATGTGTTCAACATGTTTGCTGCTGAGGACAGGTTGGATGGGGACAATTACCCTATGTGGGCTTATATGATGCAACAAGTTCTTGTGTCAAAGGGCATCTGGAATATTATGCAGGGCATTGATGTACATCCTAGTTCTGAGGATGTAGGCGATGTTGAGGATGTTGCAGGTCTTGCTGCAAGGATTGTTGCTGTTAGAGTTGTTTTTCCTACGGGAGAACAAGCTCGTTGGGATGTTAAGGATGCGCAGGCTCATGTATTGATTGCGTTGTCTGTGAAGCGCACCATTGTTCCTCACACCCATTCAGCAAAATCTACAAAATAGGCTTGGGATATTTTGGTTGGTCTTTATGCAAGTCGCAATGAGGCTAAAATTGCTTTGCTGCGTAAAGAGCTAGAGTCGAAGATTATGCATGAGGAAGATGATATGGACACTTTTCTTGTTGGTGTCAAGGATATCAATGAGCAACTTATTTCTGCAGGAGAAGTCATTTCAGACAGATCCCTTGTGCAAACAGTTCTTGATGCCTTACCAGATTCTTACCGGACTTTTGCTAGAACTTGGAGACTTATGACCCAAGGAAGTCTGATGCATTATGCACATTGCTGTTGAAAGAGTCATTTTCCAAAAAAAAACAGGACTAGACAGTGTGCAGTTGAACAGGCTTTTATTGCTTCTCAAAGAAAGGGTGGTGACAGCAATGTAGCCACTTCTTATGGTTCTGTTGCGAGTGGAAAAACTTCTATTCCTAATTCTTCTGCTGGAAGAACTTTATCTGGCAATTCTGGTGATAAGGGCAAAAAGAAGATGCGTTGCCATTATTGTAAAGCTAATGATCACTTGATCAAGCAGCGTCTTAAGTTGAAGGCCAAAGAGGCTAAGAAGAAGAGGGTGGTTCCACTGCAAATGCTGGTTCCACTACAAATGCAGCCATTGTTGAGTCTTCTGTGAAAGGAGATTGTGTTGCTGATGTTGATGCAGAATGGGCTTTTAGCACAGAGTGCATTTACAATCCTGATGTCCATGATGCATGCTTGTCAGTTGTTGCAGATTCACATGTGTGGTATTTCGACAGTGGTGCTACAAAGCACATTACCTCACATCGTGAATTGTTACCTCTCTCGAGTCTGTCCCTCATCGAAATTCTATCACTTGTGCCAACAATGCCTCTTATCCAGTTCAGGGAGTTGGAAAGATTGTGCTTACTGCTGCAAATGGAAATTCCTTCACACTTGTTGATGCACTTTATGTACCTGGATCAAGAAGAATCATTTGTCTGTATCCGCACTTGCTAGACTTGGACTTGTAGTCAAATTTGTGGATGATAGATGTACAGTTCATGATCTCAGTTTTGGTGATGAAATTGTTGCATCTGGCCTTTTGTGCCGTGGGCTATATAAGATCACTTTGTATGACAAGTGTGGACAAAATTTTGCAAATGTTGTTGCAGATTCAAGGGCTATTTCAGATGCAAAACTTTGGCATGCAATAGGTCTCTAATAGAAATGGCATGATGTATGGTCAAAAGTCAAGCTTTGCCGCATTCGTTTTGGCTTGAGGCCATCATGTGTGCCACTTATGTACTTAACAGGTTTCCTACGAAAGCTTTGCAATCTATTACTCCATATGAAGCATGGCATGATAGAAAGCCTTCTATTGAGCACATGCGTGTTTTTGGTTGTTTGGCATATGCTTTGGTGCCACAAACATAGCGCAAAAAGTTGGATGATAAGGTTGTCAAATGTATTTTTGTTGGTTATAGTGCTGAAAGCAAAGGTTAGAGGTTATATCATCTGCAAACAAAACGTATTCTGGTTTCAAGGGATGTAGTGTTTGTGGAAGATTCTGTTCAACCCTTGCTGTCATGTACTAGAGACAATAATGTAAGCTCACAAGACATTTATGACACTTTGTTGCCTCTTTTCAGTGGTGGAAATACGAATGTAATCTCCAATGAGGCAAATGTACAGCCTATGGGGGTTTCTAAAAATGTTACAGATCAGCCTATTACTGATGCAGATGTACATGATGTACTTGATGAGAAAAGGGCTGAAAATGAGCAAGCTAGAGGTATGCCAAAATGGCTGGTGCACACTTTGCGTGACAGTAAATTGAATGCACCTTTGTCTAGTCATACTCGTTCAGGCTCTGGCCATGCATTTATGCATCAGATTGTTATGCTTTGGCTGTGTCTAGCTTACATGATGTTGAGGAGCCTCTATCTTTTGATGAAGCACAGAATTCAAAAAATTGGATGGCTACCATGCAATCAGAATATGATGCACTTATAGAAAATGACACATGGACTTTATGTGATTTGCCTCCTGGCAAAAAGGCCATTGGTACGAAGTGGGTTTACAAGTTGAAATGCAAGCCGGATGGTGAGATCGATCACCATAAGGCTCGACTTGTTGCAAAGGGTTATGCACAGCAAAAAGGCATAGATTATGAAGACACTTTTTCTCCACTTGTCGTATAACTACTGTGCGTTTTCTATGTGCATTGGCAAGTCATTTTGGTTGGGATGTACATCAATAAGACATTGTTACTGCTTTCTTGAATGGTGACATATTTGAGGAAGTTTATGTAACACAGCCTCGCAGTTTTGTCATAAAAGGACAAGAGGACAAAGTGTGCAGATGTAAGAAGGCTTTGTATGGGTTGAAGCAATCTCCTCGTGCTTGGTATGAGAAAGCTGACACTCATTTGGTTAAACGAGGCTTTCGTAACAGTCCAACAGAAAGCACATTGTATGTAAAGTGTGAGGGTGATGTACTTCTCATTGTGGTTCTTTATGTCGATGATTTGCTGATCACTGGACCAAATGAGAGACATATTGCTGAATTTAAGGCTGATTTGAATGCTACTTTCAAGATGAAAGATTTGGGGCTGTTGCATCATTACTTGGGTATACAGTTTAAGCAGTGTGATGGTGGTATTGCCTTGTGTCAGAAAAGTTACATAGAGACATTGCTATGTAAGTTTGGACTTGAGGATTGCAAAACTATTCCCACTCCCATCAAAACAGGCTTGAAGTTAAGTCTACATGATGCTGGCAATCCTACTGATGTCACTCTTTATCAAACTGTTGTTGGCTGCCTCATTTATGTATGCAACATGAGGTCGGATATTCAGTTTGCAGTCTCACGGGTCAACAGATTTATGCATAGCCCAGGGTCTAAGCATTGGCAGGCTGTCAAGAGGATTTTCCGCTACCTTAGTGGCACTTTACATCTTGGCTTGTTTTATCCCAAGGGGGGATCATTGCCGCCAGACTTACATGCTTTTTCTGACTCAGATTGGGCTGGTTGTTTTGACACGTGAGTGTCCACAAGTGGTTTTTGTTTTATGCTTGGCAGTTCATGTATATCATGGTTGAGCAAGAAGAAACTTATTGTGGCCACTTCAAATTGTGAGGCTGAGTACAAGGCAGTCTTCACAACTACGGTTGAGTGTGTATGGCTTAGACGCCTTATGGCTGATTTGGGTGTTGGACACTGCCAACACTATCTACACTGAGAGTCAAAGCGCATTGGCAGTTGTGAGGAACCCAGTTTTTCATGCTCGCACAAAGCACATTGAGGTGCATTACCATTATGTCAGGGAGAGGCTCTCAGTAGGAGAGATCAGCTTGGCTTATGTGCCAACACAGGACAACCTTGCAGATCTTTTCACAAAGGCATTGTCTCGTGAGAAGCTTGAAGCTTTCCGCAAAGCTTTGGGGTTACTCCCCTTTGTGGACTGATCATGTCCTCAGGGCATGGCACTTCCCTTTACTCATGTGCCAGCTCTCGTTCACCGCATCACTCTAGGGGGGATTTGTTACCATATACATGTGGTAGTGATGTGTGTGAACACACTAGGACCGCCGAGGCATTTTTTCCCTCTTTAGGAGGTTTTTCCCCCCAAGCATTGTATATCTGTCCATCACTCTAGGGCTATCTATATTTCCATTGCACACTAAGTAACACACTCTCTATTGTGTGCCTTGAGCTTCCTTCGTCTTCTCCAAGCTGTGTGTGTCTCTCTGCAACCCTAATTCCAATAGACTGCATCCCACTTATCCACGGGCTATGCACTACAAGTGGGTGGTGGACCTAATTACCATGCCAGTAGGTCTTTGGCAGATGCGCTACATTGCTCTTGCTAGAGAAGATCTTTCTAATCAGGTGGAAGGCAGAGATTTGCGTACCAAAGCTACCAGTTCTGTATGCAATTGCTTACTTGAGGATGTCATTTCCAGGTACGGATGTGTTGGTTGAATTACTATTGATAGAGGAGAGTTTAATGAAGATGAAGCTTGGAATTTCTTTGCTCGTTTGGGCATTAAATTGGCTCTCACTACAGAAGACAATCTAGAGGGTAATGATAAAAGTGAAAGAGGGCATGCGTCTATTGTTAAAGCTTTAGCAAAGGCATGCCAGTGAGATATTGGTGATTGGCCTAAACTCCTGCCATTTGCTTTATGGGTTGATTGCATTACACATAGTTCTGTTACAGGTTTTATGCCATTTGAGCTAATGTATGGGCAGAAAACCCATTATTCCTACAGAGGAAGCAGTTATTTCTTGGGCCATAATGCCATGGGAAGAAGGCATGACTAAGGAAGGCTTGCTTGCTATGAATATTCGCTAGCTTGAGAGGCATCAAGAAGATATTGAACAGGCTAAAGTGAAGCTTAAGGAAGCAAGGTTAAATAATAAAGAAGCCATTAGGGCCAATTTGGATGAAAAAAGGGCTGTGTAAGGATCTAAAAAAGAGCAACCTAAAAAAGACCATGAAGATCTTACCAAAACTATTCAACATGGGTACTCATTGGATAGAGCTCATCAAGCACCCCATGGACCATTTGAGCGCTAAATTTGGAGTTTGTATGCAAAAGTTATGGCTAAAATAGTGCAAAATATTCAAAAATCAAGTGAAGGAGATCTTGACACGTGTACAAAAGTGCTCCTCCTTGACCCTTAGATCAAGAAAAGAGAAACCCTAAACAGCCCTCATTTCATCCAAATTGGCCCTAATGCATTTGATGGTAAGTACAGACTACGACCTCATGCTGTTAAATTGGGGATTGGGTCCTTGTATATGACAGTAACCTAGAGAACCAGTACACTGTTATGCGAAAGATGGTTAAATGATGGTTTGGACCATATGTAGTACTTAATGTTTATGATAATGTGACATATAAGCTATGTGAGCTAGATGGCACTAAGCTCAAGGTGCCTATTACAGGAAAAAGAGTTAATTTGTTTAAGCAATGAGAAGGTGAGATTTATATTGAATATTTCAACACAGATCAACCTCCTAAAGATAATGCTGTGTATGCATCAGACGATGAGTCTAATGATTCTCTTGATGATGATACTTAAGTGCAGTTGGCACAGACCAAACGTTGTGCAGGTTCAGAGGGGATGGATGTCATGTAGCTCCGCTCCCATGCTAAGAAAGTTACCAAGAAGATGCACATCGAGCTTAATTGAAGATTACATGATTAATGATCAGTGTTCAGGGCGTGCTAACAAGTTAGTTTTATGGTTAATGTATGCCAAATGCGGCTTCAACGGGCCAACAGATGCCTTAATGATGCTAAAAAAGAGTATGCTTGAAGTGAGCATGGATGGGAGTTTATGATCTAGACTTCAACTGACCTTGGCACCATTGCATTTGACAAATCCTTCCTAGCTTGTTGCTTCTTTAAAATCTTCTTAGGCCAACCTTGTGCATAAGCCAGCTCTTTTCCATACGTCACAGGTCCATCCACCTCGGCTTTATCTCAAACATCCTCATGCAGGAAATCCATAAACTGACGTAACTTCAAATAATCAGCATTTTCTATAGTAGTTACCTCGATAAGTTGTCCTAAAAGAGCTTCAAACTCCCACTTGAATGCTTTAAAATCACCATCCAAGCTTTGCTTCAGTATAAATCCTTGAGCTAATGTATTTAATGTTAGGTTTAATGGCCATGTGGTCGACTGTCCATCACTAACTGCTACTAACCCTAAGTGTACATCTATACACTTGTGTGAGCCATTAACACTAAATATAATGTGTATTGTGCCTAAGTGCATAACATAGAGAAGAAAGGAAGGGGGCATACAATACGTTGTCTCTCTTTCTTCAACCTGTGTGTGTGTGGCTATGGTGGGGTGTGTGTGTGTGTGTGTGAGTATGTGCATGCGTATTGCTCTTCCGCTGTGGTCCCATATCCTCCCCTTCATTTAAGTCCATGATTGACCTTGGTGGAATGTTTTGGAACCATGTTAATGCTTTTCCTTCTAATGTCATTCCAAATCCCTCAAATTGAGTATGGAAGTCAAATATGTGTTCTGCTCTTAGCACTTGCTTAAAGCTTACTAAGTGGTCATATGAATCCCCAAATCCATTGTATTTCTGACCCATTTTTGAAAATCAGCTGGTCTGACACGTCTATTTGGCTCAACTCTTGGTCTCTTGGCAGTTGGTCATGTCCCGAGTCCTTCAAACCAATCTGTTGGAAATAGTGACTCATGTAGCCTTGGATTGGCTTTAGTGTCACATGATTTTCTTTGCGACGATGAGGTAGGTTTGGGTTTTTAACCATTGCTTCCAAAAGATCTCTCGCGGAGTTCCTCTTTTGAAATAGTTTCTGGTCCTTGGCCCAATATCCAATCTCTTATGGAGTATCTTTGGTATTTGGTTTGTTCCACCTCCTCAGGACTCATCATAATAAATTTATGTTTATAACAATCCCCAAATAGGTAGGTTGGTAGATCCGTTGAACCCTTGACTTTGATTTTGAAGATATAGATGATCTTCATGGGTGTTAATTGTCCTGATTCGGCATGAGAAGTCCATAGAAGATCTTTGACGTTTCTATCCTCCCAATAATAGACTCCGATCCTAGGATTATCCATGCTAAGCTGTTTTAAAGTTTTTAAATCAACTTGATCGTATCCCTCGGATTCTAAAGTTGGTGGTCCTTTTTTTGCTGCCATATCTGGAATTATGATATTTATTTCCAACCCCCATTTGTCTATCCCATCAGGGTTTTCAACTTGTAAATATTGAGTTCCATTTTTATCCATATACATTTTTCCTTGTTTGTTTGCCCTGATTTCCTCTTCAAACTCTATGTCATGGTCATCAATGCAAATGACATACTCTTCAGTAGGATACATGTAAAATTTAGCTCCATGGCCATTAGTCTTATAAAAGGTGAGTATGTGCTTATACCACACTATCGTTGCGGTTCCTAAATGAGTCAAATAGGAAGACATTTCAGATGTTGATTCTGAACAAGTGTCTGAGACTTCTTCAAAGATAGTGTCCAAGTGATTGCCTTGATTCACACTTTCTTCAGTGGATACCCTACTCTCCAAACATGCCTTGGTTTGCTAGTATACGACTAGATCTAAGGTTCATATAGACTTGTGAAGCCCTAGATAGAGTACTTATTGTTGGCTTGACTTGTTATCAGTTTCTTCCACTTGACTTGATTGCAACTCCTGTCAAGCTTTCAATTCCTTGTCTGCAACCGAATTCCTGTATCAATTTTAATCAAGTTAGCTATTCTTTCACAAAGACTGTACAATTTTTGCTAACTATTGTGATTGGTCTATGTATACCACTTCAATTTAGCTAAGTGAGTCAGCAATTGAGACTTTCAGATTCTACTTTTGCAACTTGCCAAAGGACTAATCTGTAACCTAGAAACTGAGTGAACATGTATTAATTTGGATCCGATTGAATCTTGAATTTACCGGTGGCCTTATATTATGTTGTTCTAACACTGTACAAGCTCAAAAGTCCAAAATTATGTGTGTGTATCAGAAGTAAAAAATCACGATTATTTACTTTTCTCACATTTTTGCACTTTTTGGCTTGTTTTGCCAAGTATTCAATTTGTTAAGGTCTCTGGACAATTTTCATTGAGTTTGAACAAAATTTGTTCAGGTTATCAACTATTTCGTGTCCGCGGACTCAATTTTCAAGAATCTAGTTTAAGTCTCACTTTTGTGATCCAAATTCCACCAAATTTGATTTGTGTAATCTACTTGATATGCTTGACCTTGTGGTATACTCAAATGTGCAAAAATGTCCAATTTTGTAGCAGATGTAAATAATCACCGATTATCTACTTCTGATATTTTTGTGCATCTTTTTGCCACAATGTTGACACAAAAGGGTTAAGCACGTCAACTTAAGCTCCCTAGACAAGTTTCATCAAGTTTGGATAATCCCTGTTCAAATGGTCAACAATTTTACTTTACAAATTTGGCTACAATTTTCACTCCAATGATCCAAATCTTACCAAATTTGATTTGTGGGCTTAATAAAACTAGTGGTATGATGGGTTGGTCAAAAAAGTTGAGAAATGGGACAAAAGTAAATAATCACGACTATTTACTTCTAGCAAATTTTTGCATCTTTTTGGTAAACAAAGGATATACACTTGTTTAACACTTCAGTATAAGCCTTTGAGTCAAGTTTCACTGAGTTTGAACAAGATTTTTCCAATTCACACTCAAGTTCTTGACAATCAGTATAAATTTTAGTTTTTACCAAGGTTTTGATCAGTTTGGTGATCCAAATTCTATGGGCCTTTACAAAAGATGTTTGTACACATGCACAGAGTCTCTAGTATCAACCTTGGTCACTTTTAAGCTGAAAGTAAATAATCACGATTATTTACTTTTGGCCTAAAATGAGCACTTTTTTCAACTTTTTCAGTGGACAGTCTTTTTATGATCTATTTTAAGCCTTTGAGTCAAGTGAAAACTTAATTTGGCCTAAAATATCAAGAAAAAGCAAATAATCTGAGTTTTTGCAAACTCTTGAAAATTTACTTCAAATACGTCCTTAAGCTTACCCACTGGTTCATACAACTTTTAAAGCATAATCTCCAGCTGGATTCAATGGTTGACAGTTTTTTGGTGGTGTTTCCAGCCGTAGACTTGAAATTCTGCAACTTCACATAAACAACTCACAATTGATTCTTCTGGAATGAGCAATGATTGGGATCCCACCTTGGAATTTACTTACCCTACTCCTAGATTCTACTGCAATGGGGTTGTGGAAAGTGTTCACAAACGCTCATTTTGTTGTTTTTTATGGTTTTCTGAGCCTTGATCTTAAAACTTGTCTCGTCCATCAATCATTCATAAAATCCTAATCTAGTCCCATAATCCTACAATCCTAAAAGGTACTTGGCAAGTACACTTACCTCCAAGCTACCTCTACACAACAAAAGATGACAATCTTAAGCTATGCGGTTTTAAAAAGAAAGGTTTGACTCTAGGTGATCTTAGAGGAAGTTAAAGGAAAACTACACAAGACCCTCGTGTTTTAGCTGGTTTAGATCTACCCGGCAGCGGCGCCAAATGTGGGACGGGTGTCTAACCTCACTCCTATCTTATTGTAGACATAGCGAGAACCACGAATATAATTGTCAATCCATGGGACGAAGCTGACTCGACTAGTGCATAGAGGCTACAAGAGGTTGTCAATTTTTTGGAAAACAACAGACAACTCGCATCTAACTCGAGCTACACTCAAATGACAAAAAACACCAAAAGCTAGTCGCTAATCAGCAAAAACAAATCATCATCGTTACAACATCAAACAATATGCAAACGTTACGAAACTTCTAGGACATATTTATGAGACCTAAGCACACATGCTTATGGTCTCAAATCTCACTTTAGGTCAAGTGTAAAAATCGCAATTATTAACAGCAACATTGAGTTTTTTACCTAGTCGTTTTCGACCCAAAATGCATCTAAATGCTTAGCAATAATACCCCAAAACCCCGCCTAAATGCTTACGTCAACGCGTAAAGCTCTTACCCGCGGTTGCAACGCAACAGATGACACTGCAATGTGACAACCGAGAAGGGAGTAGGAAGCGCAAGAAGGAGAGAAGTGAGTGCCATTAGCTCACGCTGTGTTCTATTATCCAAAAACTTGCAGAATACTTACAAAAATATTTCAAGAATCTTTGAAGTGATTTCTTATGTTGACACTATGTCAGAGCTTGAGGATATTAGGCAATACAGGTTACAAAGTGGAACTGGAGTTGTTAAAGAGAACTCAATGGACATGTATGAAGATCTGGACATATACAAAGCACTTATGCATGCTGAGGATGAATTGGGAAAAGCAATTGAAGCACAAGTAGAGACAAAGTACAAGACTGTTGCAAAGAAAGTGAAACGAGTGGCTACACCTCTACCAAAAGGAAATGATGGGGTGATTATTGTAGCTACGGACTATTTGACCAAGTGGGCAGAGGCTAAGGCAACCCAAAAGAATGATGCCAGAATTACAGCCGTATTCTTGTATGAGAATGTGTTCACAAGATATGGACTACCAGTAGAAATTTTCAGTGATAGGGGAACTCATTTCCTCAATGAGATAATTGAATATCTGCTTAACGAATTTATGGTCCTCCATAACAAATCGGCTCCCTATCACCCACAAGCAAATGGACAAGCTGAGCACACGAATAAAATTCTTAGCTCGATATTGACTAAAGTGGTTAGTTTAGGATGGGCCGATTGGGAAATGAATCTCCATGCCGCTCCATGGGCTTATAGAGTTTCATTCAAGACAGCTTTAAATGCTACACCCTTTAACCTTGTTTATGGTCTTGATGCCATACTGTCGATACAATTTGTATTGCTAACACTAAGGGTAGCTAAGGATCTTGAGTGGATTGGATATGAATTGTCAGAGAGGCTCAAAGATTTAGAAAATCTTGATGAGAAAAGGCTAACTTTTGTAGCTCACATGTATGCACAAAAGTGGAAACAAAAATAGTTTTTTGGTTCCCATCTAGTCACAAAAATCTTCAAAAAAAGGGGACTTAGTTTTAGTCTATTCCCTTAAGCAACACATTCCTAAGTTTAAGAAAAAGGGAAAAGGACCGTTTATCATTGAAGACGTATCTCCAAGTGGAGCAATTAAGTTGTCCACTCTAGATGGTGAACCAATGGCAAATTGGATTAGTGATGCCGTTTCAAGAAGTACAATTTTCCACTAACCAATGAATTGCTAGAAAAGATGCATGCAGAAAAGCAAAGAAACATAAAACGATATCAAGTCATTGATGAAGCCCAAGAGGAAGCTCGGCTTCAATTTCTTAAAAAGAAAACTGCTCTAAAAAATCAATAGTTACCTATTCCCATCAACACTCTGGAACTAGATGAATGACTATGGGAATTACATAAGGATGCAGTGTCAACATATGATGAATGGCTAGATGGAGTGGACCTCTGCATCAAGTACAACTGAACAATCATAGCACAAATGCATTGGTCAATATAAGAGCTCGAGTAAATGCAGTCAGTTACTCCACGTACAAGAAAGCAACGAATAAGTCTTTGACATAAGAAATATCGACTATAATTAAAGGATGCAACAAGAACCCAAAACCGGCGCTGGGAGTAGTCAACTTAAATGTGGTAGTACATGGATGTTCATGCACTCATCAGTTCGTATGCTCACCATATGAACACATGAATGAAACAATGATTCTTGGAATCTCACGGATGAGGACGTACAAGGCAATACGAGATTGGGATACCAATCAACTCAAGCTATCACCTAAAGGCGGACAACTCATTGTTCCAATTGCACCAAGCAATGAAGAATGGAAAAGAGATTACCAGCAGAACAAATCACGAAGCAATCAATCTTCTTCATCCTCTAGACAAGAAAATGCTACAAGTAGCATGCAAGGAATCATGCATATCTGGGTACCAAAAGCACAACTCAAGGACAAGCCGTTTCAAATTTGGGTGCCCAAAACATCATCTACTGTACCAAAGAAGGTTCCAAGGTTCCCTGCTCAAAGAAGAGCATCTTTGAGTAGGGAACCTTACACAAGATGGATTTGGAGGAAAAAAGAGCACTTATCTTCTGCGCAAACTGTAAAACCGATGAAGCATTGGAGAGTTAAGTCTCAAAACACTCAACCACAACATTTAATCGAAGAGAAACCAAGATACCAATGGCAAGTTAAAGCTCAACAACCGTCTTCATTGATACCGACAGCTCAGGAAATTAGCATGCCAAAGCATCTTGACAGTACAATAAAGCAAAGAGTACACAAGCTACAAGATTTGCTCTTTGGGAAACATCAACAAAAAACCTCGACCACAAAAACCCTTGAATTAATAACTCAAGATCCAACTCTTGCACAACATAACGGTTTGAATTGCATTGACCTTTAAAGAATGATAGAGCCAACCAAGGCTATGCATAGACACGATTGTTCAACCCATGCACACAATCGTCCCGGAGTACGCCATCTAGGAGGGGTGGAAGGGAACTAAGTAATTAAGGGAAATGTTTAAAAAGGGAGAAAAAAGTTGGATGTTAACATGTGATTTTTTGCAAAATACCTAATAATGCCCTTACAAAATCATCAATAGGGAAAATTTAACTAATAACATCTCCCCAATGAGTGTAAATAGTGTATATACTATCAAACAATCATAAAAATGTGGTCTTTTTTGGTTATTTTTATCATTTTCTCTTGATATTGGGACTTAAAAATGGAGAAATCCACCAAAAAATGATAAAGCAGTGTTTCTCAATGAATTTTCTTAATGATTGATTTTTCACTTTTCTTTTTTAGTGTATTTTATTATTTTCTTTGATTTTTTTAATAAACAGATCAAAAATTTATAATAATAAGCAAATGAGCTCAGATGGAGAAACTGAAGATACGTTGATGATCAAAAGGACAAGGTGGACAGGCACAAAAAATTTCAATCGAATCGACAGATGAAAGCAGGAAGCCTAAATTAGGCCACCAAGGCCTACTTTTGCAAATTCTTGCAAAATGAGCTAACGGAATCCGATTGAAGAAATTTTTGAGTCTAACATAGATTTCACGGCTTAGTAGGACTAACAGGGGAATTTGGGGAAAAATAGTTTGGGAAGTCTGAGTATAGATATCCAAGGTAGCCCAAAATCACCTCATTTCCACTAGTCACTCTTGGAGGAGAGAGCTTTCTTCCTTCTTCATTGCACGATTTCCGGAGTCTACAGTTGTCCATTTACAGCATCGCCTCACACAAGACATGAGGGGTAAGTTCTAAACTTATCAGTGAACATTCTATATGACTGGGTAGCAAGTCTAGGTTCAGGAAAAAACCCTAGAAACCCAGTTGTGCACAAAGTCCTACGACACAAAATTGACCATAGCGGCGTGTCAGCTCAACCGAATTGGACGAGACTTGAACTGTAGTGTGCCCCTATATAATAGAACACTTCCATATCACCAGATGGCCATTTGGCAGGGTCGGGGGGGGTGGGTCCCAAGTAAATAAGTTAGGTTTTTGCCAAATGCCAGTATTGGATTCTGACTCCACGAGCAGCTTATACACTGGGTTTCCTGCTCTTCTTGAACATGGGCTATCACCATATCATCAAACACATAATAAGGCATTTTTACGTTTACCAGCTTAGGTTTGTCAAACTCCGCCTCCTCGCCATAGGATGTGGACTCATCCACTCTATCCTCCTTGCTTGTCTCTCGGAAACTCGAGCTTGTATCTGCATCATCACTTTCATCATATACCGGCTTCGCATCTGCATCTTCATCTGCTTGTTGCTCCACAGAACCTTGACCATCTCCATGGATTTTCTCACTTTCTCCATCTGCTTCCGAATCCTTGGTATCTACAACCTCATAGCACTCTACTACCACTCCATGCAAACTTTCCACAAGAACAGGCTATACCCGTTTCACCTGCACTGAAACCTCAGCATTTTCTACCGCTTTTGCACCTTGGTTCACATCCACATGGGGCTTCTCTTTGTTGACAAGCTCGTCCACCCTCGGTACATGTATACCACAAACCAAAATCTCCAAGAAACATAACCAATCATAGGCCTTACCTCCATAGGCTCTGTATTCGGACAATTGGAACCGCCTTTGGTCGGATCAAAGAACACTCTGCTACTGCCGCAACATGCACATAATCAGCAAGCTTCAACACGCCCAACTCCAGCTTTCACTTTACCTTTTTGCGCTTCATCTTGGCTAGATAGACCATGTCTTCATACGCATTCGCACCATCCTTGACCTTTTCTCTAATCCTCGAATGCAAGCACTCTAACAACTTCGACAAAATTTTCAAATACTGACTGCCATTTACCCCAGTAGCAACCTCTAACTGCTTCCAACAGGCTTCAAACTGCTCAATGAAAATAGAAAATTCCTTACTTGCATCTTGGGGTACCGCCTTCAGCTTTGCACCAGCTTCTTCCGGCGTAACTACTTCTCAAAACTGCTCCAAAAACTGATTTTGTAGCTCCTTCCATGATCCTCAATCACAGCTCTTTAAACCGTTGAACCAAATCTTGGTCCGTCCGTGCATCAACAACAGTACCGTCTGTAGATTTTTTGCATCCATCAACATATGCATCGACAACATCCATAACTCATAATTTGCTAACCAATCCTTGGGATCTTCAACGCCCGTAAATATGGGGCCAAAACTTGGCTCCACCATCTCTGCCAACTTCAAACTCGGCCACCAAACACTTTGACCATCTACCAACCGCTTTTTCGGCTTGAAACATTGCTTTAGACCTCAAATTGGAGCATGAGACAACTCCTCAGTGGGGGCATCAAAAGATGGAGAGGGGGAAAGGGGAACACACCTAGAACACAACACAATGCCTCACTATAACCGAGGGTTTACACAGTGTCCCAATCCACTAGAGTTCACCTTCAAAACTCGACACTATCCAGAAGCAAACCACCATTTACACACGACTATATGCACACATGCTTTGCAATGCACCAAACAGACCCAATCATTCCGCTCTAACCAAACCACAACCTTCCACATGCACTCAACCTCTCTCTATCTGTCTTTGCATGATAAACTTCGGGGGAGGGGGACACACGCATCGACACACACCTACACAAGCAGTGAAGAGAAGGGGGAAGGGGAGAATCAACGCTGAGAGACAGCAATGATGGCTTCCTTGCATATACACAACCATTTACAATCAATTCCCTACCGGCACAACCCTCAGCCAAAAAAACACGATGGCAAAAGCCCCAGTGGCCAAAAAAAAAACAATGGCCCCAAAAGCCCTTGCAAAATCTCGTACATCTCCTTTTATAGGAGTGGCAGGTCCAAAAAAAAAAAAGGAGCTCCCCAGCTCGTGCACTTCAATTGCTAGCTCATTATAATATTTTTCTTGCATTGCTTGCATTTGGTCTACTCCTTTTGGAAAATCTTGCATGGTGGACACTTCTCCTTGGTTTTCAGCCCTCTAGGCCGTCCGACTTGGCCACCCTTTGATCTCACTCTCTATCTCTCATACGTGCATGCTCCCTTGCCTTTGAGTTCTTTCCCTTTCACTTAGCTGACGCAGGACTGCCCCCCCCCAGCACTAGCGACATCGCTAGTGCCCCCCCCCCCCCCCCCCCCCCCTTTTCCTACAAAAACTTGGCCCCTTTAGCGGGCGTAGGATGGACCCCTTAGGCGGGCTACCATGTCATCACGTCTATGCCCCCTCAATTCCATCAGCCACCACCACCATGAGCCCGCCTTGCACCACCAAAACTAGCCACAGTCCCCCCTCAGTGCCGACGGGCAACCACCCCCGCCTGCGCAGGGCCCAGGAGGAAGGCCGCCATTGCTGCGTGAGTGAGGAGCTCCAAGAGCCCTTGCCACTTCATACAATATCAAAAGGGCCCGACTTTTTTTTTATACCATTAAGTTTCTACCCTCAACTTTTCTTATGGGTTTAATTGATGACACATGGACCACCGTGAGTGATTACCTCCAAGCCTCCAAAAAACTCTTTTGAAAATATTCAAAAAAACCCTCTTTTGTGACCCTTTTGCTCGGTCTGCCTTTTGCTGCCTGGTGATCCGACTCCCAATCCGCAAAGCCCGACAGAAAGCTCACATGATCAAATTTTCTCCTCCACGGACTTGCCGCATTTCAAGATTCTCCAAGACCCCGCACACAAAGGCCGCACAAAAAGTGAGAAAACCATTTGAGCCAACCTCGAGCAAGTACACCCCGACTTCCAACTGCTATAACTTTTTGCTTCGGGCTCCGTTTCACAAGCAGCAACTTCTTGCCATCTCCATATGAAGGTTTTACCTTCAAGAACCTGGTCAAACCCAAAATGATGCTCGATGGTCTGATTCCCAATGTAGTCAAGTGGGCATCAACCGGGCCCCTAGAAAAACTTCAAATGACCATAACCAACAATCTATAGCTCCAATCTGCAATCCAAAAAGACAAGCATGCTCCATAACTTGAGCACTACAATTCTATACACTGACATCCACTTGGACCACGTGTCCTCAGATGCCCTATCCGGCTCAGATCTGCAATGCATTGCACCTTCAAACTCAAATATCTTGGGGTCCGTAGCTCTGTTTGATGAACCATCTGGACCTCCTCCTTTAGCACTTCGAGCTCTATATTTCTAGAGCCAAATATTTCTCCTTGAACCTCTTTCATCTGACTCCTAAATTAGCTCCTTTTGAAGACTTTCTTGGTGTATAAGCCACATCAGCTATACATATCCGCTACTACCTATCTGCCCAAGATCCTTGTAGCTATTCTAGACCTTTGCCATGCTCCTACTAGCCTGCACATACCTGCCCATGCCATCCTTTATAGTCAACCAATTTTGGCTGCACCAACGGATCTGCAATTGACTCAAACTTCAAACTGCCATAACATCGACAAGCTGTAAAGATAGGCCAGTAGAGCACTTCAAGCACTGCAATTCTAGATCATAAACTCCCATTGCTTATCACTTCAGATGTACCCACTTTCATCATAAAAAACATAAGTTCTGCCCTTAAAGCCGCGACTCGCATACATAAAGCTTAAAACCAGCTTGTTATCAAGCGATTATCACTGATCAATAATCAAGTAGACTTCAATCAAGCACAATGTGCATCCTTCTAACAATTTTCCTATCATGGAAGCAGAGGTGCATGACATCCACCCCCTCTGAACCTGCACAGCCTTCGATTTGTGCCAACTGCACTTCAATCTGCATCTATTATAAGTATCTCAAGATCTTTTCCATCATCAGACTCACGTAACTAGTAAACATATGGAAAATAATATAAGGCTTACACCCTATCATCAATGTTCTAGCTTAATCATTAGGTAGCTGCCCATAAAAAATCTTTGAACCATATCTGTTGTATCTCCAAAGCATTCAACTATGGAAAACCTATTCAGTGAACCCCGTCAGACTCAAGTGCTCCAGTTAATGATGCACACGGCTTGACCATCAAGCTCGCTTTAGGGAACCCTGTCAAGCTCAAGTACGCCTTACTAGGTCTGCACATGAAATGGCATCAAGTCCTTTACTTCAAGTTCTGGTAGCACAACCAACTCAAAAGATGTGAAGATACTTCATCAATTGTCCAAAGAAGTCAGCTGGAAGCTAGCCATGTAAACTTATCAATCGCATAACCAAAAACTCTTTTAACATAAATCCAAAAAACAAAACCTTGTACCATGCAACCTGCTACAAGAGACATATGGTATCCTTTGAATCTGCAACTTTTCACTTTAGTAGCCCCCATGGTCAATTGGAATAATAAGGAATTTCCCAAATACTGGAGCAACATAATATCCACATGAGCATACATTTCGTGTAGTATCAATCAACATCAAGTATTTCTGGTGCAAATATGCTACCCCTGGTTCAAATAGCACGCAATTACTATGCATACTTAACATTATCCATGCATATTGAATCTGATTATGAATATCCTTAGAATCTCCTGGACCAAAAACCATTGAGATCACATAGCATTGATGGGCTCCGCAATATACTAGAGCTTCTCTTGAAGCATAATGTAGCACGCACGTCCCGTAAAATTTTGGAAACTTAAGCTCGTTACTAGAGAGCATTAAAAAGTTTTGACTCCCTTTTACTGGCAGCCAAGACATCGTTGACATAAGCATCATTAGGAATAGCATCCAAATCTAGCCACATTTGGCACATTGTCCAAGGAATTGAAAAACCCTGTGCACTTTTTGTAGTATCAACGATGATTTAGCATCATAACACCCTCTAACTTCATAGCCATCCCGAAAAAACTTGGGAGTCTCTGGACCTATATCATCAGAGGAATTTTTACCTATTGGGGTTTCAGTTTGATCATGAAAAACAGCTTTATCCTATAGATCTTCATCCATAGCATCCTCAGGAAAATCACCCTTGGAAGTCTCAACATTCATCAAAACTATAGGATTTATCTTCTCATGCAACCCATGTACAAGCATAGATGTAAAATCCATGTCAATAACCTGTTCACAATCATCATGATCTAGGCAATCTTCATACTCATCAATACCATCCTTTGCTTCCTCAATCACATCCATGTTACTTAGCAATCCATCAAAGCACTGTAAAGGCTCATCTGGCACCCCCTCTGAAGAGGTACACACATCAGAAAGCTCTTCTATACTGTGATAATCATGTCCTTCAGATCTAGTCAAGAAATCATCGATTATGGCACTTCTTTTGTGATAACAACATTTGCAAACATATTGCTAGTAGCAATCATAAGTTCATTGGCATTCTCAAGCTCATCTTGTGCTGGGTCCACAATCTCAGACACTTCATCAGCTAATGTGTATATAATAGCTTTATTTATGAAATCATCTACAACAAGCATGTTGTCCTGCTCGGCATGAAGCCACATAGACGACACCATAACCCAATGAAAGCAGAGGTCCTTCAAGGGAGATCTACCCTCTTATGATACCATTAGGGTGATGCCACATTATTGTATATATTGTGAGTCACAAAGCCCAAAACCCCATGTGGATTTATTTCATTGCCACATGGAGTTCACTTGTGCTCCCTCATCTCAACCTCCCACAACATCCAAAAAATACACAAAAGTACCTGGTGAATTTTAAGCTAGAATTGAGTCATTCCGAACCCAATTGGGGCTTAGAAACATTCAGCTTGACCCCAAAGATTGGAGGGTGCACTATTGAGACCCCCCCTATATAACATACCTTTGGGGGTATTTTAAAAATACATTTTTTAACATGTTTGAATGAATAAAATGACCTCTTATTTTAGGATGCAAAACCCTTTTATTAATTTATCTCTATTAATTTGACTAAAACTTTTGCATTAAAACCCCTATCTAGTAAACGCATGTGGTACATTAACTTCATTACTTAGTGCCCCCCCCCCCGGGCGAGCCTGGAGATGAGATCTAGCCAATTGAAAATATTTTTACACACTCAATCATGGTGTTGCTTTGTTGCAGGTAATCCAAGTGAATATGCAATGCATACCTCCTATCAGCAAAGTGCAAGCTAGGTTCATGATTTTCCTCTGGAAAATTTTCAGTCACTTAATTAGAATAATTGTAGCACCCGCTCATCGTTAAGGATAAATACGAATATTAAACTACATAGAGAGAAGCATTGGGAATGGTGTTCAACGTTATTAAGTTCAGATACTATTTGTTGAAAAAGTTATTTCTCTTCTATGTAGATCATCAAGCTCTTTTGTATCTGATCAATAAAGTTGTCACAGCTAGGGAAGATTGACGTGATGGATGATGTTTCTTCTCGAGTTTGAGTTTAAGATATTTTACAAGCCTAGCAAGACTCATTCTAGTGCGGATTTTCTGTCCAAAAGTATTGAGGTCCAAGGGCGTTTCATCAACATCAATGAGAGATGAGTCAGTAGATGTTGACCATGATTTTCCATATGGTATGACAAATGTGATGCTCAAGCTCCCAATTGCTTGGTTCATGTCCTCAAAGTTAACATTGGAATCTCTCCCTCCCTCCCTCCCTCTCTCTCTCTCTATGTCTCTGTGTGTGTGTGTGTGTGTGTGCCTCACTCAACACTTGCCAGATAGATCTTTGAGCTTTCTCTATCGTCGAAGAGGTTTTGATTTCAAGACTCATCGGATAGGTCTTTGAGGTGAGACTCATGGGATAGATCTTTAAGATCTCTCTCTCTCTCTCTCTCTATCTATCTATCTATATATATATATATATATATATATATATATATATCTTGCATTTCAGTATGTCAAGCATGTCTTCCAATTGTCTACTTTGTGAGATTTCTTACATACTACATTGAAGACCACCCATAGTAGAGAGGATGACATTGTATTTTTGTTGATAATGCTCTCATTTTTTGGCATGCTCGGTGGGACCTCAACTGAATCCTTGCTCCATCGCTCATTCGAGCCAGTGGAACAGCCTGGAACAGTTTGAAACTAGTCCAGACTAGCCTCTAACAAGGGGACTTGGTCGAGTACATCCACTTGGTCTAGCTGGTCTAGCAGGTCTAGCAAATCAACTTGGTCAATAACCCCCTTTAATTCACACTCAATAACCCTATTGGGCGGCCGTCTTCCGTTTGGTGTCATTTGATTTGCACTTTGGGCAGCCGTTGTCCCCAATTGGGCGGTCTCGACCTCATAATACACCACACTTTGCATGCACATCAAGAAAAGCATCCCGTCGCACAACATTCAGAACACAAATGCTCATAAAAAATCTAACGTGCTTTTGAAAAGGCACCTCATTTGACAAACACATTGCTCAAGGCATTGCTAAGATGTCTTCCCACTGCCATGTTTGGCATTCTCCGAACCCTTTAAGCGAAAGCTCATCAAGAACTTTTTGTGCCTCTGAAAGGACACCACATTCGGAGTACCGAGGTCCAAGGGCATCTCATCAACGTAAATGAAAGATGAATTAGTAGATGTTGACCATGTTTTTCCATGTGGTATGACAAATGTGATGCTCAAGCTCCCAATTGCTTGGTTCATGTCCTCAAAGTTAACATTGGAATCTCTCCCTCCCTCTCTCTCTCTCTCTCTCTCTCTCTCTCTCTCTCTCTCAACACTTGCCAAATAGATCTTTGAGCTTTCTCTCTCGTCGAAGAGGTTTTGATTTCAAGACTCATCGGATAGGTCTTGAGGTCAAACTCATGGGATAGATCTTTAGGATCTCTCTCTCTCTCTCTCTCTCTCTCTCTCTCTCTCTCTCTCTCTAGCAGTTTTTTAAACATCTTGGAAACAATACCACTAATTGGGATTTAAAATGGGGGTCTCTCTCTCTCTCTCTCTCTCTCTCTCTCTCTCTCTCTCTCTCTCTCTCTCTCTCTCTCTCTCTCTCTCTCTCTCTCTCTCTCTCTCTCTCTCATTTCAAGACGCAAAATCCCTCTCGTTTGGAGGGGTTCGAAACAATGGCGTTGGAGTACTAAAACCGCTCGTACTAAAAGCGCCTTTCAACAAGATTGCACAAACTTTTGCTAGAAAAATGGTAGAACCAGAGCTCCCAAATCCAAGTGGCGATGGTAGCCTTTGAAAGGCGAATCTTTAACGGCCAATATCTTGGCAACTAGAACTCCAATTTTGCTGATCTGAAAAGACCGATGCGCTCCACAAAGTGAGCACTTAAGGCCCATGCATTCTCTTTATCTATGATCTCTCAACTGAACTTGCCCAATCCCGTACGGATCTGCAATTGACTCAAATTTGAAACTACTATAACTTCTTCACAGTAGCTCCAATCAACGAGCCGTAAAGACAGGCCAATAGAACACTTCAAGCACTACAACTCTAGATCATAAACTTCCACTGCTTATCACTTCATATGTATCCACTTTTAGCATTAAAAACATAAGTTCTGGCCCCTTATAGCCGCATATGGCATACATAAAGCTTAAAACTAGCTTGTTATCAAGCCATAATCACTGATCATTAATCAAGTAAACTTCAATCAAGCACAATGTGCATCCTTTTGATAATTTTCCTATCATGAAAGCGGAGCTGCACAACAACGGTGACTACCTTTAGTTGCACCAACGTGCGGTCCTACACCAAAACAAAGCCTAGAAGCTCTTGCTCCAACCTCAAATGGTAGAATCCTGTAGATATCCCCTCCCTCATCTTGATTACTCTGTGTGTGTGTGTGTGTGTGTGTGTGTGTGTGTGTGTGTGTGTGAGAGAGAGAGAGAGAGAGAGAGAGAGAGAGAGAGAGAGAGAGAGAGAGAGAGAGTCTTTGATTGCTTCCTTCTTCCTCTTACTCACATACACTTTGAAATCCAAAAAAAACTCTCAAGTCGTTTCAAAACCTTGTCTTCATAACTCCTCCCTTTGTGGACTTCAAAAAATAGAAAAAAAAGAAAAAGATTTCCTTTAGTTTTTAGCACTACCATGAATTTTCCCTTTTGTGATGCTCGAACTTTCCCATGAACCTATGGGAACTCCCTCTTAAATACATTGGTCTCCCTTAAGGGTTGCCACCAATATGAAAGTTGCAACATCTAACTCCAACAATATTATACATTATACAAACGGAGGCCACCATCGTCAACAATTAATGTCACCAACACCACCCTCCACATGCACACATGCATGCGAAGCCATGAAACCACATAATGGAAGCAGAGGTCCTTCAAGGGAGCTCTTCCCTCTTATGATACCATTAGGGTGATGCCACATTATTGTATATATTGTGAGTCACAAACCCCAAAACCCCATGTGGATTTATTTCACTGCCACATAGCGTTCACTTGTGCTCCCTCATTTCAACCTCCCACAACATCTAAAAAATACACAAAAGTACTTGGTGAATTTTAAGCTAAAATGGAGTCATTTCGAACCCAATTGGGGCTCAGAAACATTCGGCTTGACCCCGAAGATTGGAGCGTGCACTATTGAGACCCCCCCTATATAACATACCTTTGAGGGTATTTTAAAAATACCTTTCTTTAACATGTTTGAATGAATAAAATGACCTTTTATTTTAGGATGCAAAACCCTTTTATTAATTTATGTCTATTAATTTGACTAAAACTTTTGCATTTAAAAACCCTATCTAGTAAACGCATGTGGTACATTAACTTCATTACTTAGTCCCCCCCCCCCCCCCAGAGCCCGGAGATGAGATCTAGCCAACTGAAAATATTTTAACACACTCAATCATGATGTTGCTTTCATGCAGGTAATTCAAGTGAATATGCAATGCATACCTCCTATCCACAAAGCTCAAGCCAGGTTCATGATTTTCCTTTAGAAATTTGCACTCACTTATAGAGAATAATTGTAGCACCCACTCATCGTAAAGGATAAATAAGAATTTTCAACTACATAGAGAGAAGCATTGGGAATGGTGTTCAATGTTATTAAGTTCAGATACTATTTGTTGAAAAAGTTATTTCTCTTCTATGTAGATCATCAAGCTCTTTTGTATCTAATCAATAAAGTTGTCAGCTAGGGAAGATTGACCAGATGGATGATGTTTCTTCTGGAGTCATGGACTGAGATTTCTTACATACTACACTGAGGACTACCCATAGTAGAGAGCATGACATTGTCTTTTTGTTGATAATGCCCTCATTTTTTGGCATGCTTGGTGGGACCTCAACTGAATTCTTGCTCCATCGCTCATTCGAGCCAGTGGAACAGACTGGAAGAGTTTGCAACTAGTCTAGACTAGCCCCTAACAAGGGGACTTGGTCGAGTAGATCCACTTGGTCTAGCTGGTCGAACAGGTCTAGCAAATCAACTTGGTCTAGCAGATCCAGCAAGTGGACTATGGAGTGCTTAGGTTAGAGGTCTAATAGTGCTGGGAGGTGGAGGTCCTCTTCTTGCCAGGCAGGTTGACTCTTAGGCTAGTCATGCATGACACATACAAGGCACTCTAAAGTTCAAGACTAGATCTTTAAGGTAAGAGAGATATTTGAGGTCTCTGGGGATTGTTTCCAAGATGTTTAAAAAACTGCTAGAGAGAGAGAGAGAGAGAGAGAGAGAGAGAGAGAGAGAGAGAGAGAGAGAGAGAGAGAGAATTTCTCCATATTTCCACTAATTGGGATTTAAAATGGGGATTGTTTCCAAGATGTTTAAAAAACTGCGAGAGAGAGAGAGAGAGAGAGAGAGAGAGAGAGAGAGAGAGAGAGAGAGAGAGAGAGAGAGAGAGAGAGAGAGAGAGAATCTCTCCATATTTCCACTAATTGGGATTTAAAATGGGAGTTAACATTGGAATCTCTCCCTCTCTCTCTCTCTCTCTCTCTCTCTCTCTCTCTCTCTCAATACTTACCAGATAGATCTTTGAGATATCCCCTCCCTCATGTTAATTACCGCGAGAGAGAGAGAGAGAGAGAGAGAGAGAGAGAGGAGAGAGAGAGAGAGAGAGAGAGAGAGAATCTTTGATTGCTTCCTTCTTCCTCTTACTCACATACACTTTGAAATCCAAAAAAAAACTCTCAAGTCGTTTCAAAACCTTGTCTTTATAACTCTTCCCTTTGTGGACTTCAAAAAATAGAAAAAAAGAAAAAGATTTCCTTTAGTTTTTAGCACTACCATGAATTTTCCCTTTTGTGATGCTCTAACTTTCCCATGAACCTATGGGAACTCACTCTTAAATACATTGGTCTCCCATAAGGGTTGCCACCAATATGAAACTTGGAACATCTAACTCCAACAATATTATACATTATACAAACGGAGGCCACCATCATCAACAATTAATGTCGCCAACACCACCCTCCACATGCACACATGCATGTGAAGGCATGGAACCACATAATGGAAGCAGAGGTAGCTCTTCCCTCTTATGATACCATTAGGGTGATGCCACATTATTGTATATATTGTGAGTCACAAACCCCAAAACCCCATGTGGATTTATTTCACTGCCACATAGCGTTCACTTGTGCTCCCTCATTTCAACCTCCCACAACATCCAAAAAATACACAAAAGTACTTGGTGAATTTTAAGCTAGAATGGAGTAATTTCGAAACCAATTGGAGCTCAGAAACATTCGGCTTGACCCCGAAGATTGGAGCGTGCACTATTGAGACCCCCCCTATATAACATACCTTTGAGGGTATTTTAAAAATACCTTTTCTTAACATGTTTGAATGAATAAAATGACCTCTTATTTTCGGATGCAAAACCCTTTTATTAATTTATGTCTATTAATTTGACTAAAACTTTTGCATTTAAAAACCATATCTAGTAAACACATGTGGTACATTAACTTCATTACTTAGTGCCCCCCCCCCCCCCCCCCCCAACGAGCCCGGAGATGAGATCTAGCCAATTGAAAATATTCTAACACATTCAATCATGATGTTGCTTTCTTGTAGGTAATTGTGCGCTCCTTGCCGTACTGTCGAAGCAAGGGACTTGCCGATACACCGAGTGCGAGCCACAAATGGCTCCAAGCACACAACAAGCCTAAACTAGCAAGCTCAAGAGAGCAAAGGGTGTGTCACTCACTGCTCTACGCTCGCCTTCGTGGTGGATTCATCGCCGCGATGAAGAAGAAGCTGCAGTCGTGCCGTGCTCAACCACTTCGCCGCCGTCGTGCCTTCGTAATGCTCGATCGCACACACACTCTCCCTCTCTCTCTCACACACACATACACACACACACAAGGAGGTGAAGAAGAAGAAGATGGAGCAAGAGCACTCTTCTATTGCACAAATGAGAGAATGAGTGAATTTTAGGTTTAGTTGGCTTTTATATGAGCTCACCCCATTCATACTTGGGCGCCCATGCTTAGCCAACTAATCCCTTGAATGTCCCGGTTAGAGTGCGCCTCTCATCGACGATCACTCTTACCCTTTTCCTATTGGTTCGACAAGCCCGGTACCTGACTCTACCAAATACATAATACACGTCCGTCGTAGGTGATGGGGTGTCCGTGAGCCGTGAGGGTTAACATGCCCCCCTTCCTGATGTAGATTCCGTCCTCGGAAGCTATTGAGTTGAAGTTCCTTCGTCGAGGTGGAAGAGCATTTGAGATGAATGTCCTTAGCCTTCTTCAGTCACTGCAAAATCAAACAACATTGGCACAGTAATTGCATTCTCATAAGTGAGTAAAAAGAATTTGCCTTTTTAGGTAGACAAATTGATTGGTAAAAGAATTTCAAACAATTTGTCAGCAATGAACATTAAATTGCAATGTAATCAAATGCATAAACAGATGTAAAGGTAAAAAATAAAAAAGTCTGGGGTCGCTAATTTGATGGTCGAAAGGCACTAGAGATCGAATATTAATACCATGGGTAAGCTTCTTAATTTTTTGTGGTCAATTAAGTTGTTTAATCGCGAAAGCCAAGTATTCATGTTCGAGGGCTGACTAGAGGCTATATCTAGAAGACCTTATAGTTAAGCTACCATAAAAGGAATTTCTCATGAAATCATCGCCTGACTAATTACTTTTTCTTTGACCCCCCAAAGTCTTTTCACAGTGATTCAATTTGATGTGTGTGCTTATTTTGTATGCCTTGGGTTTTTTTCTTTTCAAGGAAAAGCGCCCACACTGGGAACCTCTAGGGCTCTAGTACCATAGGCAATACATGTGAGTGAAGTACGAAATCAAGCTGAGATTTCTCTTCCAGCTTAAGATTTTACAGTGTGGCACTTTGATTTTTTGTTTGTTCATTTTCATCATTTTAATTTTGTAACTTTGGGGGGTCATATAACACTGATACACCTCCCCAGGCTCATCACACTAGTAAACTCCCTTTATAATACTTAAGCTAAAGGTCAATAGGGTCAAGCCCACTAGAAAGCCCTAGTACATTTCACACAATGCTGCCTAAATCGGATTAAGAACCTAAGTAACCATTGATTATTAGGAAGGCATTCCCCATGGTATTAAGAGAAGATCTCTAACACCTAACTTGGTCAAACTAGCTTAGTTAGACTGCTTGATTTTTAAACCTAGACAAGTGATTATGACAAAAAATTACATTGAATTAAATGTTTGTTACTAAGCAAATGTGCTGGATATTACCTACCAATCACAATTAAAGCAGACAATCATAGATGCAAAAAAGATAAGGGGCAATGCTAATGCACAAGAAACACCTGTTTGTGTCGATGGTTGCGCTTGATTTGAAGAGTGAGTCGAGATAAATATTCAATGAAGGTCCAAATCCTATCAATCGCAACACGCTCCTGTACACACTAGGAAACAAAAGGAATACCTCCAGGAGGCACATTAGTGGGAAAAGGTACCAACACTTATTGAACACAACAAAAAACATAAGGAACCCTAACCTAATTATTTGCACTCCCCTAGAGAGTCAAGGGAATAGGATATTGTAGAGGTTGGGGGGAAACCCTAAGGCTAAACCCCTATCCTCGTCGTCGAGATAAACAAAGTCATCATCCATGAGACCATATGTGCCATCCGTGTAGTCCTGTAAATTTTCTTCTTCATCATAGGTGCCCATGTTTACTAAGAAGGTCACTAGACGCCTATAGTCATCTTGGTCAAAAGGGTAGGCTTGTGCAATGGGAGAAACGCTCTCTACTAAGTATGGATCAGACGTGGTCAAGAGACGTATCAGCCATTCTAACTCCTCAAAATTCCTCTCACATGCTAGCGTACCTATCAAATCCCATTCACATGCAAGCACTGGAAAGACCATGTGAAATATTTGTGAAAAGTAACGAGGGTACCTCTCACCCAAGGCACGAGTGGATGACTCTAGTGTACTAGCCATATCTGTACACGCAAATAGATGATGGTTAGAGTGCAAATATTACAAGGGTCGTGTTCTTGTGCATAATTTGTTTTTATGATTTGTGTTATGGCTCTTGCTCTTTTACTTTTTTATCTTGTTTTTGTGAGTATAAGGCTTTATATATACATTCCATAAGATTGGAGATTAAGAGGTCAGGGAGAAAGGTTGAGAGGGAAGCAAGTGAATGATGGATGTCCACAAACACTCCCCCCTTCCTTGGGTAGATCATACCGTTTGAAATGATGTCGTCACCCTTTGAAACGAATTGTTCCAGTTGGTAATAGGTGAGCATTTTTGCCAGTAGTTTTCTATTACCCTAGGTGCCTCATCAAGTTGCAAGGGTGGTAAGGTACTCTCCCAGGATCGAACTTGAAGTGGTTCATCAGGTGATTCTTGAACACTGGGAGGTGTGGATTCTTTTGTAGCTTCATGGAGGTCCACTACTATAGATGGAGGCTGTGTAGAAGCTTTTACCTCTATGGATGAATTACATGAGGAGCTAGAAGCTTCAAGGAACTCCCCCCTTCCTGAGCTAGGTGGAATTAATTGGTTTTTCCTAGGAGCCCAAACTAGCTCTGGACTAGGTGTGTAGCATTCTGTGATCTTTCCCTTCCCACGGTCTTCCATTGGTAGTGTTACACTGTTTGACTCATATGGGTTTGTTGTCGATAGGGAAGGACACATTTTACGTTTAGGTACCCAAATTTGTTGATTTCCATCATAGTAGCCTTGGGCTTCTAATAGTTGTCTTCCATTGGTAGTGTTACACTGTTTGACTCATATGGGTTTGTTGTCGATAGGGAAGGACACATTTTATGTTTAGGTACCCAAATTTGCTCATTTCCATCATAGTAGCCTTGGGCTTCTAATAGTTGTTTTGGAATCCATCGTGATTTGGTCTTGACTCTCCTAGGGCGCGCTCTTGGTTTTTCGGGGAATTTTTTTCTTGGAATGGATGGGAGGGTTGAGGTAGTTGGAAGTAAGGCCTTGGGGACCCATTGATATGTACTCTTAGGTCGTGCAGGTTGAGTACTTGCAATATTACTGCTTGCTGCAACTACAAGTGTTGAAGTGCTAGGTTCATGGGTAGCTGGCAAAGACGAGTTAACCACCTTGACTTGTGAATGTTGGCTATCCTTCAACTTTGCTAGAGTTTGCAACGTGGGTGACTTTGCTTGAATGATAGGGGTAAGAGTCAAGGGTCGCGTCGTGACACTACCAGTATCCCAATCAATAGTGCATTTGGTTGCCAACATCCACGTGCGTCCTAGGTTTATGTTTCCTTCCATAGCTCCCGCGGGCATGACTAGAAACCTCTGCACTATGCTTCCATTGTCATAGACAATAGGGGTCTGAAGGACTCCAAGAATAGCAGTTTTCTTTTTATTAATGCCCTTGAATTGCATCGTACTCGGGGATAGGGTCGGTTTCCCTAATTGACACCAAACTCCATAGGATAACAAATTGTGTTTAGCTCCCGTATCTAATAAGGCATTGTATAGTACTTTCCCATAGGGGCTATTTAGCTCAATTGGGTATCGTAGGGGTGGCTCAGATTCTAATGAGTCGTCATTTGTGTCCTCGAAAAATGCTTGCGTGATTCCCAGATTAGCCTCTCGTTGGAGTCTAAGATGTTGTTGTCGTTCTCGAGCCTCAACTCTTGCTTGGATTTTTTTAAGCTCTGCTTGTTCCTTGGCAGCCTTCTTTTGATGGATGGCTTGCAACTCTTCCTGGCTTAGAGGATCATAATATCTTTTGAATTTACTCCCATCAAGGAATCCAATGGTTTCAACTCCATCTAGAGTCTCCACACGAATGGTCCCTTGCGGGGTAATTTCACACACTCGATATGGTCCCTTACCAGCGTATTTCAATTTCTTCTTTTCATTACGTACCCCGTACATAAGAACTTTATCACCAACCTTGATGTCTTTATCCTTTAAATGGCTATCAAACCACTTCTTTCTCCTGTCCTTCTCCACTAGAGCATTTCGCACAGCTAATTGCCTTTCTTCATCTAGCCTTTCGAGGATATATAATCTCTCCACTAAGGGGTTACCATCCCAACCTTCTTGAGAAGCTACTCGAAGACTAGGAATGACAAACTCCCATGGCATAACTTCTTCTTGGCCATACACCATCTTAAACGGTGTGCAATTAATAGCAACTTTATACGCAGTACGATAAGCCCATAAAGCTGATGTAAGCTTTAGGTCCCAATCATTGCGATGAGCCTCAACTATCTTTGTCAAAATGGAGATGAGAGTTTTGTTGGTACTCTTAGCTTGGCCATTTGCTTGGGGATAATAGGGTGTAGACTTGTGGTGAGATATCATGAAGTTTGATGTGAGTTCTTTTATTACTTCATTTATAAAATGAGTTCCATTGTCACTCACAAGTTCAAAGGGGCATCCAAAACGTGTGATAATGTTCTCAAAGAGGAACTTAGCTGTTGTTTTTGCATCCGCCTTTCGTGTTGCTTTTGCTTCAGCCCATTTGGTTACATAGTCGGTAGCCACAATGATATATCGTGATTGCGTGTTACGTGCAGCCGGACTAATCGGTCCTACAAAGTCTAAGCCCCACTTTTCAAATGGTTGGGTTACCTTGATGGGATGTAGAGGCATCCTATCACTTCTTTGTGTCTTCTTGAAGCGTTGGCATTCATCACATCCCTTTGCAAAAAGTGATGCATCCTTAAACAGAGTGGGCCACCAGTAGCTTGACTATAAGATCTTTCGGGCAGTCAACTTTCCTGAAAAGTGACCACCAGCTACGTCCATGTGTGCCTCTTGTAGAATATATAAATACTCATCCTCGCGGGCACAGCGTCTAAGAACACCATCTTTTCCTCTATTATAGAGAGTTCCAGCCAGTAAGCAATAGGGTTCGCATTCCTTGATTAATTTTCGAGCTATATCTTTTCGCAGCTCTTTGGGTGGAAAACCATTAACTAAGAAGTTAACAATATTTTCACTCCATTCAGGCATTGTCTCAACAATGAACAAAGGAGTATCAGGCAATTCATCATCAACCCCCATAGGAGCTTCGCCATTAGGGATACGAGATAAATGATCCGCCATGACATGTTTCCTCCCAGGCCTCACAACAACGGTGAAGTCAAACTCAAGAAGAATTAACAACCATCGTGTAATTCGACCTGTGGAACACGGCTTGTTTACCAAATATAGCAATGCTTGATGATCAACATAAAACACAAACTTGGTAGCAAGAAGGTAATAGCGAAATTTCTTTACTGCGTAAATCATAGCTAGACCTTCGCGCTCTGTAGTAGTGTAGTTCATCTTGGCATCATTTAATTGGCGACTTGCAAAGCTAATAGGGTAGTCCAATTTATGTTCTCCTGGTTGAGTTAGAACACACCCAATAGCAAAATTTGATGCATCAATATGCACATGAAAAGGTACATTCCAATCGGGTGTTCGCAGGATTGGAGCACTTGTTAGGGCCTTCTTTAATAACTCATAAGATTGATGACATTCTTCCGTCCAGTGAAACTCGATAAGAAGCTTGTACAATGGACGCGCTGTCTCGACAAAGTTTAAAATAAACCTTCGATAATAATCAACATGGCCCATAAATCTTTGAACTCCTTTATAGTTCGTAGGTGGTGGCAAATCGGCAATGGCTTTAATATTACTCTCATCTGTGGATATCCCGTTCTTGGACACTATATGCCCTAGAATGACTCCATGCTTAACCCAAAATTGGCATTTGAAAGGGTTCAATGAGATGCGATAAAATCTGCACCTTTCAAATATTTTTCGTAGATATAACAAATGCTTCTCCCAAGAAGAATAAACACAAAGGTCGTCTAGGAAAGCTTCACAAAACTCCCTTAGAAATTCTTTAAACGCAGTGTTTATTAATCATTGGAATGTAGCAGGGGCATTTGTTAAGCCAAAAGCCATAACACAAAATGCAAACACTCCAAACTCTGCGATAAAAGCAGTTTTAGCTTGGTCCTCTAATGCAATTGTGATTTGATTGTAACCAGAGTACCCATCTAAAAAGCTATAAGCTTCCTTGCCCGCAACTCTTTCAAGCACATGTTCTGAATATGGTAAGGGATAATGATCTCTCCTAGTGGCTGCATTAACTTTCTTGAGGTCCACGCACACTCTTAGTTTCCCATTCTTTTTTGGCACAATGACTATTGGAGAAACCCATTCTGAGTGCTCAATAGGGTATATGAATCCACATTGGATAAGTTTTTCAATCTCCTCTTGTACAATTTTGGCGTACTTAGGATTCATTGGATAGGGTCGTTACTGGACGGGTTTAGCAGTGTTGATCATGGGAATTGTATTTTGCACCACAGAAGGTGGAACGCCCTTCATGTCATGATATGTCCAAGCAAAGATATCCTTGTATTCCTTGAGGAGCTCCTTAAGTACAGCCTCTTCAGTTTCGGTAAGGTCTTGAGCAATAAAGACTGGTTTAGACTCCTCACCTGGTTCTGCTAATTCTATCTCTTTAACTACCGCTGGACCATCATAGACTCCACTGCTTCCATTGGTAGGTATTCTTTGGGCTTTGGCATACACAACCTTTCGCTCCCCCGTGGTATAAGATTTAAAATGTTCAGGAGCCGTATGTAAGTCAGCAGGCTCTTGTCCTGACAGAGCCCTTTCTTTTAGTTCTGCCTCCTTTTGTTGTTGAGCTAACTCTCGGTTTTGACGTCTTCTTATAGTTCGACTCAATTTCGGCTCTATAACCTCCAATTGAGCGAGGTCAATCGGTCGCGGGCTGCACCACATGACACTCTGGAGATGTTCACCCCAATTGTCTACTAGCTTTCGATGAGCATCACATGCCCCTAGATAGCTAAGCCATTATGCAGTAGATCTTTCCTTGTTTATCCTAGCTCTCACATTTGCTCGATATCGTCGTCTCTTATATGACCTTTGTTTCTTGTTAAGGTTTTGATTTTGGTAAATGTTTGAACTCGACTCGCTTGATAGGTCTTCGCTTGTATCTTCTTCACTCTCATATAAATTACCATAGATGGTCGTACTAGGCCTTGAGTGTTCAGTTTCTATACTTGGTTCACTCGATGTTTCTTCAGGTTCTGAATCCATTTCTCCCTGAGATTCCGTTTCTGATGTGTATTGGTCTGAAGCCTTTGAGGAATCATCGGTTTCACTCTCAGGTAGGTGTGCCTCTTTCTTATCATCGGATGTTACATGCGCTACACCTAACATGTTTACTGGTGCAATGTGTGGTATCTCTTCCCCATCTGGTGTTACCCAGGTTGTTTCTCTAGCTCCCCATGTATCTATAGTTGTTGCTAGGTGTACCCAATCGACATTGTCTGACTCAGCCATTCCGGGTAGGATATCCATATAAGGAGAGTTCTCCCCAATATCCGTGTCTTCGTTACACATGTAACAATACTGTAATGGAGCTGAGTAAATTGTTGTGTCTGATCGATTATCAATGATGAATTTATTTCCTAGAGGATGCGTTCGACCACTTAAAAGATCAACTCGAATGACAGAGTCTTGGAACTGTAAGTAGACGTGGTTTTTGGACCAGTCATGCACCATTTTTGCTTCCCTCATGAATGGACACCCTAAGATCATCTCAAATGACATAGTATGCTTGGAAAAACCCATAACAATGAAATTCTGCCTTACCTTGTGTCCCAAGACCTTGATTCTGAGATCCTTTAGCATTCCAATAGGCGTAACAATAGATCCATTAGCCATTTTTACCGCTACGCTTGTGGTTTCAAGGTGAGGTAAAAACTCCCAACAACTCTTTGTCACCATGCTGACTCCCGCACCACCGTCAAGTACCCCCTTTACAGTTAATCCTTTAGTAGTGATTGGTAGAGTAGCATTAGATTCATCACCTTCAAAGTATTGCCCCAACTTGTTAACGGGTACTTCAATTACAGATTCATGTCCCGCTAGGTCAGATGGCGGTGCTAAATGTTCCTCATCATTCATTACCGAGTCAGGTTTGTTCATATGTGCAAACTGTGGTAATCCGGCCTGTAATTCTCCATTGAGGAAGGCTCGAAGAGCTGAGACTAGCTCGGGGTCTTTATATAGTTTGGACATGATGGTGGTTCTAACTTCTGAAGACATGAAATCCATCAATTTGGCAACATTTAATGGCATCTTGTGGGACGTAGGACCCTGACAAGAGAATGGTGAAGATGGAATCTCCACTTCCTCAAGCGGGTCGGGCATTCCCTCACCAAACATTCTCTCTAGTAGGAAAGGTGTGTGTCCACTTTCAGATGTCCTACCCTCACTCTCTTCCCGAATGATACTGGGTATAGCTAACGGCCTGTAGTTCTTGTGAGGTTGAACTTGTGTGGGAAACACTTTGTCCGACATCTGGATATGTTTGGGTTCAGGTTCTAATGTTCGTTGAGTTTCTTCCACCAAACCCCTCAGTTGTTGGACTCGTTCAATTTCCACTGTTGGGTTTGGATAGGTTCCAATCTTTCTCTTGCAATCCTCATTTTTTGTCTCTCGTGGCTTATCTTGGGGGTTCGCAACTGGGTGGTTTAACTTTGAATACTCTTTTGGTGTTCGTCGTAAGTCCCTCTCGTGATCCTCCACACTGGCTTTTTCCTTTGTAGTAACAGTTTTGGTCTCTGTGGTCTCTATCGAATCTGAGTCATCCTCAGGGTCATTCATATACACGGGATCCTCTCCTGTCCCTATGTTAGTCTTTGAACTAGGTTTTGAGCTAGAAGCAATAAGGGATTTCTTTCTTCGTGTTTTCTTCTTTCTCGCTCGGCCAATGGATGCAGCATCTCTCTCTTCGAGGATGTAATTTTGCTTTTGGAGCATCAACTGTGTGAGTGCATTCACTGGTGCTATGTTTATAGTTGGTGGTGTCCCATCAACAATCTCTATTAAGTTCAATGGTGTGGTTTTCGGCGCGTTTGGATTGTTAGGACACTGTGCGATCAAATGATCTATGCCACAACGATTACAAATGAGTATTGGCATTGCCAATGCACTCCCTTGACTTGTTTGCATTAGTGCAACATTCTTTTGCATTCTAATGGGGCACTCAGCTACTCGATGTGGTCCACCACATTCATAGCACTGAAGAGGTGGTCTCCTGGTAAAACTATTAATGTTTTGGCCTCTTGCTGCTAGCGCAGTAGCTTGATATACCGGTTTGATTTGTCCCCAATGGTCTTCCATATAGTACATGGGACACTCCTCAAGCATGTCGACTCCATAGGTGATACTAGAGTCTATGTCCTCTTCGCAATCTACATAAGTACTAGATGACTCGCAACCTATTTGGTTCATAGGTGTAACTCTTGGATGAGGGGGTTGCGGTCCTAGCACTGGAGGTGGCAACGGTGTGGTTTGAACCACATTTTGGGTTCTAGGGACCATGTGCTGTAATGGCAATTGTTGCTCCATGGGTGGGGTAGGCATCAATGCAGGAACTCGAGGTGAGTCTGCCCAAGCTATAGGCGGTCTATTTTCCATGATGCGTTTAAGAATTAGGCAATCCTTCGCTTGATGGCCATACCTACCACACGCGTTACAAGTCCCGTTAAACTTTACTCTGAAAGTAGGGCATTCACTCGTTGTATGTGGGCCCAAGCAAATTGAGCACCATTGTTGCTCCCTTCTTGGATACATATGAGTGTTTTGTGGAGCACGATTACCCCTAAGGCTTTCTTGGATGGCCTTGGTGAGATCTGCCAAAGTCATCTCAAATATCGTTTGCTCTTTCACGATTGGCTTTATCTTCATTGGCTCATGCCCTGACGCTTACGAGCTACTAGACTTCGGCTCGGCGGACACTCTTTCTCCTGCAATCATTAAATTATCCTCCAATTGGATTGCATTCATGGTGACTGCTTCCCAAGTAGTGATACCTCTAATGACTAGGCCATTATAGATACTTTCATGTCGTAGTCCCCTAATGAATCTATCAAGCAATTGGTTGTTGTTGAATCGCTTATTTGGATTGCATCGAGAATTCAAATTCTTTAGGCGACTAATGAAGTCTCTCACGGATTCACCTTCTTCTCGTTGGGCTTTCTGGAGCTGAGAGGCTACACCCCAAAGTACTCCCTCTCGTATGTATTCTTTTAAGAACAGTCTCCTAAGAGTAGAGTAGATCGTTTTCTCTTCTACTCTTAAGGTTCTATACCAATCTCCAGTCTTTCCGCTTAGGGTCAAACTCAAAGCCTTACACTTATGTAGCTCATTGTGCTCTTCCAAGGAATCGCACACATGTTCAAAGACTTCCATATGCTTTCTAGAATCTCCGTCTCCATTGAATTTCTGTGTGAGCTTAGCTACTTGAACTGCCTTGCTCCTAGGCTCTCTATCAGGTGCACTACGCATGTTTTCTGCAATAGAGCGACCGATAGTTTGAGCAAATGCTGCCAAATCTCCTATTTGAGCAGGTATAATGGGTGTATGTGCTCCTGGAACCACATGTGAGATGGGAGTTGGCCTTGGCCTTGGCATACGCGCGACTCTTGGGTCCCATATTTCGTATGGTGGTGTACCAGACGGTGGTCCAAAGTTTACAGGCGTGGCCATAGGCATAGGGGGTGCCTGATATGGCATGTTATTATTAAATGGCATGGCTCCACTTGTATCAGAGCTTGGATAATTCCATTGTGGATTGTAAGCTCTTGGAATAATCGGAGGTGTAGGAGCTACATGAGGCTAAGGTACGACAGGTGCACATGATTGATACATACATGTAGGTATAGTTAGGGGCACTGTGCTACTAGGCATCAGCGCAGTATTAACAAATGAACTCCATGGTGTACTTATTGTCATGCTCACCACTGGGATATGCATGGTAGCCGTAGTTTCATTAAGAGAAAGATGAGCTAGATCTGGGAAGGTAAAGCTGCCACTTGTGGGCTCAAATTGTACTGAGGATCCTGGCGAAACAACATATGGAGGATCAATGGGGCTCACTGAGGGAGTCTCCATTTGTGATAGGGTTGGTTGGTTGGCCTTTCCCGTATCCAAGAATCTCATTAGGCATGTTGAAGGCATGTTGATCCCTGTGTTCTGTCTTTCTAACTCGACAATCCTATGGAGGACATCACAGACTTTTTGTTGTTGCTCATCTATGCTAGTAGCACCCGATGTGGATTGTAGAACATCTAACCAACCCACATGATAGGTGTGTCCTGTGTACCGATCAGTTAAAGCTTCTGCTTGTAGGTCATACTCCCAATTTTCGTTTAGGAATATCCCATCTAGGCCTGGCGTGCTGGAGGTTTCCCTTGAAGTGGAAGCATTATTGCTCCCCATAGCTTGCCCCTCCGTGACTGCTACCTTGGGAGCACTCTGTTGCTCGGCTGGCATGATTGTTGTCATAGGAGCCTTTGCTTTCAGGGCTCAACTTTGTTCTCGCCCTCGTAGGTTCTCAATTTCCCTCTCCCTTGTTGCTTGCATATAGCGTTCGATCTCTTGCACTTCGGCAAGACTCCTACCATCGGGTAGTAAAACCTCAGAGGGAGATAGTCCTAAAGGATCAGGAGGTGCAGTGGATGGAACATTCACATGCACACTCTCAAGAAGCATAGAGTCTATTTTAGGCATGAATGACGAATTTACTTCCCCACTCCCTTCATTTATTTCATTAACCGCATGTTCGGAGCGAGTAGCTCTACTAAGGGTCTCTTTAAAGCGGCTAAACACGCTGGACCCGGGCCGTGGGCCCATGGCATGCATGTCTTGACTTGAACTATCAGGGTTTGGTGTAGGATACCCCTCCATGACTTCGTAGTCAGAGGAAGAATCACTAGACGCGATATGAGGATCTTGGGTCGCGCTACCTTGAGTCCCGGTCGAAGGTCCAGAACCTAGGGTGGAGGAATAATGGGTGCCCGCGTAAATGGAGGCACTACCAATATGCTCGTGCTCTAACACTCGTCCAGAGCGTAGGTTCATATGACTTCCACACTCTAAGCACATTGGTGAGTGCCCGTGCAGGCCGCTCACTTAGTTTTTTTTTTTTTTTAGGTGTTTATAACCCAAGTTTTTCGTTATTCTTGGTTATTTTTTGTAACCAAGCCACAAAATATGGCGTGTAATAGCTCAAGACGAGCGTTTTGGCTAAAGGAACGTGCCGTTCTTTACAGCTCCCTATTCGGCTACGTGAAGCCCTCGAAATCCTAAAAATAGTCTTTATAGTCCTCGAAATCCTAAAAATAGTTTTTAAATATAAAAAGGTGTATAAACTATATTTTAAAACTGAGGACTGAGGTCTGGGTTTGGGCTTGAGCTTGGGGAATGATCCCCAGCCCGATCCTTCTTTTTAAAAAATATATATATATTTTTAGTTTTTTTTTAAAAAAAAGTCGCCGCGGCCGTGCCGCGCGCGCGCGCACACACACACTTAACCTACACCTAACTTATCTACTTATAGCTAATAGAGATACTGCCACACACACTCTAACACTGTTTACACAGTACTACAGTAGCTAACAGATCTACAAAACTAACCTTACAGAACTAACATTGAACCTTACAGAACTAACATTCCATAGCTAATACCTTAATTCTAACAATACATTGCAAAAAAAATTGTAACTCCTTCTTTACAGAAAACAAAAAAGACAGTTCAGTGTAACAAAAATCTTCTCCACACAACCACACACCTTCCTTCTTCACAAATCCTTCTCCACACAACCACACACCTTCCTTCTTCACAAATCCTTCAATTGAAATTGCATCACAAGAAAGCGTAAAGTGCTTAACCGAGCTTAGTGTAAGGCATTTCCCCGACAGCGGCGCCAAAAATGTGCACTCCTTGCCGCACTGTCGAAGCAAGGGACTTGCCGATACACCATGTGCGAGCCACAAATGGCTCCAAGCACACAACAAGCCTAAACTAGCAAGCTCAAGAGAGCAAAGGGTGTGTCACTCACCGCTCTACGCTCACCTTCGTGGTGGATTCCTCACCGGGATGAAGAAGAAGCTGCAGTCGTGCCGCGCTCAACCGCTTCGCCACCGTCGTGCCTTCGTAATGCTCGATCGCACACACACTCTCCCTCTCTCTCTCACACACATACACACACACACAAGGAGGTGAAGAAGAAGAAGATGGAGGTGGAGATGGAGCAAGAGCACTCTTCTATTGCACAAATGAGAGAATGAGTGAATTTTAGGTTTAGTTGGCTTTTATATGAGCTCACCCCATTCACACTTGGGTGCCCATGCTTAGCCAACTAATCCCTTGAATGTCCCGGTTAGAGTGCGCCTCTCATCGGCGATCACTCTTACCCTTTTCCTATTGGTCCGACAAGCCCGGTACCTGACTCTACCAAATACATAATACACGTCCGTCGTAGGTGATGGGGTGTCCGTGAGCCGTGAGGGTTAACAGTAATTCAAGTGAATATGCAACGCATACCTCCTATCCGCAAATCTCAAGCCGGTTCATGATTTTCCTCTAGAAATTTGCACTCACTTAATTAGAATAATTGTAGCACCCGCTCATCGTAAAGGATAAATACGAATATTCAACTACATAGAGAGAAGCATTGGGAATGGTGCTCAATGTTATTGAGTTCAGATACTATTTGTTGAAAAAGTTATTTCTCTTCTATGTAGATCATCAAGCTCTTTTGTATCTGATCAATAAAGTTGTCAGCTAGGGAAGATTGACCAGATGGATGATGTTTCTTCTCGAGTCATGGACTGAGATTTCTTACATACTACAATGAGGACCATCCAGAGTAGAGAGCATGACATTGTCTTTTTGTTGATAATGCTCTCATTTTCTGGCATGCTCGGTGGGACCTCAACTGAATTCTTGCTCCATCGCTCATTCGAGCCGATGGAACAGTCTGGAAGAGTTTGCAACTAGTCCAGACTAGCCTCTAACAAGGGGACTTGGTCGAGTAGATCCCCTTGGTCTAGCTGGTCGAACAGGTCTAGCAAATCAACTTGGTCTAGCAGATCCAGCAAGTGGACTATGGAATGCTTAGGTTAGAGGTCTAATAGTGCTGGGAGGTGGAGGTCCTCTTCTTGCTAGGCAGGTTGACTCTTAGGCTAGTCATGCATGACACATACAAGGCACTCTAAAGTTCAAGACTAGATCTTTAAGGTAAGAGAGATATTTGAGGTCTCTTGGGATTGTTTCCAAGATGTTTTAAAATCTGCTAGAGAGAGAGAGAGAGAGAGAGAGAGAGAGAGAGAGAGAGAGAGAGAGAGAGAGAATCTCTCCATATTTCCACTAATTGGGATTTAAAATGGGAGTTAACATTGGAATCTCTCCCTCTCTCTCTCTCTCTCTCTTTGTCTCTGTCTCTCTCAACACTTACCAGATAGATTTTTGAAATATCCCCTCCCTCATCTCTCAACACTTACCAGATAGATCTTTAAGATATCCCCTCCCTCATCTTAATTACCGAGAGAGAGAGAGAGAGAGAGAGAGAGAGAGAGAGGGAGAGAGAGAGAGAGAGAGAGAGAGAGAATCTTTGATTGCTTCCTTCTTCCTCTTACTCACATACACTTTGAAATCCAAAAAAAAACTCTCAAGTCATTTCAAAACCTTGTCTTCATAACTCTTCCATTTGTGGACTTCAAAAAATAGAAAAAAAGAAAAAGATTTCCTTTAGTTTTTAGCGCTACCATGAATTTTCCCTTTCGTGGTGCTCTAATTTTCCCATGAACCTATGGGAACTCCCTCTTAAATTCATTGGTCTCCCATAAGGGTTGCCACCAATATGAAACTTGCAACATCTAACTCCAACAATATTATACATTATACAAACGGAGGCCACCATCATCAACAATTAATGTCGCCAACACCACCCTCCACATGCACACATGCATGTGAAGGCATGGAACCACATAATGGAAGCAGAGGTAGCTCTTCCCTCTTATGACACCATTAGGGTGATGCCACATTATTGTATATATTGTGAGTCACAAACCCCAAAACCCTATGTGGATTTATTTCACTGCCACATAGCGTTCACTTGTGCTCCCTCATTTCAACCTCCCACAACATCCAAAAAATACACAAAAGTACTTGGTGAATTTTAAGCTAGAATGGAGTAATTTCGAACCCAATTGGGGCTCAGAAACATTCGGCTTGACCCCGAAGATTGGAGCGTGCACTATTGAGACCCCCCCTATATAACATACCTTTGAGGGTAGTTTAAAAATACCTTTTCTTAACATGTTTGAATGAATAAAATGACCTCTTATTTTCGGATGCAAAACCCTTTTATTAATTTATGTCTATTAATTTGACTAAAACTTTTGCATTTAAAAACCATATCTAGTAAACACATGTGGTACATTAACTTCATTACTTAGTATTCCCCCCCCCCCCCAACGAGCCCGGAGATGAGATCTAGCCAATTGAAAATATTCTAACACATTCAATCATGATGTTGCTTTCTTGTAGGTAATTCAAGTGAATATGCAATGCATACCTCCTATCCGCAAATCTCAAGCCAGGTTCATGATTTTCCTCTAGAAATTTGCACTCACTTAATTAGAATAATTGTAGCACCCGCTCATCGTAAAGGATAAATACGAATATTCAACTACATAGAGAGAAGCATTGGGAATGGTGTTCAATGTTATTGACTTCGGATACTATTTGTTGAAAAAGTTATTTCTCTTCCGTGTAGATCATCAAGCTCTTTTGTATCTGATCAATAAAGTTGTCAGCTAGGGAAGATTGACCAGATGGATGATGTTTCTTCTCGAGTCATGGACTGAGATTTCTTACATACTACACTGAGGACCATCCAGAGTAGAGAGCATGACATTGTCTTTTTGTTGATAATGCTCTCATTTTCTGGCATGCTCGGTGGGAACTCAACTGAATTCTTGCTCCATCGCTCATTCGAGCCGGTGGAACAGTCTGGAAGAGTTTGCAACTAGTCCAGACTAGCCTCTAACAAGGGGACTTGGTCGAGTAGATCCACTTGGTCTAACTGGTCGAACAGGTCTAGCAAATCAACTTGGTCTAGCAGATCCAGCAAGTGGACTATGGAATGCTTAGGTTAGAGGTCTAATAGTGCTGGGGCGTGGAGGTCCTCTTCTTGCGAAGCAGATTGACTCTTAGGCTAGTCATGCATGACACATACAAGGCACTCTAAAGTTCGAGACTAGATCTTTAAGGTAAGAGAGATATTTGAGGTCTCTTGGGATTGTTTCCAAGATGTTTAAAAAACTGCTATAGATAGAGAGAGAGAGAGAGAGAGAGAGAGAGGGAGATTCTCTCCATATTTCCACGAATTGGGATTTAAGACGGGGGTCTCTCTCTCTCTCTCCAAGACGCAAAATCCCTCTCGTTTGGAGGGGTTAGAAACAATGGCGTTGGAGTACTAAAACCGCTCGTACTAAAAGCGCCTTTCAACAAGATTGCACAAACTTTTGCTAGAAAAATGGTAGAAGCAGAGCTCCCAAATCCAAGCGGCGATGGCAGCCTTTGAAAGGCTGAATCGAACGACTTATAACAGATCTTCTCTCCCTTTTAACAGGTTGGATTCTACACTAAACCAACTCTTCATTTTGGCCTTCCTTTCACCTTAATCATGTAGTAATTAGCACATTAACTTTTGCTTAATCCTACCCACTAATCACAAGAGGTTCATTTAATATGCAAACTATGCTACAACTGACATTCCTTTTTCTTTTTCTGTGGTTGACCATCCTCTGCCCTTCGTTCATTAGCTCTGCCGCCGCCAGGCGCTGCACTCGCGGATGTCATGTAGAAGGTATCGGTATATCCTGCATGTGCCTCTGCATTGCTTTTAAATTAAAACTTTACACCGATACAAGAAGATTTAGAATTTTTCTCATGTAGAAAAAAGCAGTCTTTTTCAGTGTTTTTCATACAATGCATAACATCAGGAGCTTCTGCTCGAGAGGCGCCGCATACCTAGCTAGGTCCACCGGGCCAGCGGTCCCGTGCCCCCCATCGTACCTAGCTAGGTATGCAGTGCCTCCCTCACAGAAGCTCATGATGTTGAGGTAAGTCGCAATGTGGGAATTATTGTGAGAATTTGTCCAAAACTTCTTGTCGCTGGGTATATTGCTGTTGCACACATTTTTTTAAAGGTGAATGTGCCCCTTGCAACATTTGGTTTAATACATTTGTCTTAAGTGCTATTGCTACTTGTCCCAAGTTTGATTCATGCTTGCAGGCTGTAGTATTAAATGCTGATCTTAATTTGTAGAGCAGCTAGCTGTGATAATGGTAGGTTTAACTCACCCAATCATGACGTTGCTTTCTTGCAGGTAATCCAAGTGAATATGCAATGCATGCCTCCTATCAACAAAGCTTGGCACAGGTTCATGATTTTCCTAGAGAAATTTGCACCATCTTTAGCATGGTTGTAGCACCTGCCGCTCATCGGCAAAGCCGGCCATCCGCTTGCTAATAAGTGTGCCTATATTGTAAACAAATGCAGAAAACAACATTAATCAGTAGGAGATCAAGGAGGCTGCCAATAGATACCAGCAGAAAGAGTCCTGCATTATATCATGGCGTCGATAAGCCAGCAGAGACTCCAACCGAGGTAAACGACATATGGTATTGAAAGTCTGTAAGCAATTAGATTCACTGCTTGGCTCATAATTGCATTATGCAATGAAACCAGCTTCGAACCATTATTAAAATTATGAGATGATACCATCGAACCAAGAATTTAGCCGGCATTAATGCTTCAAGAGGATCGCGATAAATATAGTTTGTAGTATTCTGCCCATTCCAAATTGCTGATGCGCAGATTAGCTTGCTGTTAGCCATAGCTGCATGTAACTTAAGACATTAAGAATCTGATAAATTCCCCTCATTTAGCTACTGCAAGAAAAAAACCTGCACTAGAGAGTCTAATTAGGCAAATTACATGTAATTGATGTAGCTTTGCTTCTGAGATTGCAGAGTGAGATTGCTGCAGAAAACAGGAGGGCATTAAGGAGGGAGTGGTGGTCATCGTCAGATCCGGCATTCCAGGCAGATTACTTCAAGGCGCGACCGCACCCGCCAAAAAACAATCGGTAGAGGAGGGGCAGTCATGATCAGACGTGCTCATTGAGTATATGAGCTGCTTCCAGGAACAATATAGTTTTAATTAGAGTTGCTGGTAGCCAGCATTATCCCCTTTGTTTATCTGCACAGGGTTCTTTTTTAGCATTACAAGTAGTCGTAGTCTGTGCGTGCGCGCTCCGGATACAAGCTCATACATCAGCTTACAATTTTGACACAAGCTTACTTATAGGTGCCTCTCTCGACACAATAGTAGGTCAAGTTTTAGGCTATATATTTTACCCTTCGGGGTTTGCATTTTGGGATTTTATGTTTTGCTCGGTCGATACAATATAAATTGCAGTTCTCTCTCTCTCTCTCTCTCTCTCTCTCTCTTTTGGTTATGCCATTTCCCTCTTAAATGCATGTCAAAGATGTTTGTGTTACCATATACATGAGGTCGTGATGTGTGTGAACACATTTAGAATCGTCGGGGCATTTTGTTCCTCTTTAGGAGGTTTTTTCTCCATGCATTGTATATATGTCCATTCTAGGACTATCTATCTTCCCATTGCACACTAAGTAAAACACTCTCTATTGTGTGCCTTGAGCTTCCTTCGTCTTCTCCAAGCTATGTATGTTTTCTTGTAACCCGAATTCCAACAATTGGTACCAGAGTAGGTTGTGTCCTTCCGGGTTCAGTCGCAAGCAGCTCCAGCACACGCTTGCTCACTTTCTTTGATTTTTGGGAGCTTTGGCGAGCGTTTGCAGGTGGACAAAAATTTCGGGAAAGGCGGTAGAGCTTAGTCTCCTTAGATTTTTTATTTGGGCTCATTTCGGACTCCGTTTCCACTATATGCGCAGTACTGCATATGCTATTTCGTCATTTTGTACAGAATTTCTGTCAGTGTCCTTTTTTGCATAACAAGTCCCTTACAGTCTTCTACGGTTTGTGCTATATAGCACGTGTTGTTCTCACTTCGTTTCTCCTTTTTCGGGCAGTTTTCACATCAGGTGCAACATTTACCATGGCTAACAATAACACAGATGTGTTCAAGATATTTGCTGTTGAGGACAGATTGGATGGGGATAATTACCCAATGTGGGCTTACATGATGCAACATGTTCTTGTGTCAAAGGACGTCTCGAATACTGTGCAGGACATTGATGTACGTCCTGGTTTCGAGGATGTAGGCGATGTTGAAGATGTTGCAGTACTTGCTGTTGTTAGAGTTGTTTTACCTACGACAGAACAAGCTCGTTGGGATGTAAAGGATGCGCAGGTTCATGCGTTGATTGCGTTGTCTGTGAAGCGCACCATTACTCCTCACATTCGTTCAGCGAAATCTGCAAAACAGGCTTGGGATATTCTGATCGGTCTTTATGTAAGCCGCAATATTGAGGCAAAAATTGCATTACTGCGTAAAGAGCTGGAGTTAAAGATTATACATGAGGAAGATGATATGGGCACTTTCCTTGATGGTTTCAAGGATATCAATGAGCAACTTATCTTTGCAGGTGAAGTCATTTCAAATATTCCGTTGTGCAAACTGTTCTTGATGCCTTGTCAAATTCTTACCAGACTTTTGTTAGTACTTGGAGATTTAGGACCCAAGGAAATCCTGAAGTTATCAAGTTTGATGCATTGTGTACATTGCTGTTACAAGAGTCACTTTCCAGAAAAAACAGGACTAGACAGCGTGCAATTGAACAAATTTTATTGCTGCACAAAGGAAGGGTGGTAACAACAATGCAGTCACTTCTTATGGTTCTTCTGCGAGCGGAAAATCACCTGTTACTAATACTTCTGCTGGCAACAATTCGTCTAGAAACTCTTGTAATAAGGACAAAAAGAAGATGTGATGCCATTATTGTAAAGGTAATGATCACTTGATCAAGCAGTGTCCTAAGTTGAAGGCCAAAGAGACTAAGAAGAAAGAGGGTGGTTCCACTACAAATGTTTGTTCCATTACAAATGTAAACTATTGTTGAGTCTTCTGTGAAAGGAGACTGTGATGCTGATGTTGATACAAAATGGGCTTTTAGTGTAGAGTGTACCTATAATCCTCTTGTCCATGATGCATATATATCAATTGTTGCAGATTCACATGTGTGGTATTTTGACAGTGGTGCTACAAAACACATTACCTCACATCATGATTTGTTCACCTTTCTTGAGTCTGTCCCTCATAAGAATTTAGTTACTTGTGCCAACAACGCCTCTTATCCGGTTAAGGGAGTTGGAAAGATTGTGCTTATTACTGCTGCAAATGCTAGTTCTTTCATACTTGTTGATGTACTTTGTGTACATGGGATCAAGAAGAATCTTTTGTCTATATCTGCACTTGCTAGACTTGGACTTGTAGTCAAGTTTGTGGATGACAGATGTACAGTACACGATCTCAGTTTTGGTAGATGAAATTGTTGCATCTCGCATATTATATCGTGGGCTGTATAAGCTCACTTTGTACGACAAGTGTGGGCAAAATTTACAAATGCAGTTTTGGATTCAAAGGCTATTTCATATGAAAAACTTTGGCATGCACGTTTTGGTCATCTGAATTTTGCCAGTTTGCTGCGCTTGCAAAAATCTGATATGGTTTCTTCTTTGCCGCCTCTTGAAGCACCTGCCAAACATGTTTGTGAAGACTGTATTTTGGGTAAGATCCAGTGTTCTAAGTTTCCAAAGGATGGTTCCGTTAGGGCCACATGCAGATTGCAGCTTGTGCATAGTGATGCTTGTGGGCCCATGCAAACTCCATCCTTGTGTAATTACCTTTACTTCATGACCTTTATTGATGATTACTCCAAGCATGCACCATGGGTATTTCAGCTTAAAGTGAAGTCCGAAGTATTTATGTGCTTCAAACAATTTCTGGCTATCAATGAAAATGTCTCGAAATGTACTATAGACACTCTCCGTTCTGATCAAGGGGGGGAGTATATGTCTCATGAATTTAATGCATTTCTGGCTAATTGTGGGATAAAATACCAATGTACAGTGCCTTATACTCCTTAGCAAAATGGTGTTGCTGAGAGGAAAAACAGGTTACTTACAGAAATGGCACGATGTATGGTCAAAAGTCAAGCTTTGCCGCATTCTTTTTGGCTTGAGGCCATCATGTGTGCCACTTATATACTAAACTGGTGTCCGACAAAAGCTTTGCAGTCTATTACTCCATGTGAAGCATGGCATGATAGAAAGCCTTCTATTGAGCACATGCATGTTTTTGGTTGTTTGGCATATGCTTTGGTGCCACAAAAACAACGCAAAAAATTGGATGATAAGCCTGTTAAATGTATTTTTGTTGGTTATAGTGCTAAAAGCAAAGCTTACAGGTTGTATCATCTGCAAACAAAGCATATCTTGGTCTCAAGAGGTGTTGTGTTTGTGGAAGGTTCTGTTCAGCCCTTGCTATCATGTACTTATAATTTTGACACAAGCTTACTTATAAGTGCCTTTCTCGACAGCAATAGTAGGTCAAGTTTTAGGCTATATATTTTACCCTTCAGGGTTTGCATTTTGGGATTTTAGTTTTGCTCGTTTGATACAATGTAAATTGTAATTCTCTCTCTCTCTCTCTCTCTCTCTCTCTCTCTCTCTCTTATGCCTTTTCCCTCTTGAATAAAAAGTCTTGAGTTCAACTCTTCTCATTGGCTAAATCTTTAAGGTCTCGTTTCCTACGACGTTAAAACCCTCTTATTCTTCTTCTTCTTCTTCTTCTTCTCTCTCTCTCTCTCTCTCTCTCTCTCTCTCTCTCTCTCTCTCTCTCTCTCTCTCTAGTTCTCTCTCTAGTGTTAGGAAAAAACCGGGGTCGACGAATGTATTTTAATCGGCTGAATCCTCAAATCTCGATTAGATTTTGAGCTTGCCTTGAAGAAAACCAGGAAGTTTTCATAAGTTTTAGTGTATTTACCGGGAGAAGCTTCAAATCTTGATCCAAAAACCACGAGAATTTCAAGTTTGCCCTTATTTTCTTCAGTTGGGAAAATGCATTTTTCTAGCCGTGTGAGCTCTCTCTCTCTCTCTCTCTCTCTCTCTCTCTCTCTCTCTCTCTCTCTCTCCAACATGTGTTATGCAATGTCAAAGATGTTTGTGCTTAATGGGAGATTAGGTAGGCGTCACGCCTTTCATTTTCAATAGAGTTGTGTTAGACTATCTAAGAGTGTAGAGATGGTGTTTTAAAATTGTCATAATAAATAATATTTAATTCTCCTTAATGATTTTCTCATGTTAAACTGATCATTTAATATGGGGAAGTGCCACGGGAGAAAAAGCTAGAATATTGGTTAAGCTGGCAGGGTGACCACATTAGGGATCCAAACGAGGGAAAATAGGGATTAAAAGGAGGGAACATCTGCAAAATACCAAGGTGCAACAATGGGCTTAAAAGACCCTAAGGTTGAGCCCATTAAGACTTACAAAATGCTAAGGTTCCAAAATTCAAAGGTTGTATCCAAAGGTCAAAACCTTAGGGAAATTGGATGCTTTGTGTGTGTCCCAAAGTCTTTCACAATCCCTATAAAGGAGGGGGCAAGCCCAAGAAGTAGGGGATGAAGAGAAACTCACACACACACACATACACACACACACACACACACACACACACAAGCTCCCTTTACACAAAGGGAATGAGGGACACAGCCCAGATGCCCACAAGGTGTACTCAAATCCTATTGGATGGCCTTGGAGCTGGACCAATGAGAATTAGTCTAGAGTAAATCTAATATAATTAATTTAAAAAAACTTAATAAAAGAACCAATAAGAATTAAGCTCTCTAGAAGACTATTGGATAGTCTCCCAAGGGGTCCAATGAGCATTCAGCAGCCCAATGGCTTACCTGATTCCTATTGGCCAAGAGGCAAAGGGGTCCAATGAGAGTTTAGTTGCATATATTAACTACCTAAAGCTCTAACAAAAGGGGAAAAGGGAACACATGTCAGAAGGCTATCACTTATGCTCCTGAAATCCTATTGGCTAAGCCCGGGGAGGTCCAATGGGGTGTCTGCATGAGCAAATAGCAAGAGGGGTCGACCAAGAGAGAGGGGGGACTAATTTTCTCAAGGAATTATTGGATTACACACTCACACTAGTCTATGTGTGGAGTAAGAAGACTCTCTCTCTCTCTCTCTCTCTCTCTCTCTCTCTCTCTCTCTTCTCAAGCTTTAATGGAAAGCTTATCACCTACTCCAAGCTTGTGAGAAGGGATGCCTACACCAACAACTCTTGGATTTGTGATGCAAATCCAACCAAGAGCCAAGCGTTCAATGCATGCTCATCCCTCTACCATGCTAATTACTAAGCTAAGCTATGCTAATATGATGATTATGTGAGGATATGTACATCTTTCTTGTAAGACTACTCCTTCTTCCTCTCAATCTACTCTCATACCCTGCTAGCTCTCACCATCTTCGAAGGTGTGTGAGGTCTTGGGTCTGAGACCATGAGGGAATTGATGTTGTGTTTGATAAGTGTTTTGCTTAGTGCTTGAAGTTTCCATCTTCATTGCACTAGCTAGTATTGAAGGAGCACAAAGAATTGTATTGTAAAAAGTCTCTCTTAATGGGAGAAACCATAATACAAAGCCTTTTGGAGGGGGGACCAGCTCCATGCAAATCCGGTCCTCAACTATTTTCAATTGCTTAATTTCTCTCTTTTGAAGTATTGTCCATGCTATCTAACTAGGTGTTATACTTTTTGTTGCTCTCTCCACCCAAGCACTCTTGTTATTCTCATTAATTATTCTAATGAAATGCTCACTATGTTCATGCTATTTTCCGCTACACACAAGTTACTAGACCATTATATGTTACATTGGTATCAGAGCACAAGGTTTCTCTTTTTTTGATCAAGAAGGGAGGTCCTCAAGCTAGCTATAAATGGTTGGTATTATTAATTGCATGTAAGTAAGTAGAATAGGGATTTTTCAGCCTTGCAGTGCGCCTACCTTTGTGCAGCTTGAAGCTCTCTCCCTATGAATCCATTCACAAATATGTAGACAAGTTTTGAATCCTACAACTCAAAGCCTCTGTCTTCAAAAAGTTGGATTTTGGAGAGCAAAATCAACAATTTTGTGCGGGCTTAACTGAAGAAATGGCGGAGTATGTCAACTCCCAAAGGCCACACACCATATTGGTGGTTATACACCATACTATGGTGGATTCTCAAATCAATTTCCAAACTGGGGCTAAAAGAAATTCTAAGCCCACAAAAAAAAAGGGTTCCAATGAGCCTAAGGGGAAGGACAATGTCCAAACGTTTCCTAACGGCAACTCCAACAAAGCTAAAGAGAAAGGAGTTTACAAAGGCAAAAATAAACTCTCTCCTCAAGAGCTTGAGCATTATCACAAGGATAACCGTTGTTTCAAGTGCGGCGAGCAAGGGCGTGCGTACAGCGCTTGTCTCCAAAAGAACACCCGCCATGAACCTCCTAGAGCTACCTTGGTCGAAATCCAGGAGGAGGAAACTCACCACAAAGGATCTCCTTTATGCCATGCTTGGGGAAAGGTAACAGAACATGATGCTTTTATTCTCTTTGACCCTGGTTCTACTCACAATTTCATATCCACAGAGTTGGCCACCAAGCTAGGCATACAAGCTTACGAGATGGGAGATGTCCTACCCGCAGACGGTGCTTTCAAGGGGCAAGAAGCTTCAGTCACTCCATTAATCGGGAAATTGAGGCTCCATGTCCAAAGCGATGTGGACAAAGAGGACTTCTTCATCTCTCCTCTCAAGCATGAGGATGTAATCCTAGGGGCACCATGGTTTGAGCACGTGGCTGCCAATGTTAAATTCCCTAAAAGGAGAATCTCCTTTAGGTTCAAGGAAAAAGATATGTACATAGATGCTAAGGAAATGGGTAACACCATACCCATTGTACATACACAAGATTTCAATAAGTCAATAAAGAGCTCTATTTCCGTGTACATGATTTTTGTTAAAGACTCTGAAAATGAACCTAATGTTTTAGCAAAAGAAATTATACACAACCAAAAGGAATTAGAGTTATCCAATTTTCTCAGGGGTTTCAAGATGTCTTTATTGACGACATCCCTTGTGAGCTACCTCCTAAATGGGGCAATGATGACCATGCAATTGAACTTCTTCCAAGAAGTTCACCGCCTAACAAACCTCCTTATAGAGTTTCTCAAGCTCAACAAGAGGAGATTATGCGGCAAGTGCATGAGTTAGTTGAGAAGGGCATGGTTAGGCCTAGCTCATCTCCATTTTGCTCACTTGTGCTATTAGTGCAAAATAAAGACGGCACATATCATATGTGTGTCGACTATAGAGCACTAAATAGAATCACTATCAAGAATAGATTTCCCGTTCCATGGGTAGAAGACTTATTTGATAAGCTACAAGGGTCCACCGACTTCAGTAGGATTGACCTAAAAAGTGGCTATCATCAAATAAGGATAGTTGATCAAGACATTGTAAAGACCGCATTTTGCACTACGTTTGGTCTTTACGAATATATTGCCATGCCATTTGGCTTGACCAATGCACCAGCTACATTCAACCGCTTGATTGGAGAAGCTATTCAGGCCTCACCAAACCTTTCCTGGAGTGTTCTTTGATGATAACATCATCTACTGTAACTCATTAGACGAACACAAGCAACACCTCCAGGTAATATTTCAAGTTCTAAGAGAGAATAAACTTTATGTTAATCGAAAGAAAATTAAGTTTTTCTTGCAAGAGATTCAGTATTTAGGTCACATTATCTCTCAAGATGGCATCCAAATGGATCCATCGAAGTTAAAGGTAATAAAAGAATGGCCTAAACCAAGGAATCTTCATGAACTAAGAAGCTTTATAGGTATGTGTGCATACTATAGATGCTTCATAGAAAAGTTATCACTAATAGCAGGACCATTACATGACCTAACAAAGAAAAAAGTTAGGTATACATCGTCTGCCAAGGAAAAAAATGCTTTCAAAAAGCTTATCTCTGAACTTGTGCTTACATTACTGGATCTCTCAAATCCATTTGAGGTCCAATGTGATGCTTGTGGTGATTGCCTTGGAGCTGTTTTCTTCCAAGAAGGGCACGCCATAGGCTATGAAAGTCGAAGGCTCGAATTGTTGAGCAAGTTCTAGGAATATATGAAAAGGAACTCCTCATAGTTCTACATGCCATAGACTCATGGAAGCACTATTTATTGGGGACTCCTTTCATTCTGCGAACGGATCACCAAAGTCTTAAGTACTTCATGACGGAAACCAAGCTCTCCGACAAACAAATGAGGTGGGAAAAACAATTTCATTTTCATATTGCTCACATTGCTGGCAAGCATAATCAAGTAGCCGATGCACTCTCAAGACGGCCGAGAGTGAATGCGGTTTCCATAGCAACTCACAATGATCTACCTTCTATGATAGATGAGTATGCTATTGATCCCTATTTAAGAGATGTGGTTTCAGCCCTTGCACTAGGGAAGAAAGAGGAACCATTTACTTTACGAGATGGTTATCTTCTCTATGGCAATAGACTATGCGTTACTAACTCACTCCGTGAGAAAGTAATGTATAAATCTCATGCTCCTCCTTATGCGGGGCATAGAGGGATTCAATCTACCCTAAAGGGGATTGAAACATATTTTTATTGGCCTACCATGAAAGAAAACATACAAGTGTATGTTTCTAAATGTGTGATATTCCAAAAGACAAAGTTTGATAGAGGGAAGCAACCTGGATTGCTTCAACCTTTGCCAATCCCTAATTCACCATGGGAGAGCATATCCATGGATTTTATCTTTGGATTGCCTAAGTCTATCGATGGGAATATGGACAATAGTAGACAGGATCAGTAAACAAGCTCAATTTATACCTCTCAAAAAGACTATCAAAGCCCATCAAATGGCAACCCTCTTCATTTCACAAATCTTCAAGTACCATGGCTTGCCAATGTCCATAGTGTCAGATAGAGATCCTAGAATGACCAGTAACTTCTGGAACGGTCTCTTTGAGAATTTAGGAACAAGGCTAAACTTCTCTTCGGCCTATCACCCGCAAACGGATGGACAAAGTGAAATAGCTAACCTAACAATCCTCAATCTACTAAAAGCCTATGTAACGGAAGTAGATCAAAGATCTCAATGGGAGAAGTACTTACCCTTAGTGGAGTATGCCTACAATAATACTGTACATACTTCCACGGGAAAAGCACCTTTTGAGGTAATTGAGGGAAGATCAAAAAGTCCCCTGCTACTTAAGGTACACGGGAAGATCTTCGCTACTGCAGATGAGTATAGCCGAGACCTACAAGAATCTTTCCAAAAGATTAAGGATGCTATCTCTATCTCACAATAACGGCAAAAGGCTGTTGCTGACAAGCACAGAAGAGCCCAAGCCTTTAAAGAAAATGATTGGGTCTTACTCAAATTCTCCAAGGCTCGATTAAGGCACACGACGGGCAAGAATCCTACGGGACACCAAAAGTACTATGCTAAGTACTATGATTTGGGAAAGTGCCAGGGGAGAAAAAGCTAGAATATTGGTTAAGCTGGCAGACCGACCACAGTAGGGATCCAAAGGAGGGAAAATAAGGATCCAAAGGGGGGGCCATCTGCAAAAGAGCAAGGTTCAACAATTGGCTTAAAAGACCCTAAGGTTCAGCCCATTAAGACTTTCAAAATGCTAAGGTTCCAAAATTCAAAGGTTCTGTCCAAAGGTCAAAAGCCTAGGGAAATTGGATGCTTTGAGTGTGTCCCAAAAAGTCTTTCACAAACCTTACAAAGGAGGGGGCTGTTGGGATTAAAGCCCAAGTAGACTCTTATACGGATATGGCCGGCCGTCCGCCGCCTGCCTAGCTCACTTATCACTAACTCTTTGTATATACTCACTTATACTTGTGTGAATAATAAGATTTGAGAGATAACTCTTCAACGAATTCTTTGCGTACTGTGTAATCTCTTTGTCTGTGTATCTGTGTGTGTGTGTGTGTGTGTGTGTGTGTGTGTGTGTGTGTGTGTGTGTGTGTGTGTGTGTGTGTGTGTGTGTGTGTGTGTGTGTGTGTGAGTCGGTCTAAGCTCCGCTCCGCGACTTCAATTGGTATCAGAGCAAGGTTTGGTGCGTTTTCGTGTAATCGCGTGCGTGCACACTTTTTAGGCAGATTCTGGATCCGAAGCTTGGAAATTCACACTTGGTGTTCCGGGAGTATTTCCCAAAGGTGACCTGGAGTTTTACCCCCCTCTCGAAGTTGTTTATGCCCTCAGAATTTCATTCTGAGTACTATATCAAAAGATAGGTTTCAGCTGCTGCAAAGAAACCCGTCTTGTGTAGATTGGGAAGCAGGAGGTGGTCGGCATCAATATCGGCACCGACATACATCACTCATTAGTCTTCAAAGCATCATCTATAGACCAGGTACACATATATATCATCAGATATATATATTGCAGTCTGCATTGCTACTTCTTGTGCTTGCTAGGCTCCATGGGAGGTGTGGCCATACGACGGCTTAACACTAGAATGGTAACCTAACAGGACATAAAAGTGTCCTTTCAGGGTTTTGGGAAAAAATTCCAAAACCATAGTAGATCCACTCATTTTGAAAAATCCTTTCATGAGCTTATAGTTCAATAACTACTACATATGGAAAAAATGAGAAACTTGTAATTTTTCTCATCCCTTGGTCACTACAAGCCTCCAAAGTTGATGGACCAGTGCATTTTGCCCAAAACAGCAATTTCTTACTGTTGATTGCATATAAATAAGAGTGGAGATTTTTGTAGGACATGAGATAAAATGCCCCGTTAACTTCAATGGGTTGGTGACCAAAACATATGGTTGCTTTTACCTCACTAATTTTTTTTTGGGCAAAAAAAATAGGTACAAAAAAGTTGCATTTTTGCCATTCTGCGGACCTATCATCAAAGTTTCTATAGTCACGCTCAATAAAGATACTATATACATGTTTTATTAGTTTCCTTGGGCCTCTGGATTCAAAAGTAGCCATGGAGCATGTCAAAAGGATAATGGATCTCTTACAATTGGAACCTTGGGGGCAATGATAAAGTGCTAAATATAGCAAACATGAAAAAAATGGGTTTAGCATTATGACCTCTAGAAACCCTTAGAAACCACTCAATATCTAGCCAAGTTTGTAGTCTATGATTAGATATGGTTACTACCTACAAAATACACACAATTGGCCTAAGAAACTAGCAATATTGAGAAAGTTATACTTGCTACTCTAAAATGTATCGTATTCTTTAGCAATCAAAAAACTTAACGATCATCATATACTATGCTATATAGCATATTAGGTCCCCCAAAACTCAAGGAAGATTAGCTTTATGTTATACATTACACTTACACAATCAAAATTGAATTTGGATATCAAGAAAGCCACCAAAAAAAATCATAAAAGTGCTAATTTTGGCCAAAAAACAGGATTATGCAATTCTTGTAAATTGGTCATAACTTTCAATTTTAACACTTAGCTCTCCCTACAAGCATCAAAACATGTTGAGAACTATGAAGGCCTAACCTCTAGCCATCTAAACCTCACAAACATGAAGTTTAGAGTGGTATAGTTGCCAAAAATGAAAAAAAAGCCAAAAACAGGACCAGTTGTTTCACACAGTTTAGGTTCAAAAATGTTGTGCAAGAGTAAGGTTAATGGTGAGATCGATACTAAAAAAAAAGTGCTAAGTTTTTTTCAGCTCATAAGGCAACTTTGTGGATATATAGCACCTAGAAATTCATTTTCATACTCTTCAAATAATTCAAGCAAAATGGTCACTTAACAGGACACAAAAGTGTCCAAGGACATAAAAGTTTCCTGTTACCATTCTAGTGTTAACACCACTGGCATGTATTGCAGATTGATGTACTGTGATTGTGGGTTTGCTAGTTGTGAGGCACGCTAGCAGACAGACCTCCACAACGGTCATAGGACAGTGATTGGTCTATTGTAGGATGTATGCTAGTGTTGGGCAATTTGCTGAGCCATCTGAGAGGGTTGTGTGTGAGGTTTTTTGAAGCCAAGCAGTGGGGGATGGGTTACCCAGTGTGAGGTGGATTAGGTTGCTGGAGGTCCCCTCTACATGCATCCTCTTTGGCACCTTTTATCCCATAGGATGTATGACTTTGTGTAGACACCGGATTTCATCTTATGTGTCAGGCCGTTGAGGCATTGTTCAGGGTTCAGCCTTGAGACAGATATAAGTTCTGTGATCTCCCAGACAGGAGACAGTGTATGCTTACAGGATAGCATATTACAAAGATTTTTAGATTTGTCACTAGTCAACTATTTATGGTTGTTTTTTAGCTATCTTTTGGTTTTTAGAGCTCAGTTTACACGGGAGACTCTGTCAAAATTTTTCAAAATACTGACAATTCTTGAGGAGAGGTGTTCAACTTGTTGTTTATTGTGTACAGAGGCCAGTTTACAGGGGAAACTCTGTCGGATTTTTCTTAGAAGTAAACAGTTTGGCAGATATGGCATCTTCTCCAAGTGAGACTCTTTACAACATAAAGAAGCTGGATGGCACAAACTTTCCATTCTGGAAGAAGAAGATTTGGTAGGTTTTGGTGCAGAAAAAACAAGTGAATCCACTGAAGCTCAAAGGGGAAAGACCAGAAGGTATGGCTGAAGATGAGTGGGAAGAGCTTGACTAGTTATCTTGTTCCACAATCATGTTGACACTGGCAGAAAATGTTTACTTCAACGTAGCAAAAGAGACTATAGTGTATGGCGTATGGCAAAAGCTATAAGGTATGCACGAGAAACAAAGTGCTGCTTCTCAGATTTACTGGCTCAAGAAATTGGTGGATTTGAATATGAAGGAAGGGACAACCATATCAAATCATCTCAATGAATTTCACACAATTTTCATCCAGATAATAGCACAGGAGATAGTCTTTCCAGATTCAGTGAAGGCTATGTTTCTCTTAATCACTTTGCCAAACAGTTGGGAATACTTTTCGCTTGGCATTAAGTAATTCTGTCACGCCAGAAGGTCTTACAAGTGCCAATGTAGAAGGTAGCTTGCTTACAGAGGAAGTGAACAGGAAGAACATTGGCAAAGGCAAAGGCAATAGTGCTTTGCTTGTTTGAGTGAGACAGCAGTTCAAAGACAAGAAGGATAAAAGGCATAAAACCGAAGTAAGTCTCGTGAATCGAATTCAAAGGATGACATAAATGCTACCATTGTGGCAAGAAGGGTCACATGAAGAGAGACTGTACAAAGTGGAAACAAGAAACAGACAAAACAAAGAGTTCTGAGCAAGATGAAAAGAAGAGTTCAGTGAAGATTGAAGAGGTGAATGTCACAGGATCTGGTTCAGACAATGATTCTGGTATAGTAGCTGGTGACATCTTCCTCAAAAGAAATTTTGATTTTTTTTTCTTGACTGCAGAGGATGGACATGCTATGAGTGATTGGATTATTGACTCAGGGGCATCCTTACATGTTTCTCCGCACAAAGAGTGGTTTACATCATATGTGGCTACTAAAGATTATGTCAGACTTGGCAATGAGCAGGTTTGTACTTGGAGTGGGAGATATGCAGTTGAAGTTTTAGAATGGCTCTTCTTTATGACTCAAGAATGTCAAACATGTTCCAGCAATCCAAAAGAGCTTGATCAGTACAGGGAAGTTGGATGATGCGGGTTATGTGACAGTTTTTGGGAGCAACGCTTGGAAGATCTCCAAAGGTTCGATGATTGTAGCACATGGAAGCAAGTCAGAAACTCTGTATACTTTACATATTTCAGAGGTTAAAAACCATCTAATTAATGTGATTGAGTAGCCAAGTGTGTCACTGTGGCATCGTAGGCTGGGACATATGTCAAAAAGAGGAAGCGAAATACTTTCTCGTTATGGTTATTTGTCTGGCTTTTCATTTCAATATTTCGAGTTTTGTGAGCATTGTGTTTATGGTAAGCAAACACAGGAACCGCATAAATCAAAGGGAAATCGTAAGGATGAACGGTTAGCTCTTGCACACAGTGACTTATGCAGACCAATGCCTAGTTTGTCGTTAGGGGGAGCATCGTACTTTTGTACCTTTATAGATGACTATTCTTGCAAAGTATGGGTTTATTTTGTGAAGCACAAGGATGAGGTACTCAAGGTCTTTAAGACATTCTTGTAGCTTGTGGAGAATCAGAGTGGTCAGAAGTTGAAGTGCTTGAGAACTGACAATGGTGGAGAGTACGTTTCCAAAGCTTTTCAAAACTTTTGTGAATCAAAAGGGATAAAGTGAGAACTTACTGCACCATACAATCCTTCGCAAAATGGAGTTGCAGAACGTAAAAATAGGACCATCCAAGAGAAGGTCAGAAGCATGTTGTCAAATGTCGAGTTGCCTGATGGATTTTGGACGGAAGCAATGGCTACAACAGTCCATTTGATCAACAAGTCTCCTAGTAGGGTTTTGGATAAGAGTGAAGTGGCCGAGATGCTATGGACAGGCAAGGAACCTTTTTATAAGAATCTCAGAGTCTTTGGTTGTGAAGCTTATAGCCATATTCCTAAGGAGTTCAGGAATAACTTAGAACCAAAGAGCAAGAAGTATATATTTCTTGGCTATGGAGAATTGGGGGAGATGGGTTACCGGCTTTAAGCTCCTGAGTCGAGAAAAGTTATTCATAGCAATGATGTGCATTTCAATGAAGCCAAGTTTCACGCTAGGCCAGAGAAGACAAAGGAGATCAGAAGAGTTGTCTTCAGGGAAGATGGACCTAGTGCTAGCACATCAAGACAGCATGGTCAGGCTGAGGAACAGCCTATAGTGGCTAGAGAGGTAGAATCAGTTGTGGTGAGACGTTCTGAGCGTGTCTCCAAGCCACCTGATTGTTATGTGCCACCTCTAAATTATGTCATGCTCACGGATTGCGGAGAACCATCTTGTTACAAGGAGGCATTACAAGTGGTTGACTCAAAAAAATGGCAGTTGGCCATGCAATCAGAGATGATGGCTGTGCATAAGAATCAAATGTGGAATTTGGTTCAATTGTCAGAGGGCAAGAAATCTCTACCTTGTAAGTGGGTTTACAGGTATAAGCTTACTCCTCATGATGGACAACCAAAATACAAATCACGGTTCGTTGCTAAGGGTTTTAAGCAACAACACGGAATAGATTTTGATGAAGTCTTTTCACCAGTTGTCAAGATAACAACATTGAGAAGTGTACTTGCTTTGGTTGCCAAACATGATCTGCATTTACATCAGATGGATGTGAAAATGGCATTTCTTCATGGAGATTTGCATGAGGAGGTTTATATGCAGCAGCCAGAAGGGTATGTTGAGAAAGGCAAAGAGAAATTTGTATGTCATTTGAGAAAGAGTCTCTATGGCAAAGAGAAGAAGGGTATGTTGAGAAAGGCAAAGAGAAATTGGTATGTCGTTTGAGAAAGAGTCTCTATGGCAAAGAGAAGTTTCACCGATTTATGCTTTCTCAAGGATACAAGAGAAGTGAGGCAAATCATTGCCTGTATACTCGACAAGCTAAGGATGGTAGCTTGATAATCCTCATCTTGTATGCGGATGACATGTTACTTGCTGGTAGACAAATGGTAGAAATTTCAGCTCTTAAGCCAAAAATGGCAAAGGTTTTTGACATGAAAGACATGGGTGAGGCAAGTCATATACTGGGTATGCGTATCCAACGAGATAGGTCAAAGAAGATGCTTTACTTATCTCAGGAAGAGTATATTGACAAGGTGTTGCAATGTTTCCATACGAACAGGGGAAAGGCATTGATGACACTAAGCAAGTCTGAGGTGGAAATGGATACAATGTCGTATGCGTCTGCATGTGGGAGTGTGATGTATGCAATGATTGCTACACGTCCGGATATTGCATTTGCAGTGGGAGTGGTTAGCAAATATATGTCAAATCTTGGCAAGAAACATTGGGAGGCAGTGAAAGGTATCATGAGATACTTAAAACATACAAAGAGTATGTGCATATGCTATGGTAGTCAGGATTTGAGTGTCAGAGGATACACTGACTCAAATTATGCACGAGACTTGGATAAGAGGAGATCTACATCAGGCTATGTCTTTACATTGGCTGGAGGTGCCATATCATGGCGATCTCCATTATAAGATTGTATTACGCAGTCTACTACAGAAGCTGAGTATGTTGCAGCAAATGAGGCATGCAAAGAAGCTATTTGGCTTGGTATATTGGTAGCAGACTTGGGAATCAAAGTAGATATGCTAGAGTTATATTGTGATAGTCAAAGTGCTATACAATTGGCAAAGAATCCAGTGTTCCATTCGAAGACTAAGCATATTGATGTGAAATATCACTTCATTAGGGAAGTACTTGAAGACAAGCAGATACAATTGATGAATCTCCACACCAAGGACAATACTGCTGATCTACTCACAAAGGGACTTCTAGGAGAGGGCTTTGTGAATTGTCGTGAGTTATTGGGTATTGAATAGATGGAAGCCATGTAAATCTTTGTATGTTTATGCTCATAGATTTACAGTTAGTTAAAGTGCCACATTGGACTTTAAGTGGGAGGTTGTTGGGATTAAAGCCCAGGTGGCCTCTTACACAGATATGGCCGGCCGCCCGCCGCCCGCCTAGCTCGCTTATCACTAACTCTTTCTATATACTCACTTATACTCATGTGAATAATAAGATTTGCGAGATAACCCTTCAACAAATTTCTATGTACTGTGTATCTGTGTGTGTGTGTGTGTGAGTCGATCTAAGCTCCGCTCCGTGACTTCAGGGGCGAGCCCAAGAAGTAGGTATGAGAGAGAAACTCACACACACACACACACACACAAGCTCCATTCACACAAATGGAATGAGGGACACATGTCAGCTCCCTCGCCCAGATGCCCACAAGGTGTACTCAAATCCTATTGTATGGCCTTGGAGGTGGACCAATGAGAATTAGGCTAGAATAAATCTAGTTTAATCAATTTAAAAACACTTAATAAAATAACCAATAAGAATTAAGCTCTTTAGAAGACTAATGGACAGTCTCCCAAGGGGTCCAATGAGCATTCAACAGCCCTGTCAGGACAAGGGTCCTATGGGGCAAGGCCCAACCTAGGGGGTCAAGGACCTAGGCCAAGGGCCTGGACTCGACCAGTGCGGACTAGGGATCCGCTTAGGGCAAGTGCTAGGAGCTAGCCTATATAAGGGACGGCAGGGAGGAGGATCCTATGTTCAGTTACCCTAGGTCTTACATTGGTAATAAGAGCTCAGGGGAGATGGGCATGGAGGAGTAGCCAGGGAGGAAGGAGAAGAGTAGTGTTTGCATGGCGTTGCATGGTCTTACTCTCTCTCTCTCTCTCTCTCTCTGTCTCTCTCTCTCTCTCTCTCTCTCTCTCTCTCTCTCTCTCTCTCTCTCTCTCTCTCTCTCTCTCTCTCTCTCTCTCTCTCTCTCTCTCTCTGCCTCAGGGCGTGCTTGCATGACTACAAGGAGGAGGATAATGTCGACTGTGGAAACGGTGGCTTGCCTCAGGGCTTACTTGCATGACTACGAGGAATATTTTGTCGACTGTGGGAACAGTGGCTTGCAATCGATACAAGTCGATGACGACTATGGGAGCAAACCCCTGCACACAAGGGAGGGTCGAGTTCAACCAACGCAAAATTGTGCGCGCAAGTGCTCGTTGTGAGTGCGAGGGTAAGAGCACCAAATCTCGATCACTGAAGCCAAGGCAAAGGCAACTCCTGCAGAGCGCCATCGTCTTCCTCCTCTCTCGTCGCGTTGTCGGCTCTGCAGCAACAGGTTTCCATGATTTTTATTTTTTTATTTTTGGCTTTTGAGGCCCTAATTTGGGCCACCCCCCCCCCCCCCCCTCACACTATATGAAGCTGGTCACACGATGGCAAGCTGCGGCCAAGTCTGAGACCTCCAGAGGCCACTATTTGGGTGCCTTGGCATGACATTAGATAACAACAGGCAACCGACAAGTTCATGAGCAGGTACACACCCATGAAAACTCATGAAAACTCCATCAAAACTCCAAGCCCCGACAAACACATCCATTATATGGCAATCAAATGGAGTTTTTGATAAGGGAATCAAAACTCTGATATGCAAGGCATTTCGATGTGTATTGGAATATCAACATGGTCATCAAGGCATGCAATCGCATGAAAGCTTGCCAAAGGCCGTTTGCAAGGTCATAGGCAAGGTACTTGGAGCCGGCACGCAAATTCAAAGGACGTGGTTGACCTCGCCTAAGGACAAGCAATGATTATCAGGTTTGAGATTTCATGTTATTGAAGTTTTTATCACTTTATATAGGTGCTTGTGTGCACTTCTATGGGTCACATATGACCATGGTTAAAAATACAACAAGCTCTTATGCGCACGAGCAAGGCTCAAGCATGACCTATCACTTGACTAGTTGAAGACGGCAAAGGTGTTCGACATGGCTGACCACTTAGTTGAAGGCGGCAAAGGTGTTCGGCATGGCCGACCACTTGTTACACATTGAGACACTGCTTATTTTGAATTTCACTTTTTGCTAAGAACATGGTTCCTAGGGAAAGTCTGTCCACGTTGTTTAGTCGCTCACAAAAAGCCTATATGGTCAAGGACACCAGTAATCAGGATAAGCGAGTACGCATACATACCTTGCCATTATTTTTTTTTCTTCTCAATCCACTAAACATGCTGACAAGGTCCATTCTTGGTACATGATTCACAAGGTCGACTCTCTTTGCTATGACATCGCCAATAACGTTTGTTGGCAATGAGGAAGACATAGTTATATGAAGCAAGTCTTCCATTTCTGCATCTTGCATTGCGACTCCCCACATTTTACATATTCTATGCGCCTACAAAATTGGGAAGGACTATACAATGTGTTTGCTGGTTATTTCATTACATACCAGATGGGTGTATATGATACACAAGGGCATATATGCATATGCGACAACTCTCTCTTGCAAAGCAGATATGGCTATGAGCCGATTGGAATGAGTTTTTCCTTCCAAATTTCATGACAATTGGTTGCAGCAACAACTACTAGGTTAACCAAGTTTAAGTTTTTCTCGTTTTTCCCTGTTTACACTTTACTTGGCAATTACGGTCATTATGCAAAGAAAAATGCTTTGGCATTTTTTTTTAATGAACCAAGACTTCTCCCTTGTGCCAAGGTACTGCCCAATGACTTGGCATCACGGGCAGTGGCACACACGTTTCGGGAACTACCAAAATGGGAATATCAACTCACACAATCCCTACCAATCTAAACTTTGCAAGGCACTTATGGTTTTGGTTCTCATGGTTGAGGCCATCACTCTCCGCAAGGGCTTACAATTCTCTATGCAAGGCATGCTAATGAGGAGGATCCAATACTACCGCTTCATGCATTACGCTTTCGCTATCACACTCGCAACTCTGTCAAGGACAGACTAAGTAATGGATTGTTCACTATGATTTTTGACTGCCAAGGCTAAGTTGTCCTCATACAATCACGACCCCTACAGGGTAGGGGGGTCGGCATGAGTTTTTGTTTTTCTGTTACCTCTTTTGATGAGAGCGTCATACCGGCAAACTATGGAATGCTTCTACGATAAGCTGCAAGTTAGGCATAAGATGCGTAAGAGCACATAGCTTGGGTACACACTCTAAAACCTTAAGGAAAGTTCCTCAGCCCAACATGCTCTTGTTCAAGTCTCTCTCTCTTTCTAAGGAAAAAATGAAAATCTTCTAAGAAGCTTTTGATACATGTTTTTCTCATGAGTCAGCTTGAGCCAAGGAGCTCTAACTCACAGCTAGCACGTGGCTACGCCGCTACTCAAATTAATCTTCATTTGTTCGTCGATTGAACACTATTTTGCATAAGGGCTATGAGCCAAACAGGCTAAGAGCCGTTGTCAGGACAAGGGTAAGACCCAACTATTGGCATTCTTTGGGTGATTGTTTTCAAGATCTACCCAAGGAAGTACACATCGACGTTAATGGACAAGTAAGAGTCTTGTCAATACGACTGTTCAAGGTGTCATTTTTGCACTACATGTTTTCAGTGCGACACTCAAGTTGACTTTTTGATAATCTTCAACTCACAGCAGTAGCAGCTGATCTCTACAAGAAAGTATAGATGCAGCAATCAGTTGCGACAGCATGGCTGTCCATAAGAGCTCGGCAGTTCACTTATGTGGGTCTCATGCTCTTTCTATAGCAATATGGAGTGTCTATGGACATATTGTTTTGGGGTAAGACCCGACGGGTGATTGCTACATCACCCCATAGGCATTAAGGATCACAGCTTGATCTGCATTGAGGCTCACAATTGATCTCTCCCAGTTATACTTTCAGGGAAAGAATTCCACAATCTACCATGTGGTAGTGGACAAACACACTTTTAAGGTTAATTCCAATCATTCTGTACACGATTGACTATGTTGGTTACCATTATCTGCTAGTTGAGCAGTTTCTACAAAGAGTTTAGCCAAGGGGTTTCACTACGTAGATTCTAATCCAAGGGCTTGGATTGCAAAGGCAACACCCAAGGTTCCCAATGCAATACTATTTGTTTTTTCAGGTGGGGGACGTGCTCCTCTCCATTTGAATACAGGTAAGTGTACATTACGTTCAAATCTCCATGTACGCATCTATTGATTTGGTGTCATTCCATTTTCAGTATGCTTTGCTTGGTTTTTCAAGACGTCTAAGTACGCTTGTATGTTACAGAGCCATGCCAAGGGCATGTCGGCACAAAGTATTTTGGGCCAAGTGTCCAATCTATCTTTCTGTCTTATGCTGTTATGAATCTACTTCTAGGATTCAATTTGGCACATGTTGTCACATGGGATACAACATGGTCTAGGAACTCAAGGAGTTCAGTTTAGCCAGTGTGGAGCAAGATAATGAGGATCCCTCTCACTCTTGTCGCGGAGTGTTTTGCAGTTCCTCCACACATAAGTACATCTTGTACTTGAAGGATGTTCTTTTTTACACATCCTTACATGAGACATATTCCACATGTGGAGAATATGAGTCTCTGGACTGACAGTGGCGCCATTATTTCAATTATGTGTCACGACAAAGTCCCTAGGTGCTGGTCACATCTGTTTTCTAGACCAATTTTAGCACGACGTATCAGGAGCAATTTCGTGGCCAGAAATTGTCGGAGACTTAGAATGACTTGTTAAGGTACAAGTACCATTGGATGTATCTAGAAGTGCTCAATGTTTCACCTTCTATTGTGATTCAGACATTTCAGCAAGGCTTGCAAAAGATTACAACTAAAAGTATTTAGTTTCTTTTCAAAACTATTTACATTCCTTTTAATGTGTGCTAGGCGCATCACATTTGCCATAAGTATTGGCAAGGATTATTATGGATATACAAGTTCGGGTTAGTTGTTGCTAAATGCATACACACTAGGTGTTATGGGCCCTAGTGTTTAGCAAAGCCTGATTTGGAACGGCATGCATATTCCTCAGGTTGTTGCTTATGAAGCATTTTGCACTCTATGTGCACTATCTCTATGAGATTACTTTTGGGTCTACTAATCACCACTAGAGGTCATGGCTCGGTTTGGGCGTTTGTGGATTTTTTCAAGTTAACCACGATGGTTATTTTGGACATTGTTGATTCTTCACCAATGTTATACACTACTGTGATTCCCCGTTTACCAGTCATCTGGGACGACTGTCTGTAAACCGTGAGGAAAACACACCTCAGTACTGTCAGTTATCCAAGGGGATAGGCAGATTACAAAGACTAATCTTGTGCTAAATGATTGTTACCATATACATGTGGTAGTGATGTGTGTGAACACACTAGGACCGTCGAGGCATTTTTCCCTCTTTAGGAGGTTTTTTCCCCGTGCATTGTATATACACCCATCACTCTAGGGCTATCTATCTTTCCATTGCACACTAAGTAGTACACTCTCTATTGTGTGCCTTGAGCTTCCTTCGTCTTCTCCAAGCTGTGTGTGTTTCTCTACAACCCTAATTCCAACAATTGGTATCAGAGCAGGTTACGTCCTCCCGGGCTTAGTCGCCAGCTGCTCCAACACACGCCTGCTCACTTTCTTCGATTTCAGTGAGCTTTGGCAAGAGTTCGCATGTCGACAAATACTTTGGGAAAACTCGAAGAGCTGGGTCTGCTCAGAATTTTGATTTGGGCTCATTTCGGCCTCCGTTTCCACTACAGGCAGTATTGCACAGGCTATTTTGTCATTTTGTGCAGAGCTTCTGCCAGTGCTATTTTCTGCATAACAGGTGCCTTATAGTCTTCTACGGTTTGTGCTATATAGCACGTGTTGTTCCCGCTCCATTTCTCCTATTTTTGGGCAGTTTTCATATCAGATGCAACATTTACCATGGCTGACAACAACAACATAGATGTGTTCAAGATGTTTGTTGCTGAGGACAGGTTGGATGGGGACAACTACCCTATGTGGGCTTATATGATGCAACATGTTCTTCTGTCGAAGGGTGTCTCGAACATTGTGCAGGGCATTGATGTACGTCCTGGTTCTGAGGATGTAGGCGATGTTGAGGATGTTGCAGGTCTTGCTGCAAGGATTGCAACTGTTAGAGTTGTTTTACCTACGACAGAACAAGCTTGTTGGGATGTTAAGGATGCGCAGGCTCGTGCATTGATTGCATTGTGTGTGAAGCGCACCATTGTTACTCACATCCGTTCAGCAAAATCTGCAAAACAGGCTTGGGATATTCTAGCAGGTCTTTATGCAAGCCGCAATGAGGCTAAAATTGCTTTGCTGCGTAAAGAGCTGGAGTCGAAGATTATGCATGAGGAAGATGATATGGAAACTTTCCTTGCTAGTGTCAAGGATATCCATGAGCAACTTATTTCTACAGGTGAAGTTATTTTAGACAGTTCCCTTGTGCAGACTGTTCTTGATGCCTTACCAAATTCTTACCAGACTTTTGCTAGTACTTGGAGACTTATGACCCAAGGAAATCCAGAAGTTGTCAACTTTGATGCATTATGCACATTGCTGTTGCAAGAGCCACTTTCCAGAAAAAACAGCACTAGACAGCGTGCAGTTGAACAGGCTTTTATTGCTTCTCAAAGAAAGGGTGGTAACAGCAATGCAGCCACTTCTTATGGTTCTGCTATGAGTGGCAAAAATTATGTTCCTAATGCTTCTGCTGGAAGCAATTTGTCTGGAAATTCTGGTGATAAGGGCAAAAAGAAGATGCGTTGCCATTATTTTAAAGCCAATGATCACTTGATCAAGTCGTGTCCTAAGTTGAAGGCCAAAGAGGCTAAGAAGAAAGAGGATGGTTCCACTGCAAATGCTGGTTACACTACAAATGCAGCCATTGTTGAGTCTTCTGTAAAAGGAGACTGTGTTGATGATGTTGATGCAGAATGGGCTTTTAGCGCAGAGTGCACTTACAATCCTGTTGTCCATGATGCATTCTTCTTAGTTGTCCGAAGTTTTTATGTGCTTCAAACAATTTTTGGCTATGGCTGAAAATGTCTCGAAATGTACTATGGGCACCCTCCGTTCCGATCGAGGGGGGGAGTATATGTCTCATGAATTTAATGCATTTCTGGCTAGTCGTGGGATAAAACACCAGTGTACAGTGCCTTATACACCTCAGCAAAATGGTGTTGCTGAGAGGAAAAACAGGTCACTGTTGGAAATGGCACGATGTATGGTCAAAAGTCAAGCTTTGCCGCATTCTTTTTGGCTTGAGGCCATCATGTGTGCCACTTATGTACTTAACAGGTGTCCTACGAAAGCTTTGCATTCTATTACTCCATATGAAGCATGGCATGATAGAAAGCCTTCTATTGAGCACATGCGTGTTTTTGGCTTTTTGGCATATGCTTTGGTGCCACAAGTGCAGCGCAAAAAATTGGATGATAAGGCTGTCAAATGTATTTTTGTTGGTTATAGTGCTGAAAGAAAAGGTTACAGGTTGTATCATCTGCAAACAAAATGTATTTTGGTTTCAGGGGATGTAGTGTTTGTGGAAGATTCTGTTCAGCCCTTGCTGTCATGTACTAGAGACAGTAATGTAAGCTCACAGGACATTTATGACACTTTGTTGCCTCTTTTTGGTGGTGGAAATACGAATGTAAGTTCCAATGAGGAAAATGTACAGCTTATGGGGGTTTCTCAAAATGTTTTAGATCAGACTATTACTGATGCATATGTACATGATGTACTTGATGAGGAAAGGGCTGAAAATGAGCAGGCTAGAGGTATGCCAAAATGCCTGGTGCACACTTTGCGTGACAGTAAATTGGATGCACCTTTGTCTAGTCGTACTCGTTCAGGCTCTCACCATGCATCTTATGCATCAGATTGTTATGCTTTGACTGTGTCTAGTTTACATGATGTTGAGGAGCCTTTGTTTGATGCAGCACAAAATTTAGAAAATTGGATGGCTGCCATGCAATCAGAATATGATGCACTTATAGAAAATGACACATGGAATTTATGTGATTTGCCTCCTCGCAAAAAGGCCATTGGTACGAAGTGGGTTCACAAGTTGAAATGCAAGCCGGATGGTGAGATGGATCACCATAAGGCTCGACTTGTTGCAAAGGGTTATGCACAGCAAAAAGGCATAGATTATGAAGAGACTTTTGCTCCCACTTGTCGTATGAATACTGCGCGTTTTCTATGTGCATTGGCAGCTCATGTTGGTTGGGATGTACATCAATCAGACATTATTACTGCTTTCTTGAATGGTGACATATTTGAGGAAGTTTATGTAACGCAGCCTTGCGGTTTTGTCATAAAAGGACAAGAGGACAAAGTGTGCAAATGTAACAAGGCTTTGTATGGGTTGAAGAAATCTCCTCGTGCTTGGTATGAGAAAGCTGACACTCATTTGGTCAAACAAGGCTTTCGTAACAGTCCAACAGAAAGCACATTGTATGTAAAGCGTGACGGTGATGTACTTCTCATTGTGGTTCTTTATGTTGATGATTTTTTGATCACTGGACCAAATGAGAGACATATTGCTGAATTTAAGGCTGATTTGAATGCTACTTTCAAGATGAAAGATTTGGGGTTGTTGCGTCATTACTTGGGTATACAGTTTAAGCAGTGTGATGGCGGTATTGCCTTGTGTCAGAAAAGTTACATAGAGACATTGATATGTAAGTTTGGACTGGATTGCAAATCTATTGCCACTCCCATGGAAACAGGTTTGAAGTTGAGTCTACATGATGCTGGCGATCCTGCTGATGTCACTCTTTACCAAACTGTTGTTGGCTGCCTCATTTATGTATGCAACACGAGGTTGGATATTCAGTTTGCAGTCTCACAGGTCATCAGATTTATGCATAGCCCAGGGTCTAAGCATTGGCAAGCTGTCAAGAGGATTTTCCGCTACCTTAGCGTCACTTTACATCTTGGCTTGTTTTATCCCAAGGGGGGATCATTGTCGCCAGACTTACATGCTTTTTCAGACTCAGATTGGGGTGGTTGTTTTGACACGAGAGTGTCCAAAAGTGGTTTTTGTTTCATGCTTGGAAGTTCATGTATATCATGGTTGAGCAAGAAGCAACCTACTGTGGCCACTTTGAGTTGTGAGGGTGAGTACAGGGCAGTCTTCACAGCTACGGTTGAGTGTGTATGGCTCAGATGCCTTATGGCTGATTTGGGTGTTGGATAGGACACTGCTAACACTATCTACACTGACAATCAGAGCACATTGGCAGTTGCGAGGAACCCAGTTTTTCATGCTCGCACAAAGCACATTGAGGTGCATTACCAGTATGTCAGGGAGAGGCTCTCAGCAGGAGAGATCAGCTTGGCTTATGTGCCAACACAGGACAACCTTGTAGATCTTTTCACAAAGGCATTGTCTTGTGAGAAGCTTGAAGCTTTCCGCAAAGCTTTGGGCTTACTCCCCTTTCTGGATTGATCATGTCCTCAGGGCATGGCACTTCCTTCTACTCATGTGCTAGCTCTCGTTCACCGCATCACTCCAGGGGGGATTTGTTACCATATACATGTGGTAGTGATGTGTGTGAACACACTAGGACCGTCGAGGCATTTTTTCCCTCTTTAGGAGGTTTTTTCCCCTGAGCATTGTATATACGCCCATCACTCTAGGTCTATCTATCTTTCCATTGCACACTAAGTAATACACTCGCTATTGTGTGCCTTGAGCTTCCTTCGTCTACTCCAAGCTGTGTGTGTTTCTCTGGAACCCTAATTCCAACAATGATCTGCTAAGAGCATACGTTAGCACAACGCATTTCTGAATAGATGATTTTCTCCCTATTCTAGAATTTGCTTAAGTACGATTTTCGACTTTGACCACCTCTTGTGGTGGGGTTGGAAATTGTGTCAATGCTTTCATACGTCAAGGACTTACCAAGTGTGCTGACAAAGTATGTTGGCAAGTAACCTTCATTAGGGATGAACATGTAGTTCTTTGTGTTCCAAACTATTCAAAATTCTAACACGAGGACATTCCCTATCTACGGACTTTTCAAGATACTCAGGCGAGTAGGAAATCTGGCTCACAACTGCATGGAAAGTTACGCTAAGTTTTCCTTGCATTATTCCAGTACTTTCAGAAGATCTGAAAACTAGTTATGGCTTTGGACGACTCTTAGTTGTTGTTACTCCTTCACAGCACTCAAGTGACATAAATGGAGTTACCATTTAGACCCAAGTGGTTGCAAACGGCCAACAATGTTGAAAATCAAGATGTTGCTCTTAGTTTCATTGAACCTCCTCACTGCACCAATTATCGATCATACAGAAAATTGGCTCACTTATGGGACGTCAATAAAGAAAACATTAGTATTCTTAAGAAGATATTACTACTTGTGTTTTCAAGGACGAATACTCTTCCTTAAGGGGGGAGTAATGTCAGGACAAGGGTCCTACGGGGAAAAGCCCAACCTAGGGGGTCACGGACCTAGGCCAAGGGCCTAGACTGGACAGTTGGGACTGGGGATCCGCTTAGGGCAAGTGCTAGGAGCTAGCCTATATAAGGGGCGGTAGGGAGGAGGATCCTATGTTCAGTTACCCTAGGTCTTACAAGCCCAATGGCTTGCTTGATTCCTATTGGCCAGGAGGCTAAGGGGTCCAATGAGAGTTTAGTTGCATTTATTAATTACCTAAAGCTCTCACAAAAGGGGAAAGGGGGACACATGTCAAAAGGCTATCAATTATGCTCCTAAAATCCTATTGGCTAAGCCTGGGGAGGTGTAATGGGGTGTCTGCATGAGCAAATAGCCATGGTGCCTATCAGAGGTGGTTGGTCAAAGTGTACAAAGTGAAAGTTATGATGGTTTGAAATTTGAAGTGATTTGCAGATCCTTGTCGGATTAGGCAGTAGGCAGATGGTAGATCAAGGTGGAAGTGAATAGTGTGCACCTGAAGTGCTTGTCTTACGTTGCATGTTGGTCTTTTTGGATTGAAAATAGAGTTCAAACGACCAAGATATGAGCAGTTGAAGTTTCATCGGGAGCCAGCTATAAGTCACATCAATTGCCTTGATAGGGGTGCCATTTGGAGTTTTTTTTAGCTTGCGAAGGTTTGCATGGACACTAGGCAGCATAAAGAGGTCACAAGAAATTACAAGGACATAATCAGAGCCGGAGTGGCGAGATATACCAGGTCAAAGTTGGATGGAGCTGACCCAAGGGCAGTATCAGATGTTATTCTCTATTTTCATGGCCCCGGTTTGTGATCTTTGGACGATCAAAATCCGACACGGATTGGGTGATTCAGATTCAAGGATGCAAGCTTTTGACACTGCTATGTGGCTTGGGCATCCGGCTAAGGAGCAATGAATGGTCTGATGGGAATGGTGGGAAAAGAATTTTGAACTCTCAATGCTTTTTGTGAGTTTCCCAACCCTTGGAGGGTCGATATCTTGATCTCTCTCTATATTTATAATAAGCATTTAATTATGCTAAACCACCTTAATTAATTTAGTTTCATTATGCTCTCAGCCAAAGGCTAGATGCCTATTTGGTCTTCCCTTGAGCACAAACATCTCTAGCATCACATTACACATGCTTGTTTCAATTTCCCTTATGAGCTCTACAAACTAACTCTTTACAGCATTCTCTGATCGCCTCTGTCATCCTCCTCATGATTAATTGAGAGAAATATTGAGAGAGATCTGCAAAAATCCCCCGTCTTTCTCGTTCTTCACTTCCTTCATACATGCTCACTTTTACTCCTTCAATTTCCCTTAAGGCATCTTCCAAACTCGCCGATAGCTTAGGATTCCATAGTTCTTGTTCTGGTTCTTTGCTTGCTCTCTCCTTTGCTTAACCTCATGGGTTTACCTCCCCTCATTTTGTCCATCCTGCTCCTTTTTCTTTCTTCTTCCTCGCTTCACCAAGGTCAAAAGAGAGAAATCTCTCTATTGGAGTGAGAGATAAACCTTGCTTGCCTCCTATGCCGGCAAAGAGAGATAAAGATAGAGAGTCAAGCGAGAGAGAGGGAGAGTTTCGATTTCTTTTGTCTATTCTCGCTTTCCGACCTCGATCTTTGATGCCTTCCTTGTCCTTCTTCTCCCGCTCACTTGCATACCTTGCTTCCTTGCTTAGATCCAAGAACGAGAGAGAGAGATTACATGCCAGTTTTCTCCCTCCTGCCTCCTCGTCGAATACCCTTTCTTCCTCTTAACCCTTTTTTGTTTTTTCCTCCCTCCAATAAATCCCCTTCTTTCAATGCCCCTATTTTTTCCTCTGCCCATCAATCACGGCATTGTGCCTAATGTGGCACGTGAACCTATGTGATGATGTGGCAGTCGACGGACTGAGTTGCACCGATGTTGTGTAGCTCCGCTCTTATGCTAAGAAAGATGCCAAAAAATTTCACATTGAGCTTATTTAAAGCTTACCTGATTAATGATCAGTGATCAGGGCTTGGTAACATGCAAGGTTTATAATTAATGTGTGCCAGATGTGGCTTAAAAGGGTCAGCAGATGCCTTAATGATGCCAAAAATGAGTATGCTTGAAGTGAGCACATATGAAAGATTAATTGAGAATTACAAGGGCATCAAGCAAGGAATTTTACCAGATATGTACATCCTAATCATCTTCAAATGGCTCTAAAGGCGGGCATAAGTGGGAAATTTATAGTCGTGGTCTAATTTGAGAGCATTAAACTCTCCTAACACCATCAGTGCCGTTAACGGAGAACATTTGTAATCGAATTCCACTTTGGCTAATCATTAGCGACTTGGAACATTCTGGATGTCAATTTTTAAGCATTTAAGGTGCTTTCAAAGTCTTTTGCTTTGTGTCTTGCATCTAGTCTCTCACACCTCCCACAGCTAGAGGCCCGGCGCCTGCCCGACTCACATTTCAAACACATATCCCCCCACATACCTGGTGAACCCGACGCAAAACGAGCCAGGGTGGGAGGTTAAGATGGAGATGCCAAAACAATTGAAGCTGTTTATTGATGATTTCAGTGCCAATAGATTTGATAAAAATCTAGCAGTTGCAGATTTGACAAAAATGATGGAATTAGTTCAGGGATGTCTACAGGGAGCAAAAGCCATGCAGATAAAAAAAGAAAATTGATGATGCTGTAGAGTTAGCACTTGATGTTTGTATGGAAGCAATATCATGTTTTTCAGGGATATGATCTAGAAGGTTTTATTGCATGTTACGAAGCTGAGATGAAGAGCCGAAATGTTCCAGATGATCGTATGATAGCAACTTTTGAAGAGGTTGTACACTCAGATTTTAAAAAGCAGGTTCAAGAACTGACAGACGCATATCCCACACGGTGGGACTTTTTTGCAGAGGAATTTATTTATGAAACCTCAAGGGTTTTAGATCTAGAAATAAAAGAGATTACTGAACGAAGCCAGGTTGTCTTCAGTAAAGGTGAAGGGGATCAGATGTAGTTCCTCAATCATGATGAATTCTAGGAGCATATTTCTGCAAGAAGTAAAGCCAAAGAAAATGATGAGCTAGAAGTAGCAGATTTAGTTTCAAAGGAGCTTATTTTGAGCAACAAAGAAAAGGTAAACAATGAATTTAATGTTGAAATAGACTTTAATGAATTTTTTTCAAAGATTGCTCGCATGGATGCTACCTTCAATAATGGTTCTAGTGAAGATGTAGACTGTATAGTAAGTGGTTCACAAGCTTCTGACCTTGACATGGGTTATTTTGAAGGATTTCATCAAGAAGATGAGCCTCTACAGAATATTTCTAAAAATGTCAGCACTATAGCCAAGAAGGACAACATGTTTGCTGCAGATGAGTGCATAAATAAATCTATTATATACACAGTAGTTGATGAAGTGACAAAGATTGTGGACCCATCACAGGATGAGCCTGAGGATGTCAATGAACCTATGATTGCTACTATACATATATTTGTAGATGTTGTTATCATGGAAGAAGATGCTATAATTGATGATCTTTTGTCTAGATATGAAGGAGATGGTTATAACAATATAGAAGAGATTTTCGATACGTGTACCCCTTTAGAAGGGGTGCCATATGAGCCTTTACAATGCTATGATAGATTGCTAAGTAACATGGATACAAATGAGGAAGCAAAGGATGATATTGATGATTATGAAGATTGCTTAGATCATGCTGATTGTGAATAGGTTATCGACAAGGATTCTACATCTATCCTTGTACATGGGCTGCATAAGGAGATAACTCCTACAGTTTTGATGAATGTTGAGACTTCCAAACAAGGGTAATATCCTAAGGATGCTATGGATGAATATTTACAGGATAAAGTTGTTTTTCATGATCAAGATGAAAACCAAACAGGTAAAAATTCTTTTGATGATACAGGCCTAGAGAATCCAAAGGTTTTTTGTGATGGCTATGAAGCTAGAGGGGGTGATGATGCTAAATCATCCTTGATACTGCATAAAGTGCACACGGTTTTTCATTTCCTTAGACAATGTGCCAAATGTGGTTGGATTTGGATGTTATTCCTATTGATGCTTATGTCAATGATGTCCTAGCAGCCAATAAAAGGGAGTCATATTTCTTTAATTCTTTCTAATAACAAGCTTAAGTTGCCAACAATTTACAGTATGTGGGTGTTGCACTATGCTTCAGATGAAGCTCTAGTATATTGCGGAGCCCATCAATGCTATGTAATATCAATGGTGTTTGATCCAGGAGATTCTAAGGATATTCATAAGAAGATTCAATATGGATGGATATTGTTAAGTATTATGCATAGTAATTGTGTGCTATTTGAACCAGGGGTAGCATATCTACACCAGAAATGCTTAATGTTGATTGATACAGGATATGTATGCTCATGTGGATATTATGATGCTCCAGTGTGTGGGCAATTCCTTATTAACCCATTTGATACTGGACGGCTACCGAAGTGCAAATAAACTGCTTCAATTGTTTTAGCAAATGTCTGTTATGGCAGGGTGCCTGGTACAAGGTTTTGTTTCCTAGATTATGCTAAGTCAGAAGAGTTTTCGGTTATGCAGTCAATAAGCTTACATGGTTGGCTTCCAGTTGACATCTTTGGACAATTGATGAAGTATCTTCACATTCTTTTTTTTGAGTTGGTTCTGCTACCAGAACTTAAAGTAAAGGACTTGACGGGGCCGTTCCGTGTGCAAACAGAGTAAGGCATACTTGAGCTTGACAGGGTTCCTTAAAGCAAGCTTAATGGTCAAGCCGTATGCATCATTAACCGAAGCACTTGAGTCTGGTGGGGTTTACTAATCAGTTTATCTATACTTGAATACTTTGGAGATGCTGCGGATACGATTCAAAGATTTTTGATGGGAAACTACCTAATGGGTAAGCTAGAACATTGATGATAGGGTATAAGCCTTATTTTATTTTTCATATGTTTACCAGTTACGTGAGTCTGATGAAGGCTAGAGCATAAGGTACATGTAGCATAGGCAAATTGAAGTGCAGTTGGCATAGACCGAAGGCTCTGCAAGTTCAGAGGGGGTGGATGTCATGCAGCTCCGCTCCCATGCTAAGAAAGATGCAAAAATGCACATTGAGCTTATTTGAAGCTTACATGATTAATGATCAGTGATTAGGGCTTGGTAACATGCAAGGTTTATAATTAATGTATGCCAGATGCGGCTTAAAAGGGCCAACAGATGCCTTCATGATGCCAAGAATGAGTATGCTTGAAGTGAGCACATATGGAAGATTATGATCTAGAACTACAGTGCTTGAAGTGCTCTATTGGCCTGTCTTTACGGCTCGTCGATTGGAGCTACAGTGAAGCAGTTATGGCAGTTTGAAGTTCAAGTCGATTGCAAATCCGTACCGGATTGAGAAACTGTAGCTAAGGTGACATAAATGAAATGAATGCGCGGGCCTAAAGTGATCACTTTGTGGAGTGCGTCGATCTTTTCAGATCATTGATCAGAGTTCCGGTTGCCAAGTTATTGGGCCGTTAAAGATTTATCGGGGTCGGTTCCGTATTAGTCCAGTCTCCTCGATCGGAGTGCCATCTGGGAATTTTACAGCCTCGGCAGGGTTTGTATGCATTTTATGCAGTTTGCAAAGTTGTCGGCACTGCTGAGTTCACACAATCTTAAGGGACAATATTTTTTGAGAGCAAGGGAGCCCTTCCCACCGAGCAACGATGGCGCCGTCATTGCCGTGGGAAAGGGGGGACTTATTGCCTGACTTGGAGGGCAAGTTAAACCTAGGGCAAGTGGTTTTTCATGCAAGCTAAAGAAAGACAAGTGGTTGAAAAAAAAGGGGGTTTGCCAAAAATAGATCGGACGCTCTATAAGAGCCCAAATTTTTGCATTTTTAGGGGTCCGGGAGCTAGAGGAGGGGATTTCTATTGAGAGATACCCCTCCCTAGGGGTCTATGCACAAAATATACAATTTACACCTTTATACAATTTTCAATATACATCAGAGTTGCGAAAGCATTTGCATAGGGGAGGAGTTCAACATCTGACCAAGAATGGAGTTTAGGCCATGAGCCGGACTGCATCTAGAGGCACCTAGCGACTAGTGCTACCCCTGAATGGGTGTTATGAATGAAAGCGTACTCAAGAATAATGTAAAATTGTGGAGGGTGAATATATGTGTACACCGCATTGCGGAGAGAGAGAGAGAGAGAGAGAGAGAGAGAGAGAGAGAGAGAGAGAGAGAGAGAGAGAGAGAGAGAATATAGTGGAGGATGAGATAGAGTGCACTGAGACATGAGACAATGACAATAGAGAGTCTTTAAATGCCCCATCTAAATGAAAAATGCAGCCATGTATTAATGCAATGACAAAATCTGGGTACACCATGACATCAAAAGAATATAACAAAATAACTAGCAGAGGAGCGGACCCTGTGTAGGGATCGACCGGTCCACCCATCCACTTTCTCTCTAGTATGGAGAGAGAGAATTTCACTTCCCCAGGAGCGAGCCAAAACACCTCCAACCTGCCTGAGCTGGACATAAACTGAGGTCGCTTCGCCTCCCTCCATGAACACAAGCTCTGAAAGGATCCGAAGTACCAGTAGGTGGTAGGGTATCAACACCAACCATACCAGTTTAGGCACCACACCTCTTCGATGCCCAATATTGGGTGTTTAGGCAAAGCCAAGGCAAAATCCCCGACGTGTTAGCCGTGTAGGTCATTCAACCCCGGATGCACTAACCGTGTAGATGAGGCTAACAAAAATAAGAAGACCTAGGAAACACCCCCGATCCAACAAAGCCCCTGGTCAATGATCCTTCTATCTAAAGGCTAAGCAATGTAGGTAATCCTAGTCTTATAGTGACGCTGTCATGAGAAACATAGCACGTGATTCCAATCACAATAGCACTTTTTATATGCATAGACAATCTTTTCTAAGCAGTTAGACTGTACAGGGTCTTTACCCTTACATGTCCACCATAAACCTTCCAAATCATTCCATGATCCAATCCCAAAATCATAAACTATAATCCAATCACATCAGATGGGTGAGCACTCCACATAACTTGGGTGAGGCACAACCAATCCTGCATAACCACTTTAGAACATAACATGGCTGCAAAAATTTTGCCAACATTTTGGCAGCATAACCATATCCCGAAAAAAAAACCAAGAGCCACACTGGCTTCCACCAAAAAAATCACAACCATAATCCATAAAGGATCTCAGCCCTTAACCACCAATCATATTCTCACTCAACCGACTCCCACACTTGGAGTTTGACATATCCACTCGGAGTCCACACGCATAGCTCTTGAGACATGAGATTTTTATTTTGTAAAATAAGTCCAACCAACAACCAAACATGATATAAAAATCCAATTTTGACAGCATCTAATAATGCATAGTTTATGCATCATATCTGCACTTCACCTCCCTAGCACATAGAGCTAATTTTGACCTAGAGAGGTGGAAAGCAATCATACCCATGCACATGAGGCATCCACATTAACCCATAAGGTTCCATACATCATATGATAACATTCCATCACCATAAACATGATGCAAAACAGCTTCGACCTTTAGGTCAACCATAAACCATAACTTCACACATATGCAAAAAACAACTTTTTGACATTTCCGAGAGCACGTATAACATGCAAATGGAAGTTTTGACCTCAAAAAAATGCATCAAGCTCAGGTCCATAATATAGAATAGCACTTTATCACATCACTTTACCCATATGATACTCACACAACAAATGGTAACCCGACACTTTAATCATATCTGCCTATGCGGTTTGGGTTGACTAACCATATACCCTCATATAAGTTTATGGGCATCTAATAGCTGAAATCAAATCATCAAAAGAAACCATAAATCATGCGTAAGCAGCTCGGTTAACTCACGACATCATATGGTACTCCCTCTTGGTAGCACCCCTACACGCGTAGGTAAAGCCGATTATGAAAGGATTAATAACTCGCGTACCCAAGGTGTTAATGGAGACCTAAATACATTTATCATCAAGTTAAGTCAACCTTTTCAATTGGTTAAGTGGGTTTGCCCATCCGGTGAATCTATATAGTGGTTCTCCAAGGAGCCCGGGGTCAAAACATTTGACTGTGTAGTGGGCAGCAAGTTGTTTTTTTACCATATCTCTTAACTCGTGCGTGATTTTTACATGACACATAAGAGATTAAATGTTTCAAATGATGTGTTCCATCTCTGCTATAAAGGGTTTAGGATGATTCATAAAGGTTTGTGAGTTATGACTAAAACAGTGTTCCTACCTCTTTTATGGCATGAAACGAAAAGCGCTTTTTATGCACAAACATGATCATAAACACATCGTGTGTATAAATCAACGTTTTAAACATGATGAAATAATCATGGAGCAACTTTTTATGTACTCAAAAAATCCATACATGCACTCGTATATGGAAAAACAATTACTGAGAGGGTGACTACTCAGAAAAACGACATAGAGAGAGATGATGGCTATGGAGTTAGAGCTTCTCATCGTGCTTTAGAATTGATTAGGGGATCTCGAAAGGCTTCGTGATTTGCCGCAAGAGAGAGGTAATGAGAGCTACGTAGAGGTATTCACCACGAGAGCTTCTAGAGAGGGCTACACTGTGAAATGAGAGAGGAGATAATAAGCAAGTAGAGAGAGAGTATCCTTCTTCTTTTTCTTCTTCTTCCTGTATACAAGAGAGAAGATCTTATGGAGATGGTGATGAAGAGCTTGCACCACTCCATATAATAGATATGTATAGCCTTGCAGTAATAGACGCAACAGGCGACACTGAATATTGAGGCTTGCAGGTGATTTTATAGGCACTGCAAAAAACTAGAGTGAGCCCCAAGCCAGCTACTAGCGCTACCTCTTCTGTGTGAGATAGTTGTTTAGCTTTTGTAAATTTTCTAAAAACAAGGCTTGGCTTTTAGTGGTCAAGTCTCTCACTTACCATTCAACTTTTATAGTAAAATTGATCACTTTAACAATATCCGGCCAACTAGTTAATGGAACCTTAACTAGACTGTCGCACTGTGATGTCCTGACATAATTATGAATTTTCTGTACTATCTCGGCGTATTTACGGTACTGCTTTTTATAACCATATTTCTCGTAAAAATCTCGTTAATCTCGTTTTTGCTTCCGGGTGGTCATTTTTAAATCCGACGGAGACTAAAATCAATATTTTTATGTCTAGGTCATCCTAAAAAGCACATTGCTTTTCAAAAATGTCAAAAAGCACAAAAGCTATAATAGCGTAAAAGGGAAAAAAAAAGCAAATTTTTTGAAAATTGAACCATGGCTTCCCCTTGCCCACTGGAATAATCGCTTTTCACTAAAAAGCACTAAAAATCATGAAAAGCTAAAAATAGCGTGAAAAGCACTCAAAAAACAGATTTTTACAAAATTGAACCATAGTCTCCCTGGAACACATAGATTAAGGATCGTACCCTGCTTTTTGCAAAAAGCATCTAAAAGCACACAAAGCATGAAAAGATTAAAAATAGTAGATTTTTCCAAAATTGAACCATAGGCTCCCGGGAACACGTAGATTAAGGATTGGACCCTTTTTTTGCACAAAAGCACCTAAAAGCATGAAAAGATTAAAAATAGCAGATTTTCTCAAAACTGAACCAAACGTCTATTGTCCTACTGGAACATGGAAATGACCTTGCTTTTTACTTTAGAACCCTAGAATACTGTCAAGCAAGCATTCTAAACAAGAATTTGACGAAATAGATATTGAAAGCTATTTTTCGTATTTTTTAAAAGAGACCCAAAAATTGGGGATCTTACATCTGTAGAAGGAGACAATGAGGGCTACCAAGAAGGATTTTTTTCTAGGAGGAAGCCAAGGTTTTCCGGTCGAGGTGTGTGCCGACGAATCCAAGCTACGAGGGAGGTGTGTGCCCCTCTGTATGAAGTGATGATGACGATGGTGCATGCCAAAATGAAGCATATAGTGATTGGTATATGGTGTTTTTCATTGAAGAAAAAGCCATCATTGACTATTTTTTACGCCGTCTCTTTCCCCTTCCCCTTCCCCCTCTTTCTTCTTTGCTCATCTTCAGTGTATGTGGTGGTGCCGGCGGTCTGTGTGTGAGTGTGTTCGTCCCCCAGACTGTGTGTGTGTGTGTGTGTGTGTGTGTGAGAGAGAGAGAGAGAGAGAGAGAGAGAGAGGTGTTGAGTTGTGAAAGTGACAAAAGCGGGCAAAATTGGGGTGATTTGTGTTTATTAATTGTGCGGAGCGGGTGTGTGTTGCTATGTGTGCAAGCAGTGTTTTGCTAGCAAAAGTGTGAAGTTTTGAGGTGATTTTGAGTGGATTGGGTGGTTGTGATCATCCTGGCCTATAGAGACACAAACTGTTAGTGCTTTTCGATGTGCTTGCATCCCCCCTTTCCAGCATCGTCGAGATACATTGAAGATACACAGAGAAGGTTGGACTTGATTTCAGTTTGGGTTTCCATCATCAAAGTGTATGCCGATAGGATTTTGTTATCTTGATCTCTCTCTATATTTGTAATTAGCATTTAATTATCCTAAACCACCATTTCTACATCTCTTAATTAATTTAGTTTGATTGTGCTCTCAGCCAAAGGCCAGATGCCTATCTGATCTTCCCTTGAGCAGAAACATCTCTAACATCACATTACACATGAGAGAGAGAGAGAGAGAGAAAAACAAGAAGATGAGGAGGAGGAGGAGGAGGACAAGGAGGAGTTTTAACATTGCAGGAACAATACCAAGAAACTTGATGAGTCTTGTGTGTGTGTGTGTGTGTGTGTGTGTGAGAGAGAGAGAGAGAGAGAGAGAGAGAGAGAGAGTTACAATTTACATTGTATCAAAGGAGGAAAACAGGTTCATGGCGAAATTGGAGGAGTTATAAAGATGAGTTTTTGAGACGACTTGGGAGAGTTTTTTACAAATTTGAAAGTATATATAAGAAAGAAGGAATCAAAGTTCTCTCTCTCTCTCTCTCTCTCTCTCTCTCTCTCTCTCTCTCTCTCTCTCTCTCTCTCTCTCTCTCTCTCTCAAGTCTTGAGTCGTTGGATAGATCTTTAAGGTCTCTTGGGATCATTTCCCACGACGTTAAAAATTCTGTTCTCTTCTTTTTCTTCTTCTCACACATACACAGAAGAAGAAGAGAAGAGAAATTGAGATTAGGAAGGGAGCACCTACTAGGAAGTGATCACCAACCTTGGATAGTAGAAGCACCAACATGCTTTGGCTTGGAGCAAGAGCTTGTTGGGTTTACAATTGGAGGTTTTCAAGGTGGATCAAAGCTACACTGACGGGAGCAGACTTGGTTTTGGTTTGGGTAGAGCCATCAGGGTGTATGCAGACAATATTTCATGCGTATGGTTTTGGAGTCTTGTGGTTGAATTAATCTATATTTGATGGCTCTCAAATCCTCTTTATTTCTCTCTAATTTTCTCTTGATATCTTTCTATATCTGTAATTAACATTGAATCATTTTAAGACACCATCTCTACACTCTTAGTTAATCTAACACAACTCTATCACAATGAGAGGCACAACGCCTAATCTCCCATTAAGCACAAACTGTTGGAATTAGGCTTGCAAAAAAACACACATAGCTTGGAGAAGATGAAGGAATCTCAAGGCACACAATAGAGAGTGTTTTACTTAGTGTGCAATGGAAATATAGATAGCCCTAGAATAAAGGGGCATATATAAAATGCACGGGGAAGAAACCTCCTAAAGAGCGAAAAAATGCCCCGGCGGTCCTAAGTGTGTTCACACACATTACTACCACATGTATATGGAGACAATCTCCCTGGAGTGATGCAATGAATGAGAGCTAGCACATTAGTAAAGGGAAGTGTCATGCCCTGAGGACATGATTAGTCCACAAAGGGGAGTAAGCCCAAAGCTTTGCAGAAAGCTTCGAACTTCTCACGAGACAATGCCTTTGTGAAAAGGTTTGCAAGGTTTCCCTATGTTGGCACATAAGCCAAGTTGATCTCTCCTGCTGAGAGCCTATCCCTGACATAGTGGCAATGCCAATGCACTCTAACTGTCAGTGTAGATAGTGTTGGAAGTATCTTGTCCAACACCCAAATCGGCCATAAGACGTCTGAGCCATACACACTCAACCGTAGTTGTGGAGACTACCCTATACTCAGTCTCACAACTCAAAGTGACCATAGTAGGTTGCTTCTTGCTCAACCATGATATACATGAACTGCCAAGCATGAAACAAAAACCACCTATGGACACTCGTGTGTCAAAACAATCAGCCCAATTTGAGTCTGACAAAGCATGTAAGTCTGACGGCAATGATCCCCCCTTGGGATAAAACAAGCCAAGATGTAAAGTGCTACTCAAGTAGCAAAAAATCCTCTTGACAGCCTACCAACGCTTAAACCCTGGGCTATGAATAAATTTGTTGACCTGTGAGACTGCAAACTGAATATCTGGCCTCATGTTGTATACATCAATTTGGTAAAGAGTGACATCAGCAAGATCACCAATATCATGTAGACTCAACTTCAAACCTGTTTCCATGGGAGTGGCAATAGGTTTGCAATCCTCAAGTCCAAAATTACATAACAATGTTTCTATGTAACGTTTTTGACACAAGGCAATACCACCATCACACCGCTTAAATTGTATACCCAAGTAATGATGCAATAGCCTCAAATCTTTCATCTTGAAAGTAGCATTCAAATTAGCCTTAAATTTAGCAGTATGTCTCTCATTTGGTCCAGTGATCAGCAAATCATCTACATAAAGAACCACAATGCGAAGTACATCACCCTCACACTTTACATACAATGTGCTTTTTGTTGGACTATTACAAAAGCCTCGTTTGACCAAATGACTGTCAGCCTTCTCATACAAGGCACGAGGAGATTCCTTCAACCCATACAAAGCTTTATTACATTTTCACACCTTACCCTCTTGTCCTTTCTTAACAAAACCGCGAGGCTGCATTACATAAACTTCCTCAAATATGTCACCAATCAAGAAAGAAGTAACAATGTTTGATTGATGTATATCCCAATCAAAATGAGCTACCAATACACATAGAAAATGCACAATAGTCATACAACAAGTGGGAGCAAAAGTCTCTTCATAATCTATGACTTTTCATTGTGCATAACCCTCTGCAACGAGTCGAACCTTACTAAGCGATCAATCTCACCATCTGGCTTGCGTTTCAATTTGTAAACCAAATTTTTGCCAGGAGGCAAATCACATAGGTTTTGCAACATCATGGAAGCTAGACACAGCCAAAGCATAACAATCTGATGCATAAGATTTATTGTCTTTAGTACATGACAGCAAGGGCTGAACAGAATCTTCCACAGACACAACATCCCGTGAGACCAAGATACACTTTGTTTGCGGATGATACAATCTATAATCTTTGCTTTCAGCACTATAACCAACAAAAATACATTTGACAGTCTTATCATCCAGGCTTTCTATCATGCCATGCTTCATATGGATTAATAGATTGCAAAACTTTTGTAGGAAACCTGTTTAGTATATAAGTGGCACACATGAGGTCCTCAAGCCAAAAAGAATGCGGCAAAGCTTGACTTTTGACCATACATCGTGCCATTTCCGTAGGTAACCTATTTTTCCTCTCAGCAACACCATTTTTCTCAGGCTTATAAGGCATTGTATATTTTTGTTTTATCCCACAACTAGCAAGAAATGCATTAAATTCATGAGACATATACTCCCCCCCTCGATTGGAATGGAGGGTGTCCATAATACATTTCAAGATATTTTTAGCCATAGCCAGAAATTGTTTGAAGCACATAAATACTTTGGACTTTGCTTTAAGCAAAAATACCCATGCATGCTTGGATTAATCATCAATGAAAGCCACGAAGTAAAGGTAACTGCACAAGGACGGAGTTTGTATGGGCCCACAAACATCACTATGCACAAGCTGCAACTTGCATGTGGCCCTAGCTGAACCATCCTTTGGAAACTTAGAATGTTGCATCTTACCCAAAATACAACCTTCACAAACATGTTTGACAGGTGCTTCAAGAGGCTGCAAAGAAGAAACCATATCAGATTTCTGCAAACACAGCAAACTGGCAAAATTCAGATGGCCAAAACGTGCATGCCAAAGTTCTTCATCTAAAATATCCTTTGAATCCAAAACTACATTTGTAAAATTTTTCCCACACTTGTCGTACAAAGTGAGCTTATACAGCCGACGACATAATATGCCAGATGCGACAATTTCATCTACTACCAAAACTGAGATCATGTACTGTAAATCTGTCATCCACAAACTTGACTACAAGTCCAAGTCTAGCAAGTGCAGATATAGACAAAAGATTATTCTTGATCCTAGGTACATAAAGTGCCTTAACAAGTATGAAAGAACTGGCATTTGGAGTAGTAAGCACAATCTTTCCAACTTCCTGAACCGGATAAGAGGCATTGTTGGCACAAGTAACTAAATTCCCATGAGGGACAGACTCAAGAGAGGTGACCAAATCACAATTTGAGGTAATGTGCTTTGTAGCACCACTATCAAAATACCACACATGCACTATAAGAGGAGTTGTCTATAACCGCTAGCATTGCCTCGGAAAAACAAAGGAAAAAGGAGAGAGAAAAATTTGTGGGGGCAGCGATAACCGCAACTATGGACGTAGTAGTGGTTTCTCAGTAATAAGCGCGGTAATAGTTGTGGTAATATACCCACTGCTATTACCGCGCCAGTTGCCACGTTTATTACCGCGCTTATTGCCGCTACACGCTAATTCAAAAATAAAGATGCTCATTTGGGTCACCCAATTTTGAGTGGCCCAAATGAGCACCTTTATTTTTGACCTGCATAAAACAATGAAACATCAATTGTGTTTTGGAAGAGTATAAAAATACCAAAGAACTGAAATTGAATTTACTTTACCTTGACAATTTAAATGTTGAAGATCAACTATTTAAAAAAGTTACAATAAAAAGTAAATAGTTGTATATAGATTGTGCCACATTGGGACTTTACAAGTTGGACAAAACATTTTTCTATCTAATCCTCCTCTATCTCGTCGTTGTCTAGAGGCACGTATGTTGGATCACTTTGACTCTACATAAACCCAAACCAAATTAAACAATTATCAATAGCTCAAAACAATTGACACAAAAATACTTGTTTAAACTTACCGCTTGTAGTGGTCCAACCGCCATGGCGAATTGCTCGCGAGAGATGTGGTTGTTTTCGAACAACCATGGCCAAGTATCAAATTCTGTATGTCGCTCCCGATACTTGACCATCTCTCTGGTTGGTTGAGAGAGAGTGATATTTTTCTAAGTTAGCAATAACAATATTAAATCATCAACTACAATCTTTATAATCACCGATCGACGTTATAATTCAATAATCTTACATATTTATCCTTCCAAGCTCCCTTGCCTCCTGAGCCATAGTGTGTGGTTTGTCTTGCGCGAGCCTAGCGTTGTTGTCTGTATGATGAGCCCGTCGCAGCTTGATCACTCTTCTCTTGAATTGCCCACTCCCACTCCGCGTCTGCCATGTTGCCACCATGGTAACTCCTATCTGGAACTCTGATCTGGTTGGTTGCTGCGTGCCGCACATTAGAGTGCTTGTTTTTTAGAAATGTCTTTATGTAGCCCTCCAACCATTGTTGTGAAAAATGTTGATCGGGGACATTTGGAAATCTAGCTAACAGAGCGTCTTCAATGTACCTTGCATGATCGGGCAATTGGTCTCTAAACTTTTTAAAACAGTTCTTATATGTTGAATGTACAAGAATTTGTAGATGGCGTTGAAATGCCGTGCCCTGTGCTGTGTCAAAGTCCACCTCCCCGCCATATATAACCCTGTAGTAGCGCCCATGCGTGTCTGGCATGGGTGAGTTAGTATCCTCGTCCTCTACGTCAAGGGCGGCACGCTCTGAAAGTGGGGACTCCATTCCTCCGTCACTACCAAAACATGCAAAACCACAGGATCCGTCGTCGCTTCGTCTCTCACGGCGCTCGCTGCCCTAAGATGAGCGTCGACATGCGCTGCTAGAGTAAGTTTGTCGATGATGTTTTGGCGAAGCAGGAGTGGAGTGGCATAGGACCCTACGATGCAAGGGGAGTAGGAACCTGCTGTGCAAGGGGAGTAGGACCCTGCGATGGAATAGAAGTAGGACGATAGGAAGGGAGAGTAGAGGGAGGTGCCATTGGTGCGAGGCTCTATAGGTAAGGAGTCCCTCCGTGACTCCCCCATGGTGTACTCTGCGAAGAAATACCGTAGGTCGCAAGCTGCTGCAGAGTGTAGTGGCCAAACAAATCCTCCGTCGAATGTAGGTACTGCTCTCGTAAAGAGATATCCCACTGTAGGTCTGGATCTACGGCCGATGGAGGAACCTGAGAAGGGTAGGTGTAGGATGGCCATGCCTGCAAATACAAAAATAAACATATGACACTCATGGTTTAGGGTTAACTACGTAGAAACATTCTTTATTTCCTTGCTTGTTCTCACCGAGTCAAGACTCGGGTCCACTGGAGGCGATGTCCACCTCAGTTGGGAGCCCACCTGGGATGTGAACAAACCAAAAGAAGAGCCAATTGGCTGCTGCTCACCAGTTGGTCTCTCGTCTGATATCTACATTACAAAGAGCAATATAAGATTAAGCTTTCTACCCTACTCAGTCATCTATAAATATGTACACAAGTACATTAGCACACAAACACGTAGATACATATACATACTAGTAGACCTAAGTAGAGGCTAGTAGTACCAAAGGTCAAGTGCACCTCTTTAGATATCATCAGTCTCAACCGTGGTAAAACCAAAGGTACATTGCGGTAATCCATGCATGAGTGGATCAATGACCACAATGCCACGATTAAAAAAGGACTATACCCAAGAGGAAGTGTCTAACCTTCGGGTGCTATGCTCTCGTACTTAGTGCCTACATACATGCATAAACAAATATATACGTACACACATATGTATGTTATGGTTGTAAATGTAGGCATCATTTTTTGTTGGCTACACCTAGATCCAACGTCTAAGTGATCAATTGATCGTAACATTATAATTCTAATGTAATTCAATAAGTAACTCCATTTCTCTCACCGAGTCTCTCTCTCTCTCTCTCTCTCTCCTCTCTCTCTCTCTCTCTCTCTCTTCCTATCTCTCTCATTCTCTCCCTCTTTCCCTTTTTCCTAGCTCTCCCTCTCTCTTTCTCTATATCTCTCCCTCTCTCTCTCTCTCTCTCTCCCTCCCCCTCCCCCTCCCCCTCCCTCCCTCTTTTCTCTCTCTCTCTCTCTCTCTTTCTCTCTATCTCTCCCTCTTTCTCTCTCTCTTTCAATCTCTCTCTCTCTCTCTCTCTCTCTCTCTCTCTCTCTCTCTCTCTCTCTTCCCCTTTCCTATCTCTCTCATTCTCTCCCTCTTTCCCTCTTTCCTAGCTCTCCCTCTCTCTTTCTCTCTATCTCTCCCTCTCTCTCTCTCTCTCCCTCTCTCTCTCTCTCTCTCTCTCTCTCTCTCTATCTATCTATCTATCTCTCTTTCCTATCTCTCCCTCTTTCTCTCTCTCTATCTCTCCCTCTTTCCTATCTCTCCCTCCCTGTTTTCCCTATTTCTCTCTCTCCCTATCTCTCTCTCTTTCCCTATCGATCTCTATTCCTCTCTTTCCCTCTCTCTATTTACTCTCTCTATTTACTCTCTCTATCTATCTATCTCTCTCTCTTTTTCTATCTCTCTCTCTATATCTCCCTCTTTCTCTCTATCTCTATATCTCTCTCTATTCCTATCTGTCTCTCTCTCTCTCTCTCTCTCTCTCTCTCTCTCTCTCTCTCTCTCTCTCTCTCTCTCTCTCTCTCCAATTTGGGTGATCTATAGCCTCAATCAAAGAGCACGAAGCCCTCTATGCATTGATGTAAAGACAGAAATTTTCAGAGTTATGGAAGGTGTTTCTGTAACAGCATTTCTAAAGTGAACAAGTTCAAGAAAATTGACTCTCATCTCTTATTTTACATACAATGTCTTGCGGAACTTGCAAGGGTTCTTCTTCTTCAGCAAGGTCCACAACCATTGTGGAAAATGATCCAAAATCTACTAAGTGTGGATATAGCAACACAACCACCTAACCAACGACATCGAAAACCATGATCATGGCATACTTGGTATCATTGCAAGAGACCGTAAACAAACAAGGCGAAGATTTACGAGCACTTACAATGGAGAATGGCACACTAAGGGTACTTGTGGTTGAGAATGAGAATCTCAAGAGGACACTTGAGATGCAAAAAACACGTTTGATGCAACTTGAAGAGGAAGTGAAGGAATGTAAATTCTCTCTTGTGGATTTGAATGCTTTGAAGGAGCGGATGAGAAAAGTAGAGCATGACCATGTATTGAAAGAGGAGAAATTTGACACCATGAGCCGGGATGTATGTGACATGATGAATGTATGCACAAAAAAGTCTTGGAATGATGTATGTGGTAGCAATGTGGTTTCTAATTCCTCACTCATGCAAGATATGGTTCAAACAAAGAATGTTGAGAATCTTCATGTAGAGGAGTTGAAGTAACGGGAGCGACGTTCCAAGAACATTGTTATTCGTGGAATTCCCGAAGACAAGCTAGAGACACCTCCTTCTCTTGCCATTGTTATCAAAGATTTCTTCAAAGCCCAATTTCACATGTCCGGAGTTATGGTCTATGGAGCACATAGAGTGGGGAAGCAAGGAGATCCTTGCTTGGGAGAACGGCCAATTGTATGCACCATGCCGGATGAGACCAAGCGAAAGATTATCCTTGATAATAGTTGGATCTATTTGAGGGATACAAATGGTTTTGTATGGAAGATCGCATTATTAAGCAACAAATTATGCGTCGCAAGGCATATAAGAAAAAGAATTAAAAAAACAAGAAGATCTCTCATGAAGAAAATGTGCCCAAGGAGGAGGCAAATCCCTTGAGCAAATAGAGATGTGTGACCTATGAGACCGAGTTACAATTGAAAATATGCTTTTGGAATTGTAATGGATACCCATGGAATGCGGGGGTTGACATTGATGAACTAACAAGCAAAGACGATGTTGTACTTCTTGTTGAAACTTGGGAGCATGATACACAAAGGATTAACGGTTTGGAGAATTACAATGTACATTCATTGATGTGGTCAAAGAATCTTAAGCAACGAAGAGGAAAAGGAGGGGTAGCATGTATGGTTAATAAATGATTGGAAGATTTTTTATCAATTGTGAAAGATGAAAAGTACAAATGTTATGTATGGCTGAAAATTATGACACCAAAAAGAGCACCCATTTTTGTAGCCGGTTGCTACATTCCTCATCATGATTTTCCTTTTTATGCTTGCATGGATAGAGATCAGCCATTTTTTTATTTAGAAGAGAAAATTTCTTATTTCAAAGGTGAAGGTGATGTTATTGTATTCGGGGATATGAATGCTCGCACAAAAACATTACAACATGAAACTGAACAATTTGATATGCCATACATTTCAAGGGAGTTGGAGGAAGTTCACTTGTATGATCGTCCTTAAATGGATGAGAAAGAGCCGGATTACTATGGAAAGTTACTTTTACACATGTATAATAGCACATGTATGCCCATTGCCAATGGTGTATCTGTGTGGAGTGAAACCAATGGATTTACATGTAGGAGACATAATGGGGACAGTGTGATTGACTATATGCTACTCTCCGAAGCCATCATGTATCGCATAAAGAGTTTTGTGTTTGGCCAATGGACCCCGGAATCTGACCATCGCACCTTATGTATTGACCTTTCATGTGGAGAAGCAACTAAGCATGATAATCTCAACCAAAGAAAAGAGAAATTATCTCTATGTATGAAGTTCAAACGGGCACCAATGTACACTAAAATGGTTGAGCATAAATTATGGATGAAGAAGCTTCAATATAATGCACCATTGGAAAATAAATGGGAAGCTTTCAAGAAATTTATTTGTTCTTGTGCCGAAGAATGCTTTGCTATAAATCATCTCCATGGTATCAACAAAGATAGATCACGCAAAAGGTGGTTTGACAAGATGCTCGAAAGTTCTTGATAAAGCTTGATGCAACTATGGACAAAGACAACTATCAAAGTCATTTGCATACATACAAGGCAATGATTCAAAAGAAGAGAAGAAGATGGGAAGTAAAGCAACAACTTTTTCAAGTCCAAGAAAAGGCACATGCTTATGGAAGATTTTGGAGAAACTTGAGGGACAAACGGGTTGAGAACTTTGGTAACTTGAGTCTTGTGGATATTTACACACAATGTAGGCAATTATATGAGCAAGCAAATGCTGAAAAAATACCATTTTATGGTTCACTCCCATGTATGTCCTCTTTTTTTACTATTGAGGATGTATACAGTGGGCTTGAAAAGTTGGCCACTTGCAAAGCGGGAGATCTTCAAGGTATCAAGCCAGAGATGATCAAATGGATGGGAGATTTTATCCACGAGTGGATGTGCGATATGTTCAATCTTGCACTTCAACATGGTATGCCCTATGATTGGAGTACTAATTGGGTTAAGCCTTTGCATAAACGAGGGGATGTAAAGAATGTAAACAACTACCGGACTATAATGATTAGGTCTCTTATGGCAAAGTTGTTTGGGTGCATAATGGAGATGAAATTGAGTGATTGGGCTGAAGAGAATGACAAGCGTGCAAAGGGACAAGCGTGTTTTCGTCGATGCGATAGCACCATTGATCATCTTGCCATTCTTCGTGTTCTCATGGAGGAAAGTTGGTTGAAATGCAAGCGATTGCAGTGTTGTTTTGTGGACTTTAAGAAAGCCTTTGATATGATTCCACGTAACAATTTGTGGAGAAGGATGGAAGAACTCCAAGTGCCAAGTGAGTTTATGCTTGCGGTTTCTCGAATGTATGAGAAGGTGATTTGTCAATTGCACATGGGAAGAGAAATTTCAAAAATTTTTGTGAGCACTATTGGGGTTAAACAAGGATGTTCGTTGTCACCAACTCTCTTTGGTCTATGCATCGATCAATTGAAACAAATGGTACTTGACTTTATGCAAGAAGAAGGCATTGAATAGGTCACTATTTGCAACGCGGTAATCATGATTTTGTTGTATGCGGATGATGTGGTGCTTCTAGCACACACTTTAGAAGATGCACAAAAGCTTATGGTTGTCCTTGAAAACTTTTGCTTGCATAGTGGGCTGATTGTGAATGAATCCAAAACAAAGGTTATGCTTGTGAAATCCAACCATAAGGAGAAGCCATGCATTGTGTACAACAATGAGACACTTGAAGCTGTTGAGAGCTTTAAGGACCTTGGCCTTGAGGTTCCGTCCAATCACAAGTGGCATGAATGTGCTATGCGTCATTTGGAAGAGAGAAAAAGAGCATATTATGCATTTGAGAACATGTGTAATGCGGGAAGCATCAAGTGTTGGGTTCTCAAGAATTATCTTTTTGATGCATTGATAACACCAGTTCTTCTTTATGGAGTTGAAGTGTGGGGCGGGAGCATCTCAAAGTCTACTTGGAAAGAGTTTGAGAATGTCCAAAAGTGTTTCCTTACAAACTTTCTCCAAGTGAAGACACAAACACCATATATGCTCCTACTTCTTGAGTCGGGATGTCTTCCAATTGAGGTTATGGGCATGGAAAGAGTTGTGGATTACATGATAAAGATGCGTCAAAACCCCTCACATCGTCTTCCTACAATTGCATGGGAAGCAAGCAAAAAGTTCAAAAGACGCATAAAAGCAAGATCTTGAGCACGGGATGGATGCAAGACATAAAGAAGCAGTTTGGGAGATGGGATGCATTATACTTTCTACATGATGTTCAATTGACTCCCAAGTGAATGAATTTTTTCTACAACGTCAATGCATTACGGCTTGGGAGAAATCCCGTGAGTCACGCTTCATACATTACACCACTCATATTGCCCCCAACTACAAAACCATGTTCTTTGCTAAAAGATAAATCCGTACTCACACGTACTTGCTTGAGCCTATCCCCTTGTCGGCGATACGCACTATCGCAGCCATTCAGCTTAGCTCCCATTTCCTTCGATGCTAGACAGGGCGTTGGGGCAATGGAGAACAGTTAAATCGAATGTGCACATTATGCTCATTGAAAGTTCGAGAGTCTGAGTACCACACACTACTAGAGTGCTCAACTTTTGGTCACATCCGTACTTGCTTCTCTCACATTTTCAGCCATGATGTAGACCTACACACTTTCCTCTCGCAGCCAAAGGGTGGGCTCTCCATTGCGCCTCGCATCACCACAGTTTTGGAGCATCGAGAGTCACTCATCAACCATACACATACGACATCACATGTAACTTTGGTCCCATAGGTCATATTTGACCTCCGGGGATGATAATAAAATCTATCTATCTATCTCCCTCTCTCTCTCTCTTCCTATCTCTCTCTCTCTCTCCCTCTTTCTCTCTCTCTCTCTCTCTCCTATCTCTCTTTCTCTCTCTCTCTTTCAATCTATCCCTCATCCTCTCTATTTCTCTCTCTCTCTCTCTCTATCTCTCCCTCTTTCTCTCTCTCTTTCCCTGTTTCTCTCCCTCTTTCTCTCTCTCTATCTCTCCCTCTTTCTCTCTCTCTTTCTATCTATCCCTCATCCTCTCTATTTATATCTATCTCTATCTCTCTCTCTCTCACACACTCTTTCTCCCATTCTCTCTCTCTCTCTCTCTCTCTCTCTCTCTCTCTCTCTCTCTCTCTCTCTTTCTTTCTATCTATTCCTATCTCTCTTTCTCCCCCCCTCTTTCTCTCTATCCTATCTCTCCCTCTCTCTCTCTCTCTCTCTCTCTCTCTCCCTCTCTCCCTCCCTCTCTCTCTCTCTCTCTCTCTCTCTCTCTTTTTCCCTCTTTCTCTCATTCTCTCTTTATCTATCTGTCTCTCTCCATTTATCTCCCTCTCGTTAACTCTCTCCCTCTTTCTCTCTTTATCCCCCTGTTTTTCTATTTATCTCCCTCTCATTAATTATCTCTCTCTGTATCTACCTCTATCCCTCTTTCTCTCTCACTCTCTTTATCTATCTCTCTCTCTTTCTCTCCCTCTCTATCTATTTCCCTTCTCCTCTCTCTCTATTTATCCTTCTCCATTTATCTCCCTCTTTAAATTTCTCTCTCTCTCTCTCTCTCTCTCTCTCTCTCTCTCTCTCTCTCTCTCTCTCTCTCTCTCTATCTATATATATATATATATAACATTTTGTCCAAACAAGCTGAGCAAAGCAATCATTTCCAAACAAGCCTAGTAAAGCAACCATTTTCAAAGAAGCCTACCAAAGCAACCATTTCAAACAAGTCGTGCGAAGCAACCATTTCCAAATGAACAGGTATGTTATGGATTCTCTATTTTCTCTCTTTTTTTTTAAATGTGTGTGTGTGTGTGTGTGTGTGTGTGTAGTAGAAAACAAAAGGGAAAGAGGGGAGATGTGCTTTGTTTTGTGTTTATCTCTTTTTTTGTAGCACGGTTGAGATTCCAAAGACGATGGCAAAAAACCCCCTTCGATGAAACTTGGACAAAACTCCCTTCGACAAAACTTGGGAAGCTTGGAGAAGGAGAGAGAGTGAAGGGAGAGGGGAAAGGGAGAGGGGGGGGGGGGGGATAAGCCTAGGAGCAATGGCGTAGAGCAAGAACACAGAGTATGCAGCAAAAACGCGGCATACTCTCCCTTCTTGCCTATTTTAGGCACCAGTTATTACCGCGTCAATTACCGCCAATATTACCGCAACCGGTCATTTCAAACGGTTACATGCAAATCTGAGGTTGCGGGGGAGGGGGAGGGGAGGGGGGTACAACGCACCCCCTCTACCCTTAGCTATACATTATTTCATTTTTTAGCCTTTTGAGTTTTTTGATGAAGATTGTTAATTATGGATACTTTATTTTGTAGTACTTTTAAATGTTTATTAATTGCATTTTTTAAGTTCTCTTTTAGTTAAAAATAATTTTAGCACTCATTGTCATTTATTCCTTTGACTTTAACTATATGTAATTTTTCTAATAGAATTAAGTGTTTTTCTAATTATTTAATTTTTACGACACATGACTAAATAAACAACATTTTACGTGTGCAGGACATCGACTGGGATGATCGTGGTCCCCTTGGAGGCCCTGAGCGCAATTGTTGGCTCAAGGAAAAACTCCCTTGTCCTTACACCAAGTGCAAAAGGGCAAATCCCTCACTTGAGGCGCATTGCTTTGGAGCACGTGGAGAACGAAGGGCTTTGGCATCCTCAAAAAAACGCTTGGAGAGATGATAGCGCGACTCACCCGTCACTTGAGTAGGTGCCCCATTGGTCCGCGTTCGGTGGTGGTGCACCGGCGCGCAAGGCCGAATGGCAGAGGCAAGAGCGACTGGGCGATTTGGGGCACCGCATGGTGATCCTCCCGTTGGCTCTACGTCCACAGCTCCTATGGCGTCTCCGTCGCACTTTGAGGCAGAGTATGAGCACATGTTGGACATGTGTGATGAGTTACTACCTCATGAGAGCGACATGTGTGAGGATGATTGTCAATCTTACACTAAACGGGCTGTCAAAATGGAGGATAGATGACAAGTGTTTGAACACCTCTTTACAACGGTGCACGGTACTCGGTGCTCCGAGCATCGTTGGAAGTCCTAACTTGCAAGGAAAATTCGGTTGGAGTAATGCAAGTTTCGATGCACTACTTTTGTAAGTATGAAATGTGGCTTTTATATACTCTCCACTCGCTTTATGGTGCCGTCTTCTAGCAATTATACTAATGCGCATGTTTGTTATAGCTTGATGGAAAAAATGTTGCCAGAAGATCACCACATGCCTCCAAATTGTCGACCAACTAGATCGTATGTCACTGCACTTGGAATGGAGTATGAGCGCATCTATGCGTGCATCAACTATTGCATGCTATACCGCAATGAGCATGCACATGCTACCTCCTGTCCTGTGTGCAAGGAGGCACGATACAAGACAGGAGTGAGCGGGGCACACCTACCCCGCAAGGTATTAAGAAATTTTTCATTAATTCCTCGCATCCAACACATATTTAAAAGGAGGTCTATCGTGGAGCTTCTCGCGTGGCACGTGAACCATTGCTCAAATGATGGAATGATGTGTTTCCCTACGGATTCACCTGCATGGAGGCACATCGAAACTCAATGGCCAGAGTTTGGGTTGGAGCCTCGACACTTGAGGCTTGGGTTAGCAAGTGATGGTGTCAACCCCTTCGGCACTAAGTCTACTTCATGGAGGACTTGGTCTGTGGTGATCGTCAACTACAATATTCCACCATGGGAAACAGCCAAGAAGGGCATTATACTTCTTTCCTTGCTTGTGCCAAGGAAGTACAAAGTTTCAAATATTGACATTTACCCCACGCCCCTCATCGAGGAGTTGGAAGAGTTATTCATGTTGTCGATGTCTCACTTGCAAAGGCGGGGAGAGAGACCATTGTGAGGGGAATCCTTATGTGGATTATGCACGACTATCCTGGGCTTGGAGAGACTTATGGTAACTCCCTTTCCTCTATCTCGCTTTTCCTCTCTCCCTTTAGTTCACTTTAGTTCACTCCTCTCTCTAACTATATGATATGTATGCAGGGTTGTCCACATCGGGGCACAATGCATGTCCTGCTTGCGGACCATCGTTGGTGACAGAGAGGCCGGATTACTTGCGCAAGGTAACCTATCCAAACAACCATTATTTCTTACCCCAAGGGCATAACAAGCACAAGGCTCCAACAAATGGGAAGACTCCTCTAAAGCTCACGATGGCAGATTGGGCAACCATTTGGGAAGAACACCACAACAAAAATCCGGCTCCGTGTCCTTCACCAAAAGGTATATCAAGGAATTTCATATTTTTAAGGCTTCCATATTGGAAGGACTTAAAAATACAACACCTCTTGGATCCCATGTACATATTCAAGAATGTAGCTCAAACACTATGGGGCCAAATTATTGGCAAGAAGGACTCTTTGGGTGCGAGGGAGGATTTGAGGCTTTTAAAATGTCTCCCCGCCTCTGCTACTCCACGGCGTGCCCCAAATGGAAATATTATGCTTCCTAAAGCACCATGGATGCTAGCCAAAGAAGAATTAGACAAGGTGAAGGGTACCATTGCCTCTATTCGCACACCAACAGGATAATGAGGTCGATAAAGGGAGCTTTCACAAAAGCGAATAAGGGTGGAAGCGTTCAATTGTATGGGTTGAAGTCCCATGATTGGCACAAGATACTTGAGGTAATCTTCATACTCCCTATTCTATCTATAGTTTGTATGTATGACTATCACTCGCTTTTCCTTTCCTTGATTTATATTGTAGTTCATTCTGCCGATGAGTGTGTGTATATGTCAAGACAAGAAAGTCAGGGACACTATTTTCAAACTAGGAGAGCTAGTAAGGTACACCACAAGACTCCACTAAAATACACCTTTTTTATGTACACAATAATTTCAACTAGCACTTAGTGTATCCTTGTGTGTTTTCTTGCAAGTTTGTGAGCTCCAAGGAAATAGAAATAGATGCTATCCCTGCTACTCAAACACTTGCAACAAAAACTGTGTGCGTCATTGAAGATGAATTTCCTCGATCGGTCCTCTTAGTCAAATTCACCTCTTGGTTCATGTGATGGAGGAGATCGCTATATGTGGAGTAGTGCACGCATGATGGATGTTCTTCTTAGAGAGGTTTTTAAAGACTCTCAAAGATTTTGTGCGGCTACAGTCTCAACCAGAGGCATGTATGGCCGAAGGGTGGATCGTTCACATATCAGAGTATTTGGCACAAGTTGATCCTTCAATGCCTCGCATGTAGTCAGCTGAGGAAGATGCAAGGTTGAATTCACACTTGCCAAGTAGAAAGGGAAAACTACTTAACATGGATATGAATCTATCCCGAGTGGTCGATAACTTTGCATTCTCAATGCAAAGATTATGACCAAGTTGGTGGACTTGTAGACAGTGGCAAAGGCAAGTCGTTTGCAAAAGAGGGAAACATGGAAACAAGCACGTGGAGGAAGGAGGGCACCCCCAATGCTTAGACACCTTGCATGTTTCCCAAATCTCATTAGTGCAGAGTGGATTCATGAGAGAATGACCGAGTCAAAAGCACGAGGAGAAGACATCACCAGCAAAGAAAGGGAGTATTCACGAGGCTGCATACCAGAGGTAGAGTACTCATATACCTAAACCATATTGTAATGCTATTTCTTGAAATTATCTTTAATATATATTTGATAAATTAATATATTTTTCTATTTTGTAGTGCCTTTCTTTTAACTCTATGTGGTCAAAGGGTCATCACTTTTGTACGTGCCACATTGACAAGCGTAGAACCACCATGGATTGTGCCATCATCGGCAACTTTGACATAGACGATGATGAAGCCAAGTACTGTGGAACTATTGAAAGGATACTAAAGTTTAATTTTAGAACTTTTCATACCTTTATCTTCGATTGAAAGTGGTTTGTAAATGTGTCTAGATGACATGAGAATGGCCTCTACATGGTGGACTCTAGTGTGCATCACACAGGGAGGTATGACAATTTAGTTTTACTGTGCAATTGTGAGCAGATGAGTGACATGTACCTTTTTTGTTCTTATTTGCTTGTAGCATTAGTTATACCAATGTTACTCACTTTGAGCTTCTATTTTATAGGTCATCTATATCCCAACAATCCACCAACCAAAACTTTGGTTCGTAATTCCCATAACACCTCGAGGGAGAACCATTTTTTTTACTAATGAAGTGGAGACTATCTTCGACCCTCTTCCACCTCCGACCTTGGATGAGGTGGAAACAGAGGAGAGGGAGGTCAATGAATCAAGTCCGGCGGCAGCAAGTCTTATCGAGGGTGATTGTCATGATGATGAAGATGATGAGATGGAGAATGACAAACTCAAAGATGATAAAGGCAATGCATCCACAAATGACAATTCTGTCTCTCTCTTTATTGATTTAGGAGCCATGGGCTTAGAATTGGATGATGCTTCATGTAGAGATCTTTTGAAAGATGATTCATAAACATTTTGCAGCTATGAAGTTTTTTGGTCGTGTAATCCATTCATCTCTCTCTCCCCCACTCTTCCTCTCTTTAGATTTGAGAATATGCTTAATTATATTAAACAATTGACAATGATTATTTTAGTTGTAACCAAGTGTAATCTTATGTCCCCTGCCTCCTCTGCTCTCTCTCTCTCTCTCTCTCTCTCTCTCTCTCTCTTTCTTTTTTTTTTAAATTTAAAAATTATATACAATATTCTTTAATTTTTATTAAGAGGAGGGAAACACCAAAATTTGAGGGGGGGGGGAGGGGGAGGAGGGTTAAGCCAGAATTTGAAAGTTTATGCGCTAAATTTGGCTGTCGGATATAACAACAGTAATATACATGGTAATAATAGCAAAAATAGGCACGGTAATATTTTAAACACAAAAAAAATCCCGTCCTCCTCTCTCTTGTTTCTCTACTTGAATTTGCACCTTTTCTCTACAGAAAGCGGTAAAACAGCGCGGTAAAAACTTGGAGATTTTCATGGTGATGTGAATCTGCAACAATTGATATACATGCATCATGGACAAGAGGATTATAGGTACACTCTGCACTAAAAGCCCATTCTGCAGCAACATCACCATCACAGTCTCCTTTCACAAAAGACTCAACAATAGTTACATTTGTAGTGGAACAAGCATTTGCAGTGGAACCACCCTCTTTCTTCTTAGCCTCTTTGGCCTTCAACTTAGGACACTGCTTGATCAAGTGATCATTACCTTTACAATAATGGCATTGCATCTCCTTTTTGCCCTTATTACAAGAGTTTCCAGACGAATTGTTGCTAGCAGAAGCATTAGTAACAAGTGATTTTCCGCTCGCAGAAAAACCATAAGAAGTGGCTGTATTGTTGTTACCACCCTTCCTTTGAGCAGCAATAAAACCTATTCAACTGCACATTGTCTAGTCCTGTTTTTCCTGGAAAGTGACTCTTGTAACAGCAATGTGCACAATGCACCAAACTTGATAACTTCAGGATTTCCTTGGGTCATAAATCTCCAAGTACTAATAACAGTCTGGTAAGAATTTGGCAAGGCATCAAGAACAGTCTGCACAAGGAAACTTTCTAAAATGACTTCACCTGCAGAAATAAGTTGCTCATTGATATCCTTGACACTAGCAAGGAAACTGTCCATATCATCTTCCTCAGTATAATCTTTGACTCCAACTCTTTACGCGGCAATGCAATTTTTGCCTCATTGCGGCTCGCATAAAGACCTGTCAGAATATCCCAAGTCTGTTTTGTAGATTTCACTGACCAAATGTGAGGAGTAATGGTGCGCTTCACGGACAACGCAATCAACGCATGAACCTGCGTATCCTTTACATCCCAATGAGCTTGTTCTATCTTAGGCAAAACAACTCTAGCAGCAGAATTTCGTGCAACAAGACCTGCGACATCCTCGAAACTAGGACGTATATCAATGTCCTGCACAATATTCAAGACATCCTTTGACACAATAACATGTTGCATCATGTAAGCCCACATAGGTGATTGTCCCCATCCAATCTGTCCTCAACAGCAAACATCTTGAACACATATGTGTTGTTGTTAGCCATGGTAAATGTTGCACCTTATGTAAAAACTGCCCAAAAAAAAAAAGAAATGAAGCGGGTACAACATGTGTTATATAGCACAAATTGTAGAAGACTGTAAGGGACTTGCTATGCAAAAAAGGTCACTAACAAAAATTCTGTACAAAATGACAAAATAGCATGTGCAGTACTGCACCTGTAGTGAAACGGAGGCCGAAATGAGCCCGAATAAAAAAATCTCAGGAGACTAAGCTCTACCGCCTTTCCCAAAATTTGTGTCCACGTGCAAATGCTCGCCAAAGATCACAAAAATCGAAGAAAGTGAGCAGGTGTGTGCTAGAGCTGCTGGCGTCTAAGCCCGGGAGGACACAACCTACTCTCATACCAATTGTTGGAATTAGGGTTGCAAGAAAACACACATAGCTTGGAGAAGATGAAGGAAGCTCAAGAAACATAATAGAGAGTGTTTTACTTAGTGTGCAATGGAAAGGTAGATAGTCCTAGAATAAATTGGCGTATATACAATGCACGGAGAGAAAACCTCCTAAAGAGGAAAAAAATGCCCCGACGGTCCTAAGTGTGTTCACACACATCACTACCACATATATATGGTAACACAAACATCTTTGACGCTTCATTACACATGTTGGGGAGAGAGAGAGAGAGAGAGAGAGAGAGAGAGAGAGGAAGAAGAAGAAGAAGAGAGTTTTAACGTCGTAGGAAACTATCTCAAGAGACCTTAAAGATTTAGCCGACGACAAGAGTTGAACACAAGACCTGTTATGCAAGAGGGAAATGGCATAACACACACACACACACACACACACACACAGAATTGCAATGTACATTGTATCAAACGAGCAAAACATAAAATCCCAAAATGCAAATCCTGAAGGGTAAAATATATACCCTAAAACTTGACCTACTATTGTTGTCGAGAGAGGCACCTATAAGTAAGCTTGTGTCAAAATTATAAGTACGTGATAGCAAGGGCTGAACAGAACCTTCCACAAACACAACATCCCTTGAGACCAAGATATGCTTTTTTTGCAAATGATACAACCTTCCACAAGGGCGCTGAACAGAACCTTCCACAAACACAACATCTCTTGAGACCAAGATATGCTTTTTTTGCAGATGATACAATCTGTAACCTTTGCTTTTAGCACTATAACCAACAAAAATACATTTAACAGGCTTATCATCCAATTTTTTGCGTTGTTTTTGTGGCACCAAAGCATATGCCAAACAACCAAAAACATGCATGTGCTCAATAGAAGGCTTTCTATCATGCCATGCTTCACATGGAGTAATAGACTGCAAAGCTTTTGTCGGACACCAGTTTAGTATATAAGTGGCACACATGATGGCCTCAAGCCAAAAAGAATGCGGCAAAGCTTGACTTTTGACCATACATCGTGCCATTTTAGTAAGTAACCTGTTTTTCCTCTCAGCAACACCATTTTGCTAAGGAGTATAAGGCACTGTACATTGGTATTTTATCCCACAATTAGCTAGAAATGCATTAAATTCATGAGACATATACTCCCCCCCTCGATCAGAACGGAGAGTGTCTATAGTACATTTCGAGACATTTTCACTGATAGCCAGAAATTGTTTGAAGCACATAAATACTTCGGACTTCACTTTAAGCGGAAATACCCATGGTGCATGCTTGGAGTAATCATCAATAAAGGTCATGAAGTAAAGGTAATTACACAAGGATGGAGTTTGCATGGGCCCACAAGCATCACTATGCACAAGCTGCAATCTGCATGTGGCCTTAACCGAACCATCCTTTGGAAACTTAGAACACTGGATCTTACCCAAAATACAGTCTTCACAAACATGTTTGACAGGTGCTTCAAGAGGCGGCAAAGAAGAAACCATATCAGATTTTTGCAAGCGCAGCAAACTGGCAAAATTCAAATGACCAAAACGTGCATGCCAAAGTTTTTCATATGAAATAGCCTTTGAATCTAAAACTGCATTTGTAAATTTTGCCCACACTTGTCGTACAAAGTGAGCTTATACAGCCCACGATATAATATGCGAGATGCAACAATTTCATCTACCAAAACTGAGATCATGTATTGTACATCTGTCATCCACAAACTTGACTACAAGTCCAAGTCTAGCAAGTGCAGATATAGACAAAAGATTCTTCTTGATCCCATGTACACAAAGTACATCAACAAGTATGAAAGAACTGGCATTTGCAGCAGTAATAAGCACAATCTTTCCAACTCCCTTAACCGGATAAGAGGCGTTGTTGACACAAGTAACTAAATTCTTATGAGAGACAGACTCAAGAGAGGTGAACAAATCATGATGTGAGGTAATGTGTTTTATAGCACCACTGTCAAAATACCACACATGTGAATCTGCAACAATTGATATACATGCATCATGGACAAGAGGATTATAGGTACACTCTACACTAAAAGCCCATTTTGTATCAACATCAGCATCAGAGTCTCCTTTCACAGAAGACTCAACAATAGTTTACATTTGTAATGGAACAAACATTTGTAGTGGAACCACCCTCTTTCTTCTTAGCCTCTTTGGTCTTCAACTTAAGACACTGCTTGATCAAGTGATCATTACCTTTACAATAATGGCATCACATCTTCTTTTTGTCCTTATTACAAGAGTTTCTAAACGAATTGTTGCCAGCAGAAGCATTAGTAACAGGTGATTTTCCGCTCGCAGAAGAACCATAAGAAGTGGCTGCATTGTTGTTACCACCCTTCCTTTGTGCAGCAATAAAATTTGTTCAACTACACGCTGTTTAGTCCTGTTTTTTCTGGAAAGTGACTCTTGTAACAACAATGTGCACAATGCATCAAACTTGATAACTTCAGGATTTCCTTCGGTCATAAATCTCCAAGTACTAACAAAAGTCTGGTAAGAATTTGGCAAGGCATCAAGAACAGTTTGCACAAGGGAATATCTGAAATGACTTCACCTGCAAAAATAAGTTGCTCATTGATATCCTTGAAATCATCAAGGAAAGTGCCCATATCATCTTCCTCATGTATAATCTTTGACTCCAGCTCTTTACGCAGTAATGCAATTTTTGCCTCAATATTGCGGCTTGCATAAAGACCGATCAGAATATCCCAAGCCTGTTTTGCAGATTTCGCTAAACGAATGTGAGGAGTAATGATGCGCTTCACAGACAACGCAATCAACGCATGAACCTGCGCATCCTTTACATCCCAACGAGCTTGTTCTGTCGTAGGCAAAACAACTCTAACAGCAGCAAGTACTGCAACATCTTCAACATCGCCTACATCCTCGAAACCAGGACGTACATCAATGTCCTGCACAGTATTCGAAACGTCCTTTGACACAAGAACATGTTGCATCATGTAAGCCCACATAGGGTAATTATCCCCATCCAATCTGTCCTCAACAGCAAATATCTTGAACACATCTGTGTTGTTGTTAGCCATGGTAAATGTTGCACCTGATGTGAAAACTGCTCGAAAAAGGAGAAACGAAGTGGGAACAACACGTGCTATATAGCACAAACCGTAGAAGACTGTAAGGGACTGTTATGCAAAAAAGGACACTGACAGAAATTCTGTACAAAATGACGAAATAGCATGTGCAGTACTGCGCATATAGTGGAAACAGAGTCCGAAATGAGCCCAAATAAAAAATCTAAGGAGACTGAGCTCTACCGCCTTTCCCGAAATTTTTGTCCACCTGCAAACGCTCGCCAAAGCTCCCAAAAATCAAAGAAAGTGAGCAAGCGTGTGCTGGAGCTGCTGGCGACTGAACCCGGAAGGACACAACCTACTCTGGTACCAATTGTTGGAATTCGGGTTACAAGAAAACATACATAGCTTGGAGAAGACGAAGGAAGCTCAAGGCACACAATAGAGAGTGTTTTACTTAGTGTGCAATGGGAAGATAGATAGTCCTAGAATGGACATATATACAATGCATGGAGAAAAAACCTCCTAAAGAGGAACAAAATGCCCCGACGATTCTAAATGTGTTCACACACATCACGACCTCATGTATATGGTAACACAAACATCTTTGACATGCATTTAAGAGGGAAATGGCATAACCAAAAGAGAGAGAGAGAGAGAGAGAGAGAGAGAACTGCAATTTATATTGTATCGACCGAGCAAAACATAAAATCCCAAAATGCAAACCCCGAAGGGTAAAATATATAGCCTAAAACTTGACCTACTATTGTGTCGAGAGAGGCACCTATAAGTAAGCTTGTGTCAAAATTGTAAGCTGATGTATGAGCTTGTATCCGGAGCGCGCACGCACAGACTACGACTACTTGTAATGCTAAAAAAGAACCCTGTGCAGATAAACAAAGGGGATAATGCTGGCTACCAGCAACTCTAATTAAAACTATATTGTTCCTGGAAGCAGCTCATATACTCAATGAGCACGTCTGATCATGACTGCCCCTCCTCTACCGATTGTTTTTTGGCGGGTGCGGTCGCGCCTTGAAGTAATCTGCCTGGAATGCCGGATCTGACGATGACCACCACTCCCTCCTTAATGCCCTCCTGTTTTCTGCAGCAATCTCACTCTGCAATCTCAGAAGCAAAGCTACATCAATTACATGTAATTTGCCTAATTAGACTCTCTAGTGCAGGTTTTTTTCTTGCAGTAGCTAAATGAGGGGAATTTATCAGATTCTTAATGTCTTAAGTTACATGCAGCTATGGCTAACAGCAAGCTAATCTGCGCATCAGCAATTTGGAATGGGCAGAATACTACAAACTATATTTATCGCGATCCTCTTGAAGCATTAATGCCGGCTAAATTCTTGGTTCGATGGTATCATCTCATAATTTTAATAATGGTTCGAAGCTGGTTTCATTGCATAATGCAATTATGAGCCAAGCAGTGAATCTAATTGCTTACAGACTTTCAATACCATATGTCGTTTACCTCGGTTGGAGTCTCTGCTGGCTTATCGACGCCATGATATAATGCAGGACTCTTTCTGCTGGTATCTATTGGCAGCCTCCTTGATCTCCTACTGATTAATGTTGTTTTCTGCATTTGTTTACAATATAGGCACACTTATTAGCAAGCGGATGGCCGGCTTTGCCGATGAGCGGCAGGTGCTACAACCATGCTAAAGATGGTGCAAATTTCTCTAGGAAAATCATGAACCTGTGCCAAGCTTTGTTGATAGGAGGCATGCATTGCATATTCACTTGGATTACCTGCAAGAAAGCAACGTCATGATTGGGTGAGTTAAACCTACCATTATCACAGCTAGCTGCTCTACAAATTAAGATCAGCATTTAATACTACAGCCTGCAAGCATGAATCAAACTTGGGACAAGTAGCAATAGCACTTAAGACAAATGTATTAAACCAAATGTTGCAAGGGGCACATTCACCTTTAAAAAAATGTGTGCAACAGCAATATACCCAGCGACAAGAAGTTTTGGACAAATTCTCACAATAATTCCCACATTGCGACTTACCTCAACATCATGAGCTTCTGTGAGGGAGGCACTGCATACCTAGCTAGGTACGATGGGGGACACGGGACCGCTGGCCCGGTGGACCTAGCTAGGTATGCGGCGCCTCTCGAGCAGAAGCTCCTGATGTTATGCATTGTATGAAAAACACTGAAAAAGACTGCTTTTTTCTACATGAGAAAAATTCTAAATCTTCTTGTATCGGTGTAAAGTTTTAATTTAAAAGCAATGCAGAGGCACATGCAGGATATACCGATACCTTCTACATGACATCCGCGAGTGCAGCGCCTGGCGGCGGCAGAGCTAATGAACGAAGGGCAGAGGATGGTCAACCACAGAAAAAGAAAAAGGAATGTCAGTTGTAGCATAGTTTGCATATTAAATGAACCTCTTGTGATTAGTGGGTAGGATTAAGCAAAAGTTAATGTGCTAATTACTACATGATTAAGGTGAAAGGAAGGCCAAAATGAAGAGTTGGTTTAGTGTAGAATCCAACCTGTTAAAAGGGAGAGAAGATCTGTTATAAGTCGTTCGATTCAGCCTTTCAAAGGCTGCCATCGCCGCTTGGATTTGGGAGCTCTGCTTCTACCATTTTTCTAGCAAAAGTTTGTGCAATCTTGTTGAAAGGCGCTTTTAGTACGAGCGGTTTTAGTACTCCAACGCCATTGTTTCTAACCCCTCCAAACGAGAGGGATTTTGCGTCTTGGAGAGAGAGAGAGAGACCCCCGTCTTAAATCCCAATTCGTGGAAATATGGAGAGAATCTCCCTCTCTCTCTCTCTCTCTCTCTCTCTCTCTCTATCTATAGCAGTTTTTTAAACATCTTGGAAACAATCCCAAGAGACCTCAAATATCTCTCTTACCTTAAAGATCTAGTCTCGAACTTTAGAGTGCCTTGTATGTGTCATGCATGACTAGCCTAAGAGTCAATCTGCTTCGCAAGAAGAGGACCTCCACGCCCCAGCACTATTAGACCTCTAACCTAAGCATTCCATAGTCCACTTGCTGGATCTGCTAGACCAAGTTGATTTGCTAGACCTGTTCGACCAGTTAGACCAAGTGGATCTACTCGACCAAGTCCCCTTGTTAGAGGCTAGTCTGGACTAGTTGCAAACTCTTCCAGACTGTTCCACCGGCTCGAATGAGCGATGGAGCAAGAATTCAGTTGAGTTCCCACCGAGCATGCCAGAAAATGAGAGCATTATCAACAAAAAGACAATGTCATGCTCTCTACTCTGGATGGTCCTCAGTGTAGTATGTAAGAAATCTCAGTCCATGACTCGAGAAGAAACATCATCCATCTGGTCAATCTTCCCTAGCTGACAACTTTATTGATCAGATACAAAAGAGCTTGATGATCTACACGGAAGAGAAATAACTTTTTCAACAAATAGTATCCGAAGTCAATAACATTGAACACCATTCCCAATGCTTCTCTCTATGTAGTTGAATATTCGTATTTATCCTTTACGATGAGCGGGTGCTACAATTATTCTAATTAAGTGAGTGCAAATTTCTAGAGGAAAATCATGAACCTGGCTTGAGATTTGCGGATAGGAGGTATGCATTGCATATTCACTTGAATTACCTACAAGAAAGCAACATCATGATTGAATGTGTTAGAATATTTTCAATTGGCTAGATCTCATCTCCGGGCTCGTTGGGGGGGGGGGGGAATACTAAGTAATGAAGTTAATGTACCACATGTGTTTACTAGATATGGTTTTTAAATGCAAAAGTTTTAGTCAAATTAATAGACATAAATTAATAAAAGGGTTTTGCATCCGAAAATAAGAGGTCATTTTATTCATTCAAACATGTTAAGAAAAGGTATTTTTAAACTACCCTCAAAGGTATGTTATATAGGGGGGGTCTCAATAGTGCACGCTCCAATCTTCGGGGTCAAGCCGAATGTTTCTGAGCCCCAATTGGGTTCGAAATTACTCCATTCTAGCTTAAAATTCACCAAGTACTTTTGTGTATTTTTTGGATGTTGTGGGAGGTTGAAATGAGGGAGCACAAGTGAACGCTATGTGGCAGTGAAATAAATCCACATGGGGTTTTGGGGTTTGTGACTCACAATATATACAATAATGTGGCATCACCCTAATGGTGTCATAAGAGGGAAGAGCTACCTCTGCTTCCATTATGTGGTTCCATGCCTTCACATGCATGTGTGCATGTGGAGGGTGGTGTTGGCGACATTAATTGTTGATGATGGTGGCCTCCGTTTGTATAATGTATAATATTGTTGGAGTTAGATGTTGCAAGTTTCATATTGGTGGCAACCCTTATGGGAGACCAATGAATTTAAGAGGGAGTTCCCATAGGTTCATGGGAAAATTAGAGCACCACGAAAGGGAAAATTCATGGTAGCGCTAAAAACTAAAGGAAATCTTTTTCTTTTTTTCTATTTTTTGAAGTCCACAAATGGAAGAGTTATGAAGACAAGGTTTTGAAACGACTTGAGAGTTTTTTTTTGGATTTCAAAGTGTATGTGAGTAAGAGGAAGAAGGAAGCAATCAAAGATTCTCTCTCTCTCTCTCTCTCTCTCTCTCTCTCTCTCTCTCTCTCTCTAATTAAGATGAGGGAGGGGATATCTCAAAGATCTATCTGGTAAGTGTTGAGAGATGAGGGAGGGGATATTTCAAAGATCTATCTGGTAAGTGTTGAGAGAGACAGAGACAGAGAGAGAGAGAGGGAGAGATTCCAATTTTAAATCCCAATTAGTGGAAATATGGAGAGATTCTCTCTCTCTCTCTCTCTCTCTCTCTCTCTCTCTCTCTCTCTCTCTAGCAGATTTTAAAACATCTTGGAAACAATCCCAAGAGACCTCAAATATCTCTCTTACCTTAAAGATCTAGTCTTGAACTTTAGAGTGCCTTGTATGTGTCATGCATGACTAGCCTAAGAGTCAACCTTCCTAGCAAGAAGAGGACCTCCACCTCCCAGCACTATTGGACCTCTAACCTAAGCATTCCATAGTCCACTTGTTGGATCTGCTAGACCAAGTTGATTTGCTAGACCTGTTCGACCAGCTAGACCAAGTGGATCTACTCGACCAAGTCCCCTTGTTAGAGGCTAGTCTGGACTAGTTGCAAACTCTTCCAGACTGTTCCACCGGCTCGAATGAGCGATGGAGCAAGAATTCAGTTGAGGTCCCACCGAGCATGCCAGAAAATGAGAGCATTATCAACAAAAAGACAATGTCATGCTCTCTACTCTGGATGGTCCTCAGTGTAGTATGTAAGAAATCTCAGTCCATGACTCGAGAAGAAACATCATCCATCTTGTCAATCTTCCCTAGCTGACAACTTTATTGATCAGATACAAAAGAGCTTGATGATCTACATAGAAGAGAAATAACTTTTCAACAAATAGTATCAGAACTCAATAACATTGAACACCATTCCCAATGGTTCTCTCTATGTAGTTGAATATTCGTATTTATCCTTTACGATGAGCGGGTGCTACAATTATTCTAATTAAGTGAGTGCAAATTTCTAGAGGGAAATCATGAACCTGGCTTGAGATTTGCGGATAGGAGGTATGCATTGCATATTCACTTGAATTACTGTTAACCCTCATGGCTCACGGACACCCCATCACCTACGACGGACGTGTATTATGTATTTGGTAGAGTCAGGTACCGGGCTTGTCGGACCAATAGGAAAAGGGTAAGAGTGATCGCCGATGAGAGGCGCACTTTAACCGGGACATTCAAGGGATTAGTTGGCTAAGCATGGGTGCCCAAGTGTGAATGGGGTGAGCTCATATAAAAGCCAACTAAACCTAAAATTCACTCATTCTCTCATTTGTGCAATAGAAGAGTGCTCTTGCTCCATCTCCATCTCCATCTTCTTCTTCTTCACCTCCTTGTGTGTGTGTGTATGTGTGTGAGAGAGAGAGGGAGAGTGTGTGTGCGATCGAGCATTACGAAGGCACGACGGCGGCGAAGCGGTTGAGCACGGCACGACTGCAGCTTCTTCTTCATCACGGCGAGGAATCCACCACGAAGGCGAGCGTAGAGCGGTGAGTGACACACCCTTTGCTCTCTTGAGCTTGCTAGTTTAGGCTTGTTGTGTGCTTGGAGCCATTTGTGGCTCGCACATGGTGTATCGGCAAGTCCCTTGCTTCGACAGTGCGACAAGGAGTGCACATTTTTGGCGCCGCTGCCGGGGAAATGCCCTACACTAAGCTCGGTTAAGCACTTTACGCTTTCTTGTGATGCAATTTCAATTGAAGGATTTGTGAAGAAGGAAGGTGTGTGGTTGTGTGGAGAAGGATTTGTGAAGAAGGAAGGTGTGTGGTTGTGTGGAGAAGATTTTTGTTACACTGTAGTGTCTTTTTTGTTTTCTGTAAAGAAGGAGTTACAATTTTTTTTGCAATGTATTGTTAGAATTAAGGTATTAGCTATGGAATGTTAGTTCTGTAAGGTTCAATGTTAGTTCTGTAAGGTTAGTTTTGTAGATTTGTTAGCTACTGTAGTACTGTGTAAACAGTGTTAGAGTGTGTGTGGCAGTATCTCTATTAGCTCTAAGTAGATAAGTTAGGTGTAGGTTAAGTGTGTGTGTGTGCGCGCGCGTAACGCGGCCGCGGTGACTTTTTTTTATAAAAAAACTAAATATATATATATATATATATATATATTAAAAAGAAGGATCGGGCTGGGGATCATTCCCCAAGCTCAAGCCCAAACCCAGACCTCAGTCCTCAGTTTTAAAATATAGTTTATACACCTTTTTATATTTAAAAACTATTTTTAGGATTTCGAGGACTATAAAGACTATTTTTAGGATTTCGAGGGCTTCACGTAGCTGAATAGGGAGTTGTAAAGCACGGCACGTTCCTTTAGCCAAAACGCTCGTCTTGAGCTATTACACGCCATATTTTGTGGCTTGGTCACAAAAAATAACCAAGAATAACGAAAAACTTGGGTTATAAACACCTAAAAAAAAAAAAAAACTAAGTGAGCGGCCTGCACGGGCACTCACCAATGTGCTTAGAGTGTGGAAGTCATATGAACCTACGCTCTGGACGAGTGTTAGAGCACGAGCATATTGGTAGTGCCTCCATTTACGCGGGCACCCATTATTCCTCCACCCTAGGTTCTGGACCTTCGGCCGGGACTCAAGGTAGCGCGACCCAAGATCCTCATATCGCGTCTAGTGATTCTTCCTCTGACTACGAAGTCATGGAGGGGTATCCTACACCAAACCCTGATAGTTCAAGTCAAGACATGCATGCCATGGGCCCACGGCCCGGGTCCAGCGTGTTTAGCCGCTTTAAAGAGACCCTTAGTAGAGCTACTCGCTCCGAACATGCGGTTAATGAAATAAATGAAGGGAGTGGGGAAGTAAATTCGTCATTCATGCCTAAAATAGACTCTATGCTTCTTGAGAGTGTGCATGTGAATGTTCCATCCACTGCACCTCCTGATCCTTTAGGACTATCTCCCTCTGAGGTTTTACTACCCGATGGTAGGAGTCTTGCCGAAGTGCAAGAGATCGAATGCTACATGCAAGCAACAAGGGAGAGGGAAATTGAGAACCTACGAGGGCTAGAATAAAGTCGAGCCCTGAAAGCAAAGGCTCCTATGACAACAATCATGCCAGCCGAGCAACCGAGTGCTCCCAAGGTAGCAGTCACGGAGGGGCAAGCTATGGGGAGCAATAATGCTTCCACTTCAAGGGAAACCTCCAGCACGCCAGGCCTAGATGGGATATTCCTAAACGAAAATTGGGAGTATGACCTACAAGTAGAAGCTTTAACTGATCGGTACACAGGACACACCTATCATGTGGGTTGGTTAGATGTTCTACAATCCACATCGGGTGCTACTAGCATAGATGAGCAACAACAGAAAGTCTGTGATGTCCTCCATAGGATTGTCGAGTTAGAAAGACAGAACACAGGGATCAACATGCCTTCAACAGGCCTAATGAGATTCTTGGATACGAGAAAGGCCAACCAACCAACCCTATCACAAATGGAGACTCCCTCAGTGAGCCCCATTGATCCTCCATATGTTGTTTCGCCAGGATCCTCAGTACAATTTGAGCCCACAAGTGGCAGCTTTACCTTCCCAGATCTAGCTCATCTTTCTCTTAATGACACTACGGCTACCATGCATATCCCAGTGGTGAGCATGACAATAAGTACACCATGGAGTTCATTTGTTAATACTGCGCTGATGCCTAGTAGCACAGTGCCCCTAACTATACCTACATGTATGTATCAATCATGTGCACCTGTCGTACCTTAGCCTCATGTAGCTCCTACACCTCCGATTATTCCAAGAGCTTACAATCCACAATGGAATTATCCAAGCTCTTATACAAGTGGAGCCATGCCATTTAATAATAACATGCCATATCAGGCACCCCCTATGCCTAGGGCCACGCCTGTAAACTTTGGACCACCGTCTGGTACACCACCATACGAAATATGGGACCTAAGAGTCGCGCGTATGCCAAGGCCAAGGCCAACTCCCATCTCACATGTGGTTCCAGGAGCACATACACCCATTATACCTGCTCAAATAGGAGATTTGGCAGCATTTGCTCAAACTATGGGTCGCTCTATTGCAGAAAACATGCGTAGTGCACCTGATAGAGAGCCTAGGAGCAAGGCAGTTCAAGTAGCTAAGCTCACACAGAAATTCAATGGAGACGGAGATTCTAGAAAGCATATGGAAGTCTTTGAACATGTGTGCGATTCCTTGGAAGAGCACAATGAGCTACATAAGTGTAAGGCTTTGAGTTTGACCCTAAGCAGAAAGGCTGGAGATTGGTATAGAACCTTAAGAGTAGAAGAGAAAACGATCTACTCTACTCTTAGGAGACTGTTCTTAAAAGAATACATACGAGAGGGAGTAATTTGGGGTGTAGCCTCTCAGCTCCAGAAAGCCCAACGAGAAGAAGGTGAATCCGTGAGAGACTTCATTAGTCGCCTAAAGAATTTGAATTCTCGATGCAATCCAAATGAGCGATTCAACAACAACCAATTGCTCGATAGATTCATTAGGGGACTACGACATGAAAGTATCTATAATGGCCTAGTCATTAGAGGTATCACTACTTGGGAAGCACTCACCATGAATGCAATCCAATTGGAGGATAATTTAATGATTGCAGGAGAAAGAGTGTCCGCCGAGCCGAAGTCTAGTAGCTCGTAAGCGTCAGGGCAATGAAGTCTAGTAGCCAATGAAGATAAAGCCAATCGTGAAAGAGCAAACGATATTTGAGATGACTTTGGCAGATCTCACCAAGGCCATCCTCATGCTTGAGAGGAGAGATAAAGAAGTCCTCTTTGTCCACATAGCCTTGGACATGAAGCCTCAATTTCCCGATTAAGGGAGTGACTGAAGCTTCTTGCCCCTTGAAGGCACTGTCTGCGGGTAGGACATCTCCCATCTCGTAGGATTGTATGCCTAGCTTGGTGGCCAACTGTCTAGATATAAAATTGTGAGTAGAACCAGGGTCCAAAGAGAATAAAAGCATCATGTTCTCTTACCTTTCCCCAAGCATGGCATAGAGGAGATCCTTTGTGATGAGTTTGGTGAGTCTCCTCCTCTTGGATTTCAACTAAGGAAGCTCTAGGAGGATCTTGACGGTTGTTCTTTTGGGGACAAGCACGGTACGCATGCCCTTGTTCGCCGCACTTGAAACACCGGTTATCCTTGCGATAACGCTCAAGATCTTCAGGATAGAGTTTGTTCTTACCTTTGTAAACTCCCTTCTCTTTAGCTTTGTTGGAGTTGCCGTTAGGAGACTTTTGAACATTGTCCTTCCCCTTAGGCTCATTGGAACCCTTGTTTTCCGGGGGCTTATTATTTCTTTTAGCCCTCGTTTGGAAATTGATTCGTGAGGCCACCATAGTATGGTGTATTACCGCCGATATGGTACGTGGCCTTTGGGAGTTGACATACTACGCCATTTCTTCGGTTAAGCCCGCACAAAATTGTTGCTTTTGCTCTCCAAAATCCAACTTTTTAAAGACAATGGCTTTGAGCTGTAGGTCCCAAAACTTGTCTACATATTTGTGGATGGATTCACTGGGAGAGAGCTTTAAGCTTCGCCATTCGGTGAGTACTTTGTCTTTGGCATCGGTGGCCAAAAACTGCTTCATAATGGAAGCTCTTAAAATTTTCCGTGTTCGTGGAGCTTCACCGTTGGCTCGTAGGCTAGACCACCATTGCCTGGCGGACTTTTGAAAGTGCATAGATACATGGCGTAGCTTAGAGGACTCCGTGAAGCCCTCATCTCCAAACGCCGCATCAAATTGTTGGACAAAGGCCAAGACTTTGTCCGTAGCACCAAAGGTGCCATCATAGGTAAGGAAAGAGATGCTCTTCCTTCCCTCTTTGAACTTCTTCAGCTTGGATGACGTCTTCCATGCGGCATAGGATTTCCTATGGCCTCTTCTTTTTGATGGTTCAAAGGTTGCACCATCACTTTCTTCAGAAGGTGAATAATTTGAAGAAGGTGGAGAAGAGGGTGACCTCTTTCTCGCCTTTTTCTTGTCTTGATCTTCGTCGTCTTTACCATCACTTTCATAAGAGGAAGAGGATGAAGAAGATGGAGAAGAGGGTGTCCTCTTTCTCGCCTTTTTCTTCTCTTGCTTTTTATCATCCCACTTTGAATTATGGCGTGGAGAAGATTGTAATGGTCTTCTCCGCTTTGGTGGTGATGGTGACCGTTTAGCCCGCCGTCTTCGTGGAGCCATCTCCGCCGAGGTGGCGGGAGACTCACTTATTTCTCGTTCCTTCGGTGGAGGCTCTTGATTTCTCCTTTGGGAAGGAGATGCATCATCAAGAAGTAAATAATTGAGCCCTTCGTATGGATTCTCTTCTTCTTCCCGAATGGGAGAGAGACCTCTTTTGGGAGTCTCACAAGGAGGCTTCCTAGGTGTTCTCTCGTCATGGTGATGAGCTTGGAGAATCCCGTGAGCACGGAGATGCCGTTGCACTTCACTTTGGAGAGATGGATTGCCCATGGCTTGTTGAAGCCTAGAAACAAGATAGTTAACAAGCATCGGAGCATCATTAGTAGCTTGCTCATTGGAAAAATCAAAGTTATCAACATTAATTTCACTCTCTGTACTATTGTCAGCCATTCTAACAACTTTTAGGTGTACTTTGGCACTTCAAGCCCTAGTTGCTACTCCTCTTTACCCCTTTAGAAAAAGCACTCAAGCTACTGTACCCGTGGCTCGAATACCATTAATTGCAAGGAATAGAAGAGAGGGTCTTCAACACCAAAACAACACCGGCTCCTGTCAAGCTTCTAATAGCTCCATAGGATTCCACTATTAAGACGATAGCTCTCGACGATGATGCCCCTTTAACTACACAAAGGCAGGCGCACTGCAAGGCTGAAAAATCCCTATTCTACTTACTCACAGGCAATTAATAATACCAACCATTTATAGCTAGCTTGAGGACCTCCCTTCTTGAGCAAGAAAAGAGAAACCTTGTGCTTTGATACCAATGTAACATTTAATGGCCTAATAACTTGTGGGTAGCGGAAATTAGCATGAACATAGTGGGCATTTCATAAGAATAGAGTCCTGATGAGAATTACAAGAGTGCTTGGGTGGAGAGAGCAACAAAAAAGCATAACACCTAGTTAGATAGCATCAACAATACTTTCAAAAGAGAGAGAAATTAAGCTATTGACAACAGTTGAGGACCGGATTTGCATGGAGCCGTTCCCCCCTCCAAAAGGCTTTGTATTATGGTTTCTCCCATCAAGAGAGACATTGTACAATACAATTCTTTGTGTTCCTTCAAGACTAGCTAGTGCAATGAAGATGAAAGCTTCATGCACTAAGCAAAACACTTAGTAAACACAACTTTAATTATCCCCATTCTCAGACTCAAGACCTCACACACCTTCGAAGATGGTGAGAGCTAGCAGGGTATGAGAGTAGATTGAGAGGAAGAAGGAGTATCTTACGAGAAAGATGTACATCTCCTCACATAATCACTCATATTAGCATAGCTTAGCTTAGTAATTAGATTGGTAGAGGAGATGAGCATGCATTGAATCTTGGCTCTTGGTTGGATTTGCATCCACATGCCAAGAGTGTGTTGATGTAGGCTTCTATCTCACAAGCTTGGAGTAGGTGACGAGCTCTTCATTAAAGCTTGGGAAGAGATAGTCTTCTCTTTCTTCACACATGAGATTGTGTGAGTGTGTGTGTGATAATGCCTTGCAAAAATCAGCCCCCTCTCTCTCTCTTGGGCGAGCCCTCTTGCTATTTGCTCTTGCAGGCTCCCCATTGGACCTCCCCAAGTCAAGCCAATGGCTATTAAGCAACATAACTGATAGCCTTCTGACATGTGTCCCCCTTTCCCCTTTTGTGAGAGCTTAATCAATTAAACTTAATTGATTTAAATGAATTAAATCTCCATTGGACCTTTCCCTATTCTGACCAATAGGAATTAAGTAGCCCATTGGGTTGGTCAATTCCTATTGGACCCCTTCACAGGCTGTCCAATAATCATCCTGGAGACTTAATTTTCATTGGTTCTTTTTATTAACTATTTTTAAATTAATTAAACTAGATTTACTCTGGCCTAATTCTCATTGGTCCACCTCTAAGGCCATCCAATAGGAATTGGGTACACCTTGTGGGCATCTGGCCTAGGGAGCTGACATGTGTCCCTCATTCCCTTTGTGTAAAGGGAGCTTGTGTGTGTGTGTGTGGCCTTCTCTCTCATCCCCTACTTGCTAGGCTCGCCCCCTCCTATGTAGGGGTATTCAAAGACTTTTTTGGTCACACAAAAAGCATCCAATTTCCCTAGGGTTGACCTTTGGACACAACCTTTGAATTTTGGAACCTTAGCATTTTGGAAGTCTTAATGGGCTGAACCTTAGGGTCTTTTTAGCCCATTGTTTCACATGGCTATTTTGCAGGTGCCCCCCCCTTTGGATCCCTATTTTCCCTCCTTTGGATCCCTACTGTGGCCGGTCTTCTAGCTTAACCAATATTCTATCTTTTTCTCCCCTGGCACTTCCCCATATTAAATGATCAGTTTAACATGAGAAAATCATTTAGGAGAATTAGATATTGATTATTATGACAGTAGTCTGCAGCAGTATCACACACACAGACACCCACCCATTTCACCCATTCACTGTGCGCAGCCGTCCGCCGCAGTCCACGCGCACACACACACACACACACACACACACACACACCCTCACGGGCAGCGCAGTCCGCAATACACAAATACACACACACCCTACCTACATGCACACACACCACACACACACACTCTCTACTTCTATTCTGTAAAGAATGAGGATGCAAGAGAGCTACAGAAGACAAGCACAAAGCACACAGAGATGGAAAGCTTCTTCTTCTTCTTCACAGAAAAGAGAGTACAAAATGACTAAGTGCTAAAGCTGAAAAGTAGCACATATGTACATGCGGTCACTAAGTGTGAACTCGCTAGAAGCGTACTAGGCTGGCACTATAAGTGTAGTCCAGCTGTAGAATCACTGGCAGAGATCCTCCGTGTCGGTCACCTAACGCGCCAGTGAGTAAATTCCATAAGCGGCCAAGACCCGTAGTGGATGCCAGCTCAAGGTGTAGAGCTCGACATCTCAACACTCCCCCTCGAGCTCTGCATGTCGCAGAGTCCAAGCATAGTCCGGAAACGTCGAAGCTTCTCAGCTCCGAGGGCCTTGGTAAAGATATCCGCTATCTGCTCCTCTGTGCTGACGTAGACCAAGTCGATGTCGCCCACCAACACTCGCTCTCGAACGTAGTGGTAATGGACCTCTATGTGTTTGGTCCTGGCATGGAACACTAGGTTCCTAGCCAACTGCATGCTGCTGAGGTTGTCACAATGGATGAAAATCTACTGGTCCACCTGCACTCCCAAGTCCTCAAGTAATGTGCGTAGCCAAGCTACCTCGCACGCCGCAACTGCTGCACCTCTGTACTCGGCCTCTGTGCTCGATAAAGCAACCGTAGGTTGCTTTTTGCTGCTCCAAGTAACAGCAGCACTCCCAAAAGAGAACATGAAGCCACTCGTAGATCTCCTATCAACAATGCTACCTGCCCAATCTACATCTGTATACCCATACAATGCTAATGGTGCATCTGCTGCATAGAACAATGCGTAGTCAAGAGTACCTTGCACATACGTAAGTGTGCGTCGTACTGCATCCAAATGTGGCTTCCTCGGAAGTTGCATGAACTGACTCTCCAAGCCTACTGTGTAGCTCAAGTCTGGCCTCGTGATAGTCAAGTAGATTAGACTACCCACAATCTTCCTGTACATGTTGACATCCTCAACAACATCACCCTTCTCTGCACTCAGCTTTGCATTCACATCCAAGGGAATAGAAATTGGCTTACAATCAGCCATACCATACTTTGACAACATGTCCAAAGCATACTGTCTCTGTGATAGCCATACACCCGCTGGAGTCCTGATCACTTCAATGCCAAGAAAGTAGCGCAACTCGCCTAAATCTTTCATTTCAAACTCCTGTTTGAGAAGACCCTTCACATGGTCAATCTCCATAGCATTGTCACCAACAATAATAAGGTCATCTACATATATGGTAATGACCACAATCCCCACATCACTCTCACGTACATATAGTGAATGATCAACATGAGCTCTCCTAAAACCAATACTGACAAGATACTTGGCAATCCTGTCATACCATGCTCTAGAGCCCTGCTTCAAACCATACAAAGCTTTGAGAAGTCTGCATACATAATCTGGGTAACCTGGATCGACATAACCAGGTGGCTGATCCATATACACTTCCTCTTGCAACTCACCATTCAAGAAGTCATTCTTTACATCCATTTGATGCATAATCCATCCTCTAGATGCAGCCACTGCTATGACAGCTCTCACTGTCGTCATCTTTGCCACTGGAGCAAAGGTCTCCTCATAGTCTATGCCATACGTCTGTGCATAACCCTTTGCGACCATCCTTGCCTTGTGACGCTCAATGTTACCATCAGCCTTATGCTTGGTTTTATACACCCATTTACAGCCAATAGCTTTCTTGCCACTTGGCAATAGCACCAACTCCCATGTGTCATTTGCTTCCAATGCAGCCATCTCTTCATTCATTGCATCATCCCAATGCACATTTCCAACTGCATCCTCAAAACATGTGGGCTCCACATCCTGTATCACCTTAGCCATGTAGGCTTGGTGATGCGCTAGATACCCATCATAAGTCAATTTCTGAACTGGATTTCTGACTCTATTAGATCTGCGCGGTCCTGGGTCACTCCTTTGCCCTCTAGCATCTTCTTGTACTTTCCTTACACCAGGTGTCCTGACAGCCGGAATTCCAAATTCCTCATCAAGACTTTGTTCAGAACCATCTGAATCCATGTCTACATGTGAAAAACGTGATGATGCATCAACCATAAAGGGAGGTTCATCAACCTTTTCCTTTCCTTTTCGTGATACATTCCCTGTACCTGTTGGTGGAGTAACCTGCGTACGTAGTCTACCATTCGATGGTTTCTCAACAGAGCCACGAGAAGAGGACTCTTGTGGTCCACTCAAAACCTGTGACTGTGGCCTCACATTTTGTACAACCACATCATCTTTTACATCAGCCCCAATAGTGCCATGTGCATTACTGTACCAGCTGCTCATCTCATCAAAGACTACATCTCTGCTCACTCGTAATTCTCGTGTAGTAGGATTGTAGCACCTATACCCCTTTTGTTCAAGGGAATATCCCACAAGAATACATTTCTCTGCTTTAGGATCCAATTTCCTACGCAACTCATCTGGTACATGCACGTAAGCTATGCAGCCAAACACTTTCAAGTGTGCCAAATCAGGCTTTGTACCTGTAAACTTTTCCTCAGGTGTTACATCATGCACCGCAGCTGTAGGTGTCCTGTTCATAATGTACACAGCTGTATTTACAGCTTCAGCCCAGAAATGATGAGGCATGTTCTTCTCATTCATCAATGCACGTGCAACCTCTGCAATGTGCCTGTTTTTCCTTTCTGCGACCCCATTCTGCTGTGGAGTATATCTGCATGTAAACTGCCTGTGTATACCATGCATTCGCAGAAAATCTAAAAAATCATTGGAGAAGTACTCTCCCCCTCCATCTGACCTCAATGTCTTGATTTGCATATCTGTCTCCTTCTCAATCATGACTTTGAAGTCTTGAAAGTGACCAAACACTTCACTTTTGTTACGCATGAAGTAGACCCATACTTTCCTTGTATGGTCATCAATGAAAGAGACATAATACCTGCAACCATGTATACTTGCAGTATCGGTTGGACCCCAAACATCTGTGTGCACCACCTCAAGTGGCTTTTTACATACATTGCGCTCATGTGGAAATGAGCCCTTTGACTGTTTTCCAAACTGGCATGCTGCACACACTTTATGCATACCATCCACCTTGAATTTGGGCAAACCTTTTACAATCTGTTTTGATTGCATGCTGTGCAATCTCTGCTCATTGACATGGCCAATGCGTTTGTGCCAAATGTCAACATCAGCCACAACACCTGTGCCTTGTGCAAATAATGCAGCTTTTACCTCAGGCATGTCTACATTCAGCGTAAACATTCTGCCCACACATTTGCCCTCTATGATCAGCTTACAGCCATTCTGGAAATCTTCTACATAACAGCCATTTGGATTGAAGCGAACCTGCAAACCCTGCTCAACCATTTGTCCAACAGAAACAAGATTCTTTGTAATGTTTGGGACATGAAGTACATCTGCTAAGTACTTTGATTTCCCACTCTTCATATTTAGAGGTATGTCCCCTACATGAGCAATGGGGTGAGCTGTGTCATCTCCTGTCTGCACATAGCCTGACACATCTGGTTTGCGCATATCTCTAAACCACTCTCCACGAGACGTCATGTAATTAGAGGCACCTGAATCCACATACCAAACATCATCTTGGGTGGAATTCTCTGCAGTCATTGTATTCATTACATGTTGCATAACAAACATGCGCTCGTTTTTGCTGTCATCTGCATCTCTGCTAGTAGATGCATAGTTGCCTTGTTCTCTCTTTCTACTTGCTTTTCCCTTTGGACAGTCACGTGACATGTGACCTCTTTCACCACAAGTTCAACATTCTCTACTATCTGGAGTATGTTGCTGCCTGCTTGATCCTGCACCACGACCTCTTTGACTCCCCCTGCCTTGAGACTGGTTTCCCCTGCCACCTGTATTGTTTTGATTTGATAGACCTTCCAGAAATTGGCCCCTGCAACCCCTTGGGCCTCGACCACGACCTCTACCTCTACCTCTGTTGGAGTTAGAATAGAAGGCGTGTTCAGAATTATTTCTGCCATGAGAAGAAGATGTGTCAAGGTTCTTCTCCTCAAGAATAAGCATAGAAATCAAATCTTGGAACTCGGGGATGTCGTCTCTTGTATTCATGGAAGACCTAAAATGTACATACTCATCTCCTAGACCATCCAAGCATGCACGGACAATGTCATCGTCTTCCACTGAGACTTTAATAGATCCAAGAGCCTCAATGATACTCTTGATCTTCAAAGCATAATCATTGATGGAGAGGTTGTTCCTCTTAACCTGATTTAGCTCCGACTTTAGTTGAAGCTTCCTGGCCTTGGTGTTCACCTCGAACACTCTGCCTAAGTTTTTCCATGCAATGGCGGGGGTTTCAGCATCCTGTAGATAGCCCATCATGCCATCTGTGATGCTCATAGAAAGCCAATACATCACTTTGCTCTGGCCTTGTTGCCAGTCCCTCAAAGCTTTCCTTTGTTCTGCTGTAGCATTTGCCTCGGGAATCTCTGGTTCCTTTTCATTGTCTCCTTCTACATAGTCCCAATAACCTTTTCCTTTTAGGAGATTTGTTATTCTGAACTTCCATGCAGGGTAGTTATTTTTCTCAAGCTTCTCAGTAACAATCTGACTGAAACCGTCAGACATCTTGAAGCACTAAGACAAAATAGCTGCAATCTGCAAAAACCTGCAAATCTGCTGAACCTGCTATCGTGGTTCTTGTAACGCTTTCTACACTCAACGAGTGTCCACAATCAATTGTACATACAACCACTGTACTTGTACAGTAAATCTCTGTATACTGCACTTTGGAGACCTGTTCAGAAACTTGTGCGAAAAACCGTAGGGATTGTGATGCTCTTGCTCTCTTAGCCTCTCTTGCCTGCACGAGGCTCTGATACCATGTAAAGAATGAGGATGCAAGAGAGCTACACAAGACAAGCACAACGCACACAGAGATGGAAAGCTTCTTCTTCTTCTTCACAGAAAAGAGAGTACAAAATGACTAAGTGCTAAAGCTGAAAAGTAGCACATATGTACATGCGGTCACTAAGTGTGAACTCGCTAGAAGCGTACTAGGCTGGCACTATAAGTGTAGTCCAGCTGTAGAATCACTGGCAGAGATCCTCCGTGTCGGTCACCTAACGTGCCAGTGAGTAAATGCCGTAAGCGGCGAAGACCCGTAGTGGATGCCAGCTCAAGGTGTAGAGCTCGACATCTCAACATATTCTACCCCCCCCCCCCCCCCCCCCCCCCCCACCCCCATCCGCCTGCCGCAGAAAAACAGGCCGCCGACCAATCGCCGCTAGAAAAAAAAAAACTATATATACATTATATATATATAGCCCCCCTTCCCACGCACGTTTTCGCACACACATGCCTATAAAAAACACACACACTCGTCCTCATGCACGAATACACACACACACACACACATATACGCACCGCACCGCAAATACGAAGAAAATGGCTACGACATCAACAAACAAAAGAAGAAGGATCCAAAGCACGCGCTGCCAATAACAAAAAGAGAAAATGCGCCGAAGGCATGCCCCGGCCGACTCCGAAAAGAAGTACGCTCGACACCGACGCACCGGCAACACGCCATTCACCGGCAACACGCAACCACGACGCCATCCCAGTAATTTATAGGTTATTTTCATCATTATCTGTAGTTTTCACCCGAGCCATTGTAAATTTCCATTCTTTGTAAATATCCTCTCTCTAGGTGGTGGTCACAAAGGCCCACCTAGAGATTCCCCTCTTTTAATAACCTCCCCAAAACAAAGCAACGGTCAACCACACCGGACCCACCACTTGCTTTGTCTCCCCGATTTAGATTACCCTAACCACACTAGGATTACCATAATCCAAGCAGCCAACACCTATAAATTCGCACTGAGAGGTCACTATCGGGGGGGGGGGGGGGGGGGGGGGGGGAGAGACAATTCATGAGGAACCAAGAATTTGGTAGAGTGTAGTAGGAAGGATTGACACTATCACCATCACGGGGAGGGGGTTTGTGTGTTGGGTTTGCCTTGGGAATTGCACCATGCGAAGGGAACCACATCCATCTCTCGACTCTAATGGTCGATGCACACACGTATGCACGCTCTTGGTGGTGAGTATTCACAGTCATTGAGCCGCCTTAGAGAACGCACCAAGTAGGTTGCACCACCTCCTCCCCCTACCTCTCTACCACCACAGCATTACGCCTTGTAAATATTGCAGAAATAATTCGCCCTCACACCCCCGAGGGTTTTCATCATTTGCAAGTATTCTCTCTCTCTCTCTCTCTCTCTCTCTCTCTCTCTCTCTCTCTCTCTCTCTCTCTCTCTCTCTCTCTCTCTCTCTCTCTCTGTGTGTGTAGGCTTGCGGTGTTCATATCATTGTGGGGTTTGCGTCCTAGCTGCTCAAAGCTAGGTGGTGCCCCCTGTTCGCTTTACCATGGCAGGCTCGAGGCGCGCCATTCGGCCCCCGGCATTTTAGAGGCCGTCGGGGCTTGGGGTCCGCTTTGCGTCTGTCATTTGGTTCCCCCACTGAGGATCAGACTCAGGACCTTCAGTTTATAATGCTGAAAGTGATGCCCACTATCAATCATGGACGAGTGGCTGAAGGAATTTTCTAACTGGAGGACAGAAGAAGAGGAGACGAAGGAGGCACTAGCCGCCTTCATTGAGGTGCTACTGCCAGGCTGTAGTGTCATCAGCGTTCAAGAGGTAAATTCTCTATCTCGTGTCGCTCGTTCTAACTATAAATCGAAAGCATCAGGTGGGAGATTGGTGAAGTGCCATCACTGTTGTCAACCAAGGCACACGGTCGGTGAGTGCCAGCAACGAAGGCAACGGAAGAGATGAAGTCATCTACATCGACATTCATCGCAAAGAAGTCATTCACGTCAAGGAAGGGAAGCAAACGGTGAGGCCTCTTTTCCCTAAAGAAACTGCAGACAAAGATGCCACTCCAAAGTGGCCTAAAGGGGCTGCTCGAGCCAAGGGCAAGGAGAAGATAGGCTAGCCTGGAAACACATGACCCCGAAGGGAGAGGCATCTGGCCAAGCAAGTGCTTCAAGCTCAGAGAGTCGGGTTGTATCCACTTTGTCAAAGAAGAAGTCATCCGAAGCTAAGCGGCGGAAGGTCGCCTACCAATTTGCACGACGCATGCGAGTGCTACCAATCCACTTCGACAATCCAGAAGAAGAAGTGGTGAGAAGATTCCCATGTCCTAGGGAAGAGTGGTTCGGCTACTGCTCTCGCTGTTTTGGGAAGCGAGTGGAGGACCTTCCTCCTCTCCCTGTACAAATTATCTTGAAGAAGCTCTCTACCACGGGAGAGACCCAGTGGGTTGAAGATGAGCTGCAACTGAATGGAGTAGAATTCATGCAACACGCCGATTACAAAAATTACCTACAATTGCTGTTTACCAAAAGGCTGGGAGTGGTCAGACGCGTCGCCATCACCCCGTACGTGCTGAGGAACGAAGGAAAGGTAGAGCCCATGAAAGGTGAGGACCTCTTGTGGATGTGCCGACTCATCAACACTGGCACGGTAAGAGCATAAGTAAGTATTCCACCCTCTGTGCATGATGGAAAACAGGCCAACGGCATTCCCGTTCAGATTCGTGCAGCATATGCATGCGAATATCTATGTAGATAGGAAAGTCTTCTACCAACAGAAGATCGTTTACCTATTTGGTGCGGCGGTACTAGGAGAAATCCTCAATTCCCCGAACCCTATCATTCTCCCCATATTAGATTACCATCATTCCTTTAATGTCTCTATTTTTATCCTGTTTTAACCTATCCATTCATCCCTGTAAAAAGCCGCTACTGTTGATGTAAAAAAAAAGAGAGAAAAGAAAAAAAAGAAAAAAAAAGGTTTGTAATTTCCCGAGTCACCACCATGGCAAGTGTTTCTTTCCCCACGTTCAGTGGAAAGAAGGGAGAGGATCTCACCACCGACTTTTTGGATGATTTCGACATTGCTTGTGTCGTCTCCAACAAGATGACGATGCTTCACGACTTAGAATTTTTCCTCTACTGATGAAAGTAGAGGCCAAGTCCTGGTATAATGCATTGCCCCAAGCTACCAAGAATGCATGGGATGTGTTAAGGGATGCTTTTGTAAAGAGGTTTGGTGGAGGCACAACCTCGGAGAAGCTATGGCAGCTACTACTGACAGAATTAAAGCAGGGAGGCTTGCTAGAGTATGCCACCTATGAGTCAAAGTTTGTGGACTTATGGGAGAGCTGGGTTGCCATACTGGAGAAAGGCGAAGGAGTGCCTAATTTCCTAAAGAAGGACCGTTTCATTGCTGGTCTATGGTCGCCGCTTAGAGAGAAGGTGAAGGGAAGGTTTTCTGCAACATATGAGTTGGCAGTCGAAGTAGCCCGCCTTAAAGACAAGAAACTGTGCATGCAAGCAAGAGTAAACGAGTCAGAGGAAACAAGCTCGGCCTGACCAACCCCAGTGGCTGCAACAGCCAATCATTGAGTCCAACCACAGGAGGCATCAGAAGAACAACAAGACCTGCTGAGTCGCATCACCACCCAACTAGAGAGTTTATATGTGCATCTGGTGCAGCAAGGGCATGCATCTGGCAGAAACCTAGAACAAGGAAGGGGACAACGAAGGCAGAACCCAGAGTACCACTGTTACAACTGCGGGGAAGACGACCATGGAATGTACTACTGTCCACACCCGAGGAGGCAAAATTTCAATAGAGGGGGGAGACATAATCAGATCTCTCTGCCAAGAGCAAGACCACCACCACCTAGGCAGCCGGGACCAATTCCACCGGTCCAAATCCTGCGACCACCTTTACAACAGCAACCACCACCACAACCTCTCATTCCGCCACTACCCCCACCACCTGCTGTGAACCAAGCAGTGAGTGTTATTAGCTTAGAGGCTAAAGGGAAGGTGAAGGTAGAAGAGTCAGCTCGAGAGAAGCACAAAGGAAAAGCGAAGCTAGAAGAAGTGGATGCTATGGGAGTGAAGCGTGCGAGGCACGAGGAGGCATCTCAAAAAGAAGAGAAGATGAAAGGGAAGGCCGAGTCTAGCAAGCAAGCAGCTAAACCGCCACGGAAGATAGACATCGGGGACTTCTCACTAGGTGAGGATGCACAACCCTATGACTTAGTTCAGGATGTGTTAATGCAGGGCCCAAAGATAACTTGGCCCCAATTACTCCACCTTGCACCAAGAATGAGGAGGCAATGGACGAAAATGGTAAGTACTAGGAAATCAAGACCACGGATAGCTGGGGCTATCTCTGGGAGGGATCTTGACGACATCCTGCCAACCATGGACGCTCACATCAAAGGGCAGTGGATTTCAAATGTCTACATAGATGGTGGCGCACAAATATGCGTCATGAGTGAAAAGATGATGCACCATCTAGGTCTAGAGGTAAGTAGGCCGGCACCCTGCCGAGCCAAGATGGAAAACAATGTAAGAGTAAAATGCGTAGGCATTGTAAATGCGGTCAAAGTAAAAGCATTCAATACAGAAGTGGGGGTAGACATCTTTGTCATGCCACACAAAGAGGAGGGCTACCCCATCATTCTTGGAAGGCCTTGGCTTATGGCTATGGAAGCTAAACAAGACTGGAGCACCGGGATGATCCAGATGAAGGATGCCAAAGGGAAGTCCATATTTTACGACATGAGGACTGGAAAGCAGCGCAATATGATCTTGGAGGCTTCAGAAGACGATTCCACCAGCGACTACTCGTCTACCTCAGGAGAAGACACAACCACCACCGACGGGAGTGACAATAGCATCGAAGTAATGGGATTCATTCTTAAAACCCAAGACAGATTAGCACAATCTGAAGCAACCTCGGCAAACCAAGAGGGATCACCAGGTATATAGTCATTGGAGGATGCAGGTAAGCTACAAAAAATGCTCTCAAATGAGTTAACCAATGAAGAAAGGAAGGAATACGTCTCCATGTTAGGTAACTTCACTACTTTGTTCATTGATGACTATGATAAAATCATAGGAATTACAGTAGTGCAACACCACATAAAGCTCAAGGAAGGCAGTAAACCCGTAGTACAAAAGCTCAGAAGACTTGGAGTAATCCAACAAGAGGCATTGCTTAAAGAAGTAAGAAGTTTGCTACAAGCAGGTTTCATCCACCATGTCGAAGACTCAGAATGGTCTCCCCAGTAGTAGTCACACCAAAAAAAAATGGTAAGTGGAGAGTCTATGTGGATTACAAACCTCTCAATGCAGCCACGAAGAGAGACCACTTTCCCCTCCCATTCCAGGATGAAATACTCAATGAAGTGGCAGGTCACGAACGCTACACAGTATGCGATGGCTACTCATGATACTTCCATACTAGCATTGCGGAGGAGGATCATAAGAAGACAACCTTCATCACCCCTTGGGGATGTTTTTCCTACAGAGTGATGCCGTTTGGCCTCACTAACGTCCCAGCCACATTTCAACGCTATGTGACTTTTGTTTTCCAGCCTTACTTTGGAGCATCAATACGGGTTTTCATGATTTTTGCATCTATAGCTCACGAGCCACATTTCAACACTATGTGACTTTTGTTTTCCAGCCTTACTTTGGAGCATCAATACGGGTTTTCATGATTTTTGCATCTATAGCTCACGAGCCACACTTCAACGCTATGTGACTTTTGTTTTCCAGCCTTACTTTGGAGCATCAATACGGGTTTTCATGATTTTTGCATCTATAGCTCACGAGCCTTCATTTAAGAAAAGTCTATGATGGCTTAACCAGGCTGCAAACCTTGGGTGGCCAACTCAACATGGACAAGTGTCACATTGGTGAGAGCAAAGTCACTCTCCTTGGTCATGTAATTTCAGCAAAAGTAATCGAGGCTGACCCTAGCAAGATTCAGGCTCTGGTATCTTTATCATCACCCACCACCACCAAGCAGCTGGTTTCTTTCCTTCAGAAGGTAAGATACTTAAGCAGGTTCATTCACCTGCTATCTCAAGTGGTCCTTCCCCTACAACAACTCACCCAAAGGGATGTTTTCTCATGGAGTGAAGAGAATGAGCGACAGTTTACTGAAGTGAATCAAGTCCTAGCTAAGCTTCCCACTATTTCACCTCCTAAGTGGGACGAGCCATTTTATGTGAACCCTAGTGTGGGAAATGATACACTGGGAGCAGTGCTAATAAAAAAGGATCCCAAAACTTTTTTCATGTGCCCTATTTACTTCTCTAGTCGAGTCATGACCCCATCAGAAAAAGGATTCACCGAAGTAGAACACATGGTTCTGGCACTAATGTTTGCTACCACAAAGTTCCGCTCCTATTTTCTGCCTAGACCATTTGTAATCGTGACAATGGAAGAGGTTTTCCCATATGTAATGCGACCCATGGATGTCTCATCTAGGATCTCAAAGTGGTTAATTAGACTACAAGAGTTTGACTACACCATGCAAGTAGAAAACTCCACCAGGGCTAGTTTAGCGGAAATTCTCACTCATCGCCATTATGAGAAGAAGCTGAAGGTCAACACGGAAGCAAAGGAAGGAACATGAGATAAAGAAAGTCCTAAGCTAGAGAGAGCTCGCTCTCTTTTCTTTGATGGAGCATAAAAGAGAACAATGGATCAGTCTACAGCAGGCATGGTCATCTTCAATGAACAACAAGAAAGAGTATTCTCCATGGGGTAGTTATTACACTCCCACTCCAACAATGAAGCAGAATATGCAACCCTAATCCTTGGGTTGGAACAATGTATTTCACAAAGAATTCGGCGCTTGAATGTGTTCGGCGACGCTTTGCTTTTGATAAGGCAAATAAATGGCACCTGGGAGTGCAAAAATCAGTTTTACTCGGTCAACTTCGCCAAGTTAAGGACCTTCTGAAGAAGTTTGAAGTAGTGAGGCTCTTCCATGTCCCCAGAGCAGAAAGTCAAGAGGCAGATGCACTAGCTAAAGAAAGAATACAAGATGTTCTAGTAGGAGCAATCAAATTAAAACTACCCCTCTTCCAAAGTAGTGATGCAATGCATGATATCATCAGCTTTCTAGATACAAGAGAATGTCCAGTAGGACACACCAAAGGCCAAAAACAATGGCTGGTAAGGAAGGCTACTAGGTACTACCTTATAGACGACCACTTGTATTGTAAGGGCAAAGATCAAATTCTCAGGCGGGTGCCAACCTCCAGTGAAATCACAGAGGTAATTTCAAGTTGCCATGATGGCATCTGCGGCGGTCATTTTGCTCTAGATATCACCAGTAGGAAGATTCTATAGGTAGGATACTTTTGGCCTAGTTTGAACAGAGATGTACACCATGGGTGTAAAATATGTAAGGCTTGTCAAGTGGCCAGTGATCGCACGTTAACCTATGAGCCAAAAACCCCTATCATTTCATATGGTCCTTTTGAGAAATGGGGAGTAGATGCAATCCGTCCCTTACCAAGGGCCCAATCAGGTAAAATGTACATCATAGTGGGTGTAGACTACATGACGCGATGGGCAGAAGCAATGGCCACCACCCGCATTACAGCCCAAGAGGTGGCAAAGTTCATTTTTGAGCATATCGTTTGCCGTTTCGGCACTCCTCTTGAGATAATATCAGATAGAGGACCAGGATTCAGAGGTGATTTGGTGGGAGAACTGATGAAGAAGTTAGGCATCACACGCCGGCATTACACACCATACTACCCACAATGCAATGGTCTGGTAGAGAAGGTAAATGGAATGATTTGCAAAATCATCACAAAACAGGTGAAAAACCACACAGGAGATTGGGATAAACATCTCATAGCAGCTCTTTGGGTCTACAGAACAACGTTCCGAACATCACTAGGTGTCACTCCTTTCCATCTAGTTTATGGGAAGGAGGAAATTCTACCCATTGAGGTACAAATAGCCAACTTATGAGTCTTGGCTAGCCAGACACACCGTCCAATTGTAAACCTCCAAAACCACATCTTGGATCTAGAGAGACTCCAACTGGATAGGGAAGAAGCAATCAATCACTATGCAGCACAGGTAGAATGACGCCGACTTACTTTCAAGCAAGGGCTTTAAGAGAAAGAACTGGAAAAAGGCATGTTAGTACTACGATATGACAACAGATCTGACACTAGGAAGGACAAGAAATTTCAACCCAGATGGGAAGGGCCATTCATCATCAAGAAGCGCTACGACAACGGCAGCTATAAGCTGATGGAAGCAGATGGGAGAATTCACAAGACTAGAGTCAATGGATGGAGACTAAAAATGTATTTTCTTAGGTTAGACCCAGAATTCGTGCTAGACATTCCAGAAGAGGGAGAACCCTCTAACTCTACAGCTGAAGAAGCAGAAGAAGGGCTAGAAGCATGAATGCCTCTAGCCAAAAGGGAGAGGGCTAATGATAGCCGAATTTTGGAAATAAAAGAAAAAAAACTCATTTCACCCCCCCCCCCCCCCCCCCCACTCTCAGTACCTCCCCACCGTAGCTTATTTTTCCCCCCCCCGCCCTACGGGCATCAGATAAAACCCTCTCTCTCTCTCTCTCTCTCTCTCTCTCTCTCTCTCTCTCTCTCTCTCTCTCTTCTCTCTCTCTCTCTCTCTCTCTCTCTCTCTCTCTCTCTCTCTCTCTCTCCCATTTTCCCTACATACCCCTTCCCTAATATCTCTCTCTCCCAATTTACCCTCCCCGGCCAGGCAGAGGCTCTGAAAAAATTCCCCGACCCCTCTCCTATGCTCCCTCTGTGTGAGCTGCATGGAAACCCCCCCCCCCCCTTCCGCTCTCCATATTCTTACACTCACTCCCTCACCCTTACATTCCCCCTCACATTACCCCCCCCCCCCCCCCCTACCACTTTTCCCCGCCTCCCTTTGGCCCGCTAATATTCCTTCCCCGACCCCTCCTCCCTCTCCCCCACCCGCTCGCCTCACCCTCCCTCGGCCTCATTCCCCCCCCTCCCCCCCCCCCCCTTGGCCCGCGGATATATTCCTTCACTCCCCCCCCATTTGGCTTATCTCCCCCCCCCTCTCCCTCTCACCCACACATCTCCCATACCCCACAATCACCCCCCCCCCCCCCCCCTCACTCTCTCTCTCTCTCTCTCTCTCTCTCTCTCTCTCTCTCTCTCTCTCTCTCTCTCTCTCTCTCTCTCTCATCCCAAATCATCACCCCCTCCCTCTCCCTCACACTCTCCCTTTCAAAGCTCCGCGCGGACTCTCTTTCTCTCTCTCTCTCTCTCTCTCTCTCTCTCTCTCTCTCTCTCTCTCTCTCTCTCTCTCTCTCTCTCTCTCTCTCTCTCTCTCTCTCTCTCTCTCTCTCTCTCTCTCTCTCATCCAGGCGCTCAGGCCACGCAAGCAAGGAATCCACTCTCCCTCTCCCTCTCATGGCAGCGCCTCACACACTATACCCACACACCCACAATCACCCCCCCCCCCCCCCCCCCTCTCCCCTCTCTCCCTCGCGCTGTGCGCAGCAGTTTGCAGCAGGAATCCACTCTCCCTCTCATGGGCAGCGCCTCGCACACCATACCCACACATCCACAATCACCCCCCCCCCCCCCCCCCCCCCTCTCCCCTCTCTCCCCTCGCGCTGTGCGCAGCAGTATCACACACACACACCCACCCAGTTCACCCATTCACTGTGCACAGTTGTCCGCAGTCCACGCACACACACACACACGCCCTCATGGGCAGCACAGTCCGCAATACACAAATACACACACACACACACACACACACACACACACAAGCACACACACCCTACCTACATGCACACAAACCACACACACACACACTCTCTACCTCTATTCTACCCCCTCCCCCCCCCCCCCCCCCATCCGCCTTCTGCAGAAAAACAGGCCGTCGGCCAACCGCCAGAAAAAAAAAACTATATATACATTATATATATAGCCCCCCTTCCCACGCACATTTTCGCACACACATGCCTATACAAAACACACACACCCTCCCTCATGCACGAATATATATACACACACACATGCATATATGCACCGCACCGCAAATACAAAGAAAACGGCTACGACATCAACAAACAAAAGAAGAAGGATCCAAAGCACGCGCCGCCAACAACAAAAAGAGAAAATGCATCGAAGGCATGCCCCGGCCGACTCCGAAAAGAAGTACGCTCGACACCAATGCACCGGCAACACGCCATTCGCCGGCAACACGCAACCACGATGCCATCCCAGTAATTTATAGGTTATTTTCATCATTATCTACAGTTTTCACCCGAGCCATTGTAAATTTCCATTCTTTGTAAGTATCCTCTCTCTAGGTGATGGTCACAAAGGCGCACCACCTAGAGATTCCCCTCTTTTAATAACCTCCCCAAAACAAAGCAAGGGTCAACCACACCGGGCCCACCACTTGGTTTGTCTCTCCGATTAAGATTAACCTAACCACACTGGGATTACCATAATCCAAGTAGCCAACACCTATAAATTGGCATTGAGAGGTCACTATCGGGGGGGGGACAATTCATGAGGAACCAAGAATTTGGTAGAGTGTAGTAGGAAGGATTGACACTATCACCATCACGGGGAGGGGGCTTGTGTGTTGGGTTTGCCTTGGGAATTGCACCATGCGAAGGGAACCACATCCATCTCTTGACTCTAATGGTCGATGCACACACGTATGCACGCTCTTGGTGGTGAGTATTCACAATCATTGAGCCGCCTTAGAGAACGCACCAAGTAGGTTGCACCACCTCCTCCCCCTACCTCTCTACCACCACGGCATGCCACCTTGTAAATATTGTAGAAATAATTCGCCCTCACACCCCCGAGGGTTTTCATCATTTGCAAGTATTCTCTCTCTCTCTCTCTCTCTCTCTCTCTCTCTCTCTCTCTCTCTCTCTCTCTCTCTCTCTCTCTCTCTCTCTCTCTCTCTCTCTCGGTGTGTAGGCTTGCGGTGTTCATATCATCGTGGGTTTTGCGTCGTAGCCGCTCAAAGATAGGTGGTGCCCCCTGTTCGCTTTAGCGTGGCAGGCTCGAGGCACACCATTCGGCCCCCGGCATTTTAGAGGCCGTCGGGGTTCGGGGTCCGCTTTGCGTCTGTCAATAGCTTTGTACATGGAGCCTCAATTTTGCGATTAAAGGAGTGATTGAAGCTTCTTACCCCTTGGAAGCACCATCTGCGGGTAGGACATATCCCATCTCATAGGCTTTTTAGAATCCACCTTCTGTCTTCAAGCTTGCTCTTTTGCAATCGCTCTTAAGCTCCTTTGAAACTTCAATTGTGTAACATCCTGGTTCTTGGGCTTTGTGTACGTGATCTCTAGTTTGCTGGTATGTCACCGCTTCCTCTTATCTGGATCCTTCTTCCATGTTTGTTTTAAATCGTCTGAGGTGGAGCATAAAGTGTTCCACATTGATTCATTACTTTAGCACTAGTCCCAACATTCTCCTTTTGGATGAATGGATAGATAGCCTCCTACTCTAGTTGCTCCCTACGATCAATCATCATCTTGACTTCATATGGCATCAAAGAATTCTAGGTCTTTTTATCAGCATCATACGTAGTCTTCCTTCTCCTGGTGAGCCAAGCTCTGGCCAAGTTATGACAGACTAGTGCGATATGGATCCAACCATCATAAATTTCAGCCATCTCTCAAAATTGTGGTTCAGAGGCTACTTTGTTGGCCAATTTCTTTTCTAGAATCTTCAATCCATTGATAGAGAGTTGAAGTAGCTCATTGGTGTCTTTGATCAATGTACTAATCTGGCTCTTCCACTGCATCATCATACCTGAAAACTTGACCAAATTATCCTTCAGCTTTGAGACAATCATTTTTTGCTCAGCCTCATTCAAAGCATTCTTCAATGCCACCCGGACCACCTTAATTTGTTTAGACCACACCCTGATCTGGTCGACTATGTTGATTTATCATTGTTGATAATCTAGTTAATTGTATTTATGATACAAGGTAGGGTAAAATCTGGGAAGTTTCTCATATTGCATAGGTAGGGCATACATGAGGTTTGGGGAGTTGGGAACTCACTCTATGAAGCTCAAAATAATTTGGTTCTCTTGCATCAACATCTTTCATAAAACTTTGACTACATAAAATTGACTTTTTAAAGCTGTCTCCTATTCCTTGGAGACTCGTCCTTATTTTGGGTCCCTTATTGTTGGATGCATTATTTTTTAGCAGCATCTTCAATTTTTTATCCAAGATTCTTGTAGAAATCTGCATTTTAGTGAGTAGTGCTTGTATCTCCAATCTAAATTCCTTCATACATTGGTATGAAGGTCTATTTCTTAGAAGCATCTCTAGTTGTAGCCCCAAGCTTTGAACATTCATGGTGGTAAGATTTTGTGCTTGAGGGTTGACCATCACCTCATTAGGAGTGAGTACATATTCATGCACTTGTGCTAGCAGCACATATAAATAGTATTGGGGTGAGGTAAAATCTTGCAAGTGGTCTGCTCATGGAAGATAATCATCTTTCATTGAGCAGTCATCCTTCTAGCATCCACATACAACATCTAAATCTCTCTAGATACGAGTATGCATCGTCATCATGAAGGAACTTTTGAATCTAAAGAGCCTTCTCCCCCCTTAAGATTTAGACTTAAACACTCAGTGGAGTAGTCAAGGTCTATTTATAATTATAATAAACCATTACTACCTTGCCCTTATTTACCCTAATAGCATCTCAGGATCATTGTCGCCTATTTTCCCCTTGTTGCGTTTATTGGTGAGTTTGACCAAATTTATTTTGGTCAGTCTATTACTGGATCTGATCTATAGACTGACTGCCAATCCCCCTAGCCTCCTATGTGCCACCACCAATGTGTAGCTCTGGAGGAGGTTGGTCATCATCATCATCATCCCTCCGATTGATTGTCCCATCTCCATCATCCTTGTCTTGATCTGGTTCCTCATCATCGTCCTCATCATCATCCACATTGTGAGTGAGATGCCTGATTCACCAGTGTGGTTGTGAAGACCTCAGCTCTCTTCCATGTCTACCCTAATAGTACATAGAAAATCATGACAGGGTTCGAAGTTATGTTCCCCTCTTGATGTGATATGTCTAGCAAAGATTGGTATATGTACTTATCCAAAACAAATGGCTTTAAGATGGCATGCACATTATTTACACAACTCAATTCGGTTGTTTTTTCATTAATCAACACCCTCTGAGCATTGTTAGCTTGGGTGAGTTGTGATTTATCTTCATCCAAAGCTGAGTTATGTGCTTTTAATTCCTCTATCTAATTTTGTTGTGCCTACATGAGATGTGTAACATTTAATGGCCTACAAACTTGTGTGTAGCGGAAATTAACATGAACATAGTGGGCATTTCATTAGAATATATTCCTAATGAGAATTACAAGAGTGCTTGGGTGGAGAGAGCAACAAAAAGCATAACACCTAGTTAGATAGCATGAACAATACTTTCAAAAGAGAGAGAAATTAAGCTATTGACAACAGTTGAGGACCGGATTTGCATGGAGCCGGTCCCCCCTCCAAAAGGCTTTGTATTATGGTTTCTCCCCTCAAGAGAGACATTGTACAATACAATTCTTTGTGTTCCTTCAAGACTAGCTAGTGCAATGAAGATGAAAGCTTCATGCACTAAGCAAAACACTTAGCAAACACAACTTAAATTTTCCCCGGTCTCACACCCAAGACCTCACACACCTTCGAAGATGGTGAGAGCTAGCAGGGTATGAGAGTAGATTGAGAGGAATAAGGAGTATCTTACGAGAAATATGTACATCTCCTCACATAATCACTCATATTAGCATAGCTTAGCTTAGTAATTAGCATGGTAGAGGAGATGAGAATGCATTGAAGCTTGGCTCTTGGTTGGATTTGCATCACAAAGCCAAGAGTTGTTGGTGTAGGCCTCCCTTCTCACAAGCTTGGAGTAGGTGGTAAGATTTCCATTAAATCTTGAGAAGGAGAGAGAGTCTTCTTTACTTCACACATGAGATTGTGTGAGTGTGTGTGTGATAATGCCTTGCAAAATCAGTCCCCCCCTCTCTCTCTCTCTCTTGGGCGAGCCCCCTTGCTATTTTCTCTTGCTGTCCTCCCATTGGACCTCCCTAGAGCTAGCCAATGACAATTAAGCAACATAAGTGATAGCCTTCTGACATGTGTCCCCCTTTCCCCTTTTGTGAGAGATTAAGGTAATTTAATAATTGAACTAAACTCTCATTGGAACCCTTTTCCTCCTGGCCAATAGGAATCAAGCAAGCCATTGGGCTGCTGAATGCTCATTGGACCACTTGGGAGACTATCCAATAGTCTTCTAGAGGACTTAATTCTCATTGGTTCTTTTATAAGTGTTTTTTAATTAATTAAACTAGATTTACTTTAGCCTAATTCTCATTGGTCCACCTCCAAGGCCATCCAATAGGAATTAGGTACACCTTGTGGGCATCAGGGCTAGGGAGCTGACATGTGTCCCTCATTCACTTTGTTTAAAGGGAGCCTCTGTGTGTGTGTGTGTGTGTGTGTGTGTGTGTGTGTGTGTGTGTGTGTGTGACATTCTCTCTCATCCCCTACTCCCAAGGCTCGCCCCCTCCTATCTAGGGATTCGTAAAGACTTTTTGGGTCACACACAAAGCATCCAATTCCCCTAGGGTTGACCTTTGGACACAACCTTTGAATTTTGGAACCTTAGCATTTTGGAAGTCTTAATGGGCTGAACCTTAGGGTCTTTTTAGCCCATTGTTGCACATGGATCTTTTGCAGATGGCCCCCCCTTTTGGATCCCTATTTTCCCTCCTTTGCATCCCTACAGTGGCCGGTCTGCTAGCTTAACCAATATTCTAGGTTTTTCTCCCCTGGCACTTCCCCACATTAAATGATTAGTTTAATATGAGAAAATCATTTAGGAGAATTAGATATTGATTATTATGACATTACCTCTCTCTTGAAATCATAGTCGTCCTCGACTATGGTGTAGAGAAGATAAAGCATATTCATGAATCCTTTTCTTAGCAGGTAGAGGATCCCTATGTTACCCTACGACATCATTCCACAATGGATGACTAGTCCATTTGGAGCTTGAGAGCCTGAGGCTGCCGCAAACATGTCTACGCATTAGTCCTATCAGTCTTTCATAGTAGAGTGACAAGCTCTACTTAGTGTTTGGGAGACGTCGTCTCCACAAACTTGATCTAAGCATACATACTATTTCATTTTTGTGCACAATAAAGAAAAAGAGAGTCTTATAAGACAAAAAATACTTTGTTCATTTTTAACATAGGGACAAGGTTTTAGGTTATCATTCTTAGCATTGTAAGCATTGACAAGGTTTAGGTTATCCTTTAATTGTATGCCTTGCATCCATCTAGCATCTTCAAAAGGATAATTCTTAAACTTAATAAGATATCGTCGGATAGTCTTACCGCCTCTTAGTACCTTGTCTTCATGTCAGAGAATGGACTCGGGCTGCAACACCTCCTCTTGGTCCTCGATCTCCGGTGGGTCTTCAATAGTTGGTTCTTGAGGTGGCTCTCCTTTGTAAGGATTTAATAGGCTCACATGGAAAGCATTGTGTATGAGCCAATGATTGGGAAACTTGAGTTGATAGGCCATCTCATTGATTGGCCTAAGAATCTGGAAGGGACCATAATACCTTTTTGCTAGTTTAGCATAGTACTACTTTTGGTGGCCCGTAGGATTCTTCCCCGTCGTGTGCCTTAATCGAGCCTTGGGAAACTTCAATAAGACCCAATCATTTTCTTTAAAGGCTTGGGCTTTTCTGTGCTTGTCAGCAGCAGCCTTTTGCCTTTGCTGTGAGATAGAGATAACATCCTTAATCTTTTGAAAAGATTCTTGTAGGTCTCGGCTATACTCATCTGCAGCGAAGATCTTCCCATGTACCTTAAGTAGCAAGGGACTTTTTGATCTCCCCTCAATTACCTCGAAAGGTGCTTTTCCTGTGGAAGTATGTACAGTGTTATTGTAAACATACTCCACTAAGGGTAAGTACTTCTCCCATCGGGATCTTTGGTCTACTTTCGTTACATAGGCTTTTAGTAGATCGAGAATGGTTAGGTTAGCTATTTCACTTTGGCTATCAGTTTGTGCATGATAGGCCGAAGAGAACTTTAGCCTTGTCCCTAAATTCTCAAAGAGACCCTTTCAGAAATTACTGGTCATTCTAGGATCTCTATCCGAAACTATGGACATTGGCAAGCCATGGTACTTGAAAATTTGTGAAATGAAGAGGGTTGCCATTTGATGGGCTTTGATAGTCTTTTTGACAGGTATAAAATGAGCTTTTTTACTGAACTTGTCTACTATCGTCCATATTCCCGTATTCCCATGGATAGACTTAGGAAATCCAAAGATAAAATCGATGGATATGCTCTCCCATAGTGAATTAGGGATTGGCAAGGGTTGAAGCAATCCAAGTTGCTTCCCTCTATCAAATTTTTTCTTTTGGCATGCCACACATTTAGAAACATACTCTTGGATGTTCACTTTCATGGTAGGCCAATAGAAATATGTTTCAATTCCCTTTAAGGTAGACTGAATCCCTCTATGCCCCGCATAAGGTGGAGCATGAGATTCATACATTACTTTCTCACGTAGTGAGTTAGTAACACATAGTCTATTGCCATAGACAAGATAACCATCTTGTAAAGTAAATGGTTCTTCTTTCTTCCCTAATGCAAGGACTGAAATCACATCTCTAAAATCGGGATCAATAGCGTACTCATCTATCATTGAAGATAGACCATTGTGAGTGGCTATGGAAACCGCATTCACTCTCGGTCGTCTTGAGAGTGCATCAGCTACTTGATTATGCTTGCCAGCAATGTGAGCAATATGAAAATGAAATTGTGAAAGAAAATTTGCCCACCTCATTTGTTTGTCGGAGAGCTTGGTCTGCGTCATGAAGTACTTAAGACTTTGGTGATCCGTTTGCAGAATGAAAGGAGTCCCCAATAAATAGTGCTTCCATGAGTCTAAGGCATGTAGACCTGCAAGGAGTTCCTTTTCATATCTGCCTAAAGCTTTCTCAACAGGGTCGAGCCTTCGACTCTCATAGCCTATGGCGTGCCCTTCTTGGAGCAAAACAGCTCCAAGGCAATCACCACAAGCATCAAATTGGACCTCAAATGGATTTGAGAGATCCATTTGAGAGATAAGCTTTTCGAAGGCATTGGTCTCCTTAGCGGACCATGTATACCTAACGCTTTTCTTTGTTAGATCATGTAATGGTCCCGCAATTTGTGAGAACTTTTCTATGAAGCGTCTATAGTATGCACACATACCTATAAAGCTTCTTAGTTCATGAAGATTCCTTGGTTTAGGCCATCCTTTTATCACCTCCAACTTTGATGGATCCATTTGCATGCCATCTTGAGAGATAATGTGACCTAAATACTGAATCTCTTGCAAGAAAAAGTCACATTTCTTTCGATTAACATAAAGTTTATTCTCTCTTAAAACTTGAAATATTACCTGGAAGCGTTGCTTGTGTTCGTCTAATGAATAAGAGTAGATGATAATATCATCAAAGAACACTGTAGTGAAGGTTCGATGAGGCCTGAATAGCTTCTCCATCAAGCGGTTGAATGTGGCTGGTGCATTGGTCAAGCCAAAAGGCATGACAATGTATTCGTAAAGACCAAATGTGGTGCAAAATGCGGTCTTTACAATGTCTTGATCAACTATCCTTATTCGATGATAGCCGCTTTTTAGGTCAATCCTAATGAAGTAGGTCGATCCTTGTAGCTTATCAAATAGGTCTTCTACCCATGGAACGGGAAACCTATTCTTGATAGTGATCCTATTTAGTGCTCTTTAGTTGACACACATACGATATGTGCCGTCTTTCTTTTCCACTAATAGCACATGTGAGCAAAATGGAGATGAGCTAGGCCTAACCATGCCCTTCTCAACTAACTCATGCACTTGCCACATAATCTCCTCTTGTTGAGCTTGAGAAACTCTATAAGGAGGTTTGTTAGGCGGTGAACTTCCTGGAAGAAGTTCAATTGCATGGTCATCATTACCTCGTTTAGGAGGTAGCTCACAAGGGATGTCGTCAATAAAAACATCTTGAACCCCTTGAGAAAATTGGATAACTCTAATTCCTTTTGGTTGCTTTTATTTTCTTTTGCTAAAGCATTAGGTTGATTTTGAGAATCTTTAACAAAAATCATGTACACGGAAATAGAGCTCTTTATTGACTTGTTGAAAGCTGGTGTATGTACAATGGGGATAGTGTTACCCATCTCCTTAGCATCTATATACATGTCTTTTTCCCTGAACTTAAAGGAGATTCTCCTTTCAGGAAATTTAACATTGGCAGCTAGGCGGTCAAACCATGGTGCCCCTAGGATTACATCCTCATGCTTGAGAGGAGAGATAAAGAAGTCCTCTTTGTCCACATAGCCTTGGACATGAAGCCTCAATTTACCGATTAAGGGAGTGACTGAAGCTTCTTGCCCCTTGAAGGCACTGTCTGCGGGTAGGACATCTCCCATCTCGTATGCTTGTATGCCTAGCTTGGTGGCCAACTCTATAGATAGAAAGTTGTGAGTAGAACCAGGGTCAAAGAGAATAAAAGCATCATGTTCTCTTACCTTTCCCCAAGCATGGCATAGAGGAGATCCTTTTTGGTGAGTTTGGTGAGTCTCCTCCTCTTGGATTTCAACCAAGGAAGCTCTAGGAGGATCTTGGTGGTTGTTCTTTTGGGGACAAGCGCAGTACGCATGCCCTTGTTCGCCGCACTTGAAACACCGGTTATCCTTGCGATAATCCTCAAGCTCTTCAGGAGAGGGTTTGTTTTTACCTTTGTAAACTCCCTTCTATTTAGCTTTGTTGGAGTTGCCCTTAGGAGACTTTTGGACATTGTCCTTCCCCTTAGGCTTGTTGGAACCCTTGTTTTTCGTGGGCTTATTATTTCTTTTAGCCTCCGTTTGGAAATTGATTCGAGAGGCCACCATAGTATGGTGTATTACCGCCGATATGGTACGTGGCCTTTGAGAGTTGACATACTCCGCCATTTCTTCGGTTAAGCCCGCAAAAAATTGTTGCTTTTGCTCTCCAAAATCCATCTTTTTGAAGATAGTGGCTTTGAGTTGTAGGTCCCAAAACTTGTGTACATATTTGTGGATGGATTCACTGGGAGAGAGCTTTAAGCTTCGCCATTCGGTGAGTACTTTTTCTTTGGCATCGGTGGCCAAAAACTGCTTCATAATGAAACCCCTTAAGCTTTCCATGTTCGTGGAGCTTCACTGTTGGCTCGTAGGCTAGACCACCATTGCCTGGCGGACTTTTGAAAGTGCATACCTACATGGCGTAGCTTAGAGGACTCCGTGAAGTGTTAGGAAATAAGACGTAGCTAAATAGATAATTGAGTAGATTACTTAATGGAGTGAGACAGATTTGCATACACGAGATTATCGAGTAGAGAGAGAAAGAGAGAGTACACACGATATATGTGGTTCACCCAATGTGGGCTACGTCCACGGAAAAGCAGCCACTCAATGGCTTTAGTACTTCAAAACAAGAAGTAGTTTACAAAGGGATTATACCGTTAATGGAGCTCCCGCCTCGCTTCACTCTCACCACCTCACACTCACCTTGTTGCATCAGCTTCACACTCTGAAATGTGTGTAGAAATGGCCTCCTTTTATAGGCCAAAAGGGCTGCCCTCTCTCATGAGAGGCAGCCATGTGTAGCTGCCCTTGTGTAGATAAGTCCAAATCGGACCCTCCAATCCGCCCATGTGTGGCCGCCTTTGAGAAGACAAGTCCGCTTTTGAATTCGGCCACCGGCCATTGACTTCCGACCACCGGCCACCGGCCAACCAATCGGTTGTTTTCCGACCACTTTCTGGCCGCCGTCCGGCCATAATATTCCAGTGAAAAGGAATATTCTGGCGAGGGAAAAAAAAGTCTCGGGGCTTCCGCCCCCGAGGCCCCTAAAGTTGCCCCTGATTTTTGGCCGTGAAACTTTTGGTTTCCAACGAGTGATTTTCCTTCATGCACGATGGCTTCTCCTCATAATGAGGGCCTTACAAATGTGCGCTTTTACCACAGAAAATTACAAAGGATAAATCAGGCTCCATACTTAACAATGCTCGCATCTCCAAACGTCGCATCGAACTGTTGGATAAAGGCCAAGACTTTGTCCGTAGCACCAAAGGTGCCATCATAGGTAAGGAAAGAGATGCTCTTTCCTCCCTCTTTGAACTTCTTCAGCTTGGATGACCTCTTCCATGCGGCATAGGATTTCCTATGGCCTCTTCTTTTTGATGGTTCAAAGTTTGCACCATCACTTTCTTCAGAAGGTGAAGAATTTGAAGAAGGTGGAGAAGAGGGTGACCTCTTTCTTGCCTTTTTCTTGTCTTGATCTTCATCGTCTTCACCATCACTTTCATAAGAGGAAGAGGATGAAGAAGATGGAGAAGAGGGTGTCCTCTTTCTCGCCTTTTTCTTCTCTTGCTTTTTATCATCCCTCTTTCAATTATGGTGTGGGGAAGAGTGTGATGGTCTTCTCCGCTTTGGTGGTGATGGAGAGCGTTTAGCCCGCCGTCTTCATGGAGCCATCTCCGTCGAGGTGGCGGGAGACTCACTTCTTTCTCGTTCCTTTGGTGGAGGCTCTTGAGTTCTCCTTTGGGAAGGAGATGCATCATCAAGAAGTAAATTATTGAGCCCTTCATATGGATTCTCTTCTTCTTCCCGAATTGGAGAGAGACCTCTTTTGGGAGTCTCACAAGGAGGCTTCCTAGGTGTTCTCTCGTCATGGTGATGAGCTTGGAGAATCCCGTGAGCACGGAGGTGCCGTTGCACTTCACCTTGGAGAGATGGATTGCCCATGGCTTGTTGAAGCCTAGAAACAAGATAGTTAACAAGCATCGGAGCATCATTAGTAGCTTGCTCATTGGAAAAATCAAAGTTATCAACATTAATTTCACTCTCTGTACTATTGTCAGCCATTCTAACAACTTTTAGGTGTACTTTGGCACTTCAAGCCCTAGTTGCTACTCCTCTTTACCCCTTTAGAAAAAGCACTCAAGCTACTGTACCCGTGGCTCGAATACCATTAATTGCAAGGAATACAAGAGAGGGTCTTTCAACAACAAAACAACACCGGCTCTTGTCAAGCTTCTAATAGCTCAATAGTGGTTAAGCCGTAGGCAAGGCCTATAGGACTCCACTATTAAGACCATAGCTCTCGACGGTGATGCCCCGTTAACTGCACAAAGGCAGGCGCACTGCAAGGCTGAAAAATCCCTATTCTACTTACTCACAGGAAATTAATAATACCAACCATTTATAGCTAGCTTGAGGACCTCCCTTCTTGAGCAAGAAAAGAGAAACCTTGTTCTCTGATACCAATGTAACATTTAATGGCCTAAAAACTTGTGTGTAGCGGGAATTAACATGAACATAGTGGGAATTTCATTAGAATAGATTCCTAATGAGAATTACAAGAGTGCTTGGGTGGAGAGAGCAACAAAAAAGCATAACACCTAGTTAGATACCATCAACAATACTTTCAAAAGAGAGAGAAATTAATCTATTGACAACAGTTGAGGACCGGATTTGCATGGAGCCGGTCCCCCCTCCAAAAGGCTTTGTATTATGGTTTCTCGCATCAAGAGAGACATTGTACAATACAATTCTTTGTGTTCCTTCAAGACTAGCTAGTGCAATGAAGATGAAAGCTTCATGCATTAAGCAAAACACTTAGCAAACACAACTTAAATTATCCCCGGTCTCAGACCCAAGACCTCACACACCTTCGAAGATGGTGAGAGCTAGCAGGGTATGAGAGTAGATTGAGAGGAATAAGGAGTATCTTACGAGAAAGATGTACATCTCCTCACATAATCACTCATATTAGCATAGCTTAGCTTAGTAATTAGCATGGTAGAGGAGATGAGCATGCATTGAAGCTTGGCTCTTGGTTGGATTTGCATCACAAAGCCAAGAGTTGTTGGTGTAGGCCTCCCTTTTCACAAGCTTGGAGTAGGTGGTAAGCTTTCCATTAAAGCTTGAGAAGGAGAGAGAGTCTAGTTTACTTCACACATGAGATTGTGTGAGTGTGTGTGTGATAATGCCTTGCAAAAATCAGTCCCCCCCTCTCTCTCTCTCTCTTGGGCGAGCCCCCTTGCTATTTGCTCTTGCTGTCCTCCCATTGGACCTCCCTAGAGCTAGCCAATGACAATTAAGCAACATAAGTGATAGCCTTCTGACATGTGTCCCCCTTTCCCCTTTTGTGAGAGATTAAGGTAATTTAATAATTGAACTAAACTCTCATTGGAACCCTTTTCCTCCTGGCCAATAGGAATCAGGCAAGCCATTGGGCTGCTGAATGCTCATTGGACCACTTGGGAGACTGTCCAATAGTCTTCTAGAGGACTTAATTCTCATTGGTTCTTTTATAAGTGTTTTTTTAATAATTAAACTTGATTTACTCTAGCCTAATTCTCATTGGTCCACCTCCAAGGCCATCCAATAGGAATTGGGTACACCTTGTGGGCATCAGGGCTAGGGAGCTGACATGTGCCCCTCATTCCCTTTGTGTAAAGGGAGCCTGTGTGTGTGTGTGTGTGTGTGTGTGTGTGTGTGTGTGTGTGTGTGTGTGTGTGACTTTCTCTCTCATCCCCTACTCCCAAGGCTCGCCCCCTCCTATGTAGGGATTTGTAAAGAATTTTTGGGTCACACACAAAGCATCCAATTCCCCTAGGGTTGACCTTTGGACACAACCTTTGAATTTTGGAACCTTAGCATTTTGGAAGTATTAATGGGCTGAACCTCAGGGTATTTTTAGGCCATTGTTGCACATGGATCTTTTGCACATGGCCCCCCCTTTTGGATCCGTATTTTCCCTACGTTGGATCCCTACAGTGGGTGGTCTGCTAGCTTAACCAATATTCTAGGTTTTTCTCCCCTGGCACTTCTCCACATTAAATGATCAGTTTAATATGAGAAAATAATGTAGGAGAATTAGATATTGATTATTATGACAAGATGTTTGTACTTTTCTTATTGAACTTTCAATTTAAGCACAAGGTCTTTGATTTTTCCTATCTTATCTTTTAAAGCTCATCCTTCTGCATGATCAATGTATGAGTGCTGGATGGAGCCATGTGCTTCCATCATCTATTCGTGATCTCATTCATTATTGTATTCCACCATGTCTAAATGGTGGATACACAACCATATGTTATGGTATCCCTATCTGCATGATCAATTTTAAATGTTATGATAGGGTTTTGGTAAGGCACAGGTAACTTTTTAGATGTGTTGATTACCGAGCTGCCTTCCAATGCTCTCTTTTGCAAAACCTATAGCCTGGGTTTCTCTGATGGAGGAACTTATTATAATAACTTTCTCAAATGTACTAGCTTCACCAGGTTCCTTTACTATTTCTCATGTTTTGTATTTGTTGATGCCACTTGGCTTGTTAAAACACTATTTTGAAGATTCATAAAGTGGTGAGATGTCCTGTCTCGCAAATGCATATTGTTCATTAAAAAAAATTGGGGGTAGGGGGTTCTGCCCCGATTGCTTACTGTTGTTGGATTTTTTGATGTTACTAGCTGTCTACATAGTGTTGTTTCCTCTAACATGATACAGGTCGTGCAATGTTAAACTGGCTCTCCCAAAATGGATTACCATATCAAGAAGTTTTTTTGGCTAATAAATCATGATGGTAAAAATGTATTACTCCTTGGTTTGAGAACCCATGTGTTAACATTGTTTTTGAGAAAACCTGCTATATAACGATAACTTTGGTGCATGATGATGCCTGTTAAAACTCTGCCAATAAATCTCTACACTGCTTGTATACGTTGTTTTGATGGGGTGCTACATTACACCTTTTTGGCATTCACAAATTAGGGTATAGTTTATGAAAATAGCCCCAAAGGGCGCCTGTTCTTTATGCTTCATGTCTCGACCTTTGTTCTGGCTGAATACTGCCTTTGTATTAGGGGATTGCCACTTGGTATGCTAATCAATAAGGCACAATATTTTTTTGAAACTTAGGGAGGTTGGATTCCATATTTTTCCCATTTGGCATACAAGCTTAGGGAGGTTGGATTCCATAAACCCTAAATGAGCATATACTATTCAAAGTCTATCCTAATAACAGAAACAAGTTTGATACTCTTAAACTATTAATGGAATTTTTTAGATATCTAAAGTTTTTTGTTACTTTATGGCTTTATGTACTTAAAAAAGCAAGAGGAAGTGGAGCTTGGATAATATGGCAAAGTAAAACTCAAAAGACTGATGAGCTCTTTTAGGGGATAAGACACTTGGATCAGTAGGAGTAGTGGAATTCTGAGATCAGAATAATATGTATGTTATTATGATGACAAGGATATTGAGAAATATAATCTTTGGGATAATAAAATGTTTTTACATAAAACCTGGAACACATGAGTACTTTGGATAGTGATTTTAAGTTAAAAAAGTTGTAAGATGGACATGGGTAACAAATGATATAGTCCATTGATACCTGTGAAACACATCCAAGGCTAACGTATCTGTTGTCTTGTTTGGATGGATGCAGGTAAGGACTCTATCTTATCTTGGAAGTTTTTTTGGCTTAAAGCAATTGTCTACACATGATTACACTTACACCTACTGCTGGGGAAGTACTTCAAATATCTGTATACTGGAATGAGGCTTCATCCTTATAAGCAATTTACAAAGATAATTCTAAGATTGAGTTGTTTTTGTACTTATCATTACTTGCATTTTGGCGGGTTTCCACTGGCGTGAATGCATCTTGCCCGCTCCCTTGCTTACCTTGCCGCATACATTTCAAAAGCTTCCATTGCTACTCGCCATAACTTCCTCAAGGCTGGTTCTTGAGAATCGATCAACACACACACACACACACAATCTCTCTCTCTCTCTCTCTCTCTCTCTCTCTCTCTCTCTCTCTTTCTGGCTCAAGGACAACCGATATTGTGGCATCTCGCATGGAACAAATTACCACACACACACACACACACACACACACACACACACACACACACACACACACAGACGCATGCGTGCATACGCATGCACGCACGCACACACATTGTAGAAGGCGAACAATGATGCTTCATCAGCCAGGAAACCCTTGACAATCGAAGGAGCTTTGATTCATATTCAATGATGGGTCTGGCCCCCTATGAAATTTGAAAGAGACAATGCCTTTGTGAAAGGGTCTGCAAGGTTGTCTTGTGTTGGCACATAAGCCAAGATGATCTCTCCTGCTGAGCCTCTCCTTGACATAGTGGTAATGCACCTCAATGTTCTTTGTGCAAGCATGAAAAACTGGGTTCCTTGCAACTACCAATGCGCTCTGACTGTTAGTGTAGATAGTGTTGGCACTGTCCTCTCTAGCACCTAAATCAGCCATAAGGTGTCTGAGCCATACACACTCAACCGTAGCTATGAAGACTGCCCTATACTCAGTCTCACAACTAGAAGTGGCCACAGTAGGTTGCTTCTTGCTCAACCATGATATGCATGAGCTTCCAAGAATGAAACAAAAACCAATTGTGGACATTCGTGCCAAAATAACCAGCCCAATCTAAGTCTAAAAAAGCATGTAAGTTTGGCGGCAATGATCCCCCCTTGGGATAAAACAAGCCAAGATGTAAAGTTCCACTCAAGTAGTGAAAAATCCTCTTGACAGCTTGCCAATGCTTAGACCCTAGGCTATGCATAAATCTGCTAACCTGTGAGACTGCAAAACTGAATATCCAACCTCGTGTTGCATACAAAAATGAGGCATACAACAAAAGTTTGGTAAAGAGTGACATTTGCAGGATCAACGGTATCATGAAGAATCAATTTCAAACCTGTTCCCATGGCAGTGGCAATAGGTTTGAAATCCCCAAGTCCAAACTTACATAACAATGTCTCTATGTAACTTTTTTGACACAAGGCAATACCACCATCGCACTGCTTAAACTGTATACCCAAGGAATGATGCAACAACCCCAAATATTTCATCTTGAAAGTAGCATTCAAATCAGCCTTAAATTCAAAAATATGTTTCTCATTGTGGTTCTTATGTAGATGATTTGCTGATCACTGGACCAAATTTTTTAAATACACCCAAATATACGTTACATAGGGGAGGTCTCAATAGTGCACCCTCCAGTCTTCGTGGTCAAGCCGAATGTATCTGAGCACCATTTGGGTCCGAAATGACTCCATTCTACCTTAAAATTCACCATGTACTTCTGTGTATTTTTTGGATGTCGTGGGAGGTTGAAATGAGGGAGCACAAGTGAACGCTATGTGGCAATGAAATAAACCCACATGGGGTTTGTGACTCACAATATATACAATAATGTGGCACCACCCTAATGGTATCATAAGAGGGAAGAGCCCCCTTGAAGGACCTCTGCTTCCATTGGGTTATGGTGTCACCTATGTGGCTTCATGCCTTCACATGCATGTGTGCATGTGGAGGGTGGTGTTGGCGACATTTATTGTTGACGGTGGTGGCCCTCGGTTGTATAATGTTGGATATTGCTGGAGTTAGATGTTGCAATTTTGATATTGGTAGTCCAAGGCCAACCCTTATGGGAGACCGATGTATTTAAGAGGAAGTTCCCATAGGTTCCTGGACAAAGGAATTGGAAAATTCATGGCAGTGCTAAAAACTAAACGAACATTTTTTCTTTTTTTTTTTCCTTTTTTTGAAGTCCAAAGAGAAGAGTTATGAAGACAAGTTTTTGAAATGACTACAGAGTTTTTTCTTGATTTCAAAGTTTGTGTGAGTAAGAGGAACAAGGAAGCAATCAAAGATTCTCTCTCTCTCTCTCTCTCTCTCTCTCTCTCTCTCTCTCTCTCTCTCTCTCTCTCTCTCTCTCTCTCTCTCTCTCTCTCTCTCTCTCTCTCTCTCTCTCTCTCTCTCTCTCTCTCTCTCTCTCTCTCTCAAAATTGACTATTGATAATCGAGATGAGGGAGGGGATATCTACAGGATTCTACCATCTCAGGTTGGGGCAAGAGCTTTTGGGTTTTGTTTTTGTTAAGGACTGCATGTTGGTGCAACTAAAGGTGGTCGATGCTATAGGGAGTGCAGTGCAAGGTTATGTGTTCTCTCAAGGGCATGTCAAAATGGTAAGGCAGCTCTGAAGGTCCAAGGGCAGGCAAAGGGCAAGAAATATGTATGCTTTATGTAATTTTCTAGGCCAAAATGCCTATCAAAGGTGGCTGGTCAAAGTGTACAAAGTGAAAAAATGGGAGTGCAAGAGGTGGCCCTCAATGATCTACAATCCGGTCCAGACGACTCCTCATCGAAGCTATAGAGGGCAAGTTATAGTGATGGTTTGAAGCTTGCAATGGTTTGCATATCCTTGCCGAATTGGGTAGTAGCAGATGGTGGATCAGGGTGAAAGTGAATGTGTGGGCCTAAAGTGCTCATCTTACGGTGCATGTTGGTCTTTTTGGATTGAAAATAGGACTTCAAACGGCCAAGATATGACCAATTGAAGTTTCATTGGGGGTGAGCTATGTGCCAGATCAATTGCCCTTATAGGTGTGCAATTTGGAGTTTTTTTGAGCTTGCTAGGGTTGCATGGACACTGGGCAGCATGAAGAGGCCACAAGAAGTTACAGGGTCTTAATTGAAGTACGGAGCGCGCAGATATACCAAGTCAAATTTGGGTGCAGCTGATGGAGGGGCAGTATCAAATGTTTTTTCTCTGTTTTCATGGCCTCGGTTTGCGATCTTGAGATGGTCAAAATGCAGCAAGGATTGGGTGATTCAGAGTCGGGGATGCAAGCTTTTGACACTGCTTTGTGCCTCGGGCATCGGACTCAGGAGCAAGCATTGGCCTGGCATGGAAATGGTGGCAAAAGAATTTTGAACTCTCAATGTTTTTTGTGAGTTTCTCAACCCTTGGAGGGTCGGACTCGTCCAAAGCTACCACGTGGTAGGTGCACAAGTCCCACATGGGGAGGCAAGACTAGAACCCATGAGCTATATATAGTGGAGCGTGAGCATTGTTTATTGTGTGCAAGAGGGAGAGAGAGAGCTTTAATGGTGCTATCTTCACCCCCCTCACACGGGCATACATGGCACTCCGCAGGTGGAATTTTTGGGCGAATTTGGGCCTACAATGGTGTGTGCGGTAGCTTTGGGAGGTGGAGGCCTTTGGCCATTGGTCCGTGACATTGATGATGTGGAAATACCACAAGGGGCGATTCACACAGCCCTAAGGGCTTATATTTTTTGAGGGAAAGGGAGCCCTTCCCACCGAGCAACGATGGCGCCATCATTGCCTTGGGAAAGGGGGGCTTCCCACCTGACTTGGAGGGCAAGTTAAACCGAGGGAAAGTGGAGTTTCTCATGCAAGCTAAAGATAGACAAGTGGTCGATAAAAAAAAGGGGGGTTGCCAAATATATTGGATGCTCTATACAGGCCCAATTTTTTGCATTTTTAGGGGTCCTGGAGCTAGAGGAGGGAAAATTTGGAGAAGGAGAAAATGAGGGCTACCAAGAAGGAGTTTTTGCCGAGAGGAAGCTAAGGTTTTCCGATCAAGGTGTGTGCTGACAAATCCAAGCTACGAGAGAGGTTGTGCCCCTCTGTATGAAGTGATGATGGCTATGATGCAACCTGAAATGGAGCAAATGGTTATTGTATATGGTATTTTTCATTGAAAAATAACCTGTCTCACTGGAAAATTTTTGTGCCGTCTCTTCTCCCTTCCCACTCTTTCTTCTTTGCTCATCAGTCCAGTGTGTGTGGTGCTGGTCTGAGTGTGTGAGCGTGTACGCCCCTCGGACCGTCGGTGTGTGTGTGTGTGTGTGTGTGTGTGTGTGTGTGTGTGTGTGTGTGTGTGTGTGTGTGTGTGTGTGTGTGTGTGTGTGTGTGTGTGTGTGTGTGTGTGTGTGTGAGAGAGAGAGAGAGAGAGAGAGAGAGAGGTGTTGAGTTGTGGAAGTGGGAAAATCTGGGGTGCTTTGTGTCTATTGATTGTGCGGAGTGGGTGTATCAATATGTGTGCAAGTGGTGTTTTGCTAGCAAAAGTGTGAAGTTTTGAAGGCGATTCTAAGTGGATTGGGGTGTTGTGATCATCTTGGGCTACAGTGATGTAAACTGTTAATCTTTCTCGGTGTGTTTGCATTCCCCCTTTCCATCTCCTAGTACCCCCATTGAGGAGCATCTCATTGCTTCAAATTGAAGGTGAGAAGGATTTTGGTGATGCTAAATGTGCAATTTTTGTAGAGCAGGTGTCGCTAAGAAGATGTAGTAGGCTTTTTAATTTTCACTAGGGTTGAAGATGCAAAAACATGGCTACAAGATTATGGACTATTTTTGTTGGAGAGAAGACCGCTAAGAGAAGAAGGTACGTTTCAAGTTTTTACGCTCTTGGTTTGTGGTAAAGCAAAGATATGGTACGACAAGTTACGTGATGAAGGCAAATTGGGAAAGTTTGGAAGCAGCCTTTCAAAGCAAATTTGTGGTGGATGTGCAGTTGGATGAGGTAAAGAGAAAGATGGATGCTGAATGTTCCAAAACAGGGATCAAACATAATACGATAGCTCAAATCTATAGCTTCAAACAGAAACAAGGTGAGTCTATTAGGGATTGTGCACTAGAATGAAGCAATACATTGCAAGATGCCCAGAACTAGAAATACCTGCAGAAGGATTATTAGTATCATTGTTTCTAGAGGGACTGCTAAACAAAGAACTTCATGCTATATTGTATAGCAAGAAATATATGACCCTAAAAGAGTGTGTATCGGATGCCATTGACTTGGGAGACAATTGTGATATTTTCAATGAAGAAGATGTCCATAAGGATAACCAAAGTGAGAAAACAGCATCCAGCAAACTAGCACAAGTGGGAACGGCTGCTGCAACACCACTTATAGCCATAGAAGACATGCTCAAAAGGATGAATGAAATGATGAATAACATGCAAAAAGCACCTATGAGGAGACCAATGCAAGGGATACCTCAATAGGGACAACCAATTAGGTCGCAAAAATGGTGTGCAATTGAGGATAAATGGACCAGCCATGAGACCAATGAGTGCTATTACCAACCAAAGTATGATGAAAATGTTCAATATGTGCCTATGAGGCCACAAGGACACCCCATGTACAGATATTAGCCTAATATGGCCCCAACTCAAAGACCACCAATGGGTATGAAAATACCTCAACCCGTCTTGGGTCAACATCCGCCATATCCTGGACATAATGTAGTGCCTGTTGTAAAGCACATACATTCAAAGGGAGTCATAGAAGAACAAGCACTAGTGCATGTTACACCATATGTTGAGCCTAGTCCATCTACAATAATGGTAGAAGGAGAGTGGTATAATTCACATCCACCACCAATGGAAGAACCTGTGACTTATGCTACACCAGAGCTTACACCTATATACTATGTAGCTAATCAAGGTGTTAGACCTCCTACGGTAAGACCCATGATTAAGCCAAGGACTGGAAATTACTATAGCTGTGGTCCAGATGATCATTGGAAAAATGAATGCATAGAGCTTGACAAGAACATTAAGCCAGTTGAAGCTTTTTGTATCCAATGTTGCAAAAAGGGAGCACACTTCCCTGAAGATTGTCCAAAAAATCCTTTAAACAAGGGTAAAACAGTAGTGAACGTAGTCTAAGTGATACATAGTAGCTCATCGGAGAGTGAACCTATTGATTCCAATCAAGGTAATCACCAGAGCCCAAGCTAAGAAAAAGAAACATAACTCCTCTGATGATTTGGAGAATACCAAGCGGGACTTAAAGCAGGCCAAAACATGGAAAACAAATGGAAAAACTATCCTTCTCTAGATATGGAAGTAGCTAAGCTTGAAGCTTATTAAAATATGGTAAGAATTACTCAAGAGATGCTGGAAAAACAAAAACCCAAGCTCGACAGTATAGCAAAACTTGAGGAGCTTGTGGTAGGAACAAGTAAAGAGAAATCCAAAGTGGTGGTAGAACCCCACCTTGTAACTAAAGACGTCTTAGATGGAATTTTGTTCATAGAAGAAGACTAGCCAGGACACTTATGGGAAAAAGTTGTAGAGATTAATGATGGGAAACTAACTTTGAAGTCATCTCCTATAGAGGAAGTTTGGTTACACAATCTACCTCCTGATATAGACATGGATGTACAATCCTTGTATGGGGATTGTAGCTCTGAATCTTCAGGAATGTCTTAACCAATGACTCTGAAAACACTACCTTCATACTTGGGAGATAATGAAGATGAATTCATAGTGTGTAAAACCACTCAGATAAAAACATCGGAACAGACCCTAGAGGTAGACAACATCCATTCAATCATGTCTACATCCATTCAATGCACTCTTACTTTAGGAGAGCTATTAAAAATCAGACCATATTTATAGAATGATCTGTAGAAAACTCTAGAGAAGGTGGGGATAATAGGGCTAATCGTGAAAATTTAGAAAAATTGAAACACAAATAGGATAACAAAGAGATTAGATCCGTCCCAATGAACAAAGTCGGAGAATACTATGAAGGGAAAGAAGGAAACACAACCCTTCCAGTGAGATATAATAATATAGAAACCATGACGATACTGGATAGTGGGAAAGGCATAGCCATAGCCATGAAATCAGTATGGGAATCATGGGAAAAACCAGCCATTAGACAAAATCAAATGAAATTGTAATTGGTTGATGGACACATCGAAAGACCCTTAGGACTGCTTGAAAAAGTGAATCATAGTTAATTCCTGTGGAATTGATTATCAACATACTTTTGCAATAGTGGACTTTGGAAAGATCCTCAATTATGAAATCATCTTGGGAAGACCTTTCATGCAACAAATACAACTCATTCAGGATTGGGAAACAATTACCTGTACTTGAAGCAAGTGGGATCAATAGCAAGGGTTAATCTAAAAGATCACACTTATAGAGATGTCATGAAAACGCCCATATAAGAATTTAACTCTGTCTCTTCGGCTGAAACTAAGCTTCCATCTTGGTTGAACAAAGACACATCTATTTGGATGTGTGGAGCCTTAGAAAACGGGATCTTAAAACGAGAAAAATGTATCTTAGAAAGGGATTGAACAGATGAAGCCTATATACCTAAACCCTTTCCGGAGCATTTGTTTGAGCCATTTGAGTGGACTCAAATTTTAGCAACAATGGAAAAGTGTGTAAATACGTCTATGCCTACTCAATTTTGCAATGAGGACGGCTATGACATAATTCCTATACAAATGATCTCAACCCTTCACATTGAAAATGAAATTCAAGAATCCAAGGACTTAATGAAAGTTCAACAAGTCTTTTCAGACCTCTACTATGATGCAACAGACGAGTTAGAAGAACATTCAGCTACCTCAGATGATTCGAGGTTGGAAAAAGAACATGTGAGAGCTAAACTACTCATGAAAGGAGGGGAGGAAAAAAATTTTGACTTTCCAAACCAGAAATCAAGAAGACAGAAATGGTATAGAAGAAAAAGACACTAGAAACTTGAAATCTAAACCCATGCCATCAGTCTCTAGTAGAACACAGAATCTAATGCAAATAGAGGCACATGATTGTGTCAAAGACAAAATCACTGGTAGATATCCTTTAAACGAAAATCAAGAAATATAAAAAACATTGAGAAAAATGAGAAAGAAAACTCAATCAAAACCTAAATACCAGGACAAGGATTTAACCATGACACGAGTTGAACGAAGAAAGAAGTATCAAGAGTTGAAGAAAGCTCTAAAGAAGATGTATACCACTGAAATGGAAACCACCAAGGAGGAAGGTAAAGATATAATTAGTGTTCCATCCCATCACAAGAAATATACTCTCCAAGACCAAAATATCATAGTTGAATAACCTGTCAGGGAACTAAGAAAACACGGCGAGTCCTACGAAGGACCTAGAAACGCAAAAAAGATAGATCTGGCCGAACCAAGAGAAAAGCCTAGACTTGCCTACATTGCAAACGACCTGAAAGAAGAAGAAGAAGAGATTTTGTTAAGCTTACTGAAAGAATACTGAGATTATTTTGCTTGGTCTGATAAGGATCTCAAGGGTGTTGATCTAGAAATCTGTCAACATACCATACCTATGAGATTGATACAAAATTAAGTAGACAGAGGCCATATACTTATAATGAAACATTTGCCAGAAAGATCAAAGAAGAGATAGAAAAGCTAAAGAAATCCATATTCATTTATGAAATTGAACACACATATTGGGTGTCTACAATTGTGGTAGTACCCAAGAAAAATGAAAAATTAAGAGTATGTGTCAATGTCAAGAAAGTGAATGCAGCTACCATTAGAGACAACTTTCCTCTTTCAGTCATTGAGCATGTTTTAGAACGAGTTGCAGGAAAAGAAGCTTACAGCTTTTTAGATGGCTTTTCGGGATACAATCAACTTTTGGTTGACCCCAAAGATCAACATAAAACTATCTTTGCAACTGAATGGGGTATTTTTGCTTATTGGGTTATGCCTTTTGGGTTAATTAATGCTCTTGCTACCTTTCAAAGATTTAATGAGCCACGCTTTGAAGGAATATCTTTGAAATTTCTTGGAAGTATGGATGATCTATGTGTACATTCATCAATCCGGGCTTATCATTTTGAACACCTCAAAAAGGTATTTGAAAAATGTAGACTTTATAGGATTTGCTTAAATCCTAAAAAGTGCACATTTATGGGCAAACAAGGAAAAATTATTGGACACAGTGTCTAAAAATGGCATAGCTACTGATATGGATAAAATTCATGTTATTGTTGAATTGCCTAGACCGACAATAGTAAAAGGGGTTCAAGCTTTCATGGGACATTGTGGATATTACAGGTGATTCATTTACATGTACCTATAATTGCAAAACCCATGTACAGCTTGATTACACTCTTTGAATGGACTGATGAGTGTGAAGAATCCTTCATGAAGCTTAAGAAAGCTCTCATTTTAGCCCCAATGTTGAAAGCACGAGATTAGAATAAGATATTCCATATACATGTAGATGCTTTCAATTTTGCCATTGGGTGAATACTAGCTCAACCATGAAACGAAAAATTTGATTTTCCTTTCTCTTATGCTAGTAGACAATTGAATATGGCAAAGGAAAATTATACAACCTCTGAAAGGGAAGGATTAGGAATGATCTATGTCGTAAAACAGTATAGACATTACCTATTAGCTAACAAATTTGTGGTCTTTGTGGACCACCAAGCCTTATTGTACTTGGTCAATAAGTCATGCAACACAGGAAGAATAGTGAGATGGTTCATCATTCTTTTGGAATTTAATTTCACTGTAGTTGTAAAAAAGGGCACCACTCACTAAAGAACAGATCATTTATTAAGGATTATTTCAAGAGAACCACCAAAGGGAGTAGATGATGATCTACTAGATGCATATCTATTCTCTGTGGAAATGATACCCCGATGGTCAAAAAATATGGTATCATTCATGAACATAGCTCAAGTGGATTCGTAAATACCACTTCCTATTCCAACTAGATTAATTGAGCAATCGGCTATGTATCAATTGCTAGTAGCTGGAAGGCTATACAAAAGAAATCAAGATGGAGTATTGCTTTTGTGTATTAATCCTGAAGAGAAAACCCTATACCTAAGTCAAGCACATATTACCATCATGGGACTTCACTTTGTGGAAAACCAAACTATGCAACGGATCTTGAGACTTGGAGTATTTTGGCCAACCATGAGGAGTAACGTTCACTCATTTGTTAAAAAATGTCCTCAATGCCAGAAACAAGCACCCATACCTCATGTGACATTGTTCCAAGTGGAGTAACTATCTAGTTACTTACTTATCAAGCCTAACATTTCCCGAGGATATGAGTAAACACCACCAAAGAGCAATTGAAACTGAAGCAAGAGACTATACTTTTATTGGAATCCAATTTTATTGAACAGGGAAGGATCAACATCTACGTCTTTGTGCAAATGAAGATGAATATATTTCCATTATAGAACAAGCACATACTGGGTTAGCTGGAGGTCACTTTTCTAGTGAAATCACCGCGAGAGCAATTTTAATGGTAGGCATATAGTGGCCAACACTTTTTGTAGATGCCAAAGAATATGTTCGAAGATGTGATGCATGTCAACGAGCAAAAATGCCAACCCGTATAGATAGCATGCCTTTAAGACCAATGATGGGGGCTAGAGATTTTGCAAAATGGGGTATAGACTTTGTTGGGCCAATAAAACCACCTGCTTATAGAAGCCAACCTCAATATATCAAAGAAGATTCTCGATAGCCTATGCTCGGGAATCCAAATAACATTGGGCATAAATTCACTAAGGAGACATTGCAGCATCTGAAGATTGGAGAAGATGGTTTTCTCAAGGAAGAGGAAATCAACTGTTTTCAAGGTATGCTTGAAAAACACGATAAAGCTTTTTCTTTTGAGCCAAATGAGATAGGGTGTGTATCCAAGTGTTGTTTCACCCATGGTTATATTCATTGTTCCTATGCATGCCATGGAGCTTACGTCCCATTTCAGTTCCTAAAGCTCAATTGCCAAAGCTTATCAATTTGCTTAATGAGAAGATACAAATGGGAATTTTGGAGCCATCATGTGTGTCATACTCCAATCAATGGTTCACTATTACAAAGAAAAATGGTACTTTAAATAAGGACATGCAGTCGATTAACAAGGAAACAATCCATAATGTGGGTATTGGCCAAAATTGTGGATGAATTTGTTGAAGCTTTGCATGTAGATTAATTTACTCTATGGGTGATCTTTACTGTTGATATGATCAATTTCGGTTAGCTTTGGAGAGCAAGGATTCTTACTACGATGCGTACACCTCTCGGGTTGGCAAGGGTGCACTCTACCACAGGGTGCTACTAATTATGTAGCTCATATGATGAACGGCATGAATAAGCTACTACGGGGATTTATCTCTCATGTTACTATGCCTTTTATTGATGATCTATCAATTAAAGGATGTGAGGAAGGATCAAAAGATGAGGTAAAAGATCAGAGGGGGTGCGGATAGTTTGTTGCTCAACATATTGCTGACTGTGATGCTATTTTGTCCAGGCTTGAAGAAGTTAACCTAACACTTTCAGGGGTAAAATCAACTTTTGGTGCTAAAGAGGTTCTAATTGTGGGGCATATGTGCAGTCCAGAAGGTAGAAGGCCAAGTCTAGCTAAAGTTGAATCTATTCAAAAGATGAAGGAAATGTGCTCTTCGATTATTGAAGTTCATCGATTTTTGGGTGCCGGTGCATGTGTCTTCTATCTTAGTAGGCTGCCACATTTTGCTCATGTTGCAAAAGTGCTTTATCAACTGCTAAGAGAAGTTAAAAGATTTGTTTTAGAAAGAAGTTCACACACGAGCCATCAAGAAGTTAAAGAAGATGCTTCTCGAGGCTCCTACCTTGAGGAAAGTCAATTGCAAATGTGGAAGGCCAATAATTTTAACAGTTGACACTAGCCCAATAGGAATTGGATGGGCTATATGTCAAGATGATGAAGAAGGACACAGGTATGCGGTTTGATTTGGAGCAAAAGTGCTCAATGCTTTCCAACAAGGCTACCCACAGGTCAAGAGAGAACTTTGGGGTGTTGCTAAAGCTCAAAAGTCAGATAAAGTATACTTTATTGGAGCTTCAGTTATGGTAGAGACGGATTGTAAGCTGCTCTACTCTCGGATATTGCTATGCTGCAATGGATAGCCTATATTAAGTCTCTTAACCCTGAATTCTGTCATATTGCAGGTAGAGATAATCATGTTGCAGATATATTATCAAGAGCTAGGTTTGAAGATAAAGAAGAGATGATGACCACAAGTGATGATGTTGGCTTGAAGTTCTACACGTCTTCTTATCTACATGCAAATTGTGGTAGTATTGCTCATATTTTTGAGGTATTTTTTGAGGAGTTCTATGATGGAGAGTGGCTTACGATCAGTTGCTACCTTAGCACTGTTACTAAGCATGAAGGGTGGACTGATCAAGAGTATAAAAGGATCAAAAAGAAGGCTTACGGCTATTTTCTAAAGGATGGACATTTATGGAAGCAACCAAAGCACCCAGAAGGGGTACCGCAACGGGTTTTTTGTGATAAAGCGACTCAACAACAGCTGATCAAAGAATTTCATGAAAGTTTATGGGTTGCACATAGAGGAGTCTGGGAAACTTTTATCAAGATTAAGGATCGTTACTGGTGGAAAGGTATGTATAAAGATGTGGCTCAGTTTGTGGAGACATGCATAGTATGTTAGCAATATTCTAATTAGCGTCATCTAGATGGACCGTGTTACCATATACATGTGGTAGTGATGTGTGTGAACACACTAGGACCGCCGGGGCATTTTTTCCCTCTTTAGGAGATTTTTTCCCCCGAGCATTGTATATACGCCCATCACTCTAGGTCTATCTATCTTTCCATTGCACATTAAGTAGCACACTCTCTATTGTGTGCCTTGAGCTTCCTTCGTCTTCTCCAAGCTGTGTGTGTCTCTGCAACCCTAATTCCAACAATTAGTATCAGAGCAGGTTGCGTCCTTCCGGGCTTAGTCGCCAGCAGCTCCAGCACACGCTTGCTCACTTTCTCCAGTTTCGGCCTCTGTTTCCACTACAGGCAGGTCTGCACAGGCAATTTTGTCATTTTGTGCCAAATTTCTGTCAGTGCCGTTTTCTGCATAACAGGTGCCTTATAGTCTTCTACGGTTTGTGCTATATAGCACGTGTTGTTCTTGCTCCATTTCTCCTATTTTCGGGCAGTTTTCACATAAGGTACAGCATTTACCATGGTTGACAACAACAACACAGATGTGTTCAACATATTTGCTGCTAAGGACAGGTTGGATGGGGACAATTACCCTATGTGGGCTTATATGATGCAACAAGTTCTTGTGTCAAAGGGCATCTGGAATATTATGCACGGCATTGATGTACATCCTGGTTCTGAGGATGTAGGCAATGTTGAGGATGTTGGAGGTCTTGCTGCAAGGATTGTTGCTGTTAGAGTTGTTTTTCCTATGGGAGAACAAGCTCGTTGGGATGTTAAGGATGCGCAGGCTCATGTATTGATTGCGTTGTCTGTGAAGCGCACCATTGTTCCTCACACCCGTTCAACAAAATCTACAAAATAGGCTTGGTATATTTTGGCTGGTCTTTATGCAAGTCGCAATGAGGCTAAAATTTCTTTGCTGCGTAAAGAGCTAGAGTCGAAGATTATGCATGAGGAAGATGATATGGACACTTTTCTTGTTGGTGTCAAGGATATCAATGAGCAACTTATTTCTGCAGGAGAAGTCATTTCAGACAGATCCCTTGTGCAGACAGTTCTTGATGCCTTACCAGATTCTTACCAGACTTTTGCTAGAACTTGGAGACTTATGAACCAAGGAAGTCTGATGCATTATGCACATTGCTGTTGCAAGAGTCGCTTTCCAAAAAAAACAGGACTAGACAGTGTGCAGTTGAACAGGCTTTTATTGCTTCTCAAAGAAAGGGTGGTAACAGCAATGTAGCCACTTCTTATGGTTCTGTTGCGAGTGGAAAAACTTATATTCCTAATTCTTCTGCTGGAAGAACTTTATCTGGCAATTCTGGTGATAAGGACAAAAAGAAGATGCGTTGCCATTATTGTAAAGCTAATGATCACTTGATCAAGCAGCGTCCTAAGTTGAAGGCCAAAGAGGCTAAGAAGAAGAGGGTGGTTCAACTGCAAATGCTGGTTCCACTACAAATGCAGCCATTGTTAAGTCTTCTGTGAAAGGAGATTGTGTTGCTGATGTTGATGCAGAATGGGCTTTTAGCACAGAGTGCATTTACAATCCTGATGTTTATGATGCATGCTTGTCAGTTGCTGCAGATTCACATGTGTGGTATTTCGACAGTGGTGCTACAAAGCACATTACCTCACATCGTGAATTGTTACCTCTCTCGAGTCTGTCCCTCATCGAAATTCTATCACTTGTGCCAACAATGCCTCTTATCCAGTTCAGGGAGTTGGAAAGATTGTGCTTACTGCTGCAAATGGAAATTCCTTCACACTTGTTGATGCACTTTATGTACCTGGATCAAGAAGAATCATTTGTCTGTATCCGCACTTGCTAGACTTGGACTTGTAGTCAAATTTGTGGATGATAGATGTACAGTTCATGATCTCAATTTTGGTGATGAAATTGTTGCATCTGGATTTTTGTGCCGTGGGCTGTATAAGATCACTTTGTATGACAAGTGTGGACAAAATTTTGCAAATGCTGTTGCAAATTCAAGGGCTATTTCAGATGCAAAACTTTGGCATGCAATAGGTCTCTAATAGAAATGGCATGATGTATGGTCAAAAGTCAAGCTTTGCCGCATTCGTTTTGGCTTGAGGCCATCATGTGTGCCACTTATGTACTTAACAGGTTTCCTACGAAAGCTTTGCAGTCTATTACTCCATATGAAGCATGGCATGATAGAAAGCCTTCTATTGAGCACATGCGTGTTTTTGGTTGTTTGGCATATGCTTTGGTGCCACAAACATAGCGCAAAATATTGGATGATAAGGCTGTCAAATGTATTTTTGTTGGTTATAGTGCTGAAAGCAAAGGTTAGAGGTTATATCATCTGCAAAAAAAACGTATTCTGGTTTCAGGGGATGTAGTGTTTGTGGAAGATTCTGTTCAACCCTTGCTGTCATGTACTAGAGACAATAATGTAAGCTCACAAGACATTTATGACACTTTGTTGCCTCTTTTCAGTGGTGGAAATACGAATGTAATCTCCAATGAGGCAAATGTACAGATCAGCCTATTACTGATGCAGATGTACATGATGTACTTGATGAGAAAAGGGCTGAAAATGAGCAAGCTAGAGGTATGCCAAAATGGCTGGTGCACACTTTGCGTGACAGTAAATTGAATGCACCTTTGTCTAGTCGTACTCGTTCAGGCTCTGGCCATGCATTTATGCATCAGATTGTTATGCTTTGGCTGTGTCTAGCTTACATGATGTTGAGGAGCCTCTATCATTTGATGAAGCACAGAATTCAAGAAATTGGATGGCTTCCATGCAATCAGAATATGATGCACTAATAGAAAATGACACATGGACTTTATGTGATTTGCCTCCTGGCAAAAAGGCCATTGGTACGAAGTGGGTTTACAAGTTGAAATGCAAGCCGGATGGTGAGATCGATCGCCATAAGGCTCGACTTGTTGCAAAGGGTTATGCACAGCAAAAAGGCATAGATTATGAAGAGAATTTTTCTCCACTTGTCGTATAACTACTGTGTGTTTTCTATGTGCATTGGCAGCTCATTTTGGTTGGGATGTACATCAATCAGACATTGTTACTGCTTTCTTGAATGGTGACATATTTGAGGAAGTTTATGTAACGCAGCCTCGCAGTTTTGTCATAAAAGGACAAGAGGACAAAGTGTGCAGATGTAAGAGGGCTTTGTATGGGTTGAAGCAATCTCCTCATGCTTGGTATGAGAAAGCTGACACTCATTTGGTTAAACGAGGCTTTTGTAACAGTCCAACAGAAAGCACATTGTATGTAAAGTGTGAGGGTGATGTACTTCTCATTGTGGTTCTTTATGTCGATGATTTGCTGATCACTGGACCAAATGAGAGACATATTGCTGAATTTAAGGCTGATTTGAATGCTACTTTCAAGATGAAAGATTTGGGGCTGTTGCATCATTACTTGGGTATACAGTTTAAGCAGTGTGATGGTGGTATTGCCTTGTGTCAGAAAAGTTACATAGAGACATTGCTATGTAAGTTTGGACTTGAGGATTGCAAACCTATTCCCACTCCCATGAAAACAGGCTTGAAGTTAAGTCTACATGATGCTGGCAATCCTACTGATGTCACTCTTTATCAAACTGTTGTTGGCTGCCTCATTTATGTATGCAACATGAGGTCGGATATTCAGTTTGCAGTCTCACCGGTCAACAGATTTATGCATAGCCCAGGGTCTAAGCATTGGCAGGCTATCAAAAGGATTTTTCGCTACCTTAGTGGCACTTTACATCTTGGATTTTTTTATCCCAAGGGGGGATCATTGCCGCCAGACTTACATGCTTTTTCTGACTCAGATTGGGCTGGTTGTTTTGACACGTGAGTGTCCACAAGTGGTTTTTGTTTTATGCTTGGCAGTTCATGTATATCATGGTTGATCAAGAAGAAACCTATTGTGGCCACTTCAAATTGTGAGGCTGAGTACAGGGCAGTCTTCACAACTACGGTTGAGTGTGTATGGCTTAGACGCCTTATGGCTGATTTGGGTGTTGGACACTGCCAACACTATCTACACTAAGAGTCAAAGCGCATTGGCAGTTGCGAGGAACCCAGTTTTTCATGCTCGCACAAAGCACATTGAGGTGCATTACCATTATGTCAGGGAGAGGCTCTCAGTAGGAGAGATCAGCTTGGCTTATGTGCCAACACAGGACAACCTTGCAGATCTTTTCACAAAGGCATTGTCTCGTGAGAAGCTTGAAGCTTTCCGCAAAGCTTTGGGGTTACTCCCCTTTGTGGACTGATCATGTCCTCAGGGCATGGCACTTCCCTTTACTCATGTGCTAGATCTCGTTCACCGCATCACTCTAGGGGGGATTTGTTACCATATACATGTGGTAGTGATGTGTGTGAACACACTAGGACCGCTGAGGCATTTTTTCCCTCTTTAGGAGGTTTTTCCCCCCAAGCATTGTATATACGCCCATCACTCTAAGGCTATCTATATTTCCATTGCACACTAAGTAACACACTCTCTATTGTGTGCCTTGAGCTTCCTTCGTCTTCTCCAAGCTGTGTGTGTCTCTCTGCAACCCTAATTCCAATAGACTGCATCCCACTTATCCACGGGCTATGCACTACAAGTGGGTGGTGGACCTAATTACCATGCCAGTAGGTCTTTGGCAGATGCGCTACATTGCTCTTGCTAGAGAAGATCTTACTAATCAGGTGGAAGGCAGAGATTTTCGTACCAAAGCTACCAGTTCTGTATGCAATTTCTTACTTGAGGATGTCATTTCCAGGTACGGATGTGTTGGTTGAATGACTATTGATAGAGGAGAGTTTAATGAAGATGAAGCTTGGAATTTCTTTGCTCGTTTGGGCATTAAATTGGCTCTCACTACAGAAGACAATCTAGAGGGTAATGATAAAAGTGAAAGAGGGCATGCGTCTATTGTTAAAGCTTTAGCAAAGGCATGCCAGGGAGATATTGGTGATTGGCCTAAACTCCTGCCATTTGCTTTATGGGTTGATTGCATTACACATAGTTCTGTTACAGTTTTTATGCCATTTGAGCTAATGTATGGGCAGAAAACCCATCATGCCTATAGAGGAAGCAGTTATTTCTTGGGCCATAATGCCATGGGAAGAAGGCATGACTAAGGAAGGCTTGCTTGCTTTGTATATTCGCTAGCTTGAGAGGCATCACGAAGATATTGAACAGGCTAAAGTGAAGCTTAAGGAAGCAAGGTTAAATAATAAAGAAGCCATTAGGGCGAATTTGGATGAAAAAAGGGCTGTGTAAGGATCTAAAAAAGAGCAACCTAAAAAAGACCATGAAGATCTTACCAAAACTATTCAACATGGGTACTCATTGGATAGAGCTCATGAAGCACCCCATGGACCATTTGAGCGCTAAATTTGGAGTTTGTATGCAAAAGTTATGGCTAAAATAGTGCAAAATATTCAAAAATCAAGTGAAGGAGATCTTGACACGTGTACAAAAGTGCTCCTCCTTGACCCTTAGATCAAGAAAAGAGAAACCCTAAACAGCCCTCATTTCATCCAAATTGGCCCTAATGCATTTGATGGTAAGTACAGACTACGACCTCATGCTGTTAAATTGGGGATTGGGTCCTTGTATATGACAGTAGCCTAGAGAACCAGTACACTGTTATGCGAAAGATGGTTAAATGATGGTTTGGACCATATGTAGTACTTAATGTTTATGATAATGTGACATATAAGCTATGTGAGCTAGATGGCACTAAGCTCAAGGTGCCTATTACAGGAAAAAGAGTTAAGTTGTTTAAGCAATGAGAAGGTGAGATTTATATTGAATATTTCAACACAGATCAACCTCCTAAAGATAATGATGTGTATGCATCAGACAATGAGTCTAATGATTCTCTTGATGATGATACTTAAGTGCAGTTGGCACAGACCAAACGTTGTGCAGGTTCAGAGGGGATGGATGTCATGTAGCTCCGCTCCCATGCTAAGAAAGTTACCAAGAAGATGCACATCGAGCTTAATTGAAGATTACATGATTAATGATCAGTGTTCAGGGCGTGCTAACAAGTTAGTTTTATGGTTAATGTATGCCAAATGCGGCTTCAACGGGCCAACAGATGCCTTAATGATGCTAAAAAAGAGTATGCTTGAAGTGAGCATGGATGGGAGTTTATGATCTAGACTTCAACTGGCCTTGGCACCATTGCATTTGACAAATCCTTCTTAGCTTGTTGCTTCTTTAAAATCTTCTTAGGCCAACCTTGTGCATAAGCCAGCTCTTTTCCATACGTCACAGGTCCATCCACCTCGGCTTTATCTCAAACATCCTCATGCAGGAAATCCATAAATTGACGTAACTTCAAATAATCAGCATTTTCTATAGTAGTTACCTCAATAAGTTGTCCTAAAAGAGCTTCAAACTCCCACTTGAATGCTCTAAAATCACCATCCAAGCTTTGCTTCAGTATAAATCCTTGAGCTAATGTATTTAATGTTAGGTGTAATGGCCATGTGGTCGACTGTCCATCACTAACTGCTACTAACCCTAAGTGTACATCTATACACTTGTGTGAGCCATTAACACTAAATATAATGTGTATTGTGCCTAAGTGCATAACATAGAGAAGAAAGGAAGGGGGCATACAATACGTTGGCTCTCTTTCTTCAACCTGTGTGTGTGTGGCTATGGTGGTGTGTGTGTGTGTGTGTGTGAGTATGTGCATGCGTATTGCTCTTCCGCTGTGGTCCCATATCCTCCCCTTCATTTAAGTCCATGATTGACCTTGGTGGAATGTTTTGGAACCATGTTAATGCTTTTCCTTCTAATGTCATTCCAAATCCCTCAAATTGAGTATGGAAGTCAAATATGTGTTCTGCTCTTAGCACTTGCTTAAAGCTTACTAAGTGGTCATATGAATCCCCAAATCCATTGTATTTCTGACCCATTTTTGAAAATCAGCTGGTCTGACACGTCTATTTGGCTCAACTCTTGGTCTCTTGGCAGTTGGTCATGTCCCGAGTCCTTCAAACCAATCTGTTGGAAATAGTGACTCATGTAGCCTTGGACTGGCTTTAGTGTCACATGATTTTCTTTGCGACGATGAGGTAGGTTTGGGTTTTTTAACATTGCTCCCAAAAGATCTCTCGCGGAGTTCCTCTTTTGAAATAGTTTCTGGTTCCTGGCCCAATATCCAATCTCTTATGGAGTATCTTTGGTATTTGGTTTGTTCCACCTCCTCAGGACTCATCATAATAGATTTATGTTTATAACAATCCCTAAATAGGTAGGTTGGTAGATCCGTTGAACCCTTGACTTTGATTTTGAAGATATAGATGATCTTCATGGGTGTTAACTGTCCTGATTCGGCATGAGAAGTCCATAGAAGATCTTTGACGTTTCTATCCTCCCAATAATAGACTCCGATCCTAGGATTATCCATGCTAAGCTGTTTTAAAGGTTTTAAATCAACTTGATCGTATCCCTTGGATTCTAAAGTTGGTGGTCCTTTTTTTGCTGCCATATCTGGAATTACGATATTTACTTCCAACCCCCATTTGTCTATCCCATCAGGGTTTTCAACTTGTAAATATTGAGTTCCATTTTTATCCATATACATTTTTCCTTGTTTGTTTGCCCTGATTTCCTCTTCAAACTCTATGTCATGGTCATCAATGCAAATGACATACTCTTCAGTAGGATACATGTAAAATTTAGCTCCATGGCCATTAGTCTTATAAAAGGTGAGTATGTGCTTATACCGCACTATCGTTGCGGTTCCTAAATGAGTCAAATAGGAAGACATTTCAGATGTTGATTCTGAACAAGTGTCTGAGACTTCTTCAAAGATAGTGTCCAAGTGATTGCCTTGATTCACACTTTCTTCAGTGGATACCCTACTCTCCAAACATGCCTTGGTTTGCTAGTATACGACTAGATCTAAGGTTCATATAGACTTGTGAAGCCCTAGATAGAGTACTTACCGTTGGATTGACTTGTTATCAGTTTCTTCCACTTGACTTGATTGCAACTCCTGTCAAGCTTTCAATTCCTTTTCTGCAACCGGATTCCTGTATCAATTTTAATCAAGTTAGATATTCTTTCACAAAGACTGTACAATTTTTGCTAACTATTGTGATTGGTCTATGTATACCACTTCAATTTAGCTAAGTGAGTCAGCAATTGAGACTTTCAGATTCTACTTTTGCAACTTGCCAAAGGACTAATCTGTAACCTAGAAACTGAGTGAACATGTATTAATTTGGATCTGATTGAATCCTGAATTTACCGGTGGCCTTATATTATGTTGTTCTAACACTGTACAAGCTCAAAAGTCCAAAATTATGTGTGTGTATCAGAAGTAAAAAATCACGATTATTTACTTTTCTCACATTTTTGCACTTTTTGGCTTGTTTTGCCAAGTATTCAATTTGTTAAGGTCTCTGGACAATTTTCATTGAGTTTGAACAAAATTTGTTCAGGTTATCAACTATTTCGTGTCCGCGGACTCAATTTTCAAGAATCTAGTTTAAGTCTCACTTTTGTGATCCAAATTCCACCAAATTTGATTTGTGTAATCTACTTGATATGATTGACCTTGTGGTATACTCAAATGTGCAAAAATGTCCAATTTTGTAGCAGATGTAAATAATCACCGATTATCTACTTCTGATATTTTTGTGCATCTTTTTGCCACAATGTTGACACAAAAGGGTTAAGCACGTCAACTTAAGCTCCCTAGACAAGTTTCATCAAGTTTGGATAATCCCTGTTCAAATGGTCAACAATTTTACTTTACAAATTTGGCTACAATTTTCACTCCAATGATCCAAATCTTACCAAATTTGATTTGTGGGCTTAATAAAACTAGTGGTATGATGGGTTGGTCAAAAAAGTTGAGAAATGGGACAAAAGTAAATAATCGCGACTATTTACTTCTAGCAAATGTTTGCATCTTTTTGGTAAACAAAGGATATACACTTGTTTAACACTTCAGTATAAGCCTTTGAGTCAAGTTTCACTGAGTTTGAACAAGATTTTTCCAATTCACACTCAAGTTCTTGACAATCAGTATAAATTTTAGTTTTTACCAAGGTTTTGATCAGTTTGGTGATCCAAATTCTATGGGCCTTTACAAAAGATGTTTGTACACATGCACAGAGTCTCTAGTATCAACCTTGGTCACTTTTAAGCTGAAAGTAAATAATCACGATTATTTACTTTTGGCCTAAAATGAGCACTTTTTTCAACTTTTTCAGTGGACAGTCTTTTTATGATCTATTTTAAGCCTTTGAGTCAAGTGAAAACTTAATTTGGCCTAAAACATCAAGAAAAAGCAAATAATCTGAGTTTTTGCAAACTCTTGAAAATTTACTTCAAATACGTCCTTAAGCTTACCCACTGGTTCATACAACTTTTAAAGCATAATCTCCAGCTGGATTCAATGGTTGACAGTTTTTTGGTGGTGTTTCCAGCCGTAGACTTGAAATTCTGCAACTTCACATAAACAACTCACAATTGATTCTTCTGGAATGAGCAATGTTTTGGGATCCCACCTCGGATTTTACTTACCCTACTCCTAGATTCTACTGCAATGGGGTTGTGGAAAGTGTTCACAAACGCTCATTTTGTTGTTTTTTATGGTTTTCTTAGCCTTGATCTTAAAACTTGTCTCGTCCATCAATCATTCATAAAATCCTAATTTAGTCCCATAATCCTACAATCCTAAAAGGTACTTGGAAAGTACACTTACCTCCAAGCTACCTCTACACAGCAAAAGATGACAATCTTAAGCTATGCGGTTTTAAAAAGAAAGGTTTGACTCTAGGTGATCTTAGAGGAAGTTAAAGGAAAACTACACAAGACCCTCGTGTTTTAGCTGGTTTAGATCTACCCGGCAGCGGCGCCAAATGTGGGACGTGTGTCTAACCTCACTCCTATCTTATTGCAGACATAGCGAGAACCACGAATATAATTGTCAATCCATGGGACGAAGCTGACTCGACTAGTGCATAGAGGCTACAAGAGGTTGTCAATTTTTTGGAAAACAACAGACAACTCGCATCTAACTCCAGCTACACTCAAATGACAAAAAACACCAAAAGCTAGTCGCTAATCGGCAAAAATAAATCATAATCGTTACAGCATCAAACAATATCCAAACGTTACAAAACTTCTAGGACATATTTATGAGACCTAAGCACACATGCTTATGGTCTCAAATCTCACTTTAGGTCAAGTGTAAAAATCGCAATTATTAACATCAACATTTAGTTTTTTACCTAGTCGTTTTCGACCCAAAATGCATCTAAATGCTTAGCAATAATGCCCCAAAACCCCGCCTAAATGCTTACGTCAACACGTAGATCTCTTACCCGCGGTTGCAACGCAACAGATGACACTGCAATGTGACAACCGAGAAGGGAGTAGGAAGCGCAAGAAGGAGAGAAGTGAGCGCCATTAGCTCACGCTGTGTTCTATTATCCAAAAACTTGTAGAATACTTACAAAAATATTTCAAGAATCTTTGAAGTGATTTCTTATGTTGACACTATGTCAGAGCTTGAGGATATTAGGCAATACAGGTTACAAAGTGGAACTAGAGTTGTTAAAGTGAACTCAATGGACATGTATGAAGATCTGGACATATACAAGGCACTTATGCATGCTGAGGATGAATTGGGAAAAGCAATTGAAGCACAAGTAGAGACAAAGTACAAGACTGTTGCAAAGAAAGTGAGACCAGTGGCTACACCTCTACCAAAAGGAAATGATGGGGTGATTATTGTAGCTACGGACTATTTGACCAAGTGGGCAGAGGCTAAGGCAACCCAAAAGAATGATGCCAGAATTACAGCTGTATTCTTGTATGAGAATGTGTTCACAAGATATGGACTACCACTAGAAATTTTCAGTGATAGGGGAACTCATTTCCTCAATGAGATAATTGAATATCTGCTTAACGAATTTATGGTCCTCCACAACAAATCAGCTCCCTATCACCCACAAGCAAATGGACAAGCTGAGCACACGAATAAAATTCTTAGCTCGATATTGACTAAAGTGGTTATTTTAGGACGGGCCGATTGGGAAATGAATCTCCATGCCGCTCTATGGGCTTATAGAGTTTCATTCAAGACAACTTTAAATGCTACACCCTTTAACCTTGTTTATGGTCTTGATGCCATACTGTCGATACAATTTGTATTGCTGACACTAAGGGTAGCTAAGGATCTTGAGTGGATTGGATATGAATTGTCAGAGAGACTCAAAGATTTAGAAAATCTTGATGAGAAAAGGCTAACTTTTGTAGCTCACATGTATGCACAAAAGTGGAAACAAAAATAGTTTTTTGGTTCCCATCTAGTCACAAAAATCTTCAAAAAAAGGGGACTTAGTTTTAGTCTATTCCCTTAAGCAACACATTCCTAAGTTTAAGAAAAAGGGAAAAGGACCGTTTATCATTGAAGACGTATCTCCAAGTGGAGCAATTAAGTTGTCCACTCTAGATGGTGAACCAATGGCCAATTGGATTAGTGATGCCGTTTCAAGAAGTACAATTTTCCACTAACCAATGAATTGCTAGAAAAGATGCATGCAGCAAAGCAAAGAAACATAAAACGATATCAAGTCATTGATGAAGCCCAAGAGGAAGCTCGGATTCAATTTCTTAAAAAGAAAACTGCTCTAAAAAATCATTAGTTACCTATTCCCATCAACACTTTGGAACTAGATGAACGACTATGGGAATTACATAAGGATGCAGTGTCAACAGATGATGAATGGCTAGATGGAATGGACCTCTGCATCAAGTACAACTGAACAATCATAGCACAAATGCATTGGTCAATATAAGAGCTCGAGTAAATGCAGTCAGTTACTCCACGTACAAGAAAGCAACGAATAAGTCTTTGACATAAGAAATATCGGCTATAATTAAAGGATGCAACAAGAACCCAACACCGGCGCTGGGAGTAGTCAACTTAAATGTGGTAGTACATGGATGTTCATGCACTCATCAGTTCGTATGCTCACCAGATGAACACATGAATGAAACAATGATTCTTGGAATCTCACGGATGAGTACGTACAAGGTAATACGAGATTGGGATACCAATCAACTCAAGCTATCACCTAAAGGCGGACAACTCATTGTTCCAATTGCACCAAGCAATGAAGAATGGAAAAGAGATTACCAGCAGAACAAATCACGAAGCAATCAATCTTCTTCATCCTCTAGACAAGCAAATGCTACAAGTAGCATGCAAGGAATCATTCATATCTGGGTACCAAAAGCACAACTCAAGGACAAGCGTTTCAAATTTGGGTGCCCAAAACATCATCTACTGTACCAAAGAAGGTTCCAAGGTTCCCTGCTCAAAGAAGAGCATCTTTGAGTAGGGAACCTTACACAAGATGGATTTGGAGGAAAAAAGAGCACTTATCTTCTCCGCAAACTGTAAAACCGATGAAGCAGTGGAGAGTTAAGTCTCAAAACACTCAACCACAACATTTAATCGAAGAAAAACCAAGATACCAATGGCAAGTTAAAGCTCAACAACCGTCTTCATTGATACCGACAGCTCAGGAAATTAGCATGCCAAAGCATCCTGACAGTACAATAAAGCAAAGAGCACACAAGCTACAAGATTTGCTCTTTGGGAAACATCAACAAAAAACCTCGACCTCAAAAACCCTTGAATTAATTACTCAAGATCCAACTCTTCCACAACATAATGGTTTGAATTGCATTGACCTTTAAAGAATGATAGAGCCAACCAAAGCTATGCATAGACACGATTGTTCAACCCATGCACACAATCGTCCCGGAGTACGCCATCTAGGAGGGGTGGAAGGGAACTAAGTAATTAAGGGAAATGTTTAAAAAGGGAGAAAAAAGTTGGATGTTAACATGTGATTTTTTGCAAAATACCTAAAAATGCCCTTACAAAATCATCAACAGGGAAAATTTAACTAATAACATCTCCCCAATGAGTGTAAATAGTGTATATACTATCAAACAATCATAAAAATGTGGTCTTTTTTGGTTATTTTTATCATTTTCTCTTGATATTGGGACTTAAAAATGGAGAAATCCACCAAAAAATGATAAAGCAGTGTTTCTCAATGAATTTTCTTAATGATTGATTTTTCACTTTGCTTTTTTAGTGTATTTTATTATTTTCATTGATTTTTTTAATAAACAGATCAAAAATTTATAATAATAAGCAAATGAGCTCAGATGGAGAAACTGAAGATATGTTGATGATTAGAAGAACAAGGTGGACAGGCACAAAAAATTTCAATCGAATCGACGGATGAAAGCGGGAAGCCTAAATTAGGCCACCAAGGCCTACTTTTGCAAATTCTTGCAGAATGAGCTAACGGAATCCGATTGAAGAAATTTTTGAGTCTAACATAGATTTCACGGCTTAGTAGGACTAACAGGGGGATTTGGGGAAAAATATTTTGGGAAGTTTGAGTATAGATATCCAAGGTAGCCCAAAATCACCTCATTTCCACCAGTCACTCTTGGAGGAGAGAGCTTTCTTCCTTCTTCATTGCGCGATTTCCGGAGTCTACAGTCGCCCATTTACAGCATCGCCTCACACAAGACATGAGGGGTAAGTTCTAAACTTATCAGTGAACATTCTATATGACTGGGTAGCAAGTCTAGGTTCAGGAAAAAACCCTAGAAACCCAGTTGTGCACAAAGTCCTACGACACAAAATTGACCATAGCGGCGTGTCAGCTCAACCGAATTGGACGAGACTTGAACTGTAGCGTGCCCCTATATAATAGAACACTTCCATATCACCAGATGACCATTTGGCAGGGTCGGGGGGGGGGGGGGGTCCCAAGTAAATAAGTTAGGTTTTTGCCAAATGCCAGTATTGGATTCTGACTCCACGAGCAGCTTATACACTGGGTTTCCTGCTCTTCTTGAACATGGGCTATCACCATATCATCAAACACATAATAAGGCATTTTTACGTTTACCAGCTTAGGTTTGTCAAACTCCGCCTCCTCGCCATAGGATGTGGACTCATCCACTCTATCCTCCTTGCTTGTCTCTCGGAAACTCGAGCTTGTATCTGCATCATCACTGGCATCATATACCGGCTTCGAATCTGCATCTTCATCTGCTTGTTGCTCCACAGAACCTTGACCATCTCCATGGATTTTCTCACTTTCTCCATCTGCTTCCGAATCCTTGGTATCTACAACCTCACAACACTCTACTACCACTCCATGCAAACTTTCCACAAGAACAGGCTATACCCGTTTCACCTGCACTGAAACCTCAGCATTTTCTACCGCTTTTGCACCTTGGTTCACATCCACATGGGGCTTCTCTTTGTTGACAAGCTCGTCCACCCTCGGCACATGCATACCACAAACCAAAATCTCCAAGAAACATAACCAATCATAGGCCTTACCTCCATAGGCTCTGTATTCGGACAATTGGAACCGCCTTTGGTCGGATCAAAGAACACTCTGCTACTGCCGCAACATGCACATAATCAGCAAGCTTCAACACGCCCAACTCCAGCTTTCACTTTACCTTTCTGCGCTAGATAGACCATGTCTTCATACGCATTCGCACCATCCTTGACCTTTTCTCTAATCCTCGAATGCAAGCACTCTAACAACTTCGACAAATTCAAATACTTACTGCCATTTACCCTAGTAGCAACCTCTAACTGCTTCCAACAGGCTTCAAACTGCTCAATGAAAATAGAAAAGTCCTTACTTGCATCTTGGCGTACCGCCTTCAGCTTTGCACCAGCTTCTTCCGGCGTAACTACTTCTCAAAACTGCTCCAGAAACTGATTTTGCAGCTCCTTCCATGATCCTCAATCACAGCTCTTTAAACCGTTGAACCAAATCTTGGCCCGTCCGTGCATCAACAACAGTACCGTCTGTAGATTTTTTGCATCCATCAACATATGCATCGACAACAGCCATAACTCATAATTTGCTAACCAATCCTTGGGATCTTCAACGCCCGTAAATATGGGGCCAAAACTTGGCTCCACCATCTCTGCCAGCTTCAAACTCGGCCACCAAAGACTTTGACCATCTACCAACCGCTTTTTCGGCTTGAAACATTGCTTTAGACCTCAAATTGGAGCATCAGACAGCTCCTCAGTGGGGGCATCAAAAGATGGAGAGGGGGAAAGGGGAACACACCTAGAACACAACACAATGCCTCACTATAACCCAGGGTTTACACAGTGTCCCAATCCACTAGAGTTCACCTTCAAAACTCGACACTATCCAGAAGCAAACCACCATTTACACACGACTATATGCACACATGCTTTGCAATGCACCAAACAGACCCAATCATTCCGCTCTAACCAAACCACAACCTTCCACATGCACCCAACCTCTCTCTATCTGTCTTTGCATGATAAACTTCGGGGGAGGGGGACACACGCATCGACACACACCTACACAAGCAGTGAAGAGAAGGGGGAAGGGGAGAATCAACGCTGAGAGACAGCAATGATGACTTCCTTGCATATACACAACCATTTACAATCAATTCCCTACCGGCACAACCCTCAGCCAAAAAAACACGATGGCAAAAGCCCCAGTGGCCTAAAAAAAAAACAATGGCCCCAAAAGCCCTTGCAAAATCTCGTACATCTCCTTTTATAGGAGTGGCAGGTCCAAAAAAAAAAAAAGGAGCTCCCCAGCTCGTGCACTTCAATTGCTAGCTCATTATAATATTTTTCTTGCATTGCTTGCATTTGGTCTACTCCTTTTGGAAACTCTTGCATGGTGGACACTTCTCCTTGGTTTTCAGCCCTCTAGGCCGTCCGACTTGGCCACCCTTTGATCTCACTCTCTATCTCTCATACGTGCATGCTCCCTTGCCTTTGAGTTCTCTCCCTTTCACTTAGCTGACGCAGGACTGCCCCCCCAGCACTAGCGACATCGCTAGTGCCCCCCCCCCCCTTTTCCTACAAAAACTTGGCCCCTTTAGCGGGCGTAGGATGGACCCCTTAGGCGGGCTACCATGTGATCACGTCTATGCCCCCTCAATGCCATCAGCCACCACCACCATGAGCCCGCCTTGCACCACCAAAACTAGCCACGGTCCCCCCTCAGTGCCGACGGGCAACCACCCCCGCCTGTGCAGGGCCCAGGAGGAAGGCCGCCATTGCTGCGTGAGTGAGGAGCTCCAAGAGCCCTTGCCACTTCATACAATATCAAAAGGGCCCGACTTTTTTTTTATACCATTAAGTTTCTACCCTCAACTTTTCTTATGGGTTTAATTGATGACACATGGACCACCGTGAGTGATTACCTCCAAGCCTCCAAAAAACTCTTTTGGAAATATTCAAAAAAACCCTCTTTTGTGACCCTTTTGCTCGGTCTGCCTTTTGCTGCCTGGTGATCCGACTCCCAATCCGCAAAGCCCGACAGAAATCTCACATGATCAAATTTTCTCCTCCACGGACTTGCCGCATTTCAAGATTCTCCAAGACCCCGCACACAAAGGCCGCACAAAAAGTGAGAAAACCATTTGAGCCAACCTCGAGCAAGTACACCCCGACTTCCAACTGCTATAACTTTTTGCTTCGGGCTCCGTTTCACAAGCAGCAACTTCTTGCCATCTCCATATGAAGGTTTTACCTTCAAGAACCTGGTCAAACCCAAAATGATGCTCGATGGTCTGATTCCCAATGTAGTCAAGTGGGCATCAACCGGGCCCCTAGAAAAACTTCAAATGACCATAACCAACAATCTATAGCTCCAATCTACAATCCAAAAAGACAAGCATGCTCCATAACTTGAGCACTACAAGTCTATACACTGACATCCACTTGGACCACGTGTTCTCAGATGCCCTATCCGGCTCAGATCTGCAATGCACTGCACCTTCAAACTCAAATATCTTGGGGTCCGTAGCTCTGTTTGATGAACCATCCTACTCCTTTAGCACTTCGAGCTCTACATTTCTAGAGCCAAATATTCCTCCTTGAACCTCTTTCATCTGACTCCTAAATTAGCTCCTTTTGAAGACTTTCTTGGTGTATAAGCCACATCAGCTATACATATCCGCTACTACCTATCTGCCCAAGATCCTTGTAGCTATTCTAGACGTTTGCCATGCTCCTACTAGCCTGCACATACCTGCCCATGTCATCCTTTATAGTCAACCAATTTTGGCTGCACCAACGGATCTGCAATTGACTCAAACTTCAAACTGCCATAACATCGACAAGCTATAAAGACAGGCCAGTAGAGCACTTCAAGCACTGCAATTCTAGATCATAAACTCCCATTGCTTATCACTTCAGATGTACCCACTTTCATCATAAAAAACATAAGTTCTGCCCTTAAAGCCGCAACTCGCATACATAAAGCTTAAAACCAGCTTGTTATCAAGCGATTATCACTGATCAATAATCAAGTAGACTTCAATCAAGCACAATGTGCATCCTTCTAACAATTTTCCTATCATGGAAGCAGAGGTGCACGACATCCACCCCCTCTGAACCTGCACAGCCTTCGATTTGTGCCAACTGCACTTCAATCTGCATCTATTATAAGTATCTCAAGATCTTTTCCATCATCAGACTCACGTAACTAGTAAACATATGGAAAATAATATAAGGCTTACACCCTATCATCAATGTTCTAGCTTAGTCATTAGGTAGCTACCCATAAAAAATCTTTGAACCATATCTGTTGTATCTCCAAAGCATTCAACTATGGAAAACCTATTCAGTGAACCCCGTCAGACTCAAGTGCTCCAGTTAACGATGCACACGGCTTGACCATCAAGCTCGCTTTAGGGAACCCTGTCAAGCTCAAGTACGCCTTACTAGGTCTGCACACGAAATGGCATCAAGTCCTTTACTTCAAGTTCTGGTAGCACAACCAACTCAAAAGATGTGAAGATACTTCATCAATTGTCCAAAGAAGTCAACTGGAAGCTAGCCATGTAAACTTATCAATCGCATAACCAAAAACTCTTTTAACATAAATCCAAAAAACAAAACCTTGTACCATGCAACCTGCTACAAGAGACATCTGGTATCCTTTGAATCTGCAACTTTTCACTTTAGTAGCCCCCATGGTCAATTGGAATAATAAGGAATTTCCCAAATACTGGAGCAACATAATATCCACATGAGCATACATTTCGTGTAGTATCAATCAACATCAAGTATTTCTGGTGCAAATATGCTACCCCTGGTTCAAATAGCACGCAATTACTATGCATACTTAACATTATCCATGCATATTGAATCTGCTTATGAATATGCTTAGAATCTCCTGGACCAAACACCATTGAGATCACATAGCATTGATGGGCTCCGCAATATACTAGAGCTTCTCTTGAAGCATAATGTAGCACCCACGTCCCGTAAAATTTTGGAAACTTAAGCTCGTTACCAGAGAGCATTAAAAAGTTTTGACTCCCTTTTACTGGCAGCCAAGACATCGTTGAGATAAGCATCATTAGGAATAGCATCCAAATCTAGCCACATTTGGCACATTGTCCAAGGAAATGAAAAACCCTATGCACTTTTTGCAGTATCAATGATGATTTAGCATCATCACACCCTCTAACTTCATAGCCATCACGAAAAAACTTGGGAGTCTCTGGACCTATATCATCAGAGGAATTTTTATCTATTGGGGTTTCAGTTTGATCATGAAAAACAGCTTTATCCTATAGATCTTCATCCATAGCATCCTCAGGAAAATCACCCTTGGAAGTCTCAACATTCATCAAAACTATAGGATTTATCTTCTCATGCAACCCATGTACAAGCATAGATGTAAAATCCATGTCAATAACCTGTTCACAATCATCATGATCTAGGCAATCTTCATACTCATCAATACCATCCTTTGCTTCCTCAATCGCATCCATGTTACTTAGCAATCCATCAAAGCACTGTAAAGGCTCATCTAGCACCCCCTCTGAAGAGGTACACACATCAGAAAGCTCTTCTATACTGTGATAATCATGTCCTTCAGAGCTAGTGAAGAAATCATCGATTATGGCACTTCTTTTGTGATAACAACATTTGCAAACATATTACTAGTAGCAATCATAAGTTCATTGGCATTCTCAATCTCATCTTGTGCTGGGTCCACAATCTCAGACACTTCATCAGCTAATGTGTATATAATAGCTTTATTTATGAAATCATCTACAACAAGCATGTTGTCCTGCTCGGCATGAATCCACATAGACGACACCATAACCCAATGAAAGAAGAGGTCCTTCAAGGGAGATCTTCCCTCTTATGATACCATTAGGGTGATGCCACATTATTGTATATATTGTGAGTCACAAAGCCCAAAACCCCATGTGGATTTATTTCATTGCCACATGGAGTTCACTTGTGCTCCCTCATCTCAACCTCCCACAACATCCAAAAAATACACAAAAGTACCTGGTGAATTTTAAGCTAGAATTGAATCATTCTGAACCCAATTGGGGCTTAGAAACATTCAGCTTGACCCCAAAGATTGGAGGGTGCACTATTGAGGACCCCCCTATATAACATACCTTTGGGGGTATTTTAAAAATACATTTTTTAACATGTTTGAATGAATAAAATGACCTCTTATTTTAGGATGCAAAACCCTTTTATTAATTTATCTCTATTAATTTGACTAAAAATTTTGCATTAAAACCCCTATCTAGTAAACGCATGTGGTACATTAACTTCATTACTTAGTGCCCCCCCCCCCCCCCGGCGAGCCTGGAGATGAGATCTAGCCAATTGAAAATATTTTTACACACTCAATCATGGTGTTGCTTTGTTGCAGGTAATCCAAGTGAATATGCAATGCATACCTCCTATCAGCAAAGTGCAAGCTAGGTTCATGATTTTCCTCTGGAAAATTTTCAGTCACTTAATTAGAATAATTGTAGCACCCGCTCATCGTTAAGGATAAATACGAATATTAAACTACATAGAGAGAAGCATTGGGAATGGTGTTCAACGTTATTAAGTTCAGATACTATTTGTTGAAAAAGTTATTTCTCTTCTATGTAGATCATCAAGCTCTTTTGTATCTGATCAATAAATTTGTCACAGCTAGGGAAGATTGACGTGATGGATGATGTTTCTTCTCGAGTTTGAGTTTAAGATATTTTACAAGCCTAGCAAGACTCATTCTAGTGCGGATTTTCTATCCAAAAGTATTGAGGTCCAAGGGCGTTTCATCAACATCAATGAGAGATGAGTCAGTAGATGTTGACCATGATTTTCCATATGGTATGACAAATGTGATGCTCAAGCTCCCAATTGCTTGGTTCATGTCCTCAAAGTTAACATTGGAATCTCTCCCTCCCTCCCTCTCTCTCCCTCTCTCTCTCTATGTCTGTGTGTGTGTGTGTGTGTGTGTGTGTGTGTGTGTGTGTGTGTGTCTCACTCAACACTTGCCAGATAGATCTTTGAGCTTTCTCTATCGTCGAAGAGGTTTTTATTTCAAGACTCATCGGATAGGTCTTTGAGGTGAGACTCATGGGATAGATCTTTAAGATCTCTCTCTCTCTCTCTCTATCTATCTATCTATATATATATATATATATATATATATATATATAGTATGTCAAGCATGTCTTCCAATTGTCTACTTTGTGAGATTTCTTACATACTACATTGAAGACCACACCCATAGTAGAGAGGATGACATTGTATTTTTGTTGATAATGCTCTCATTTTTTGGCATGCTCGGTGGGACCTCAACTGAATCCTTGCTCCATCGCTCATTCAAGCCAGTGGAACAACCTGGAACAGTTTGAAACTAGTCCAGACTAGCCTCTAACAAGGGGACTTGGTCGAGTAGATCCACTTGGTCTAGCTGGTCTAGCAGGTCTAGCAAATCAACTTGGTCAATAACCCCCTTTAATTCACACTCAATAACCCTATTGGGCGGCCATTGAATGGCTTTTGGGAGGCCGTCTTCCGTTTGGTGTCATTTGATTTGCACTTTGGGCAGCCGTTGTCCCCAATTGGGCGGTCTCGACCTCATAATACACCACACTTTGCATGCACATCAAGAAAAGCATCCCCTCGCACAACATTCAGAACACAAATGCTCATAAAAAATTTAACGTGCTTTTGAAAAGGCACCTCATTTGACAAACACATTGCTCAAGGCATTGCTAAGATGTCTTCCCACTGCCATGTTTGGCATTCTTCGAACCCTTTAAGCGAAAGCTCATCAAGAACTTTTTGTGCCTCTGAAAGGACACCACATTCGGAGTACCGAGGTCCAAGGGCATCTCATCAACGTAAATGAGAGATGAATCAGTAGATGTTGACCATGTTTTTCCATGTGGTATGACAAATGTGATGCTCAAGCTCCCAATTGCTTGGTTCATGTCCTCAAAGTTAACATTGGAATCTCTCCCTCCCTCTCTCTCTCTCTTTCTCTCTCAACACTTGCCAGATAGATCTTTGAGCTTTCTCTCTCGTCGAAGAGGTTTTGATTTCAAGACTCATCGGATAGGTCTTGAGGTCAGACTCATGGGATAGATCTTTAGGATCTCTCTCTCTCTCTCTCTCTCTCTCTCTCTCTCTCTAGCAGTTTTTTAAACATCTTGGAAACAATACCACTAATTGGGATTTTAAATGGGGGTCTCTCTCTCTCTCTCTCTCTCTCTCTCTCTCTCTCTCTCTCTCTCTCTCTCTCTCTCTCTCTCTCTCTCTCTCTCTCTCTCTCTCTCTCTCTCTCTCTCTCTCTCTCTCTCTCTCTCTCTCTTTTCAAGACGCAAAATCCCTCTCGTTTGGAGGGGTTCGAAACAATGGCGTTGGAGTACTAAAACCGCTCATACTAAAAGCGCCTTTCAACAAGATTGCACAAACTTTTGCTAGAAAAATGGTAGAACCAGAGCTCCCAAATCTAAGTGGCGATGGTAGCCTTTGAAAGGCGAATCTTTAACGGCCAATATCTTGGCAACTAGAACTCCAATTTTGCTGATCTGAAAAGACCGATGCGCTCCATAAAGTGAGCACTTAAGGCCCATGCATTCTCTTTATCTATGATCTCTCAACTGAACTTGCCCAATCCCATACGGATCTACAATTGACTCAAATTTGAAACTACTATAACTTCTTCACAGTAGCTCCAATCAACGAGCCGTAAAGACAGGCCAATAGAACACTTCAAGCACTACAACTCTAGATCATAAACTTCCACTGCTTATCACTTCATATGTATCCACTTTTAGCATTAAAAACATAAGTTCTGGCCCCTTATAGTCGCATATGGAATACATAAAGCTTAAAACTAGCTTGTTATCAAGCCATAATCACTGATCATTAATCAAGTAAACTTCAATCAAGCGCAATGTGCATCCTTTTGATAATTTTCCTATCATGAAAGCGGAGCTGCACAACAACGGTGACTACCTTTAGTTGTACCAACGTGCGGTCCTACACCAAAACAAAGCCTAGAATCTCTTGCTCCAACCTCAAATGGTAGAATCCTGTAGATATCCCCTCCCTCATCTTGATTACTGTGTGTGTGTGTGTGTGTGTGTGTGTGTGTGAGAGAGAGAGAGAGAGAGAGAGAGAGAGAGAGAGAGAGAGAGAGAGAGAGAGAGAGCGTCTTTGATTGCTTCCTTCTTCCTCTAACTCACATACACTTTGAAATCCAAAAAACACTCTCAAGTCGTTTCAAAACCTTGTCTTCATAACTCCTCCCTTTGTGGACTTCAAAAAATAGAAAAAAAAGAAAAAGATTTCCTTTAGTTTTTAGCACTACCATGAATTTTCCCTTTTGTGATGCTCGAACTTTCCCATGAACCTATGGGAACTCCCTCTTAAATACATCGGTCTCCCTTAAGGGTTGCCACCAATATGAAAGTTGCAACATCTAACTCCAACAATATTAAACATTATACAAACGGAGGCCACCATCGTCAACAATTAATGTCACCAACACCACCCTCCACATGCACACATGCATGCGAAGCCATGAAACCACATAATGGAAGCAGAGGTCCTTCAAGGGAGCTCTTCCCTCTTATGATACCATTAGGGTGATGCCACATTATTGTATATATTGTGAGTCACAAACCCCAAAACCCCATGTGGATTTATTTCACTGCCTCATAGCGTTCACTTGTGCTCCCTCATTTCAACCTCCCACAACATCTAAAAAATACACAAAAGTACTTGGTGAATTTTAAGCTAAAATGGAGTCATTTCGAACCCAATTGGGGCTCAGAAACATTCGGCTTGACCCCGAAGATTGGAGCGTGAGACCCCCCCTATATAACATACCTTTGAGGGTATTTTAAAAATACCTTTCTTTAACATGTTTGAATGAATAAAATGACCTTTTATTTTAGGATGCAAAACCCTTTTATTAATTTATCTCTATTAATTTGACTAAAACTTTTGCATTTAAAAACCCTATCTAGTAAACGCATGTGGTACATTAACTTCATTACTTAGTCCCCCCCCCCCCGCGAGCCCGGAGATGAGATCTAGCCAATTGAAAATATTTTAACACACTCAATCATGATGTTCCTTTCATGCAGGTAATTCAAGTGAATATGCAATGCATACCTCCTATCCACAAAGCTCAAGCTAGGTTCATGATTTTCCTTTAGAAATTTGCACTCACTTAATTAGAATAATTGTAGCACCCGCTCATCGTAAAGGATAAATACGAATATTCAACTACATAGAGAGAACCATTGGGAATGGTGTTCAATGTTATTGAGTTCTGATACTATTTGTTGAAAAGTTATTTCTCTTCTATGTAGATCATCAAGCTCTTTTGTATCTGGTCAATAAAGTTGTCAGCTAGGGAAGATTGACCAGATGGATGATGTTTCTTCTGGAGTCATGGACTGAGATTTCTTACATACTACACTGAGGACCATCCAAAGTAGAGAGCATGACATTGTCTTTTTGTTGATAATGCTCTCATTTTCTGGCATGCTCGGTGGGAACTCAACTGAATTCTTGCTGCATCGCTCATTCGAGCCGGTGGAACAGTCTGGAAGAGTTTGCAACTAGTCCAGACTAGCCTCTAACAAGGGGACTTGGTCGAGTAGATCCACTTGGTCTAGCTGGTCGAACAGGTCTAGCAAATCAACTTGGTCTAGCAGATCCAACAAGTGGACTATGGAATGCTTAGGTTAGAGGTCCAATAGTGCTGGGAGGTGGAGGTCCTCTTCTTGCTAGGAAGGTTGACTCTTAGGCTAGTCATGCATGACACATACAAGGCACTCTAAAGTTCAAGACTAGATCTTTAAGGTAAGAGAGATATTTGAGGTCTCTTGGGATTGTTTCCAAGATGTTTAAAAAACTGCTAGAGAGAGAGAGAGAGAGAATCTCTCCATATTTCCACTAATTGGGATTTAAAATGGGGATTGTTTCCAAGATGTTTAAAAAACTGCTAGAGAGAGAGAGGGAGAGAGAGAGAGAGAGAGAGAGAGAGAGAATCCCTCCATATTTCCACTAATTTGGATTTAAAATGGGAGTTAACATTGGAATCTCTCCCTCTGTCTCTCTCTCTGTCTCTCTCTCTCTCTCAATACTTACCAGATAGATCTTTGAGATATCCCCTCCCTCATGTTAATTACCGCGAGAGAGAGAGAGAGAGAGAGAGAGAGAGAGAGAGAGAGAGAGAGAGTCTTTGATTGCTTCCTTCTTCCTCTTACTCACATACACTTTGAAATCCATAAAAAACTCTCAAGTCGTTTCAAAACCTTGTCTTCATAAATCCTCCCTTTGTGGACTTCAAAAAATAGAAAAAAAAGAAAAAGATTTCCTTTAGTTTTTAGCACTACCATGAATTTTCCCTTTTGTGATGCTCTAACTTTCCCATGAACCTATGGGAACTCGCTCTTAAATACATTGGTCTCCCATAAGGGTTGCCACCAATATGAAACTTGGAACATCTAACTCCAACAATATTATACATTATACAAACGGAGGCCACCATCATCAACAATTAATGTCGCCAACACAACTCTCCACATGCACACATGCATGTGAAGGCATGGAACCACATAATGGAAGCAGAGGTAGCTCTTCCCTCTTATGATACCATTAGGGTGATGCCACATAATTGTATATATTGTGAGTCACAAACCCCAAAACCCCATGTGGATTTATTTCACTGCCACATAGCGTTCACTTGTGCTCCCTCATTTCAACCTCCCACAACATCCAAAAAATACACAAAAGTACTTGGTGAATTTTAAGCTAGAATGGAGTAATTTCGAACCCAATTGGGGCTCAAAAACATTCGGCATGACCCCGAAGATTGGAGCGTGCACTATTGAGACCCCCCCTATATAACATACCTTTGAGGGTATTTTAAAAATACCTTTTCTTAACATGTTTGAATGAATAAAATGACCTCTTATTTTCGGATGCAAAACCCTTTTATTAATTTATGTCTATTAATTTGACTAAAACTTTTGCATTTGAAAACCATATCTAGTAAACACATGTGGTACATTAACTTCATTACTTAGTGCCCCCCCCCCCCCCCCCCGAGCCCGGAGATGAGATCTAGCCAATTGAAAATATTCTAACACATTCAATCATGATGTTGATTTCTTGTAGGTAATTGTGCGCTCCTTGCCGCACTGTCGAAGCAAGGGACTTGCCGATACACCGTGTGCGAGCCACAAATGGCTCCACGCACACAACAAGCCTAAACTAGCAAACTCAAGAGAGCAAAGGGTGTGTCACTCACTGCTCTACGCTCGCCTTCGTGGTGGATTCCTCGCCGCGATGAAGAAGAAGCTGCAGTCGTGCCGTGCTCAACCACTTCGCCGCCGTCGTGCCTTCGTAATGATCGATCGCACACACACTCTCCCTCTCTCTCTCTCTTTCTCACACACACACACACACACATACACACACACACAAGGAGGTGAAGAAGAAGAAGATGGAGATGGAGATGGAGCAAGAGAACTCTTCTATTGCACAAATGAGAGAATGAGTGAATTTTAGGTTTAGTTGGCTTTTATATGAGCTCACCCCATTCACACTTGGGCGCCCATGCTTAGCCAACTAATCCCTTGAATGTCCCCGTTAGAGTGCGCCTCTCATCGACGATCACTCTTACCCTTTTCCTATTGGTTCGACAAGCCTGGTACCTGACTCTACCAAATACATAATACACGTCCGTCGTAGGTGATGGGGTGTCCGTGAGCCGTGAGGGTTAACATGCCCCCCTTCCTGATGAAGATTCCGTCCTCGGAAGCTATTGAGTTGAAGCTCGTTCGTCGAGGTGGAAGAGCATTTGAGATGAATGTCCTTAGCCTTCTTCAGTCACTGCAAAATCAAACAACATTGGCACAGTAATTGCATTCTCATAAGTGAGTAAAAAGCATTTGCATTTTTAGGTAGACAAATTGATTGGTAAAAGAATTTCAAACAATTTGTCAGCAATGAACATTAAATTGCAATGTAATCAAATGCATAAACAGATGTAAAGGTAAAAAATTAAACAAGTCTGGGGTCGCTAATTTGACGGTCGAAAGGCACTAGAGATCGAATATTAATACCATGGGTAAGCTTCTTAATTTTCTGTGGTCAATTAAGTTGTTTAATCGCGAGAGCCAAGTATTCATGTTCGAGGGCTGACTAGAGGCTATATCTAGAAGACCTTATAGTTAACTACCATAAAAGGAATTTCTCATGAAATCGTTGCCTGACTGATTACTTTTTCTTTGACCCCCCAAAGTCTTTTCACAGTGATTCAATTTGATGTGTGTGCTTATTTTGTATGCCTTGGGTTTTTTGCTTTTCAAGGAAAAGCGCCCACAGTGGGAACCTCTAGGGCTCTAGTACCATAGGCAATACATGTGAGTGAAGTACGAAATCAAGCTGAGATTTCTTCCAGCTTAAGATTTTACAGTGTGGCACTTTGATTTTTTGTTTGTTCATTTTCATCATTTTAATTTTGTAACTTTGGGGGGTCATATAACACTGATACACCTCCCCAGGCTCATCACACTAGTAAACTCCCTTTATAATACTTAAGCTAAAGGTCAATAGGGTCAAGCCCACTAGAAAGCCCTAGTACATTTCACACAATGCTGCCTAAATCGGATTAAGAACCTAAGTAACCATTGATTATTAGGAAGGCATTCCCCATGGTATTAAGAGAAGATCTCTAACACCTAACTTGGTCAAACTAGCTTAGTTAGACTGCTTGATTTTTAAACCTAGACAAGTGATTATGACAAAAAATTACATTGAATTAAATGTTTGTTACTAAGCAAATGTGCTGGATATTATCCTACCAATCACAATTAAAGCAGACAATCATAGATGCAAAAAAGATAAGGGGCAATGCTAATGCACAAGAAACACCTGTTTGTGTCGATGGTTGCGCTTGATTTGAAGAGTGATTCGAGATAAAGATTCCATGAAGGTCCAAATCCTATCAATCGCAACACGCTCCTGTACACACTAGGAAACAAAAGGAATACCTCCAGGAGGCACATTAGTGGGAAAAGGTACCAACACTTATTGAACACAACAAAAAACATAAGGAACCCTAACCTAATTATTTGCACTCCCCTAGAGAGTCAAGGGAATAGGATATTGTAGAGGTTGGGGGGAAACCCTAAGGCTAAACCCCTATCCTCGTCGTCGAGATAAACAAAGTCATCATCCATGAGACCATATGTGCCATCCGTGTAGTCCTGTAAATTTTCTTCTTCATCATAGGTGCCCATGTTTACTAAGAAGGTCACTAGACGCCTATAGTCATCTTGGTCAAAAGGGTAGGCTTGTGCAATGGGAGAAACGCTCTCTACTAAGTATGGATCAGACGTGGTCAAGAGACGTATCAGCCATTCTAACTCCTCAAAATTCCTCTCACATGCTAGCGTACCTATCAAATCCCATTCACATGCAAGCACTGGAAAGACCATGTGAAATATTTGTGAAAAGTAACGAGGGTACCTCTCACCCAAGGCAGGAGTGGATGACTCTAGCGTACTAGCCATATCTGTACACGCAAATAGATGATGGTTAGAGTGCAAATATTACAAGGGTCGTGTTCTTGTGCATAATTTGTTTTTATGATTTGTGTTATGGCTCTTGTTCTTTGACTTTTTTATCTTGTTTTTGTGAGTATAAGGCTTTATATATACATTCCATAAGATTGGAGATTAAGAGGTCAAGGAGAAAGGTTGAGAGGGAAGCAAGTGAATGATGGATGTCCACAAACACTCCCCCCTTCCTTGGGTAGATCATACCGTTTGAAATGATGTCGTCACCCTTTGAAACCAATTGTTCCAGTTGGTAATAGGTGAGGATTTTTGCCAGTAGTTTTCTATTACCCTAGGTGCCTCGTCAAGTTGCAAGGGTGGTAAGGTACTCTCCCAGGATCGAACTTGAAGTGGTTCATCAGGTGATTCTTGAACACTGGGAGGTGTGGATTCTTTTGTAGCTTCATGGAGGTCCACTACTATAGATGGAGGCTGTGTAGAAGCTTTTACCTCTATGGATAAATTACATGAGGAGCTAGAAGCTTCAAGGAACTCCCCCCTTCCTGAGCTAGGTGGAATTAATTGGTTTTTCCTTGGAGCCCAAACTAGCTCTGGACTAGGTGTGTAGCATTCTGTGATCTTTCCCTTCCCACGGTCTTCCATTGGTAGTGTTACACTGTTTGACTCATATGGGTTTGTTGTCGATAGGGAAGGACACATTTTACGTTTAGGTACCCAAATTTTCTCATTTCCATCATAGTAGCCTTGGGCTTCTAATAGTTGTCTTCCATTGGTAGTGTTACACTGTTTGACTCATATGGGTTTGTTGTCGATAGGGAAGGACACATTTTATGTTTAGGTACCCAAATTTGCTCATTTCCATCATAGTAGCCTTGGGCTTCTAATAGTTGTTTTGGAATCTATCGTGATTTGGTCTTGACTCTCCTAGGGCGCGCTCTTGGTTTTTCGGGGAAATTTTTTCTTGGAATGGATGGGAGGGTTGAGGTAGTTGGAAGTAAGGCCTTGGGGACCCATTGATATGTACTCTTAGGTCATGCAGGTTGAGTACTTGCAATATTACTGCTTGCTGCAACTACAAGTGTTGAAGTGCTAGGTTCATGGGTAGCTGGCAAAGACGAGTTAACCACCTTGGCTTGTGAATGTTGGCTATCCTTCAACTTTGCTAGAGTTTGAAACGTGGGTGACTTTGCTTGAATGATAGGGGTAAGAGTCAAGGGTCGCGTCGTGACACTACCAATATCCCAATCAAAAGTGCATTTGGTTGCCAACATCCACGTGCGTCCTAGGTTTATGTTTCCTTCCATAGCTCCCGCGGGCATGACTAGAAACCTCTGCACTATGCTTCCATTGTCATAGACAATAGGGGTCTGAAGGACTCCAAGAATAGCAGTTTTCTTTTTATTAATGCCCTTGACTTGCATCGTACTCGGGGATAGGGTCGGTTTCCCTAATTGACACCAAACTCCATAGGATAACAAATTGTGTTTAGCTCCCGTATCTAATAAGGCATTGTATAGTACTTTCCCATAGGGGCTATTTAGCTCAATTGGGTATCGTAGGGGTGGCTCAGAGTCTAATGAGTCGTCATTTGTGTCCTCGAAAAATTCTTGCGTGATTCCCAGATTAGCCTCTCGTTGGCGTCTAAGATGTTGTTGTCGTTCTCGAGCCTCAACTCTTGCTTGGATTTTTTTAAGCTCTGCTTGTTCCTTGGCAGCCTTCTTTTGATGGATGGCTTGCAACTCTTCCTGGCTTAGAGGATCATAATATCTTTTGAATTTACTCCCATTAAGGAATCCAATGGTTTCAACTCCATCTAGAGTCTCCACATGAATGGTCCCTTGCGGGGTAATTTCACACACTCGATATGGTCCCTTACCAGCGTATTTCAATTTCTTCTTTTCATTACGTACCCCGTACATAAGAACTTTATCACCAACCTTGATGTCTTTATCCTTTAAATGGCTATCAAACCACTTCTTTCTCCTGTCCTTCTCCACTAAGGGGTTACCATCCCAACCTTCTTGAGAAGCTACTCGAAGACTAGGAATGACAAACTCCCATGGCATAACTTCTTCTTGGCCATACACCATCTTAAACGGTGTGCAATTAATAGCAACTTTATACGCAGTACGATAAGCCCATAAAGCTGATGTAAGCTTTAGGTCCCAATCAGTGCGATGAGCCTCAACTATCTTTGTCAAAATGGAGATGAGAGTTTTGTTGGTACTCTTAGCTTGGCCATTTGCTTGGGGATAATAGGGTGTAGACTTGTGGTGAGATATCATGAAGTTTGATGTGAGTTCTTTTATTACTTCATTTATAAAATGAGTTCCATTGTCACTCACAAGTTCAAAGGGGCATCCAAAACGTGTGATAATGTTCTCAAAGAGGAACTTAGATGTTGTTTTTGCATCCGCCTTTCGTGTTGCTTTTGCTTCAGCCCATTTGGTTACATAGTCGGTAGCCACAATGATATATCGTGATTGCGTGTTACGTGCAGCCGGACTAATCGGTCCTACAAAGTCTAAGCCCCACTTTTCAAATGGTTGGGTTACCTTGATGGGATGTAGAGGCATCCTATCACTTCTTTGTGGCTTCTTGAGGCGTTGGCATTCATCACATCCCTTTGCAAAAAGTGATGCATCCTTAAACAGAGTGGGCCACCAGTAGCATGACTGTAAGATCTTTCGGGCAGTCAACTTTCCTGAAAAGTGACCACCAGCTACGTCCATGTGTGCCTCTTGTAGAATATATAAATACTCATCCTCGCGGGCACTGCATCTAAGAACACCATCTTTTCCTCTCTTATAGAGAGTTCCAGCCAGTAAGCAATAGGGTTCGCATTCCTTGATTAATTTTCGAGCTATATCTTTTCGCAGCTCTTTGGGTGGAAAACCATTAACTAAGAAGTTAACAATCTTTTCACTCCATTCAGGCATTGTCTCAACAATGAACAAAGGAGTATCAGGCAATTCATCATCAACCCCCATAGGAGCTTCGCCATTAGGGATACGAGATAAATGATCCACCATGACATGTTTCCTCCCAGGCCTCACAACAACGGTGAAGTCAAACTCAAGAAGAATTAACAACCATCGTGTAATCCGACCTGTGGAACACGGCTTGTTTACCAAATATAGCAATGCTTGATGATCAACATAAAACACAAACTTGGTAGCAAGAAGGTAATAGCGAAATTTCTTTACTGCGTAAATCATAGCTAGACCTTCGCGCTCTGTAGTAGTGTAGTTCATCTCGGGATCATTTAATTGGCGACTTGCAAAGCTAATAGGGTAGTCCAATTTATGTTCTCCTGGTTGAGTTAGAACACACCCAATAGCAAAATTTGATGCATCAATATGCACATGAAAAGATACATTCCAATCGGGTGTTCGCAGGATTGGAGCACTTGTTAGGGCCTTCTTTAATAACTCATAAGATTGATGACATTCTTCCGTCCAGTGAAACTCGATAAGAAGCTTGTACAATGGACGCGCTATCTCGGCAAAGTTTAAAATAAACCTTCGATAATAATCAACATGGCCCATAAATCTTTGAACTCCTTTATAGTTCGTAGGTGGTGGAAAATTGGCAATGGCTTTAATCTTACTCTCATCTATGGATATCCCGTTCTTGGACACTATATGCCCTAGAATGACTCCATGCTTAACCCAAAATTGGCATTTGAAAGGGTTCAATGAGATGCGATAAAATCTGCACCTTTCAAATATTTTTCGTAGATATAACAAATGCTTCTCCCAAGAAGAATAAACACAAAGGTCGTCTAGGAAAGCTTCACAAAACTCTCTTAGAAATTCTTTAAACGTAGTGTTTATTAATCGTTGGAATGTAGCAGAGGCATTTGTTAAGCCAAAAGCCATAACACAAAATGCAAACACTCCAAACTCTGTGATAAAAGCAGTTTTAGCTTGGTCCTCTAATGCAATTGTGATTTGATTGTAACCAGAGTACCCATCTAAAAAGCTATAAGCTTCCTTGCCTGCAACTCTTTCAAGCACATGTTCTGAATATGGTAAGGGATAATGATCTCTCCTAGTGGCTGCATTAACTTTCTTGAATGGATCCATCAAAGTTAGAGGTAATAAAAGGATGGCATAAACCAAGGAATCTTCATGAACTAAGAAGCTTTATAGGTATGTAAGCATACTATAGACGATTCATAGAAAAGTTCTCACACATTACGGAACCATTACATGACCTAACAAAGAAAAGCGTTAGGTACACATGGTCTGCTAAGGAGAACAATGCTTTCGAAAAGTCTAAAGAAAATCTTATCTCTCAACCTATGCTTACACTACCGGATCTCTCAAAACCATTTGAGGTCCAATGTAATGCTTGTGGTGATTGCCTTGGAGCTATTTTGCTCCAAGAAGGGCACGCCATAGGCTATGAGAGTCGAAGGCTCGACCCTGCTGAGAAAGCTCTAGGCATATACGAAAAGGAACTCCTTGCAGTTCTACATGCCTTAGACTCATGGAAGCACTATTTATTGGGGACTCCTTTCATTCGGCGAACGGATCACCAAAGTCTTAAGTACTTCATGACGCAGACCAAGCTCTCCCGACAAACAAATGAGGTGGGCAAATTTCCTTTCGCAATTTCATTTTCATATTGCTCACATTGCTGGCAAGCATAATCAAGTAGCTGATGCACTCTCAAGACGGCCGAGAGTGAATGCGGTTTCCATAGCAACTCACAATGATCTATCTTCAATGATAGATGAGTACGCTATTGATCCCGATTTTAGAGATGTGATTTCAGCCCTTGCATGAGGGAAAAAAGAAGAACCATTTACTTTACAAGATGGTTATCGTATGAATCTCATGATCCACCGTATGCGGGGCATAGAGGGATTCACTTTACCTTAAAGGGAATTGAAACATATTTCTATTGGCCTACCATGAAAGTGAACATACAAGAGTATGTTTCTAAATGTGTGGTTTTCCAAAAGACAGAATTTGATAGAGGGAAGCAACTTGGATTGCTTCAACCATTGCCAATCCCTAATTCACCATGGGAGAGCATATCCATGGATTTTATCTTTGGATTGCCTAAGTCTATCCATGGGAATACGGGAATATGGACGATAGTAGACAGGTTCAGTAAACAAGCTCATTTTATACCTGTCAAAAAGACTATCAAAGCCCATCAAATGGCAACCCTCTTCATTTCACATATTTTCAAGTACCATGGCTTGCCAATGTCCATAGTGTCGGATAGAGATCCTAGAATGACTAGTAATTTCTGGAAGGGTCTCTTTGAGAATTTAGGGACAAGGCTAAACTTCTCTTCGGCCTATCATCCACAAACGGATGGCCAAAGTGAAATAGCTAACCTAACAATTCTCGATCTACTAAAAGCCTATGTAACGGAAGTAGATCAAAGATCCCAATGGGAGAAGTACTTACCCTTAGTGGAGTATGCTTACAATAACATTGTACATACTTCCATGGCAAAAGCACCTTTTGAGGTAATCGAGGGAAGATCAAAAAGCCCATTGCTACTTAAAGTACATGGGAAGATCTTCGTTGCAGATGAGTATAGCCGAGACCTACAAGAATCTTTTCAAAAGATTAAGGATGCTATCTCTATCTCACAGCAAAGGCAAAAGGCTACTGCTGACAAGCACAGAAGAGCCCAAGCCTTTAAAGAAAACGATTGGGTCTTGTTAAAGTTTCCCAAGGCTCGTTGATTAAGGCACACGACGAGCAAGAATCCTATGGGGCACCAAAAGTACTATGCTAAACTAGCAAAAAGGTACTATGGTCCCTTCCAGATTCTTAGGCCAATCAATGAGATGGACTATCAACTCAAGTTGCCCAATCATTGGCTCATACACAATGCTTTCCATGTGAGCCTATTAAAGCCTTACAAAGGAGTGCCACCTCAAGAACCAACTATTGAAGACCCACCGGAGATCGAGGACCAAGAGGAGGTGCTGCAGCCTGAGTCCATTCTCCAACATGAAGACAAGGTATTAAGAGGTGGTAAGACTATCCAACGATATCTTATTAAGATTAAGAATTATCCTTTTGAAGATGCTAGATGGATGCAAGGCATACAATTAAAGGATAACCTAAACCTTGTCAATGCTTACAATGCTTCCCAAGAGTAAGCAAATGTACAAAATTTTAAAAATGAACAAAGTTTTTTGTCTTATAAGACTCTCTGTTTCTTTATTGTGCACAAAAATGAAGTAGTATGCATGCTTAGATCAAGTTTGCGGAGACGACATCTCCCAAACACCAAGTAGAGCTTGTCACTCTACTATGGAAGACTGATAGGACTAATGTGCAGACATGCTTGCGGCAGTCTCAGGCTCTCAAGCGCCAAATGGACTAATCATCCATTGTGGAATGATGTCGTAGGGTAACATAGGGATCCTCTACCCGCTAAGAAAAGGACTCATGAATATGCTTTATCTTCTCTACACCATAGTCGAGGATGACTATGATTTCAAGAGAGAGGTAATGTCATAATAATCAATATCTAATTCTCCTAAATGATTTTCTCATGTTAAACTGATCATTTAATATGGGGAAGTGCCAGGGGAGAAAAAGCTAGAATATTGGTTAAATAGCAGACCGGCCACAGTAGGGATCCAAAGGAGGGAAAATAGGGATCCAAAGGGGGGCTAAAAAGACCCTAAGGTTCATCCCATTAAGACTTCCAAAATGCTAAGGTTCCAAAATTCAAAGGTTGTGTCCAAAGGTCAACCCTAGGGAAATTGGATGCTTTGTGTGTGACCAAAAAATTCTTTGAATATCCCTACATAGGAGGGGGCGAGCCTAGCAAGTAGGGGATGAGAGAGAAGGCCACACACACACACACACACACACACACACATACACACAAGCTCCCTTTACACAAAGGGGATGAGGGACACATGTCAGCTCCCTAGGCCAGATGCCCACAAGGTGTACCCAATTCCTATTGGATGGCCTTAGAGGTGGACCAATGAGAATTAGGCTAGAGTAAATCTAGTTTAATTAATTTAAGGAATAGTTAATAAAACGAACCAATGAAAATTAAGTCTCCAGGATGATTATTGGACAGCCTGTGAAGGGGTCCAATAGGAATTGACCAACCCAATGGGCTACTTAATTCCTATTGGTCAGAATGGGGAAAGGTCCAATGGAGATTTAATTCATTTAAATCAATTAAGTTTAATTGATTAAGCTCTCACAAAAGGGGAAAGGGGGACACATGTCAGAAGGCTATCACTTATGTTGCTTAATAGCCATTGGCTTGACTTGGGGAGGTCCAATGGGGAGCCTGTAAGAGCAAATAGCAAGAGGGCTTGCCCAAGAGAGAGAGGGGGCTGATTTTTGCAAGGCATTATCACACACACACTCACACAATCTCATGTGTGAAGAAAGAGAAGACTATCTCTTCCCAAGCTTTAATGGAGAGCTCGTCACCTACTCCAAGCTTGTGAGATAGAAGCCTACATCAACACACTCTTGGCATGTGGATGCAAATCCAACCAAGATTGAAGCCTAATCCAACACACTCTTGGAATGTGGATGCAAATCCAACCAAGAGCCAAGCTTCAATGCATGCTCATCTCCTCTACCAAGCTAATTACTAAGCTAAGCTATGATAATATGAGTGATTATGTGAGGAGATGTACATATTTCTCGTAAGATACTCCTTCTTCCTCTCAATCTACTCTCATACCCTGCTAGCTCTCACCATCTTCGAAGGTGTGTGAGGTCTTGGGTCTGAGAACGGGGATAATTAAAGTTGTGTTTACTTAGTGTTTTGCTTAGTGCACGAAGCTTTCATCTTCATTGCACTAGCTAGTCTTGAAGGAACACAAAGAATTGTATTGTACAATGTCTCTCTTGATGGGAGAAACCATAAAACAAAGCCTTTTGGAGGGGGGACCGGCTCCATGCAAATCCGGACCTCAACTGTTGTTAATAGCTTAATTTCTCTCTCTTTTGAAGGTATTGTTGATGGTATCTAACTAGGTTTTATGATTTTTTGTTGCTCTCTCCACCCAAGCACTCTTGTAATTCTCATTAGGACTCTATTCTAATGAAATGCCCACTATGTTCATGTTAATTTCCGCTACCCACAAGTTATTAGGCCATTAAATGTTACAACTGCTGTGCACAGCGCAAGGGGAGAGAGGGGAGGGGGGGGGGGGGGGGGGGGGGGGGGGGGAGTTGATTGTGGGTGTGAGGGTATGGTGTGCGAGGCCCTGCCCATGAGAGGGAGAGGGAGAGTGGATTCCTTGCTTGCGTGGCCTGAGCACCCGGATGAGAGAGAGAGAGAGAGAGAGAGAGAGAGAGAGAGAGAGAGAGAGAGAGAGAGAGAGAGAGAGAGAGAGTCCGCACGGAGCTTTGAGAGGGAGAGTGTGATGGAGAGGGAGGGGGTGATGATTTGGGATGAGAGAGAGAGAGAGAGAGAGAGAGAGAGAGAGAGAGAGAGAGAGAGAGAGAGAGAGAGAGAGAGAGAGAGAGAGAGAGAGAGAGAGAGGGAGAGGGTGAGGGGGGGGGGGGGGTGATTGTGGGGTATGGGAGATGTGTGGGTGAGAGGGAGAGGGGTGGGGTTGTCTTGCATGGGAGCTTGAGGAGGAGGGGGGGGAAATAAGTCAATTGGGGGGGGAGTGAAGGAATATTTCCGCGGGCCAAGGGCGGGGGGGGGGGGAATGAGGCCGAGGGAGGGTGAGGCGAGCGGGTGGGGGAGAGGGAGGAGGGGTTGGGGAAGAAATATTAGCGGGCCAAAGGGAGGTGGGGAAAAGTGGTAGGGGGGGGGGGGGGGGTAATGTGAGGGGGAATGTAAGGGTGAGGGTGCGAGTGTAAGAATACGGGGAGTGGAAGGGGGGGGGGGGTTTCCATGCGGCTCACATAGAGGGAGCACGGGAGAGGGGTTGGGGAATTTTTTCAGAGCCTCTACCTGGCCGGGGAGGGTAAATTGGGAGAGAGAGATATTAGGGAAGGGGTATGTAGGGAAAATGGGCGAGAGAGCGAGAGAGAGAGAGAGAGAGAGAGAGAGAGAGAGAGAGAGAGAGAGAGAGAGAGAGAGAGAGAGAGAGAGAGAGAGAGAGAGAGAGAGAGAGAGAGGGTTTTATCTGATGCTCGTAGGGTGGGTGGGGGGGGGGGGGGGAGAAATAAACTACGGTGGGGAGGTACTGAGAGTGGGGGGGGGGGGGGGGGGGGGGGGGGGGGGGTGAAATGAGTTTTTTTTCTTTGATTTCTGAAAGTCGGCTATCACTATGTGCACAAAGAGGACTTCTTTATCTCTCCTCTCAAGCATGAGGATGTGATTCTAGGGGCACCATGGTTTGATCACATGGCTGCCAATGTTAAATTCCCTGAAAGGAAAATCTACTTTAAGTACAGGGAAAAAGATATGTACATAGATGCTAAGGAAATGGGTAACACCATACCCATTGTACACTCGCAAGCTTTCAATAAGTCAATAAAGAGATCTACTTTAGTGATTTTCATTAAAGATTCTCAAAATGAACCTAATGCTTTAGCAAAAGAAAATATAAACAATCACAAGGAATTAGAGTTATCCAATTCTCTCAAGGGGTTTCAAAATGTCTGACGACATCCCTTTTGAACTACCTCCTAAACAAGGCAATGATGACCATGCAATTGAACTTCTTCATGGAAGTTCACCACCTAATAAACCTCCTTATATAGTTTCTCAAGCTCAACAAGAGGAGATTATGCGGCAAGTGCATGAGTTAGTTGAGAAGGGCATGGTTAGGCCTAGCTCATCTCCATTTTGCTCACCCATGTTATTAGTGCAAAAGAAAGACGGCACATATTGTATGTGTGTTAACTATAGAGCACTAAATAGGATCACTATCAAGAATAGGTTTCCCGTTCCATGGGTAGAAGACCTATTTGATAAGCTACAAGGATTGACCTACTTCACTAGGATTGACCTAAAAAGTGGCTATCATCAAATAAGAATAGTCAAGACATTGTAAAGACCGCATTTCGTACTATGTTTGGTCTTTACAAATATATTGTCATGCCTTTTGGATTGACCAATGCACCAGCCACATTCAACCGCTTGATGGACAAGCTATTCAGGCCTCACGAACCTAAAATGGAGTGTTCTTTGATGATAACATCATCTACTCTAATTCATTACACGAACACAAGCAACCCCTCCAAGTAATATTTAAAGTCTTAAAAGAGAATAAACTTTATGTTAATCAAAAGAAAAGTGAGTTTTTCTTACAAGAGATTCAGTATTTAGGTCACATTATCTCTCAAGATGGCATCCAAATGAAGCCATCAAAGTTAGAGCTAATAAAAGGATGGCCTAAACCAAGGAATCTTCATGAACTAATATAGGTATGTGTGCATACTCTAGATGCTTCATAGAAAAGTTCTCACAAATCGCGGGACCATTACATGACCTAACAAAGAAAAACATTAGGTATACATGGTCTACTAAGGAGAACAATGCTTTCGAAAAGCTTAAATAAAAGCTTATCTCTCAACATGTGCTTACACTATTGAATCTCTCAAAGCCATGTGAGGTCCAATTTTACGCTTGTGGTGATTGCCTTGGAGTTGTTTTGCTCCAAGAAGGGCACGCCATAGCCTATGAAAGTCGAAGGCTCGACCCTGTTGATCAAGCTTGTTTAAGGTACAGACATTCAGAATAGACAAAGCACAGAAATCATAATGGAACTGGAACTGGAATATAACACAAAAACTGACATTAGATAAAATCCGCCATGACTTTCGTCTTCACATTCCCAAGAAGATACTGAACATCAGTTACATAGTTTGATAAGACTAAATGGGCAACGCCCTTTCCCAAGACACCTTTGGAATCCCAAAAGTACAAAGGTTCACATTCCAAGTTTCATTAAGTAAAACATCCCAAAATTCCTAGGCTTAACACCTAGCACAGCCCGGTGGCTAGAGCCACAGGCTGCTGACCTGGACCCACAATCCCTTGATCAAACAATCTGCTCCCCGGCATCTCCTTCTGTATCTGCCTTTTCTGCTGCAACATCCGAATCCACCTTCTTTTCCGCCTCAGCTTCCACTTCCTTTTCCACCTCAAATTCCACTCCTGCTACTACAATCCGATCTGGTCCCATAACATCATTGCTCAGCTCTGCTGTCCACTTACTCACTGCCCCTGCATTCACTTCAATCTCTTTACCCTTTTCCTTCAACTCCTGAATCTCTGCCATTAATTTCTCATTTTCCACCTTCAATTCCTCATTCTCCCTCCTTACACTTTCTTTTCCTGCCAATTGAAACCAATTTTTGAATCTGTCCCCGTCGACACCTCCATCTGTTCCCTCCAAAGCCTTGTAGCTTTATTCCACATCTCTTGGGTATACTCCAGCACTGCTTGCTTAAGAACATCCGCATCCGAATCTACAACCAAAATACCTGTCATTCCCTGATTCTGCAATGCGGCTTTCTCCATATCTATCAACGGAGTCAATCTATTGATCAGAAAAATATTCTCAGTGGTCACTTCAGCCACTTTATCTTCCAGTTCTTTGAATTGGTCATCCACTGCAGCTTTTAATCCATCTACCCACTTAGTAAATTCTTTAGGTACACTTAGAACTTCAGCATTTCTCGTCATAGCTGCTGCTGTAATCCGTCTCACTTCCTCCTGCAGTCTTTCCTTGTCCGATCTTTCCTGAAACAACTGCATCCGAACTTTTTGCATTTCCCACTCTGGGATAGCACTGCATTTATGCTCCATTTTCTCAGCTTCCATCACCCTCAAAGCTGCATCTTGATTCTTCATAAACTCATTCAGTTGAGTCAAACTGCTAGCTGCTTCTTCCACAGAAAAAATTCCCTTATGCAAATAACTGTCACTGCTCCTGACTTTTACTTTGAAACTTTCCATAGCAGTCTTCTCCACAGGTCCACCCATTCCTTTCATGAACAGCGTTATTTTCTTGCCCTTGGACTCCGGTTTCTTTGATTCTGATTCCATTGTGAAAATGTTCGGCTTTGATTCCAATTCTTCCAAACCCTTCCAAGACACTTTGAAAGGTGATTTACCTTTCTCAACTGTTGGAGAACCCAACACAATTTCCTTCTCTTACTTCCATATGATATTCCCTCTTCTTTAACCACATCTACCACTAGTGTCTTCAAACCTGTTGCTACTGTTGGAACCTTCAGAACATACTCAAAAATTGCAGCCAAATAAGGTGCTACTCTACCCACTGCTGGTGTTCGACGTCGATCTCTTTTTCCAGTTAACTGCATCCGATCATATAGAACTGATGCCCAATCCACCTTAATGCCTCTCTCCGCCTGAAACAAAGGAGTAAAAGCCTCCTTGGACATGTAGGCAGTCTTCTGGAGGATACACACTTTTTCCAAATACCAAAACAAATTTGAAGCTCTGTTTCCACCCGCATTCTTCACCATGTAATATGAATTTGTCCCTACCGGATTTTTGAATTGCCCTTTCATCTGAGAATCCATCAGCTAGACAGGGAACCTTGAAGACTTTGGACACCAGCTTTGGTGTCAAATGCACATCCGCAGTAATCATTCCATCACTTTCCTTTATCATACTCCACTGCTGCTCGGCAAATTCATTTTCTACCCATGTATCCCATGGTAGACATGCAAATTTATACAGACCGATACGCTTGAGCCATACCTGGGTTTCCGCTTCATCAGGGTCAAACGTTGCCACCGCCATCTCCACGCTACCCTGATCACTCAAAGATTTTGCCTCATCGCTTTCCACCTTGATTGGCTCTTCCTGTTGCCTCGCTTTAAACAACTCCTCCATCACCGTCTTCATGGACCTGGTATGCGGCATCACTTTTGTTGCATCCTCTTGCATACCCGCCATGAGTTTTCCCTTAATATTCTGAGAAAACATATCGCCCTTCTCACCCGACTTAACACTCACTAAACTGCAACCCTCACACACTTGGATGTGATCCTCACCTCCTCTCACCACCTTACTCTTATGATGATAAAAATTCTCCTCGATTTGGGCACGCCATGCACGATTCGCTAAAAAATTATTCTTCCTTAAGTGAGTCACATTAGCACTAAGCAAATTTCTCACCTTAAAATGAGTACCCCCACTTATTAGTACCTCTGTACCTTCTTTTCCAATTCCATTCCTGCAACTTTCCACTTTCAAGACTTCAAATCTGATAATCGGATTTCCGATTTTCGTTCCGCAATCCGAATTCTGAATCCCAAAACCCTTGACAAATTTTGAATTGCTAGAACAAATTGGCAATTCTACCTCTGAACATTCCACTGCAACTCCCAGAACACCAACTGTCAACAGTTTACTGCCAATATCCTCAGCCCTATTGACCATCCACTTGGGAACCTCGGGCACTTTCCCATAAAATTTATTCAATCTGAATCCATTCACTGGTTTCACAATCTTTGTTCCAAAGACATCTTTCAACAAAAATGTTCCTTGACCCTGTTCTGATTCAATCTGATAAGGTCCCAAATATCTCAGCTTCAGCTTACCTGGATGCGGTCCCAATTTAGAATTGTATAACATCACCCAATCCCCTTTCTGAAAAATTTTGAATTTCACCTGCCTAGACATCCATGCTTGTCTCCCCTTCTGCCCAATTTCCACCAAATAGGCACTCTGAATTCTATCCTCTTCCAATTTAAGCAGTTCTTTTTGTCTATAAGGAATTGATTCCTCCGGACTTAAATTATGCTGAGCTGACAATCTCAAACTTGGAATTACATATTCCATTGGCACCACAACTTCAATCCCAAAGACCAATTTGAAAGGTGTCATTCCAGTGGCGGGTAGCAAAGCGAATTCCGAACCCCCAACAGCCTCTAAAACACTGGGGACCGAATGGAGCACCTCGAGCCTGTCATGGTAAAGCAAACAGGGGGCACCACCTAGCTTCAGCGGCTAGGACGCAAACAACACACCACCATAACAAAGTTTTCATCCAAGAGAGATGGATGCTTGGGAGTAAAGATGAAGATGAAGGGAAATGAGATCAAGTGAGAGAGAGAGAGAGAGAGAGAGAGAGAGAGAGAGAGTGAGGGAGGGGGTATAGCGGCTTAGTACTTAGGCACCACAGAAGGATGGAGAATCCACACACCCTTCACACATACACAAGCTCACTCCAAAAACAAGACTAGGTGGCGATTCCGCACACCTCACATGGGCAAAACATTGCAAGAAAACATACTCACAAAACCTCAAGCTTTATTTAGAGAATAAGGCGATCAAATGGGGAGCTTAGGGTAGGGGAATGAGAAGGGAGAGAGTGGTAGAGCACATGGCGGATAGGTGGGAGTTGATGCCGAAGAATTGCACGAGGGTTATGGCCATCATCCTTCATTTAGCTGCCCTTCATCTTCCATAGCCCAAGGGTGTAGAGGTCATGCTCAAGACGAGCATGGTGATTGCGGTGATGGTGATGGTGTGGATGTGTGTGTGTGCACTAGGCACACACAGTGCATAGTGTATTCTTTGGTGATGTTGTGTGTGTGTTTAGTGTGATGGTGACCCCTCTTTATATAGGGGAGGAGGGGGGAGAAATTCTAGAATTTAGAAATGAAGAAATCATTATCTACATAGGCCATGTGACTGTGGGCCCCACTTGTCTGGCTGTGTGTATATGTGCCAGAACAGCAGTCTCATGAGAGAGACTAAGAGAGAGAGATGGGTGAATGGAAAAAAGTGAGAGGTGACATGGAGAATAAAGTAATTACAAGAGGGGAGAGAGGGGAGTGTGTTCAGAGGTGAATCTGTGTGCAGGTGTGTGTGAACACAAGAAAAATCAGGTAACCACCGGGTGGGGATGGGTCTGTGGACACCTTTTTCACTGAAACTGAGTGTGTGTGTGTGTGAGTGTGGGGGAGGTTATTTAGCTACAAGACAAGAGACATGGAGCCCTTTAGAGAGAGAGGTGGATATTTGGGTCATGGGATATGATAGGTGAGAGAAAAGGGGGGTGGGGTATACTATTTTGGAAGATAGGATAAGTTGCATGTGAGTTAGGGTGCATTATTAGTGAGTTAGAATGCATTATTGGTGAGAGGTGGGGTAGCTTGAGGGGAGAGAGAAAGGAGAAAGGACTAGGGGAAGAGAGAGGGGGTTGACCTGTTGAGTAGAGGAGAGGAAAAGGGATACACGGCGGGGCAACAGTGAAGAAAAAGGAGGCAAGGTGGGGATGGGCTGCCCCGCAGGCATGAGGTGGCCTATTTTATCTTTCTCATATATTTACATAATCATACTTTATTTTTTTCTTACTTTTTCCAATGCCTTTTATCACTCCCTCCCTAAGAGGGGGTTTTCATGGGGTGGGGACGAGAGAAGAGGGGTATGGGAGCTTGGCTTGTGAAAAGCCCCATCATTAGCCCTCCCCTTTTGGATAGAGGCATTCATGTCTCTAGCTCATCTGTTTGATCATTATCGTCGGAGGTGGCGGCTGATATTGTTTCCTCATCTGGAATGTCAATAGGTGGAGCCTGGTCAAATCGAAGAAAATAAGGTTCAAGTCGCCAACCATTTACCGTGGTTTTATGAAGTTTTTCATCAGCCTCCATAAGCTGGTAGCTTCCATTGGCATACTTTTTCCTGATGATGAAAGGGCCTTCCCATCGGAGCAGGATTTTCTTATCCTTGCGCGTGTCAAAGCGATTGTTGTAGCGGAGCACCAACATTCCTTTCTTCAATTCTTTTTTCCGGAGATGCTTGTGCTGCATAATAATTTATTGCTTCTTCTCTGTCCAGCTGTAGTCTTTCCAAGTTGACGATGTGATCTCTCAAATGCATGTTGGGCTGTTGAAGTTGGCTTGCCATTACTCTGAGACTTTGTAGTTGCACTTGAATGGGCAAGATTGCTTCCTTACCAAATACTAGATGATACGGTGTGAATCCCAAGGATGTACGGAATGAAGTTCTGTAGGCCCATAAAGCTGGTAGTAGGTACTTATCCCTGTCTCCAGGATGATTGTTTACCTGCTTGGTAATAATTTTAGAAACCATTCCATTTACCTTTTCAACTAGGCCATTACATTGAGGGTAATATGGTGAAGAGTGCCTCCTTGTAATGCCCAGTTTCTGCATTAATTCTCCTACCAAGTCTGCTCTACCTCTATCAGAGATGATCTCTAAAGGTGTGCCAAACCTACAGCATATGTGCTCGCAGATAAATTTAGCTACCTCTACTGCTGTGATTCTAGTGGTGGATGTAGCCTCTGCCCATCTAGTCATGTAGTCGACCCCCATGATAATGTAGAATTTTCCTGAGTTGGCCCTAGGTAATGGCCCAATGGCATCGATACCCCATTTTTCAAATGGGCCATATGAGAGAATAGGTGTCTGTGGTTCAGGCATAAGTGACCTAGTGCCGGCCTTTTGACACAACTTACACGTTTTGCACCAGTGGTGTACATCACGGTTGAGGCTAGGCCATATGAAGCCTGCCTGCAAGATTTTCCTACTTGTTATGTCTAGGGCAAAGTGACCACCACAAACCCCGTCGTGACAGCTAGCAATTACTCCCGTGATTTCCTGAGAGAGAGGGACCTTCCTGAGTATTTGGTCCTTACCCTTACAGTACAAACCGTCATTGATGAGTCGATACCTTGTGGCCTTCCGCGTCAGCCATTGCTTCTGTCCCTTTGTTAAATCTGATGGGCATTCCCCTGTTTCCAAAAAATGCATGATGTCAGGCAAGGCATCACTGCCTTGAAATAGAGGGAGCTTTAGTTTTATTGCTCCAACAACTACTTCCTGTAGTCTTTCACTTGCTAGGGCATCTGCTTCTTGGTTTTGAGCCCTTGGGATATGGTGTATTTGAACTTATTCGAACTTACCCAACAAGGTTTTTACAACACTTAAGTGAGTCCTTAAACTAGGATTCTTGCATGTCCATGCTCCATTTACTTGCCTTACAAGAAGTAGAGCATCCCCAAATACATTAAGGCGTTGTACACCTTGCGAGACGCACCATTGTAGACCCTTGGTTAGTGCTGCATACTCAGCTTCATTGTTAGAATGTGAATCTAACAATTGGCCCAACGAAAATACCTTTGTCCCTTTGTCATCAAAGACCACTATGCCTGCAGCTGCTTTGTCGGACACTCGCTTGTAGGCTCCATCAAAGTAGAGAGAGTATGCTCCTTCTACCATCGGTGGTACTGGAGGTAATCGGACTTCTCCTTCCTTAGATTGATTCTCCTTCCTTTCAAAGACTTGGTAGGTCATGAGTCCCCCCAAACTTGCCCTCGTCGTGCTTTCTACCTGTACCGTGTAGTCAAACTCTTGCAGACGAACTAGCCATTTAGTAATTCTAGCAGACACATCCATGCGTTGTACAACATAGGGAAATATTTCATCCGTGGTTAGAATCACAAATTGCTTAGGCAGCAAATATGACCTAAACTTTGTAGTTGCGAATCTAAGAGCTAGGACTAAGTGTTCCACATGGGTGAAACCTTTCTCTCCTGCTGTCATCATTCGACTAGAGAAGTAGATTGGCCTCATGAAAGATGTCGTCGTATCCTTTTGGAGTAGCACAACCCCCAATGAGTCATCACCAACACTTGAGGTGACATAGAATTTTTCATCCCACTTAGGGGGTGAGATAGTTGGCAGAGTGGCTAAGACCTCCTTTACCTTGTTGTAGTGATGTTCGCTTTCCTCGTCCCAAGTGAAAGTTGATCTTTGAGTGAGTTGTTGCAGTGGTAGAACAAGTTGTGATAGTAGATGTATGAATCTACTTAAGTACCTCACCTTCTGTAGAAAAGAGACCAGTTGACGTGCTGTCGTTGGTGAAGGTAGGGCTATGAGTGCGGACACCTTACTTGGGTCGGCGTTGATACCTTTTGCTGAAATTTCATGGCCTAGTAGAATGACTTTACTCTCCCCAATGTGCATTTATCCACATTTAATTGCCCACCTAGGCTCTGCAACCTGGCCAAACCTTCAGTTACCTTTTCTAAATGTGAAATACGAGAGCTATATATACAAAAATCATCAATGAACACTCTTATGGATGTTCCAAAGAACGGTTGAAAAACATATGTGACATATCTTTGGAATGTGGCAGGTGCATTTGTGAGACCAAATGGCATAACCCTGTATGCAAAACAACCCCATGGCGTGATAAAAGTGGTTTTTAGTTGATCTTCCAAGGCTATGCGTATTTGAAAGTATCCAGAATAACCATCACAGACGGTATAGAATTCAAAACCCGCTACTTCATTTAGAATTTCATCCAAGAAAGGGAGAGGAAAGCGGTCTCTCTTTGTAGCTGCATTTAGTGGTTTGTAGTCAACACAGACCCTCCACTTACCATTCTTTTTAGGCGTCACCACTACGGGTGACACCCATTCTGAGTTTTCTACAGGATAGATGAATCCCGCCTCCAGCAGTTTCCTTACCTCAGCCAAGAGTGCCTTTTCTTGTATGACCCCCAGTCGTCGTAGCTTTTGCACAACTGGTTTTACCCCTTCCTTCAGCTTAATATGATGTTCCACCACTGTAATGCATGTGATTCTTTCATAGTTGTCAATGAACAGGTTAGGAAATCCCATCAACATTTGCAAAAAACTATCTTTCTCCTCAAGTGTTAATTCCGTAGACAACATACCCTTCAACCTACTTCCTCCTAGGCCAGGTGATTTACTCTCCTCTTCATTGGGTTGCCCTTTTGGTGATGGATCACCAGTTGTGCTTACCCTTTGTGGATCCTTCATAATGAAACCCATCACATCAATGGAACTGTCACTTTCGTTGGTGGATGTGGTCTCCCCCTCAGAACTGGAAGATTCGCTAGTGGTTTCATCTGCCGATGTTTCCAGATTCATTTGCTTCTGCTTGCCAATCCTCATGTCGTAGTAGAGTGTCTCCCCTTTCTTACCGGTCATGCGTAGAAGGCCAGTACCCCAGTCCTGTTTTGCCTTCATGGCCATCAACCATGGCCTTCCCAAGATTAGTGGATAGCCCTCCCCCTTAGTAGGCATTACAAAAACATCTACCTCTACCTCCGTGTTGAAAGCTTTTATTTTCACGGCACTTACCACACCCACACACTTTACTTTTGTGTTGTTTGCCATCTTTGCCTTGCATGGAGAAGGCCTGTCAACCTCGAGCCCTAATCGAAGCATCATAGCTTCGCTCATTACACAGATTTGTGCACCTCCATCAATGTAGGTGTTTCCAACCCTCTTTCCTTTTATGTTTATGTCGACAATTGGAAGGATGTCATCCATGTTGCATCCCGAAATTGCTCTGGCTACCTTTGTTTTGGAGCGTCTTGTACTTACCATTTTAGACCATTGTCGCCTTACTTTAGGTACAAGATGTAGCAGCTGTGGCCATGTAATCTTCGGTCCTTGCTCTGCCACATCCAATGTTAGATCATGGGGCTTAGAACTTTCCCCTAGCTGGAAGTCAGTGATGCCCAATTTCCGTCGTGGCCTGGATGGACTCTTGCTAGTTTCTCCTCTCATGCTTCTCTCATCATCTGATTGTGTAGCTTTCTCCCTCCTAGATCTTTTCACAGTCATGGCTTCAAGTGGTTCTAAAAAGGTTACCTTCTCCTTACCCTTGTCACTCTCCTTTGCTCTGGGTGGATCCACTACTACGGCTTTTCCTTTCTCTTCTAGCCTTATGATGTTTACAGGGCGATCAGGTGGTGGGGCTGGTGGAAGAGGTGGAATGGATGCTTGTAGTGGTGTCTTGGGTGGACGTAGAATTTGTGTTGGTGGGGCTAGTGCTCGAGGTGGGGGTGTTCTTTCTCTAGGGGGTGACAAATGGTTCCTCCTACCTTCTCTATTATAGTTTTGTCGTGGTTTGGGACAGTAGTACGTACCGTGACCGTCTTCTCCGCAGTTGTAGAAATGATACTCCCTGTTTTGTTGTCGTGCTCTTCCAGGGTCTTGATCTCTTTCTTGACTCCTCCCCTGGTGTATTAAGTGGACAGACAAATTCTACAGTTGGTCAGTAATATGGGCCAACATATCTTGTTGGTCATCTCTTACCCCAAGAGCTGGTGGTTGTCGTAGTTGCTGGTCGACGCGATGTTCCAGCTTCTGTTGACTCGGTTTCTTTGGCTTTCATTCGCAGCTTCTTGTCCTTAAGGCGAGCAATCTCAACGGCTAACTCGTATGTAGCCGGGATTCTACCTTTCACCTTCTCCTTGAGAAGCGGCCATAAGCCATGAGTGAACCGATACTTTTTTACGAAATCGGGTGCAACTTCCCCCCTTGCCAGTGACTCAACCCACCGTTCCAACAAATCCACAAATTTGGACTCATAGGTGGCATATTCTAAAAGACCCTCCTGCTTCAAGTCTCTCAACTTGTCCCACAACTTTTCTGAAGTGGTACCTCCCCCAAAGCGCCTCTTAAAAGCGGGTTTTAAGGGTTCCTAGTCATCCTTGGTTGCTTGTGGAAGTGCATTGTACCATGATCTAGCTTCTAGCTTCATGAAATGCTTAAAGATTCTAACCCGAGATTCATCCGTATCTTTGTTGCTCACTACACATGCTACTTCAAAGTCGTCTAGGAAGTCTGTTACCAAATCCTCCCCCTTCTTTCCTTTAAATGTTGGAAATGCTACACTTGCCATGATTACTGAGAGAGAGCTAGAAAGACACACTGCTTAACTTGCAAAAGTTTTTTTCTTCTTTACAAGGAGGCGTGTATACCCTCTTATACTAGGACATAAATTAAAACTTCAAACAGTACATTGCCTTGTACCAAAGGTAAGACAAATGGTTGATCTGATGCCAAAACCTCAAAAAACCGCTCCCCACCCAGCATGGTGTCAATGACGTGCTGGTAGTGAGCCTTCAAGTCTAGTATTACCTTGATTGAGAGTACACGTGTTGGTACGTGTGATCTGTCTTGAGGTAGGTTGTACTGATTCATGTGAAGCTTGTGGGAGAGGGTGGTGTTCTTTCCTGAAACAAACTCAGTAGATCCCTAGTTTCTCTAGTGAGAGTGTGAGCCAATGCTTCCGTTATCTGTGCTGCAGCATCATGTGCGACTTGAAAACTGACTGTGATAATTACCTCAGTGACTTGAGTTACCCGATTCTCAAAGTAGAATAGTGTTGATTCTCTATTGTGCAGATCTCCTTCCATTTTGTTGTTGTGGGTTGGTTGTAGGTTGCGGACATGGTTTCGACCTTCTCCTTCTTCTTCTTGGCACTCGGCCTATGTATATCCACTGGGTTTGGCGTGTTGGTTGACTCTCCCACTCCAGATCGATTACTGTTACGCCTGGCACTCGAGCTTCAATGGAGCTGCGGAGTTCGTCTAGTTGTTCTTGGAGATCTTCTTCTTCTGTCGTCCAGTTAGCAAATCCTGCTAGCCATTCATCCATTCACAATAGTTTAGGGGTTTCAGTCTTGTAAACTGAAGGTCTCGAGTTCAATCCTTAGTGGGGGCACCAAATGACGGGTAGCAAAGCGAACCCCGAACCCCCGACGGCCTCTAAAACACCGGGGACCAAATGGAGCGCCTCGAGCCTGTCATGGTAAAGCAAACAGGGGGCACCACCTAGCTTCAGCGGCTAGGACGCAAACAACACACCACCATAACAAAGTTTTCATCCAAGAGAGATGGATGCTTGGGAGTAATGATGAAGAGGAAGGGAAATGAGATCAAGTGAGAGAGAGAGAGAGAGAGAGAGAGAGAGAGAGAGAGAGAGAGAGAGTGAGGGAGGGGGTATAGCGGCTTAGTACTTAGGCACTACAGAAGGATGGAGAATCCACACACCCTTCACACATACACAAGCTCACTCCAAAAACAAGACTAGGTGGCGATTCCGCACACCTCACATGGGCAAAACATTGCAAGAAAACATACTCACAAAACCTCAAGCTTTATTTAGAGAATAAGACGATGAAATGGGGAGCTTAGGGTAGGGGAATGAGAAGGGAGAGAGTGGTAGAGCACATGGCGGATAGGTGGGAGTTGATGGCGAAGACTCGCACGAGGGTTCTGGCCATCATCCTTCATTTAGCTGCCCTTCATCTTCCATAGCCCAAGGGTGTAGAGGTCATGCTCAAGACGAGCATGGTGATTGCGGTGATGGTGATGGTGTGGATGTGTGTGTGTGCACTAGGCACACACAGTGCATAGTGTATTCTTTGGTGATGTTGTGTGTGTGTTTAGTGTGATGGTGACCCCTCTTTATATAGGGGAGGAGGGAGGAGAAATTCTAGAATTTAGAAATGAAGAAATCATTATCTACATGGGCCATGTGACTGTGGGCCCCACTTGTCTGGCTGTGTGTATATGTGCCAGAACAGCAGTCTCATGAGAGAGACTAAGAGAGAGAGATGGGTGAATGGAAAAAAGTGAGAGGTGACATGGAGAATAAAGTAATTACAAGAGGGGAGAGAGGGGAGTGTGTTCAGAGGTGAATCTGTGTGCAGATGTGTGTGAACACAAGAAAAATCAGGTAACCACCGGGTGGGGATGGGTCTGTGGGCACCTTTTTCAGTGAAATTGAGTGTGTGTGAGTGTGGGGGAGGTTATTTAGCTACAAGACAAGAGACATGGCGCCCTTTAGAGAGAGAGGTGGATATTTGGGTCATGGGATATTGAAGCGGTCCGGGGCGGGCAACAAGAAGAGCAACCTCTAGACATCCTTCAAGGCTCCCGTGCTGCTCAATGGGGCTGGGGCACAACACAACACAAACCAAAACAACAAACCCCCAGCCAAATCCCAACTACACAAGGGGCACCACCTAGTTTAAGAGCGAACTAGGACGCAAAAGAGGAGAATCGTTAGAGCAACCCACAAACAAGCAAGTAATTTACACTAACCCTAACACCAATGGAACACTCTCACACACTAAAACACGAGAGAGAGAGAGAGAGAGAGAGAGAGAGAGAGAGAGAGAGAGAGAGAGAGAGAGAGAGAGAGAGAGAGATGGTGCTTGGGCTGCTTTGAAGTGTATCGTTAATGATCAAGCAAACATAAAAATATATATGTAAGAAAGAGAGAGAAGGGGGAAGGGGGTTCTTGTTGCACTAATGCCTTCTTACAAATCTGTCATGACCAATCAAAGTGAGATTAGTATTTTTTCAACATAGCCTGAGTAAATTACACCACAACACATCACAAGAAAAAATCCACCCCAATCACTGTCTTAAGGCCAGGGGAGTCCTCTCCACCCTGTCGCCCTCTTACAGCATGTGGGATTTATGGCTAAATTGATAACAATACCCGGAGACAAGCTATCAAGAACTTAAATACAACACCAAGACACTTACACATCATTATTGTCCATGACTTCACGTTGGAAGGAAGACAAGGTATCCATGCTTAGTCCAAATTCACCCTCCTTGATTCAGCAAATGTTGGGCTTACACTAGTAGGAGAAATGATAGATTTCCTACTCTCAATTTAATGATCACTCTCTCTTACAATGGCATAGAATTCCCTTGCTAATGACCCCTAATACAACACATACATATGCCTAATGCCAATGAGATTCCACTCAAGAGCTCCGTCTCAAGAGGTTGAGCTTGGCTTCTCAAGCTATAGCATAGTGCTCTTTCTTCTCCCTTTTTTGTGCTAGCTACACCCTCCTTTTATATCAATTTTGAAGGCTAGGGTTACTCCTCTAACCATGGTTGGGTTAGATTTTCAGCAATTTACCTAATTTCTTTTGCTTGGAATTATCAAGAAGTTGGTGGGGAAAGAGAGAGGAGAGAAATGGAGGTGATAGGACTTTTCATAGTGGGTTAGTGTTAGTAGAGTTAGTATTAATTTACAAATGGAATTGGATATTTACCATGGGAGTATCCATGTAGGATACAAACAAGGAAGAAAAACTCTTAAGAGGTAAGAAAAGGTGGATTTCTTACAAGGTTGATGCTCCAAGTGTCTTGAGTAGGGCCAATTTTGACGCTTGTTGACGGTCCACTAGCTTTGACGGTACAGTTTTTCTCCACTCTTGACATTCCTTGAGAGACAAGGTAATTGAAGCTGAGTAATCAACCACCATGATGCTGTCTTTTAAGAGAAGAGGCTGAATTTTGTGGTTTTTTTGATAGATATGGGTAATTTGGAGGAGGAAAAATGAGACTAGGTGGTCAATTTTGGAATGGAATTGTGTGTGGGAGGTATGAGTTCACCATGGTTTCTCTTATTCTTCAAGGTTGAGGAGAAGGTGAGTAGGGTACAGAGAGGAGTGGTGAGAGAGGTGGGGATGATGAGTGGAGAAGTGTGTGTGAAAGAGGAAAATGATAAAGTGGAAGAGAGAGTGTGCTGCAAAAGTCCTTGTGGGGTCCTTCTTTGGATGATTCTTTTGAATACCTCCAAGAGTGAGCCCTCCATAGTGCATGTATGCATGCCACCTACCCTTGACCTTATTTGGTAGGTCTATAATTGAAGATATTGTTGAGATCATGATATAAGTGAATAGTACAACTAAGAAAATCAAATATTGAGGGGTCTAAAAAATATGTACATGTCAAATATAAATAATATAAGTGGAAAAAATATAAAGGGGTCAAAAGAAATCTCTCTCATTATGAGGCTACCATAAAAAGATAAATATTTTTGGTGTTCTAATTTTTTAGAAAAAAAACAAAATAGATGTAGGAAGGGAAAAATCAAAATAGTGAAAAAATATACACATAAATAAAACTAGTTTTTTTGGAGTTTTGTTGGGGTGGAGTTACACCAAATATAAGAGAAGCCTACATGAAAATATTTCTATATGGAATAAAGAGTATGAAAAATGGTAAGAAAAATTATGGTAATGGTGAGGCAATGTACAGAGCATAAATAACACACACCTAGGTAGAAATATTTAAATAAATACCAAAATAATTATGAAAAAATATTTATTTTAGGCCCTATATACAAAGAAATATTTACATATGCATGGGCCATAATATACTTATATTATATATATATATATATATATATATTTGGCTCAACTAGCCCAATGACTAGCTAATTGAGGGTTTTTTATTTCAGTAAGGAGATATGGGAAAAGTCCCCTAACTCACACGCACCTATATACAGTGAAAGGGTGAGGGTAACCACAGTGTTTGAGTGATTTGATAGGGTGAGATAACTCACTATGGCAATTACAGAGAGCCGAAAAACGGCTATCATTGGCCCTCCCCCAGGATGATGGTATATTCATGTACCATCATAAAGAATCTTTTCCAAAGAGAGTGCTTCAGAGTCCTTGACAAGATCTTCATTGTTTGGCCCCTTGGAATTTTGTCTTGTGTTAAACTCATGCTTCATGGAACAATACTTACATGAGATAGTTGCCTTTTGCTCTGGTAGATCCTTTGGAAGAAGGCGACTCAAGTAAGGCTTCAAGCGATAGCCGTTTACCTTCCTGGAGTGCTCTTTCCCATTCAAGTCTATAAATTGATAGTAACTTGAATTGAAAGCCTTCTTGACTATGTATGGCCCCTGCCATCTTGTTTCAAATTTGGCATCAAAACGATTATCGAGTCGATTGTCATACCTTAGCACAAGATCTCCTTCATTGATGCCTTTGTCCTTCAGTTTCTTGTCAAGCTTCTCCTTTGTCTGTGTGGCTTTCCTCTTATAGCACTCGTATGCTGCTTCTCTTTTCCACTCAAGCTCAGCTAAGGTAAGAAGTCGATCCATCCATGCTTCTTGATCATCTTGTGCTGATTTGCCATGAAGTCGCATTGTTGGAATGTTTAGCTCAATTGGCTGTAAAGCCTCTTGACCATAGACCAAGTGAAATGGTGTGAACTCCATGGCTTCCCTATATGTGGTTCGATACGCCCACAAGGCACCATCCAAGAAGTCATCCCACAACTTTTTCTTATTTTTCACCATCTTTCTAATGATGCCTGCAATGACACCATTAGCTTTTTCTACCAAACCATTTGATTGGGGATAGTAGGGTGTACTGTGACGATGTAGAATGTGAAGTTCTTCACAGACTTCTATGAGCAATCCCTTTCTAAACCCTGGACCATTATCAGAAACAATCTCCAAAGGTGTGCCAAATCTACAACAAATGTGAGTGTAGACGAATTTGCTCACTGTCCTCTCATTTACCTTTGCCACACTTTGTGCTTCCACCCACCTAGTCATATAGTCTACAGCCACTAGAATGTAGAGTTTACCATTTTTTGTCCTAGGCAGAGGACCCATAGCATCAATGCCCCACTTTTCAAAGGGTCCATTTGCAAGCACGATTTGCCTTGGACCATAAATCAATCTTCTATTCCCATTTACCTGACAATTGTGACAACTTTTACACCAATGTTGGACATCCACATGCAGACTTGGCCAAACATATCCCGCAAGCAAAATCTTCTTCACAGTTAATTCTTGGGAAAAATGACCACCACATGCCTCTTCATGCAAACCTTTTAGAATGGCTGGAATTTCCGCGATAGTTGGTACTCTTCTGCACACTTTATCCTTCCCTCTTTGATAGAGGGAGCCTTCTAGGAAGAGATACATGCTTGCCTTCTTCATGAGTCTCCTCTTCTGAGCTTTTGTGAAGTCTGGTGGAAACTCACCCTCCAAAATGTAGCCAATGATGGGAGCCAATGACTCCAATCCCTGGTACCTCGGTTGCTTCACAGCAGCCACCACCATGATGACCTGCACTTCTTTCTTTACACATGCAATGGCTTGTTGTGCAAGTAAATCAGCATCTTCATTTTGTTTCCTAGGAATATGATATAATTGCACCTCCTCAAATTGATTCAATAGCCTACGGATGGTATGAACTTTGGCCCTTAGTCTTTCATTTTTGCATGCCCAAATGCCTAAAATCTGCTTCACAATGAGAAGTGCATCCCCTTTTACCATGAGACGTTGTATACCATGGCCAATGCATATTTTTAAACCATGAAGTAGTGTGTCATATTCTCCTTCATTGTTGCTAGCTGAACTTGGTAGATTGAACTTCTCTTTCATGACCACCTCTCCACTTGGGTTGAGCAACACTAGCCCTCCCCCTGCTTTTCCTGTGGCTCGACAAAAAGCTCCATCAAAGAACAAGGTAAAAGCATTAGGAATACTTTTTGGTGGTGGCAATGGTAGGGTCTTTACTTCAGGCACCTTAATCTCCTTTTCATGCACCCTATAAGTGAGAATCCCTGCCAATTGTGCATGCACACTATCTTCTACCTTGAAAGAGTATTGAAACTCTTGCAACTCCATAATCCACTTTGAGATCCTAGTACTAAGATTCATTTGAGATGACACCCAAGGGAACAAATTCTCTGCGGTGAGGATTACAAAAGGTTTTGGGAGCAAGTAGGATCTAAACTTCCTTATCAAAAACATGAGAGAAAGCATCATGAGTTCTGCCTCCGTGTAGCCTCTCTCTAAAGCATTCATGACCCTACTAGCAAAGTAGATGGGCCGCATCCTGGTACTATAGGGATCTTGTTGTAACAAAACTGCACCAATTGTTTCTTTCCCAGCACTAGAGCTAACAAAGAATGTGTACTCCCAACAAGGAGGCATGAGTGTTGGTAGCTCTGACAAAATGGCTTTAATGTTACAAAAGTACTCTTCAAGCTCATCAGACCATGCAAATTCTACTTGTTGTGTCAACTTTTGCAAAGGGTGCAGTAACTCCGAGGCTAAGTGAATGAAGCGTGACATTTACTTCACCTTTTGAATGAATGAGATGACCTCCTTAAGACTCTTGGGTGATGGTAGCTCAATAAGAGCCTTTGCCTTTGAAGGATCCAATTCAATGCCTTTGTAAGAAACTTTATGACCAAGCAAGATTACTTCATCCTCAACTATATGGCACTTGTCGGGGTTGAGTTGACCTCCCATGTCGTAGAGCTTCTTTAAACCTTCTTCTACCCTTTGTAGATGCAATGATTTTGAGCTATAAATACAGAAATCATCAATGAACACCCTAATTGACTTTCCAAAGAATGCTTGAAACACCATATTCATGAAACGTTGGAATGTTGCAGGAGCATTTGTCAAACCAAATGGCATGACTCTAAAAGCATAACAACCCCAAGGAGTGATAAAGGTTGTTTTCAATTGATCCTCCAATGCAATCCCTATTTGAAAGTAACCTAAGTAACCATCGCACACAGTGTACTTCTCATGACCAGCTACCTCATTTAGTATCTCATCCTGGAATGGGAGGGGAAAGTGATCTCTTTTTGTTGCCTCATTGAGGGGACGGTAATCCACACACACCCTCCACTTGCCATTTTTCTTAGGAGTGACAACAACAGGAGAGACCCACTCTGAATTCTCCACTGGATAAATGAAACCTGCTGCTAGAAGCTTTCTTACCTCCTTGAGTAGAGCCTGCTCCTTTATAACTCCTAGCCTTCGTAGCTTCTGAGCTTTAGGTGTGGCCTTCAGGCTTTAACTCAATCTTGTGTTGAACAACATCTACCCCACGCACGTCGGTGTAGTCTTTAGCAAAAAGCCTAGGAAACTTCCTTAGCACACATTTGAACTCCTCTCTTTCATCCTTTGTAAGTGTTGTTGATAGCATACCTTCCAGCATCCCTTCATCTTGAACACCTTAGTTCTCTTGAGGACCTACCTCCTCCAAGCCTTGACAAGAGGTCTCTTGGTTGCTTGGCTTAAACCTTACCCCCATGACTTCGATGGAAGACTCCTCTTCAGTAATGCTGCCGCTACTTTCTTCTTCTGAAGTGCTATCGGTCCAACCTTCTTCCGTCTCACTTTGAGATGATTCTTCATGGAGCTCCTCTTGGCGTTGCTCCTTCATGTCAAAGACAACCTTCTTATGATTGTCGTTCTTGCAAATTAGCTTTCCACTCTCCCAATCCTGCAAAGCTCGCATTTTCATTAGCCATGGTCTCCCTAGGATAAATAGGTAACCATTTCCTTTGGTAGACATGACATAGAAATCCACTGCCTTCTTAATGCCAAAGGCCTCCACAAAAACATTTTTACAAATGCCTACACACCTAGCCTTGCTATTGTTTTCCATCTTGACCTTAATTTCAGGTGTCTCATGGATGTGCATGCCTAGTTTTTGCATGAGTCCCTCTGTCATGATGCAAATTTGTGCACCCCCATCCACTAGACCTTTCCTAACCAATCTTCCTTTGATGTAACAGTCTAGCACCGGTGTAATGTCCTCATTCATTTCAGCTTGTGCAATTTTTACAACAGGCACACTCTCTTTTACCTTTCTCCTAGTGCTAACTACCCTTGTTAAATCCCTCCTAACTTGTGGACATAATGCAAGAAATTGAGGCCATGAAATATCAGGACCCTTACCTCTCATGTTTTCCAACAAGTTGTACGGAGCCATACCATGTCCAAGAGGGAAGTCTTGGAGGTTGATACGACGTCGAGTCCTCTTGGTTTCCTTGGTTTCCTTGGTTTCCTTTGCCTTCTTGCCTTGTCCATGGTCACTCTGTGATGTGACTCCTTCTTTCTCTTTACCTTTTCCTCGGCCACGCTTAATGCCATTGGCTTCCATGTCAACCTCATTTGAATTTGTCACCTCTACCACATGCACATTTGGATCTGGCAAAGGTGGAACTCCTTCTACCCCTTGTGGAGGTGGTCTTGGTCCATTTGGCCTTTGTAGAAGCCTTGGTTGTTGACCAGCTCCTTCTCCTGCATTCATCACTGGGTAATTCAAGTTAGGTCTCCCTCGCTCTCCACGGGGCCAAGGACAATTATACATCCCATATCTAGACTCTCCGCAATTCCAACATTGCAAGACTTTCCTAGTTTGTGGCTCTCTCTCTTCTGACTTCTTTGCTTGTCCCTTTGGACCTACAGCTTGTGCAAGGTGAATTGATAGGCTGCTTAAAGATTCATTTAACTTCTCAATCACTTCAGCCGCTACCTTAGGAAGCTCCCTAGATGTTGATGCTTGTGACTTACCTTTGGGTCTAAGACCTTCTATTGGAACCTCTCCCCTTAAGCACTTGAGTTTCCTATACTTCTCAGCAGCCCTAGTTTCAGCTGCATCAAAAGTAGCAGGTGCACCCGCCTCAACTTTTACCTTAAGTTCAGGAAAGAGTCCGGCTATGAACCTCTCCTTCTTTAAAAATTCTGCACCATCACCAGGGTTAGCAACATTTCGTATCCATAGAGCCCAAAGACGTAGAAAATCTTGCTTGTACAAGTAGTAGTCATCTAAGTATTTTTGCTTATGAGAAACAATGTCTTGCCATAGTTTTTGAGTGTTTTGGGGATCAAAGAAGTATCTCTTAAAACGATTCAAAACTTCTGTGTAATTCCCCTTAACTTCCTCAGGCAAAGAGTCAAACCAAGTACTAGCATCTTTCCTAAGGACCACCTCAAACATTTCTACACGTTCTTGATCGGTTACTATCCTCTTGATATGGCAAGACATCTTGAAATTTGCTAAAAATAATTCTGCATCCTCTCCAGGCTCTCCAAAGAAAAGAGGATATCCAGACATTTGGCGTTAGCTCTCCATTATTATGAAAGATTACAACACGAGTTACAATAGAGATTTAGAACCACTCGCCTGCAAATGAAGAAGTAAGAAAATACCACTCTAGGTTTTCTTCTTCAGCTATCCAAGCTTCAATGAGGTCTCGATTTGTTTGATCAAAACAAAAAGGTAGACTATTGATGAGCTCTAAGAAGGGTTGAAATTCTTCAAAGCTAAGGCGATAAACAAAAATCTCTAGAACTTCATTTTCTGGATCCAAAAGAGCAACCACGTCCCAAGTGATAAATTACACTTGCTCTACAATTCCCAACGCACAAGCGGTTTGTATAAAAACTAGATCTTCATGCTCGTCGAAGGCCGTGAGAAAGTAGCAATTGACTAGGAGCTCCTTTCCTTCGAGTTCCACACAGTCGGAGTGAGACAACCTTCTCACAATTTCATAAAGAACATCCTCATCAAGTCCAATCAAGTTTACAAGATTTAAAGACTCCACTTGTGCTACAAAATTCCTGGACAAAAACTCCTTAGGATTATGGTTAAATCATTCAAAATCATAAAGAGATTTACAATGTCTCTATGAACAAAGTGTCATAGAAAGTAGAGAAGGATGAGAATTTATACAAATTTTCAATCTTCTCTATGCTCTCTTTATTAAGACAAGCTCTGAATAGCTTCCTATCTCCTTTGTTGAAAGCGAAAGGAAGACTATTAATAAGATGCAAATGAGGGAAAAATTCACCAAATGTGAGTCTATGAAGCATGAACTCTGGCCGCAAGTTTCCTGAAGAGTCTTCCTCAATGGTGAAATGCACTCGCCAAACGCCAAATTTCACTCTATTTACCAATCTTAGGGCACACACTAGTTGGATGAATGCGCGGCCTTCCTTAGTGCCCAACAACAAGAGGAAAATGGAATCCACGCGTAGGACCTTTCGTCTTAACTTGACCACCCTCTTGTTATGAGGGAGACGCCTTACTACATGCTCCTGCAACTCGATTGGTAATAGAGCTAGATCTCTAAGGATTGAACTTTCACTGCACACACATTCCCTGTTAGAACAAATGATCGTTTTTTGTTTCTTGTAACAACTTGGACAAAGAAAAAACAAACATACACACTATTTTGCCGGGCTGCACTTCATTTTAAAATAAAATGAACACATGTACATCAAAAGAAGTGTGGTAGTTGATGAGAGGTAGAATAACAGCGTTTGGTGATGCAAGAATTTCTCCTATTCTTTGGGCACCAAACATGAACACCATTCGTTGTTGAAAATGGATCTTTCTACTAATTGCAACGTTTATTCTAATGTGTGGAGTAAAATGAAAGGGAAAAACCTCTATTCCTGGGCCATTATCCATGGCCTATGCATGTCCTAATGCTTAAAATAACACAAAAATATAGACGTCCAAGCTAATATCGTACCTAATGAGAGGCAAAATAAAAGGATTTACCAAAGTGTTTATCTCCGCTAACCTAAGAGGACCTAAAATCCTACGAATTACCCGTTGAAATTGCAACTTAGTACTAACAATTATGTGTATCTTTTGCCTTGCAATGGGAATGAAAGGATCATACAAACTCTCGTGATTTATGCAAACTACTTGACTATGCTAAAAGTTGATCCTACACAAAAACATACACGAGTTATTTTCCTCCGTGGGGGAACCAATTTGAAGCGGTCCGGGGCAGGCCACAAGAAGACCAACCTCTAGACACCCTTCAAGGCTCCCGTGCTGCTCAATGGGGCTGGGGCACAACACAACACAAACCAAAACAACAAACCCCCAGCCATATCCCAACTACACAAGGGGCACCACCTAGTTTAAGAGCGAACTAGGACGCAAAAGAGGAGAATCGTTAGAGCAACCCACAAACAAGCAAGGAATTTACACTAACCCTAATACCAATGGAACACTCTCACACACTAAAACACGAGAGAGAGAGAGAGAGATGGTGCTCGGGCTGCTTTGAAGTGTATCGCTAATGATCAAGCAAACATAAATATATATATGTAAGAAAGAGAGAGAAGGGGGAAGGGGGTGCTTGTTGCACTAATGCCTTCTTACAAATCTGTCATGACCAATCAAAGTGAGATTAGTATTTGTTCAACATAGCCTGAGTAAATTACACCACAACACATCACAAGAAAAAGCCACCCCAATCACTGTCTTAAGGCCAGGGGAGTCCTCTCCACCCTGTCGCCCTCTTACAGCATGTGGGATTTATGGCTAAATTGATAACAATACCCGGAGACAAGCTATCAAGAACTTAAATAAAACACCAAGACACTTACACATCATTATTGTCCATGACTTCACGTTGGAAGGGAGACAAGGTATCCATGCTTAGTCCAAATTCACCCTCCTTGATTCAGCAAATGTTGGGCTTACACTAGTAGGAGAAATGATAGATTTCCTACTCTCAATTTAATGATCACTCTCCCTTACAATGGCATAGAGTTCCCTTGCTAATCACCCCTAATACAACACATACATATGCCTAATGCCAATGAGATTCCACTCAAGAGCTCCTTCTCAAGAGGTTGAGCTTGGCTTCTCAAGCTATAGCATAGTGCTCTTTCTTCTCCCTTTTTTGTGCTAGCTACACCCTCCTTTTATAGCAATTTTGAAGGCTAGGGTTACTCCTCTAACCATGGTTGGGTTAGATTTTCAGCAATTTACCTAATTTCTTTTGCTTGGAATTATCAAGAAGTTGGTGGGAAAAGAGAGAGGAGAGAAATGGAGGTGATAGGACTTTTCATAGTGGGTTAATGTTAGTAGAGTTAGTATTAATTTAAAAATGGAATTGGATATTTACAATGGGAGTATCCATGTAGGATACAAATAAGGAAGAAAAACTCTTAAGAGGTAAGAAAAGGTGGATTTCTTACAAGGTTGATGCTCCAAGTGTCTTGAGTAGGGCCAATTTTGACGCTTGGTGACGGTCCACTAGCTTTGACGGTACATTTTTTCTCCACTCTTGACCTTCCTTGAGAGACAAGGTAATTGAAGCTGAGTAATCAACCACCATGATGCTGTCTTTTAAGAGAAGAGGCTGAATTTTGTGGTTTTTTTGATAGATATGGGTAATTTGGAGGAGAAAAAATGAGACTAGGTGGTCAATTTTGGAATGGAATTGTGTGTGGGAGGTATGAGTTCACCATGGTTTCTCTTATTCTTCAAGGTTGAGGAGAAGGTGAGTAGGGTGCAGAGAGGAGTGGTGAGAGAGGTGGGGATGATGAGTGGAGAAGTGTGTGTGAAAGAGGAAAATGATAAAGTGGAAGAGAGAGTGTGGCTGCATAGCATGGGAAAACTGGGGTCCAGTAATAAAATCATAGCTCGTAGCTCAAAAAAATATGAAAAAATTTGAGGCAAAAGTTCAGCCCACGAGCTACAACTTTTGTTTGTATCACCTTTTCAAATTCGGAGAGCAAGTGAACTTTAAAAATTCAGCAAAACCGACTGTTTTTTTCCACTGCACAAAGTCCTTGTGGGGTCCTTCTTTGGATGATTCTTTTGAATACCTCCAAGAGTGAGCCCTCCATAGTGCATGTATGCATGCCACCTACCCTTGACCTTATTTGGTAGGTCTATAATTGAAGATATTGTTGAGATCATGATATAAGTGAATAGTACAACTAAGAAAATCAAATATTGAGGGGTCTAAAAAATATGTACATGTCAAATATAAATAATATAAGTGGAAAAAATATAAAGGGGTCAAAAGAAATCTCTCTCATTATGGGGCTACCATAAAAAGATAAATATTTTTGGTGTTCTAATTTTTTAGAAAAAAAACAAAATAGATGTAGGAAGGGAAAAATCACAATAGTGAAAAAATATACATATAAATAAAACTAGTTTTTTTGGATTTTTGTTGGGGTGGAGTTACACCAAATATAAGAGAAGCTTACATGAAAATATTTCTATATGGAATAAAGAGTATGAAAAATGGTAAGAAAAATTGTGGTAATGGTGAGGCAATGTACAGAGCATAAATAACACACACCTAGGTAGAAATATTTAAATAAATACCAAAATAATTATGAAAAAATCTTTATTTTAGGCCCTATATACAAAGAAATATTTACATACGCATGGGCCATAATATACTTATATTTTATATATATATATATATATATATATATATTTGGCTTAACTAACCCAATGACTAGCTAATTGAGGGTTTTTTATTTCAGTAAGGAGATATGGGAAAAGTCCCCTTACTCACACGCACCTATATACAGTGAAAGGGTGAGGGTAACCATAGTGTTTGAGTGATTTGATAGGGTGAGATAACTCACTATGGCAATTACAGAGAGCCGAAAAACGGCTATCAATATGATAGGAGAGAGAAAAGGGGGGTGGGGTATACTATTTTGGAAGATAGGATAAGTTGGATGTGAGTTAGGGTGCATTATTAGTGAGTTAGAATGCATTATTGGTGAGAGGTGGGGTAGCTTGAGGGGAGAGAGAAAGGAGAAAGGACTAGGGGAAGAGAGAGGGGGTTGACCTGTTGAGTGGAGGAGAGGAAAAGGGACACACGGCGGGGCAACAGTGAAGAAAAAGGAGGCAAGGTGGGGATGGGCTGCCCCGCAGGCATGAGGTGGCCTATTTTATCTTTCTCATATATTTACATGATCATACTTTATTTTTTTCTTACTTTTTCCAACGCCTTTTATCACTCCCTCCCTAAGAGGGGGTTTTCATGGGGTGGGGACGAGAGAAGAGGGGTATGGGAGCTTGGCTTGTGAAAAGCCCCCATCACCAGTTGCCACCTTAAAAGCTGTCCTAAAAGCCCATAGTGCTGAATCCAACTTGTCATCCCAATCCGATTTGTTTTCCGACACAATCTTCTTCAAAATTCTAACGAGCACTTTATTAGAGCTCTTTGCCTGCCCATTTGGTTGAGGATGATATGGGGTAGATTTCTTATGCAAAATCATATGTCTGGATGTCAACTCCTGAATCACAGAATTCAAAAAATGTGTTCCCTGATCCGACACCAACTCAATAGGACATCCAAATCTTGTCATAATGTTTTTATACAGAAACCTTGCTACACTTGCTGCTTTATTATCTCTCAAAGCCACTGTTTTCACCCATTTGGTAGCATAATCTGTTGCAATAAGAATGTATCTGGAACCTGTCCTCTTTGCCCTTGGTTTTATTGGGCCTACAAAATCCATTCCCCACTTTTGAAATGGTTCTAATGGCAATACTGGATGATCTTGCATTCTGTCCCCTTCTGTAGGCTGCCCCAACTTCTGACATTGAACACATTCCTTAGCAAAACTATATGCATCCTTCAATAACAAAGGCCACCAAAGTCTAGCTTGTAAAATTTTCCGACCTGTAATTTTCCCTGAGAAATGTCCTCCAGCTGATCCCCAATGTGCCTCCTACAATACTGCTTTCTGCTCCTCATCCTGAACACATCGTCTTATAATCTGATCTGCTCCTCTTCTATATAATGCTCCAGCTATAATTAGAAATGGTCTGCTCCTTAATGCAAACTTCTTCCTCTGATTCAGAGACATTGTTGAAGGTAAAACTCCATCAGTCAAAAACTAAACCATCAGATCATACCAATTATCAATAGACTGTCCTTCAACTCGGAACAAATCCGCATCAGGAAACTTATCCGATACTCCTGGTAATTCCTCCTTATGTTCCAATCTGCTGGGGTAATCCACCAGTGCATGCTGAGTTCCTGGAGTATGAACAACTATATAATCAAATTCTTGCAACATGAGCATCCACCTTGCTAATCTGCCTTCCAATTTTGGCTTCTTCACCAGAAACAATAAAGCCTGATGATCCACATGAAAAACCACTTTGTTCCCTAACAGATAATGTTGGAATTTTTCCAAAGCAAAAATCATTCCCAAAGCTTCCCTTTTCGTAACTGTGTAATTCTTCTTCGGTGCTCTAAACACTCTACTAGCATAATAAACTGGTCTGAACCATCCCTTAATCTTCTCCTGCATTAAAACAGCTCCTACTGCCATGTAGAAAGCATCAACATATACATGAAAAGGAAATTCCCAATTTGGTGGTTGAAGTATAGGTGAAACTACCAACATCTTCTTGATAATCTGAAAAGCCTTCTCTTGAGCTTCTCCCCAAACAAATTCCACTTCCTTCTTAGTCAAAGGACTAAGTGGTGCACTCGCATCTGCCAAATACCGTAAATACCTTCCATGCCATTTGATCTGTCCAACAAACCGCATCACTGCCTTCAAATTTTCCGGAGCTATAGTTTTCTGAATGGCGCTAATTTTGTCCCCATCAATCGACATTCCCTCTTGAGAGATGATATGTCCCAATAATTTTCCCTTTTGTACTGCTATTGCACACTTCTGAGGATTAAGTGACATCCAAAACATCCTACATCTTTCAAAACACTTCCTCAATTATTCCAGATGCCTGACTTTTTTCCCAAAAACAAAAAAATCATCCATAAAAATCCTCATGAAATCTGTCAAATGTGGCTCAAAGGTTTTAAAAGCTGCCTTCAAAAATGAGGGTGGTCCATTCTTCAATCCAAAGCTCATCACTGTATATGCAAAAGCTCCCCATTCTATGATAAAAGCAGTTTTTTCAATATCCTCCTCAACCATTGGTATTTGATTGTACCCTGAAAATCCGTCAAGGAAAGTGTACATCTCATGTGCCGCTACATCATCCAGAACTAAATCAATAAAAGGCAATGGAAATGGATCTACAACTATTGCTGCATTCAATTTTCTGTAATCCACACAAACCCTTAACTTCCCCGACTTCTTGGGTACCACTACAATTGGTGACAACCATTCCGCCTGATCCACTCGTACTATAAAGCCTCCATTCAGCAATTTATCCAATTCCTCCTTCACCTGCTTGGCAATTTGGATTCATCTTGTATCTTTGTTGAATCACTAGAACAACATCCATTTTCAAATTTATATGATGCTTATACACTTGAGGATCCATGCCTTTCAAATCAGAATAATACTATGCAAAGACATCAATATATTCCATCAGTAATTCCTTCAAATCCTCCTTGAAGCCTTCTTCCAAATGAACACTAACTCTTACCATCTTCGGATGATCCTTCGTTCCCAAATTCAAATCCTATAAATCATCCTCCTTTACTCTAGAAACTTTCTGTATCATCTTATCATACAGAGCTTTCGCTCTCTAAATTGCCTCCTTTGGCTCCAATTCTGAATCCTCAATCATAGATTCCTCTTATATTTTTTTCTCTTCTAAATTTTCCTATTCCACAACATCTGTATTCCCCTGCAACTGATCAATTCCCAAACTGTTCTCTTTTTCTACATATTTGTCAATGATCCGCTCCACATCTACCTCAAATACGGGAACAATTGTTGGATTGGCTGCTAGGAAATATGCTTCTTCATCATCCTCCAATCCTTCAGACATGTTAATTGCTTGTGCCAACATTGGCTTCGTCTCTTCTTACAATTCCTTCTTCGGCCCCATTGGTAATGTGACTTCTCTCTTTCCTTTCTTAACCATCACTTCATTCTTTCCCCAATCCTCTTTCAGCTTAGCCATGCAAAACCATGGCCTCCCCAACAACATAGAATAGGTATTTTTTGAATCCTTCATCTTGATAACTACAAAGTTTACCATAAACTGCAATCCATGAATAATAATTCCTTGCTCCCTTCACATCCCCATTGGTTGAACTCTGCTCTGATCATCCATACGCACTTGAAATGGAGCTGGTTCCAACCTGACATCTTGCATCCTTAAAATTTCCGATTCCGAAAGGATGTTGACCCCTGATCCACCATCCAATAGTACATCTAAAATTTTGCGGTTATTAAATTCCAATGACAGTGTTGGTACTGAAAAATCCACATCCTTCGGGCTAATCTGACAACTCTGAACTGTCTGCTGCACCTCCTTCATACTCGGAAACGTCTTTGTCCTTCGCATCACTGTACATAGTCTATCTCTAAAAATTGGAACTAATGACAATAACTGATCCAAGGTAAAGTGTATGGAGGAATTAGTTAACTCTTCAAACAAAGCATCCATCCTATCTCTTTACTTCTCCTCCTTTTTTACTCCTTTCTCTTTCGATTTAAGCTTGCTCTGCTATTGATCCTTTTCCATCAAATCCTCAGCTACTTCATCCCGAATCTCCTTCTGCTCCTCCCAATCCAGTGGAGGTTTCAACCTTGCTTTGGACCTTGTTGTCACCAATACATCCACCTCCTCTTGTAAACATTTAGAAAAATCACATTCCGGCTGACAATCCATAGCGACTTCATTCACCCCTTGATCCTGAAATGATTCTACTACTATCAAACTACTTCCAGGCTCTTTGTTTGCTTCAGCTGACTGTACTGGTGGTGCTGGCAACTGTGGCACTGACCCTCTTGGCTGTTGCTGATTCCCCCCTTCATAATTCCAAACCGGCTGATTCCATCCTTGTGGTTGTGGCTGCCAATTCTGCCACCGCTGCGGCGGCTGATCCCAATTTCCCCCCCACGGGGGTCTTGAATTCTGCCATCCTCCAAATCTTGGTCCTCCGCCCGAATTAAAATGTCCTCTAAATGGTGGTCCCCTTTCTGGTCTCCACCCTGAATACGATTGTTGCCTTTGCCATCCTTGATTATTGAACATCCCCTGCCTTCCTCCTATCTCTGCAAACACCCCATGAGTTTGAGGTCCTTGTTGCTGTAACTTCTGTTGAATCCTTTCCGGTACGACACCTCTGAAATTCGGATTAAACCAACATTCCTTTGTCCAATGTCCATCCTTAACACAAATTTCACAGTGAGGGGTTTTTGGTTCCATAGCTTTCTGCATTCCCAACTTCTTCAATTTCTTTGCTACCAATTTTTCCAATCTATCCTCTTTCTCGTTAGACTTTTTCTTCGACTTCTTCTTCTTATCCTCATCTTCATCTGAATCCGAATCCTCACTAGAATCCTCTTCACTGTCTGAATCCGTTTCCGTATCTGAATCAGTATCAGTTTTCGAATCACTGTCCGAATCACTGTCCGAATCACTGTCCGAATCACTTTCCGAATCCAAATTATCTGACCTCTTCTTTTCTTCGACCTACTTTTCTCCCATGAGAGACCCCAAACCTTTTCTTCCATCCTTGTGGTTGTGGTTGCTTTTCTTCTTTTCTTTAGACGACCTCTTGGCTGCTTTCCCATGAGAGACCCCAAACCTTTTCTTTGCTCTTTGAGTTGTTTTCACTAATGCTTGTAATCCACCTACAACATGAACTCTAGCAACAGCATTCTTCAATTCCTTCCTTAATCCATTCAAAAAATATCCAGCAAGCATTTCAGCAGTTGGCCTTTCTTGAGCAGACAACCATCTCACATATTGGTTAAACTTTTGTGCATAATCCTCAACAAACATTTTCCTCTGTTTCACTTCCCTAAGCTTGGTCAACACATCATGTGGAGTCTTTTCCTTTCTGAACCTGTTCAAAAATGTTGCTTTCAAAGCATCATAATCAGCAAAATGACCTACGGACTGAACCACTGCAAAGACTTCCTATCCAAAGTAGCCTCAAACTGGCGCATCTTAGCCTGGGCATCGTACACTCCGGCAAATCCTCTGGCCTGCCATCTTGTCTTGTATTGAGATATGTGGCAATTGGGGTCTTCTTTCTACTTTCCCGAAAAGGTCCAAAATTTGACGCGCATATCCTGCCTAGCCGCTGCCATATTTGTAGGTCCACCTGTTTGTACAGGATTTCCTGCACTAGTACTTCCCAAAGGATCAAAAAATCAATCTCCTTCACGCCACTAATGCATGTTGAATAACTGCAACCGCAAACATCCCCGCGAAAATATATCCTGTTCTTCATTCGGTACTTCTTCTTCCCATCTATCACTCAGATAATCCTCTGCGCCATCCAAATCCTCCACAGTATCATCTGAATCTTCCCCTATAGAAAATCGGTGCATCCCAGGAACTCTGACCATCTCGCCCATACAACTGCCGAAACTGCCTAGCAACTGACCTTGTCCAATACGTGAATATATCCTCCTCCACTTCCTCCAGAGTGCAAACAACTACCCATGCCAACTCACACTATTCTGAACATCCTCCCTCCATTGCTACAACACTCGCTCCTACAAGAGAAACTTGAATCCATCCATGCTACATCACACTTACACCGTGATCGCCAAGTGTTTAAGGTATAGACATTCAAAATAGACAAAGCACAGAAATCAGAATGGAACTAGAACTGGAATATAACATAGAAACTAATAACAGATAAAATCCGCCATGACTTCTACCTTCACATTCCCAAGAAGATATTGAACATCAGTTACATAGTTCGATAAGACTAAATGGGCAACGCCCTTTCCCAATACACCTCTTGGAATCCCAAAAGTACAAAGGTTCACATTCCAACTTTCATTAAGTAAAACATCCCAAAATTCCTAGGCTTAACCAAGCTCTAGGCATATATGAAAAGGAACTCCTCGCAGTTCCACATGCATTAGACTCATGGAAGCACTATTTATTGGGGACTCCTTTCATTCTGCGGACGGATCACCAAAACCTTAAGTACTCCATGATGCAGACCAAGCTCTCTGATAGGTGGGAAAATTTCCTTTTGCAATTTCATTTTTCACATTGTTGGCAAGCATAATCAAGTAGCCGATGCACTCTCAAGACGGCCGAGAGTGAATGCGGTTTCCATAGCAACTCACAATGATCTATCTTCTATGATAGATGAGTATCCTATTGATCCCGATTGTAGAGATTTGATTCCAGCCCTTGCACTAGGGAAGAAAGAGGAACCATTTACTTTACAAGATGTTTATCTTCTCTATGGCAATAGACTATGTGTTACTAACTCACTTCGTGAGAAAAAAATGTATGAATCTCATGCTCCTCCTTATGCGGGGCATAGAGGGATTCAATCTACCCTAAAAGGGATTGAAACATATTTTGATTGGCCTACCATGAAAGAAAACATACCAGAGTATGTTTCTAAATGTGTGGTATACCAAAAGAAAAAATTTGATAGAGGGAAGCAACCTGGATTGCTTCAACCTTTGCCAATCCCTAATTCACAGTGGGAGAGCATATCCATGGACTTTATCTTTGGATTACCTAAGTCTATCCATGGGAATACGGGAATATGGACGATAGTAGACAGGTTTAGTGAACAAGAACATTTTATACCTGTCAAAAAGACTATCAAGGCCCATCAAATGGAAACCCTCTTCATTTCATAAATCTTCAAGTACAATGGCTTGCCAATGTCCATAGTGTCGCATAGAGATCCTAGAATGACCAGTAATTTTTGGAAGGGTCTCTTGGAGAATTTAGGGACAAGGATAAACTTCTCTTTGGCCTATCGCCCGCTACTTAAGGTACACGGGAAGATCTTCGTTGCAGATGAGTATAGGCGAGACCTACAAGAATCTTTCCAAAATATTAAGGATGCTATCTCTATCTCACAGCAAAGGCAAAAGGCTGCTACTGCTGATAAACACAGAAGGCCCAAGCCTTTAAAGAAAATGATTGGGTCTTACTTAAATTTCCCAAGGCTTGATTAAGGCACACGACAGGCAAGAATCCTATGGGACACCAAAAGTACTATGCTAAGTTAGCAAAAAGGTACTATGGTCCCTTCTAGATTCTTAGGCCAATCAATGAGATGACCTATCAACGCAAGTTGCCCAGCCATTGGCTCATACACAATGCTTTCCATGTGAGCCTATTAAAGCCTTACAAAGGAGAGCAACCTCAAGAACCAATTATTAAAGACCCACCGGAGATCGAGGAGCAAGAAGAGGTGCTGCAGCCCAAGTCCATTCTCTGACATGAAGACAAGGTATTAAGAGGCAGTAAGACTATCCGACGATATCTTAGTAAGTTTAAGAATTATCCTTTTGAAGATGCTAGATGGATGCAAGGCATACAATCAAAGGATAACCTAAACCTTGTCAATGCTTACAATGCTTCCCTAGAGTAATCAAATGTACAAATGTTTAAAATGAACAAAGTATTTGTCTTATAAGACTCTTTTTTCTTTCTTGTGCACAAATGTGAAGTAGTATGCATGCTTAGAATCAAGTTTGCTGAGACGACGTCTCCCAAATACCAAGTAGAGCTTGCCACTCTATTATGGAAGATTGATACAACTAATATGCAGATATGCTTACGGTAGCTTAGGCTCTCAAGCGCCAAATGGATTAGTCATCCATTTTGGAACGATGTCGTAGGGTAAGATAGGGATCCTCTACCCGCTAGAAAAAGAAATAATGAATAGGCTTTATCTTCTCTACCCCATAGTCAAGGACTACTATCATTTCAATAGAGAGGTAATGTCATAATAACTAATATCTAATTTTCCTAAGTGATTTTCTCATGTTAAACTAATCATTTAATATGGGGAAGTGCCAGGGGAGAAAAAGCTAGAATATTGGTTAAGCTAGCAGACCGGCCACAGTAGGGATCCAAAGGAGGGAAAATAGGGATCCAAAGGGGGGGCCATCTATGAAAGAGCAATGTGCAACAATGGGCTTTAAAGACCCTAAGGTTCAGCCCATTAAGACTTCCAAAAAACTAAGGTTCCAAAATTCAAAGGTTGTGTCCAAAGGTCAAACAGTAGGGATATTGGATGCTTTGTGTGTGTATCAAAAAAGTCTTCAAAACTCCTACAAAGGAGGGGGCGAGCCTTGCAAGTAGGGGATGAGAGAGAAAAACACACACACACACTCACAAGCTTCCTTTACACAAAGGGAGTGAGGGACACATGTCAGCTCCCTAGCCTAGATGCCCACAAGGTGCACTCAAATCCTATTGGATGCCCATGGAGGTGGACCAATAGGAAATAGGCTAGAGTAAATCTAGTTTAATTTATTTTAAAACACTTACAAAAAAACCAATAAGAATTAATCTATCTAGAAGAGTATTGGATAGTCTCTCAAGGGGTCCAATGAGCATTCAACAGCCCAATGGCTTGCCTAATTCCTATTGGCCCAAGAGGAAAAGGGGTCCAATGAGAGTTTAGTTGCATTAATTCATTACCTAAAGCTCTCACAAAAGGGGAAACGGGGACACATGTCAGAAGGCTATCACTTATGCTTCTTAAATTCTATTGGCTTAGCCTGGAGAGGTCAAATGGGAAGCCAGCAAGAAGAAATAGCAAGAGGGGTCGACCAAGAGAGAGAGAGGGGGCTGATTTCTCAAAGGCATTATTCCACACACACTCACACTAGCTCATGAGTGAAGCAAGAATACTCTCTCTCTCCTTCTCAAGCTTTAATTGAAAGCTTATCACCTACTCCAAGCTTGTGAGAAGGGAGGCCTACACCAACAACTCTTGGCTTTGTGATGCAAATCCAACCAAGAGTCAAGCTTCAATGCATGCTCATCTCCTCTACCATGCTAATTACTAAGCTATGATATGCTAATATGAGTGATTATGTGAGGAGATGTACTTCTTTATGGTAAGACTACTCCTTCTTCCTCTCAATCTACTCTCATACCCCGCTGGCTCTCACCATCTTTGAAGGTGTGTGAGGTCTTGGGTCTGAGACCATGAGGGAATTGATGTTGTGTTTTATAAGTGTTTGCTAAGTGCTAGAAGCTTTCGTCTTCATTGCACTAGCTAGTGATTGAAGAACACAAAGAATTGTATTGTAAAATGTCTCCCTTGATGCGGGAAACCTATAATACAAAGCCTTTTGGAGGGGGGACCATGGAGGGGGGACCGGCTCCATGTAAATCCGGTCCTCAAATGTTGTCAATAGCTTAATTTCTCTCTCTTTTGAAGTATTGTTCATGCCTATCTAACTAGGTGTTATGCTTTTTGTTGCTCTCTCCACCCAAGCACTCTTGTTATGCTCATTAAGAATCTATTCTAATGAAATGATCACTATATTCATGCTATTTTCCGCTACACACAAGTATCTAGGCCTTTAAATGTTACATTAGTAGTTGCTATGGAAATCGCATTCACTCTCGGCCGTCTTGAGAGTACATCAGCTACTTGATTATGCTTGCCAGCAATGGGAGCAATATGAAAATGAAATTGCGACAGGAAATTTATCCACCTCATTTGTTTATCGGAGAGCTTGGTCTGCATCATGAAGTACTTAAGGTTTTGGTGATCCGTCCGTAGAATGAAAGGAGTCCCTAATAAATAGTGCTTCCATGAGACTAAGGCATGTAGAACTGTGAGGAATTCCTTTTTATATACGTCTAGAGCTTGCTCAACAGGGTCGAGCCTTTGACTTTCATAGGCTATGGCATGCCCTTCTTGGAGCAAAACAGCTCCAAGGAAATCACCACAAGCGTCACATTGGACCTCAAATGGCTTTGAGAGATCCAGCATTGTAAGCACAAGTTGAGAGATAAGCTTTTCTTTAAGCTTTTCAAAAGCATTGTTCTCCTTGGCATACCATGTATACCTAACATGTTTCTTTGTCAGGTCATGTAATGGTCCCGCAATTTGTGAGAAGTTTTCTATGAAGCGTCTATAGTATGCACACATACCTATAAAGCTTTTTAGTTCATGAAGATTCCTTGGTTTAGGCCATCCTTTTATTACCTCTAACTTTGATGGATCCATTTGGATACCATCTTGAGAGATAATGTGACCTAAATACTGAATTTCTTGTAAGAAAAACTCAGTTTTCTTTCGATTAACATAAAGTTTTATCTCTCTTAAGACTTGAAATATTACCTGGAGGTGTTGCTTGTGTTCGCCTAATGAATTAGCTTGTGTTGCTTGTGTTTGCCTAATGAATTAGCTTCTCCTTCAAGCGGTTGAATGTGGCTGGTGCAATGATATCATCAAAGAACACTCTAGTAAAGGTTCGATGAGGCCTGAGTAGCTTCTCCATCAAGCTGTTGAATGTGGCTAGTGCATTGATAAAGCCAAAAGGCATGACAATATATTTGTAAAGACCAAATGTAGTGCAAAATGTGGTCTTTACAATGTCTTGATCAACTATCCTTATTTGATGATAGCCACTTTTTAGGTCAATCCTACTGAAGTAGGTCTATCCTTGTAGCTTATCAAATAGGTCTTCTACCCCCGAGGCGGTCACTTATCAAAAGCTTCCTATATCACGTGCATTCAAGAGGTTATTAATAATACCTCAATATACATACTATATTTACACTAAGTGCCTATGTAAAAAACCCCCACCCCCCTCTGTATGTATACATTTTGATCTTTTAATAATCCTCTCCGGTTAACTCACGTGATAGCATACACATTCTAAAAAGTGACCGTCCCGTGCTTCTACCCGTGGGAAACCTATTCTTGATAGTGATCCTATTCAGTGCTCTATAGTCGACACACATACGATATGTGCCATCTTTCTTTTGCACTAATAACACAGGTGAGAAAAATGGAGATGAGCTAGGCCTAACCATGCCCTTCTCATCTAACTCATGCACTTGCCGCATAATCTCCTCTTGTTGAGCTTGAGAAACTCTATAAGGAGGTTTATTAGGCGGTGAACTTCATGGAAGAAGTTCAATTGCATGATCATCATTGCCTCGTTTAGGAGGTAGTTCACAAGGGATGTCGTCAATAAAGACATCTTGAAATTCCTTGAGAAAATTGGATAACTCTAATTCCTTGTGATTGTTTATATTTCTTTTGCTAAAGCATTAGGTTCATTTTGAGAATCTTTAACAAAAATCATGTACATGAAAATAGAGCTCTTTATTGACTTATTGAAAGCTTGCGTATGTACAATGGGTATGGTGTTACCCATTTCCTTAGCATCTATGTACATATATTTTTTTCTATACTTAAAGTAGATTTTCCTTTCAGAGAATTTAACATTGGCAGCCATGCGATCAAACCTTCGTGCCCCTAAGATTCCATCCTCGTGCTTGAGAAGAGAGATAAATAAGTCCTCTTTGTCCACATAGCTTTGGACATGGAGCCTCAATTTCCTGATTAAGGGAGTGACTGAAGCTTCTTGCCCCTTGAAAGCACCATCTGTGGGTAGGACATCTCCCATCTCATAGGCTTGGATGCCTAGCTTGGTGTCCAACTAGAAGAGTAAAACTAGCTTGGTGGCTTAATCTATTTTGCCTACTCAATTGCAATTAATAATAACAACCATTTATAGCTAGCTTGAGGACCTCCCTTCTTGAGCAAGAAAAGAGAAACCTTGTGTTCTAATACCAATGTAACATATAATGGCCTAGATACTTGTGTGTACCGGAAAATAACATGAACATAGTTAGCATTTCATTAGAATAGATTCCTAATGAGCATAACAAGAGTGCTTGGGTGGAGAGAGCAACAAAAAGCATCACACCTAGTTAGATAGGCATGAACAATACCTCAAAAGAGAGAGAAATTAAGCTATTGACAACATTCGAGGACCGGATTTACATGGAGCCGGTCCCCCTCCAAAAGGCTTTGTATTTTAAGTTTTCCCCATCAAGGGAGACATTTTACAATACAATTCTTTGTGTTCCTTCAATCACTAGCTAGTGCAATGAAGATGGAAGCTTCAAGCACTTAGCAAACACTTATAAAACACATCATCAATTCCCTCACGGTCTCAGACCTAAGACCTCACACACCTTTGAAGATGGTGAGAGCTAGCGGGGTATGAGAGTAGATTGAGAGGAAGAAGGAGTAGTCTTACCAGAAATAAGTACATCTGCTCACATAATCACTCATATTAGTGTAGCATAGCTTAGTAATTAGCATGGTAGAGGAGATGAGCATGCATTGAATCTTGGATCTTGGTTGGATTTGCATCACAAAGCCAAGAGGTGTTGGTGTAGGCCTCCCTTCTCACAAGCTTGGAGTAGGTGATAATCTTTCCATTAAAGCTTGAGAAGGAGAGAGAGAGAGAGAGAGAGAGAGAGAGAGAGAGAGAGAGAGTCTTCTTGCTTCACACATGAGCTAATGTGAGTGTGTGTGGAATAATTCCTTTGAAAAATCAGCCCTCTCTCTCTTGGTCGACCCCTCTTGCTATTTCTTCTTGTTGGCTTCCCATTGGACCTCTTGAGGCTTAGCCAATAGAATTTAGGAAGCATAAGCGATAGCCTTCTGACACGTGTCCCCCTTGCCCCTTTTGTGAGAGCTTTAGGTAATTAATTAATGCAACTAAACTCTCATTGAACCCCTTTGTCTCTTGGTCAATAGAAATTAGGCAAGCCATTTTGGGCTGCTCAATGCTCATTGGACCCCTTGAGAGACTGTCCAATAGTCCTCTAGAGATCTTAATACTTATTGGTTCTTTTTTAAGTGTTTTAAAATGAATTAAACTAGATTTACTCTAGCCTAATTCTCATTGGTCTGCCTCCATGGTCATCCAATAGGATTTGAGTGCACCTTGTGGGCATCTGGGCTAGGGAGCTAACATGTGTCCCTCATCCCTTTGTGTAAAGGAAGCTTGTGAGTTTGTGTGTGTGTGTGTGTGTGTGTGTGTGTGTGTGTGTGTGTGTGTGTGTTTCTCTCTCATCCCTTACTTGCAAGGTGCGCCATGTCCTTTGTAGGAGTTTTGAAGACTTTTTTGATACACACACAAAGCATCCAATTTCCTTAGTGTTTGACCTTTGGACACAACCTTTGAATTTTGGAACCTTAGCATTTTGGAAATCTTAATGGGCTGAACCTTAGGGTCTTTTCAGCCCATTTTTGCACATTGCACTTTTGCAGATGGCCCCCCCTTTGGATCCCTATTTTCCCTCCTTTGGATCCCTACGATGGCTGGTCTGCTAGCTTAACCAATATTCTAGCTTTTTCTCCCCTAGCACTTCCCCATATTAAATGATCAGTTTAACATGAGAAATCATTTAGGAGAATTAGATATTAGTTATTATGACATCCCACCCCCCTTTGGTTAACATGTCAGATTGGACCCTAGCTGCTAGCATGGAAGGTTACCTCAAACTTGCCAAACTTCCATGTTGTGTTGGTTAAATTAGGTGATGAACCACTCACTCTTTGGTGACAGTGTGGGAAGTTGGGACTCCAACCAAATCTCTCTCTCTCTCTCTCTCTCTCTCTCTCTCTCTCTCTCTCTCTCTCTCCCCACAATCCTAGAGCATCGAGAATCACTTATTAGCCCCAGACATAGTACATCATACATATCTTCGGTCCCAAAGTTCATATTTGACCTTTGTGGACGATAATAAAAATCTATCTATTTATCTCTCTCTCTCTCTCTCTCTCTCTCTCTCTCTCTCTCTCTCTCTCTCTCTCTCTCTCTGTCTCTCACACACACACACACACACACACACACACACAAAGTCACATTGTCCAATACCATAGATAGTATTGATGATTGAGCATGATAATTAGCAACATAATTATTTTTGAATTATAGATGAGACTGTCAATCATACAAATTCTTCTAGACCACTTTTGATTACTAATCATAGTGAATGATCTTTTGAACAACATCAAACATATTCAAATCACTATTTATTATTTAGACATCTCTCTCTCTCTCTCTCTCTCTCTCTCTCACACACACACACACACACACACACACACACACACACACACACACACACACACACACACACACACACTAGTACTTATCTTTATGTTTGTTTCCTTAAAAAACTATACTACCTCTTACTGCTATCATCTTTGCTATATATTTTCACTTAAACTATGGCTTAAAATTTTTCCTAGCTACACTAGGTTTGTATCCACCATGGGATGGAACCCCTAATGGGTTATGATGGCTGGAGGTCTTTTGGCTGACAGTTATCAACTTGTCTTAAATTTTACTCTACAACTGTGCCTCACTTACCTTGCCATGCTAATGGCACGTGGGCTGCTCTACCCGACAGAGTTGGACCTCATCAGAGAAAGCTACGTTTTTGTTTCCCCGGGAGGAATGGCACTTGGCCTACTCAATGCTTGGTGTGATATGGATTATGTGCGCTACATGCCATTAGTAATTGTGATCTACCTTCTTTTATTTAAAGAGGTGAGGGTGCATTCCGCCTCTCACTTAGCCTTGTGTGTGTTTGATTTGCATAAAAGTGAGGACTGTGTGTTTTCACTCTTTTCTGTACCAATTATGGAGCTTGCAGTCAGGGATTTAATATTTACGTAATTACCAAAAAAATTGTGTGATCACAAGATCTTATTGACATATTTACATAATCACACTTAACATGATCACAAACAAACCAATTAAGAGAAACTTAGAAACCCACAAAAAGCCCCCAGGCAATGCAGTTTTCCCTGTGGACCTACCAAGAATTAGTATTTTCCCTACGAGGCTGTCGGGAAAACCCAGATGCCTGACAAGCCCGTGAAACAATATATATAGGGCCCCGATTGGGCCCGTTGGGTGTTACTCCTTGAGCCACTTTGTGTGTGTTTAAGTATGAAAATCCCCTCATAATTGAACCATACTTAGACATTTGCATTAAATAATATATTAAATAACAATATTTTTAACACAAGATGTCATAAACCTCAACTATCATTTCATATACACCAATATAACATTCTATATCTAATGGATAATACAGTCATTTAGATCAAAAATTTGATCTTTGATCATTACAAATTGATATCTTAGTGTTATATCTCTGTGTGTCCACCCTTTGGGATGAGTTTCCACTACATCTACATGGAGAAGGATCCAGGTGTTATATTGGACGATCTTCTATTATTGTTGCCATTGTCATTGTAATCCAAAGGAAAGAATCTCTTACCTGTCACCATCCAAGAAACACAAGCCTATCAAAACTGGCATTACTTGGGAAAACAGGTGTCAACGACTACCTCCCCTTGTTATTGGTGTCAAAAATTACAACAAAAACTAACCCCATAGCATAGATCAAATATTAAGTTTAAAGAATGAGCCATTAATTTACGATAATGTTTTTTATCATTTAATTCCAAAAAAAATCGAACAACATCTCCTTTGTATTTTGAATTAAATTTCAAAAGTACAGTCCACTATCATCTCATCTGAGACCCTCACGTGAGGATTAAGGCTCTATTTAAAAACATTGGAGTATGTTCCAAGTAAAGCACTAACACTAAATTCAAAAGTTATGCATCTATTCAACAAGGAGAAAAGTGTTGAAAAGCAGTTCCTATTACTAAATCTACAAGGTCAATATAACATTTTGCGCAAGATCTTTCCTTAACCAAATGACTAACGTAGTTAGAAACCCAGGCAGATACTAGTGCCAATGGATCCCCAACACTGGTCTATCAAAACAATGTTGTGAGGTGGATGTTTGAATTGTTATGTACAGTCAGCATATAAAGAGTGCAACTACTTAAAAACCAAAGAAAGGTAGCATTATAGGACCCATAAGTGCATCAGAAAGTATAAGTACGCCATTTCTTGTACCATTAATAGGGATAGGGATATGCCATTAATAGATACTTTATCACTATCATGTACCATTTTTGGCTCAGAGGAAATACATACCAGTAATAGGGATATGCCTCCTATGACTAAATATAGATCCAAATGAGTAAAAATACTTTTTCCTTAACTTTCCGCTGAGACTTCTCAAATCGATCCAAAAGAATAACTAAAAAACTGTTTTCATTAACTTTCAGCTGAGCACGGATTATGCCAGCAATTTGCTTGTGCATCTGACCATTAATCCAAAAATAAGTTGAACATCATCCAAATGCATTATAGGACCAGAAAGTGCATTAAAAAACCAGTTTGAATGTAACACAAATCCGCTTCCAAACCCTAAAGTCTGATAGAGTTACCATGTTCAATACCATGGCATGGAATCTATGTTATGCACTACATATAGGTAGGTAGCTAGGTAAACGTAAACTGATAAAAGTTAAAGTTCCTTAAATGTTGACATAATTCTTTTTTAAATATATACTTGTATGCTTAATAATGAAGATAGATCGATTTTTAGAGAATCCAAACATTTTACATGTACTAAGTAGGTGCATAAGCACCTATCTATATGACATTTCGGATGTAACGATCTTGCCCCACAATCTTCAATGCATGCTTCAATGTATGCTTTCTATAAAGTAACATATAAAGCCTGAAATTATTATTAAAACCAAAGAGAGGTAGCAGCATGTAACACCACTCCAGATTTTGGTATTAAAGATCTCTAAAAAATAAAAATTCGGGTAGCATCTCCTTTGTATCACGGGTAAAATTTTAAAAAAATCCCAGTCACTGCCATCTCTGTTGAGACCCTCACATGAGGTTTAAGACTCTAGCAACCATTTGAAATTGAAAAAACTTGTCCACAATCTATGCATATCCATTACTTAAAGTATTGTACATAGGTCACAGTATGTATGCAAACCAAGTAGTGACATCAATTCCACGGACAAAGGGTGTGAGTGTGAGAGAACCCCAACATTTAGGCAAGCTTAGTCAAGCCAGCAATAATGACGAGGTGGGAAATATGGTTCACAGCAACATCTAACCATGGTTTTATGCCACCAATGAGCAAAAAAGATCAATTTATCTCCTCTCAACAAATCAGCAAATTTCAATCCAGATTTAGTAAAATTCCAAACTATCAAATGAGAAAAAATTCCGACTGTCTATTATTTATTTTATGTTGTATATTCCCTTTTCACTAACATATATGAGAAAATTTGGAAATATGTTACTTTCAAAAAAACCAAAGCCAGACTGAGTAGGTGCAACTGCACCTACCTGTATTTTGAGATAAACATCCATCGGTAAGCATGTGTAAGAACCCAAAAGTATACTCCAAAGTCCCAAAATTTGCTTTTGCATATCTCTGAGCTGTAAGGATTCTGTCGAGAAGCCGATCACTCTCTGATTGTGTGTGTCATCCAAAAATTGAAATTCATCTGTTGTTGCACGCATGGGAGGTCTTCAGTATACGCCATCTCCCAGGTTCCAGGTGGGCTAGAGTAAGCAAAGGTGAAGCCATCACTAGGTATGCATGTGATCTTGACACATTCAAAACATGCCTCACAATTCCACGAGTTCGTGTGTGTGTGTGTGTGTGTGTGTGTGTGTGTGTGTGTGTGTGTGTGAGAGAGAGAGAGAGAGAGAGAGAGAGAGAGAGAGAGAGAGAGAGAGAGAGAGAGAGAGAGAGAGAGATTAAGTATGAAAATCCCCTCATAATTGAACCATACTTAGACAATTGTATTACATAATATATTAAATAACAATATTTGAAAACAAGATGTCATAAAACTCAATTAACATTTCATATACAACAATACAACATTTTGTATCTAATGGATAATACTCTCATTTAGATCAGACGTTTGATCTTCGATCATTACAAATTGATATATTAATTTGTGTCTCTGTGTGTCCACCCTTTGGGATGAGATTCCACTAAATCTACATGGAGAAGGATCCAGCTGTAACGTGCATCCATACAAAAACATTCAATTAGAACTGGCTATGTTTGTGCGTTTTGCAAGTGTCAACACTGGATCCAGTTGTCATCCATGTCACATCTGTAGACCTAGTTTATAGCTTACCCTTAGGATTGACTATTAAGTTAAGATTTCAAGTAAGATAAAATCTAAATGTATATGCATGTGTATCCCAATACTCACCGAGCTCTCTCAAAAGACTACTAGTGTCAATTAACATATATGATGCAAATATCTATCTATTTCTGGGTTATCTATCAACGTAGAACACCTGGCAAAAATCGGACAGCACCTCCTTTGTAATTCGAGTAGTATTTCAAAAAACTGAGTTTATGCCATCTCCCAACGCGATCCTCCATCGGAGGTTTATGGCTTCAAGAACTAACATATATCTCATGTATCAGTAGTATATCACATGTTACTAGCTCAAAATTATGGTAGCATCCTCAAAACATATTAGAGACTAATATACTTTGCAAATAATTCCTTTTGAACATCCCGTCATATCATATATGTTCAATCATGCATGCGAATCAATAATCCTCACAAACCCATCAGTATCAATGATTTTTCAGCTTATGTGATGTAAATCACCATGCCAGAATATGAATGCAATGTCTATACCCTTTCCACCAATTATCTCAATAAAAACTAAGTGTGTTCCAAAACATTGGTTTTTATGTAAGCAAACCTATCCCGTTTAGGGAATCGATTTGCTGCAATTTGAAATAGCTTTCTCAAAGCTCTATGAACTCGACCTCTCTTGAGGCACTCAACAAGAGGATTATGCTTAATACAAAAGTTTATGCATTTTACTTGCAAAATGAACTGTTTGTACAAAAAGCTAGATTGCTATCTTTCTCAAGACACGGCTAGGTCAACACATCTTTTCTGTCCTGCAATGTCATGTTTGAAACTTTTATAACTTCAATGTTTTTTCTTCATACAAAGTAGAAGGCTTCAATGTTTTGTTCTAAGCAAAAGACTTCAATGTCTTTTCCAACTCATCATTCTTCATACAGAGCCACCAAACAGTGTATCATAATGATCACAGTATATAAAAAAGCTTTAAACCACTTCCCAATCAGTATATGCCATCTCTCGTGAGACCCTGCACAGGAGGTTTAAGGCGTTTTAACCAGATGCTAACGTATAAATACCTGCAAATGTTATGAATGTAGATCATGCTCTTCCAGTCAATTCATTCTAATATTCAGAATGCATATATAGGTTTAGGAAATAAACACCAAATGAACATATAATTTGTAATACATGAGAACTAGCACAGCCTGTTCTAAGTAGGTACATGTGCACCTACCTAATGGACATTTTTCTTTGAAAATCAAAGTCGGATATAGTAGACTGCTTTCTTCAAAATCAAGTTGTCATGAGATCACATTCCGTGTCTGCTTCCATCAGCTTCCATATGCATTCTTGATTTGTTTACTGAGCCTATGTGATTGCTCCAATTGCCTACCTTTGTCAGAGTCACGAAGTGCATGTATATGTCACCTCCTATTCTCAATACATTTAAGCCCTGATTTGCGCCTGATGGTAGATTTTTTCAGCCCCCGTTGAACCGCACGTGCACACACGCACATGCGTGTGTGTGTGTGTGTGTGTGTGTAGCTGTTTAAATTTTAACTAAAAAGACATAATTGAATTTTTACATTCAAAAGACAGCTGGCCAAGGAATAATGAACTGATATGTACAAAAATAACTCAGTATTAGAATTATTTAGGTACAATGATTGTAGAAAGAGATCCTCTTTCAGTAAGACTAGAAGTAAAAGAACTTCCCCGTTCCTCAATGAGTATTTCATTACAGAAATGTTTCTTGCCAAAGAAAAGAAAGCCATCCAAGATAAGATAGAGTCCTTACCTGCATCCATCCAAACAAGACAACAATTTTGTTAGCCTTGGATGTGTTTTATAGGTATCAATGGACTATATCAGGTGTTATCCATGTCCATCTTATAGGTTTTAATTACTTTAGACATGCTAGTTTTTTCATTTTAGAACTGGTATGTTAGTTGTCTTTCTTATTACTTTACAGTCTATCTTCTAGATGGTGAAGTCCATCAAAAGTCAAATTATTTCAAGAGCCATAGCACAGTAGCTATGCTTAAGACAAAAAAGCAACCATATACTTACCTTCAAAATCAGTAAACTCAAGGTATCAAAGGTATTTCTTTATACAAAGAGATGTGAAATCCGACTACTTTTTGCCAACCAAAGGTATCAAATGATGATGATGACTACCTCATTTTTTATAACCAATAAGACACCAGTGTAACCTGTCAACAGAGTAGCAAGACTCCCTCTTTTTTCGGAGTAGAACCTCATTTTTAAGAGCAATAGCAGGAGGAGGCAGGTCTTGTCCGTATGTTGTTCCATGGTATCGAGAGAGCTAGGCCATACTCCACCATGAGTGTGTGATAGCATAGAGCTGCACGCCTATGGTCTTCAATGGGGATCGATAGTCAGGGGGGAAGAAGGCTGCCTTCACTAGGCCATGAGAGCAAATGACATTGATCATGCTCGACTCTCCAGAAGCACAGAGCATCATAATACATTCAAGGGCTTGGCCCCCTGGTAGTAGTGGTCCATTTAAAAAAAAACCAATTTCTTAAGTTTGACCTAGTATGGTCCAAGCAAAAAGAGCAACGGGGGGGGGGGGGGGTTGTGTTTTCTTTTTGGAAGTTTTTTCTTTTAAAAAAAATATAATTTATGAACAGTATACTAGTGTGTGTGTGTGTGTGTGTGTGTGTACCCGCCCTAACCCAGGCACCACACACAATGGGTCCATAGTAGGCCCATTGTGTATGGGCCTTCTACCTTATGAGACTCTCTTTTTGAAACAATAGTCCAGGCCATTTATGCCAAATGAGGGCTTGTATGATGGTGTTCCGGATCTAATTATGGTTAAATCCGCTCTGGCAATATTTTTTAATTAGTATAGATATCTCTTCCCAGGCCAAAGAGGGGGTAGATGAAGAGTAGCAAATTAAGTAAAGAAGGTCAATATAGGAGCAAATAGAGGCTTTTTATGGCCTATTGCTATTTCTTTTAATGAATTCTATATGAGGAAGCTTAAGAAGATCCTTTCTCTAGATAAATCTAAGGTCATATCCACCTGTAGATGGGGAATGAAGGGATATTGAAAGGTTAAGAAATTGGGTTGATTTGCAAAAGTTCTCAACAACAGTCGAATTATTTGGGAGGGAAGTAGGCTCAATTTTTAGTCAATGGGGGTAGATTAGATCAATCTCTTTAGAGAACATTCTGTTGTTAGCACTCAGCAGGTCATCCATATATCTAAAAGTATGATTGCATAATGGAAGTATTTTATGGTTAGTTTCCATGTTCTTAAGACACCATTTGTATTCGGGAAAAGCTAGGTAAATGTTACACATAAGTGGTGAGCAAGAGAAGCCCATAGGGATGCCAAGGCATTGGTTAAAGCAACAACTGCCTGCAATAACAGTGCAGTTATTCAGTAGCCAGAAGATATAGGAGCAGAGCTTTGTTTCATTGAAGTGTAGAGGGTGTATGGAGTGAGACGCTTGAATCCATCTGGGTTTCTTGGATAGGGAGATAAAATGACACTTTCTCTTTTTAGCATTGGAAAAGGCTAAATTAATAACCTTAGCTAAAACAGTCTTAAGGCCAAGATCTCCACTAAGTGGAATGTTTTCATAGCATTGTGTAATGTCAGCTGTAAAGATGTGGAAGATATGTTGAGGAAGGTTAAGTGTGACTTCTGTAACCTTTTTTTGTTAACTAGAAGGGATTGTATTGGATATTTAGGAAGTCTTTGCAGATTCTTTGCTTCTCTGCACAAATGAGTTCAAATTCTGTGAGAATAATATCAAGGCAAAGAGTAATATCTTTGGTGATATCTGTGAAGATACAGTTAGAGGCATCAGATATCCATCTGAATTTATGTTTGTGGTATTTATATGTAGGAAATAGTACAGGTAGCCTGGTGTTATTAAGAGAATAACCAAGTTGTCCTAGATGTTTAGAGATCTTGTTAGAGATCTCTTGCCGCGTATTCTTAGTATGACAAAATTCTTTACCTGATACTCCATCCCAAGCGGCTTTCCAAGCAAGGTATTTGCACATAATAGTAGGACAGTTGGCACTTTTGTCAAGCTCGGCCACAAGCCATTTATCTGAGATTAGTTGAAAATCAAGAGCTAGTTGAGGAGTACGCTAAGAGCTATCAGAAGAAAGCCACTTCCTAGGAAGTAGAGAAATTTTATGAAGGAAGCCTTCCTTCACTAATTCTTGTAAGTCCGGTAGGACTGTCATCTCTAGTCGGAGAGCACTGACAAGGTCAGTGAGGCAACTAAGTAAAGCTGATAGGGCAAAGTAAGGGTTTTTTGGATAGTTGGGTATGTGATTGAGCCCTTTGGCCAGTAACTTACGTATTGTGATATTATCGATAATGCTAAGGTCCTTAGTACAAACATGGTTACCAAATCCTTCAAAATTCCTGCAGAATGAGGTAGATTGAATGCATGTATAGTAAGGGATTTTTTTTTGTCTAAGAAAGTCATTATTTAAAACTAATCCTTTTATAGGATGATTGTATTTCCATCCTATGAGAATATTGTCAAGCAGTTTATGATTACCAAAAAATAAAAGCACTCACAAAAAATATTTTTTGGTAAGATCCAATCGAAAAGGATATTGTAAAACAGACAGTGTATGTAGATAGCACCACAATTCGAATCATCTTTGCTGAGAATTCTTCTTCCACATGGGTTTGTAGAGACCTGCAATATATTCATGGGTTAGATTTCATGGAAGTTTTTGATTGCAAGGAATCTGCCTCTCCCTCTTGTAAAAATACGAGATTTTCCTCGATTAGACGAGGAGCTAGGTGTAAAAAAAGAGGTGAAGGAGTTGGGAGTAGCCAAAGAGTTAGCTCTTTTTAGAGAAAGAGAATCGTCATCTTCAATACAAGGTTTAAGCAGATTTGTGATGAAATTGACCCCTTTAAAGTTAGCATAAGTGGTGAAGTATAGACCGAGCTCATCTGCTTTAAGGTCTTTCAGAATATCATGCATAAGACCACGGAAGATATTAAAGGCAATTTGTGCAATCACAATCTGCTTAGCCTGTCCACCAAGCCATGAGCAGATGAGGGATAGATGAAAGTCGATTGGTTTCTCTGGGAATAACAGATCCAGATGGTTGAGGATAAACCATATTGCATGATCAAACCACATGATGATTGATTCACAGGTAGCTTTGGGGTCAAGAAACCTGCAAGAACATTTCACATAGGGGCGGAAGATATTCCAGATGGACTCTGTGTAGAAATCTGGTTACTTTTTGCAAATTCCATACTACCTTTAGTACGTATGTACAATCCAGCATTTGAGGGGCATTTGGAGTGGTCGATGAGGTGAAGGTTAAAGGGTGCTTTAATCAGTTCTCCCTTGTCCAAGAACTGCCCACCTTTGAGAATATTGAGTTTACAGTCTTCCACTGTTGAGGCAGGGAGATTGGCCAAGTACACCCAGGTTTCACTAAGAATAGGGGCTAGGAAGGCTTTGTTCGGCAGAACCCACAGTTGATGGTTAACTCCGAGAGATTCAATTTCTATTTTTCTTATTGGTAAGACAGGGACCACTTTAGAGATTTTTGGTACCATCTCAAGGAGGTGAACATCATTGAGGGAGCACAGATTATTTTGGAATTCTTTTAGTGCTTCTAGTGCTGCACTATCTCTACATAAAATTCCACCGTTTGGAGGGATGGAGGGGGTATTTGGGGTGCAGACAAACGAGGGTTAAGTCCACAGAGTTTCCTAAGGAAGTTTGACAGCTCAGCTCCAGATGAGGAGAATTGGGCAAGCTCTTGCTGATATTGTGAAGCAAGGACAGGAAGTTGGAAAATATATTGGGTCAATAAGTTAACACCTTCTAGGGAGTCTTTGTCCAATGTAGCTAGAATTTTTACCCAGTCATTAAATGACAACATATGCAAGATAGATAGTTTTTTATCCGAGACAAGAGCTGAATCATAAATAAGCTGTGAAGCATCCAAACTGCTAATACATCTGAGGACAAGAGAGGAGGGCACAGAGAGGGGCTCCGAGGTAAGTTCCAATCCTTGAGAGAAGGCAAGAGTCTGCAAAAACAGTGAGGTGAGGTTTACTTTTTCTTGCCATAGTATGTAATACATAATTTGGCTTTCCTAGCAAGGAAAGGTCTAGTTCTAGTAGCCAAGGCATTCTTTGGTGTTTGGTTTTTTATGTAAAGTTTAATCTAATCAAGAATCTTTGCATGATTCTCAGGGTTGTGATTAGTGCTCATGCGAGCTGTCATTCTATAACGTGAGCAGTCATGAAACAGAAGTGACATAAACATTAGCAAAGTGTCTAGATTGTAAAGTATACTTGGTCCTGCAAACCTTCAACCGGCAAAGTCAAAAACTATGGTAGCCGTGAGCATGGAACCAGAAAAAGAGTCTAAAAGGGGTCACCTAACACCAGTCTACCAATGAAGGATTTACCAACTGTGGGTCCAATTTAGAGCTCCATTCCTACGATAATTTCTTAGGCCAGCATCTCGGTTTCCCCCGGAAAGAAGAGTGTAGCTGTTTAAATCTTAACTAATAAGACATAATTGAATTTTTACATTCAAAAGACAGCTGGCCAAGGAATAATGAACTGATGTGTACAAAAATAACTCAGTATTGTAATTATTTAGGTACAATGATTCTAGGAAAGAGATCCTCTTTCAGTAAGACTAGAAGTAAAAGAACTTCCCCGTTCCTCAATGAGTATTTCATTACAGAAATGTTGCTTGCCAAAGAAAAGAAAGCCACCCAAGATAAGATAGAGTCCTTACCTGCATCCATCCAAATAAGACAACAATTCTATTAGCCTTGGATGTGTTTTACAGGTATCAATGCACTATATCAGTTGTTATCCATGTCCATCTTATAGGTTTTAATTACTTTAGACAAGCTAGTTTTTTCATTTTAGAACTGGTATGTTAGTTGTCTTTCTTATTACTTTACAGTCTATCTTCTAGATGGTGAAATCCATCAAAAGTCAAATTATTTCAAGAGCCATAGCACCGTAGCTATGCTTAAGACAAAAAAGCAACCATATACTTACCTTCAAAATCAGTAAACCCAAGGATCAAAGGTATTTTTTTATACAAAGAGATGTGAAATACAACTACTTTTTGCCAACCAAAGGTATCAAATGATGATGATGACTACCTCATTTGTTATAACCAATAAGACACCAGTGTAACCTGTCAACAGAGTAGCAAGATTCCCTCTTTTTTTGGAGTAGAACCTCATTTTTAAGAGCAATAGCTTGGAAGCTATACCCAAGCCGATACAAAATCCGCGAAACAAAACCCGACCATATACTTACCTTCATATCCATAAGTCATTAGCGGCATTTAAGAACAATATTGTCCGGCTCTACATAGCCCCCTCTTTTTGGCCAAAAAAATAATTAACTGCTATATACTTATCTTCAAAAATGCCAAGTTATCACGGGCTGTAGTGTCCGGCCAAAAAAAACTAGTTAAAACAGCAACAGAACCAATCAATATGCTGGTTTTTTCCTATCCTGCAGTGGCTAGAGTCAGAGCCAAGTGATCAGTAGGTCATCACCAAAATGTTGCTTCCATTTACATAATCAGGACAAAGAACTAGTTTTCCGTCAAGCAATGTATATATCCCGATGTAGCAGATGTTAAGAACGGCCATTAAGCCAAGCCAACCATCATACTCCCAACCACATACACCTATACACACATCATACTGCCCCACACACACCTAATAATTTATGCAGAGGTGAAGTCCTTCAGCGACTGTTTAGAGACCGTTGTTTTTTATGCACAAGTGATCCCAAAGCCATCAATAATACCTAGGCCTAGCAGATTTTTTCCATGTACAGTGTTTTCAATACAAGCAGATAAGATCTTGGTTATGAAAAACCCATTTATAAAACTATATGTAGTAACGAGCTTAACTACCAAAAGTTTCTTTTCAAATAAAGCAGCAGAACAACCACTACCCACCAAAATATGCCATAGTTATTACATCCAGTCACTTCCATTGGTTTGCCCAAGAGATGCCAAACCATCTTAATATGAAGAGCCCGACAATCCCTGACAGTAAACCACAGAGGTGACCTAACCAGTCCACGGTCAGGAGGAGCTACAGAAAACTCCGTTTGCAAACAGTTTACAAGACTACCATACCCATAGTTTTTATTGCACAATATGTGTGATTGCCACAAGCATAAGGTAAGACCACTTTCCCTAGATTAGAACCTTTTTAATCATGCATAAATAGTGCAGTAAACCAGCAAACTCAGCAGGGGTAAGATTGAACACCTGAGTCACCTGCGTGGAGAGCTCCATTCTCCTTGGTAGTAAAGCAGACAAGAGCTGTTTCACAAAATAACTCAACACACCCACAATGGCTAAGTGAGGGGCAGAGATGCGCCCTCACCTGTTTTTATAGCAAGATGAGGCAGGTCTTGTCCGTATGTTGTGCCACGGTATCGAGAGAGCTAGGCCGCACTCCACCATGAGTGTGTGATATCATAGAGCTGCACGCCTATGGCTTTCAATGGGGATCGATAGTCACGGGGGAAGAAGGCCTCCTTCACTACGCCATGAGAGCAGACGACATTGATCACGCTCGACTCTCCAGAAGTACAGAGCATCATAATACATTCAAGGGCTTGGCCCCCCGATAGTAGTGGTCCATTTTTTTAAAAACCAATTTCTTAAGTTTGACCTAGTATGGTCCATGCAAAAAGAGCAACAAGGGGGGGGGGGGGGGGGTTTGTGTTTTCTTTTTGGAAGTTTTTTCTTTTTAAACAAATATAATTTATGAACAGTATACCAGTGTGTGTGTGTGTGTGATGAATATGAAGCTTTCAACACGGAAGCATGCTCATAGCACAATAGTATGATCAGAAAGCTCTAACATTAGTATTGAAAGAAGCTAAGACCTAGCTAGAAGGTATATACGCTTGATTGCGGGGTGTGTGTGTGTGTGTGTGTGTGCGCGCGCGCATACCGAAGGGTTTTATACGCCAATCCATCACAATCACCCGTGTCGAGGATTAGCTCAAAAACACCAGCCCTGGATCCTGTGGATTAGATCATGCGAGGGCAAGCACGGTAGGCTGAGAACAAAGATAGGGTATGTGCGAAGAAATGTGAACACTATATCTTGCAAGCAAGCAGTTACTTTGTTGCATGTGCGCCATGTGTGTATGTGTGTAATAGGCTAGCAATTTTGTGTGGAGGTAATGCCATATGCCAAGTATTCTATGTAGGTTGTATGAGGGTTTTTTTAAAACCCATCTAAAAATAGGCTCATGTAGATGAGGCCATTGTGAGTTCTATCTCATGAAAGTCCATACAACGTGTATATGTATATATTCCAGAATGCACGTGCATCTAGATACTTGGAGTTGGGGATAGAGAAACCGAGGGAGAGCATTCATGTAATCAAGATAGTCAAATAAGTTTGGTTGCCCAAACAAGAACAAGAAATTGCTCAGGATATGGTTTTTGTTACTTGGCGAGTGACCATGGCCGTAGTGTGTATAGCTTTATATTGGCTTGGTACAGCAGCTTATACGCGGGGGAACTCCTGTTGATAGCCGTTTTTCGGCTTTCCATAATTGCCATAGTAAGCTACCTCACCCTATCGAATCACTCAAACACTGTGGCTATGCCTACCATTTCACTGTACATAGGTGTGTGTGAGTTCGGGGACTTTCCCCATATTTTCTTAAAAACCCTCAGCTAGCTAGTCACTGAGCTAGTTGAGCCAAAAAAATAAATAAAATCAAAAAAATAAAATATATTATGGCCCATTTGTGTGTAAATATTACATTGTATATAGGGCCTAAATCAAAGGATTTTTCATAATTATTTTGGTATTTATTTAAATATTTCTACCTATGGTGTGTTATTTATGCTATGTACATTGACTCACCATTACCATATTTTTTCTTACCATTTTGCATACTCTTTATTCCATATAAAAATAATTTCATGCAAGCTTCTCTTATTTTTGGTGTAACTCCATCCCAACAAAAATCCAAAAAAACTAGTTTTATTTATGTGTATATTTTTTCACTATTGTGATTTTTTCCTTCCTACATCTATTCCCTATTACTCCCATAAATTAGACCACATCTTTTTATGGTAGACTTATAATGAGAGATATTTATTTTGACCCCTTTATATTTTTTCCACCTATATTATTTATATTTGACATGTACATATTTTTTTTTAGACCCCTCAATATTTGATTTTCTTAGTTGTACTATTCACTTATATCATGATCTCAATAATATCTTCAATTATAGACCTACCAAATAAGGTCAAGGGTATGTGGCATGCATGCATGCACCATGGGGAGCTCACTCTTGGAGGTATTCAAAAGAATCATCCAAAGAAGGACCTCACAAGGACTTTGTGCAGTGGAAAAAACAGTCGGTTTTGCTGAATTTTTAAAGATCACATGCTCCGCGAATTTGAAAAGGTGATACAAACAAAAGTTGTAGCTCGTGAGCTGAACTTTTACATCAAATTTTTTCATATTTTTTTGAGCTACGAGCTGTGAGCTATGATTTTATTGGTGGACCCCAGTTTGCCCATGCTATGCAGCCACACTTCCTCTTCCACTTTATCATTTTCCTCTTTCACACACACTTCTCCACTCATCATCCCCACCTCTCTCACCACCCTACTCACCTTCTTCTCAACCTTGAAGAATAAGAGAAACCATGGTGAACTCATGTCTCCTACACACACTTCCATTCCAAAATTGACCACCTAGTCTCATTTTTCCTCTTCTATATTACCCATATCTATCAAGAAAACCACAAAATTCAGCCCCTTCTCTTAAAAGACAGCACCGTGTTGATTGATTACTCATATTCAATCACCTTGGCTCCCAAGGAAGGTCAAGAGTGGAGAAAAATCGTACCGTCAAAGCTAGTGGACCGTCAATAAGCGTCAAAATTGACTCTACTCAAGACACTT